>NC_054826.1:17311495-17912780 GCF_018345385.1 Vulpes lagopus | reverse complement strand
TAAGTGTAAGTGCCTCTGTTTCCTGCTGACACCTATGATCATTACAAAAATCCCATGGTTGCTCCCATGGTTCCTTCTTACTTGTGCATCTTTGTTTCATATCTGGTTGCATAATCAGAAGAGCTCCATCAGACTCAGCCAGTGTGCACTCTGTCCCTCCTCCATGTCTGTCCCGGAGTCCATCTGATTTCATGGGCCTCCTCTCTCTGTGCTAAACCACCACTGTGGTCCTCCTCTCTCATGCAAGAACCTCAGTGATTCATAGATTTAGATGCTAAGAGATGATGGTGAGGAGGGGGGGAGGGGGATCTTGCTTTTTTGTGTAAAAGCAAGATGCCCTCCAAAGGAGATAATGGAAAAGATGAACCATGATATAAGGAGTATAAAAGAAAGGACAAAATGAGTAATAAGGAAATAGGAAGAAATAAAAGGAAAAATAGTAAAGAACATTTGCATATTACTTCAATATATTAATGTTTCAAAATCCACTGAGACATTGAGCCGGAGTGCACTAAGTAGTATACCCTTGCTCACAATGTGGCCATGAAAGAGCAGCTGACCGGTTCAACAGATGCTTCGGTTGAAACTAGAGCATCACGAGCGCCTCTTCTTTGGAAAATTATATTTTTCTTATCATTTGTTTTAGTCTTTCTTCCTTAGCTAGCCAGCGGGGATAAAATATCCGAGTAGTGATTATAAGTAAATGTATGGTAATATGAGATGTACAGAGGCCTCTGAAGAACAATTAATAGGTAGCAGGTATTTAAACAGCAAAGTGAATCATTCCCTTTAGAACCAATAAAGTTGTGCAAATGAGCCCTACTCGGATTTACATGCATCGAGGTATTAGCAAATCAATAGGGCAATTACTGTGGAGGGCACCTGAATGTAAAATCGCATTTGAGGTTATGTTTATGCACAAACTGCACACTTAAAATGCAGATTTACCTAGGCTAGGAGGGAAACAAATGATTTGTTCTTCTTCCTGTTCTCTTTTTCTGTCTTACATTCCAAAGATTTACAAATCCATGAAGCTCACCAATTTACAGGCCTAACTCAAGTTCCAGGCATGATGCCCAGCAGAACAACCATCCTCAGCTTTCTCACTGTTCCTGGAGACCAGCGCAAACCTGTCCAAATGCACCTAGGTTGTAGGCTCTCTGGGGCTCTCATTTCTTTCTGAAGTTTTATGTGACAATTGAAATTAAAATTAAAATTAAATTTCAGGTGAAAATTCAATTTCCATCAAGGAGACAATTTCATTTGTATGCACTAATCGATTCTTTCCAAGTGTGATGTAATTGCTACCAAGTAGATTCCCCAAGTTTACCGGACAATCTCCTGAAATCTGGGGTGGGGGAACCCCAGTAAGATACCAGAGAGGTCAGCAAACTATGACCCTCAGGCCAAATCTAGTCCAGTTACCTGTCTTTATACCCGTGAAATAAATTTCTAGGCCCAAGATGGAGCTGCTTCTGCTTCTGCCAGGGGTATCGCATCAGCAAACAGAACATAGGTTTTCTTTGTGTCCCTGTAAATGCTCCTCATGACCAGAAATTGAGCCAGCCAATCCCAAATGCCCAAGCCAACTCTGAGCTCTATACTTATCCCAATATAAGTATAGAGCTTTTTTTCCCAATTCATTTTCTATTTTTCTCCTCCTGCTGCTCATTCTTTACCCTGCAGATGCTTCCTGCTTATCATCCCATTTTGCAGTTCTCTGGAATCTTGAGAACGGAGACTGCACATTTCATGAAGTGTTAAAGTTTTTGTGTATCACCTAAATTATCTTCTTTAATCCTTTTAAATAGTACATGAGTCAAGTGGTTTCTCCTTCCTTCAATGGTTGAAAACAAGTTTAAAAAATACCTTGCGACATGGGAAAATGATATGAAATTCAATTTCCCATGCCCGTTGATGAAGTTTTATTGGAACACAATCACACATATTTTATTTTATTTTATTGTCTATGGCTGCTTTCACACTACAATAGCAGAAGTGAACTCAGAAATTCCAAGATATTTTCTACCCTGCCCTTTACAGAAATATCTGCCGATCCCTGTCTAAGTAAATGGTTAACTTTGGGGAGGTTAAAAACAAGCAAACAAAAATTAGAGGTACAGTATTTATAACTGTGAGGTCTCTCTTTTCTCTTTCCTTCTTTTTTTCTTTTCTTTTTTTTTTCTCTCTTTTTTCCCTGAATTCAAGATGTGCTTGAGTGGTGAGAGAGAGAGAGAGAGAGAAGAAATTTTGTTAGCAAAATTCATTTTCCCTTGTAGTTTTAATTATCTAATATCTTCTAAATCTGCAATCTTTTAAAACCAACCAACCAACCAACCAACCAAATCCATCCTAATGATTCTGCTTGACCTAATTCTTGTAGTCTCTTCTATTCTTCCACTTACGTCAGGGCAGTTTTTGTCCTTGACCATTTGTTTCTGAAATTTGACATTCTAATATCCTCAAGGCTCAAGAGCAGAGCTCAGGGTGTGGAGTCATAAAGGAAAAGCGATAGACCGACTGGCGGTCACCGGAGGTCAGTTCCACCATCCTCCCATAACTATGCATGGAGGAAATACTTATTGATGTCTCCTTCACCTTGAAAAGTGGGCAGAGGGACACCTGGGTGGCTCAGCAGTTGAGCGCCTGCCTTTGACCCAGGGCATGATCCTGGAGTCCTGGGATCCAGCCCCACATCAGGCTCCCTGCATGGAGCCTGCTTCTCTCTCTGCCTGTGTCTCTGCCTCTCTCTCTCTCTCTCTTTCTGTGTGTGTCTCATGAATGAATAAATAAATAAAATCTTTAGGAAAAAAAAAAAAGAAAAGTGGGTAGAGGTCATAATCCCTGTTTCACACGTGTTTCCTCAGCATGATCTTTAGAAGTAGAAAATATTCTCTATCTCAGACATTACTGTACCCATTTTAGAGATGAGAACGCTGAGGCCCAGAAAGATTAAGTGACTTTCCTGAATTCCCACAGCAACGTAATAAGAGAATCATTCTCCTGTCATCAGGTCCAGGCATGCCTAACGGATTCTGCTCCACCTAAAGTTACAGTATTTGGAGGCAGTGAGGAACTTTTCAAGAGTTGGTGAGGATTTTTCATAGGCACTGACCAAAAGAGGCAGTTGGCTATACATATAAGTTATGGGGATTTGGGGAGAAGCTGCTCTAGTCCCTTCCTGTCTGCTTCTTACCCATCCCTGGTTCACATCACTGCCTTCTGTTCCCCACTCGCTCCCCCTCCACTCACTGCTGCAGCCAATTCAAGGCATTGCCACCAAATAGGAGCCCTTACTAGTGACTGGGGATAAAGGAACTCTACTTGTGGCTAGGTGTGTAACAACATGCACTGAGGAACTCTTGCAGGCTAAGCAGGTCTCTGGGGAGACAGTCAGGAAGGATCCAAACCTCAGAGCAAAACTGGGCAAAATTAGATTCACTCACAGACATTCGCATGATAAGGGTATATAAACAGATACACAACCCACACCAGCTGCAATGTCCCAGTAAGCAGGAAGATAGAGACAAGAAGGGGGTGGCCGGGGCAGGGGGGGAGGGGATAGAGAACATCATGAAATCAACTCTACTGTAGAAATTTGATTGATTTGGATCAGGATGGGTTGTCTCAGCTCAGTAGAAGAGAGTGTTTCTGCAACGGTTGTAGAAAATGGGCTGGGAGGTGGGGGGGCATTTGGTGGAAACCAAACCCACATCGGCAACCAAACCCACACCAGCATCTCACACCTTCCTATGCCATCTCTGAAGGTCTAGGCCCATGATTAGACTTGCTAGAACCAAAGGGAAAATGCACTTGAATTGAGCATAGAAATGTTAACAGCAGCTAATTCTAAATAACAAGAAAGAAAACAGGAGTAGACATGGGCTTGGTCAGAAAATGTCTCTCCCTCTCTCACCCCCTTATCAGCAAATTGTGCTCTTTTGATCACGAGATTCTCTTGCAAAGGCCCCTTTTCCATCCTTAACTGTCTTGAACTTAAACCCCCAGTTTGCTCCCTTCTTTCCTTCCTCTCTCCCTCCCTCCCTCCCTCCCTCTCTCTCTCTCTTTTAATATTTTATTTATTTATTTATTTGAGAGAAAGAGAGAGAGACATAGATGGTGAGAGAGAACACAAACAGGGAGGAGAGGGAGAAGCAGAGTCCTCGCTGAGCAGGGAGTCTGATGCGGGACTCGATCCTGGACCCTGGGATCACGACCTGAGTGGAAGGCAGATGTTTAACCTACTAAGTCACCCAGGGGCCCCTTCCTTCCCTTTTTTATTCTACTTTTTCTTTTTTGTGACACATTGCAATTCTGAAGTTGGACTTTTCCTGTGAACCTTGCCAGTGGGGAAAACTGGTGGGTTTCTAGACTACCTTTCTCCTTCCATCTTCTCTTTGAATTCCCCAGACAGTAGCAGGAGAAAGTTTCCAGCCTCCAAAGTAGTCATGAGCTCTTGTCTTAACTCACAAGAGTTAAGAAGTCAATCACCAACTCCATAAATATTTACTGAGCATCTACTTTGTGCAGAGTGTTGGGAGCACAGCCCTGAGCAGGACATTCCAACTCCACTCTGAAGCCTATCCTGCAGAAGGGATGCAGATAATAAAATGGTGAGCATGCACCATTTTATTTCAGGCAGTGAGCATGCTCTGGGGAATTTAAAGCAGGAATGGGGTTCAGGTAAAGGAGGGTGGACTTCAGTGAAGTCTGTGAGGAAGTGACATCTGAGCTAGCAGGGGTGCAAGCGGCGGTCATGGAAAGATCTGGAAAAGAGAGTTCCAGGCAGGGGAAACAATGGGTGCAAAAGCCCCAAGGCAGGGAAGAGCAAGGTGGCTTTGGTGAGGAACAAAATAGCACCTTCTGTTTAGAAGACCCTGACAATACTAAGGACACTTCAGAAAAGAATTTCTTGGTTCTTTCTCTGCCTAAATAACAAAGATAGAACAGGAGAAATGAAGTGGCTGGGGGTGTTCGGACCAAATTGTGTAACCCTATAGTTGGTCAAAGGTGTGAGTTCTTTTTCATTCCACATCATTTGTCTTTCGGAAAACAAACAAACAAACACAAATTTTGGCTTTTTACTTCCACCATTTCTACTATTTCCAACTCGTGCGTGCCCTCTTTTACTCTTTCCAGCCTTCTCAATCACACTAAGCTTGGATCCCAGCAAATAAGCGGCCACCAGACGGGGTGAACACATGTCCTACAAAACCACATGAGTGGACCTGTGCCCTGAGGCCCCACAGAGCCCCCTGCTCCACCCAGCTAATTTCTGAGATCAATCACAGGGGAAAAAAGAATGCCACAGTGCAATAAGGCAAATATAATGTTGGCATTTCTTTCTCAAAGAAAAAAAAATGAGCAGGATGGGGTAAGGAGTGGCAAACCATGACCTTTACTTTTGTATTTCCTCAGGGGAAATAGGATCTGATATGTGTGCAAAGTCACTAGCAAGAGGTTGGCAGTAAATACAGGGTAGCATCATTGTTATTCAAGGTCACCAAAGTGATTCTATTTCTCATTAGAATCTTGCCGCTGAAACATCTTAATATTTTCTTCCCATCCCACTTGTAATTTGGTGGAGCTGAGGTGAGATGTGGGCATTGGGCACACGGGGCACCACTTCAGAGAAGCCATCAAACCTTTCCTCACTCCGGGTGAGCACCAAGTCCAAAAATCACCGGGTCGGCTCTGATTAACCATACACACTAGCAACTGAGATCCACCACTGGCCCTGGTCAGCAGTTAAGCTGCTAATAGGGTCTGGCATTAACAGGTCAGGGGAAGTCAATGCCCTGTCAGTGGAGCTGAGATGTTCTCTTTCCTTATGAAAGGAGGTGGGTGTAGACCTAAAATAAGGAACAGAGGGGCCCTGCCCATGGTGGTGTCCAGGGTGGGATCTCGAGGAATCCCGTTGGGCCCTCTCTACCTTGGTGGTCAATGTGAACATTCTGTTCTGAAGCTCATTGTTGAGGAAGCAGTTACTACACCAAGAAAACATCCCTGTGGGATGGACTTTGAAGTGGAGAAATGAATGGTTAATTGTAAGGTAGGATTTGAACTCAAACTTAGCTGACTGCAAAGCTTTCAAAGACTCAATTTTTAAAAATATATAAAAAAAGGATACTATTGCTCCAGCACAGGGTTTCTGTGAGAATTAACATGGAGGGGCGCCTGCGTGGCTCAGTCTGTTAAGTGCCCACTCTTGGTTTGACTCAGGTTGTGATCTCGGGGTTGTGAAATCAAGCTCTGCACCAGGCTCCATGCTCAGCGCAGAGTCTGCTTGGGTTTTTTTTTTTCCTCTCTCTCTCTCTCTGACCCTCCCCCTGTGCATTCTCTCTCTCTCTCTCTCTCAAATAAATAAATATTAAAAAAAAAAAAGAAGAAGAAGAATTGACATGGTATTTCCTAAGTAATGCCCTCAGCACAGTGCCTGGCTCATAGGAGGTTGTTGCAACAGTAGCCTTGATATTGAGAATTTATTATATTTCAGATAAATGCTATTTGGTAATTAGGTTATTTTATATATGGAAAATGGGCTGGGAAACTAATAATCTAAAGTAATAGCAGAATAAGAAGCGTGAATGTAGTGGAATACAAGGTTTCTTAACATATTGGAAGCAATCACGAGAAAAGAACTCCCAACTGAAATACCAATTACAGCACATTCTTATGCATTCATGAAACCAGCCCCCTCATCAATTCTATTTCTGTTTTCCTGATTTGAGCCACTATATACATGTAAAACACAGTTAAATTTTATTTATTTAAGAATATTTCATAGTTGAGAGTTTTCACTGAATCAGCTACCTCCCCTACACATAATTACTTTGCAATGATACAGTGTTAGTTCACAGGGGAGATGGATCATATGCAACGTTACATATGGTGAAGCAATTTCACATGCCTCATCCCACTTAATTCACAAAGCTGCCACCCACCAGTGGGGAAATAATTATCGGTAACTGCAAACTCAGACCAGTGTTTCCGTTTAAAAAAGAAAAAAAAAGTTAGAGATGTCCCAACATCTGCCCTCCTCCTGGGACTCAGTCTCCACACCCACACCCAGGGCCAGCACAAGTTGTCACATCTCATCCTTCTACTTCCTTGTCTATGTGGAGAAGGTGATAGGAAGGCACAGAGGAAATAAGCACAGAGGAGCTAGACTCTGGGGAAGCGAGTAGGGTGGGAGGCACACCACACAGAGCAACCACTCAGCCCATAATGTAAAAAGACAAACAGCATGTTTCAGATCCTGGGGGCTGCCCCAGCCACTGCCGCCCCAATTTTGGCCAAAGCTTAACCAAAGATTATACCACAGATCTCATCTAGCAAAAGTGGAAGGAGACCTTCCTGGACTTGAAATAGAATCATTAACATTTCTCTGGAAAGGAGCTTCATCCTTTGTCATATGACTGGGGAGTTTTAGCTTCTAAATCCTAAAGAAGAAGAATGAAACAATTGCTGGGTGATCATAGTTACTGTTTAACTATGAATGTGCATGTGTGTGTGTGTGTGTGTGTGTGTGTGTGTGTGTGTGTGTGTATAGGTCTATGCATGTGGGGTATATGCCTATGTTTGTGTGGGTACAAGTATATATTTGTGTGTGTGTGTACATATGTGTGGGGGGTGGCCTCACCAGAGCCCCATAACCCTCATCAATTCAATTTAAAAGAAGAAGCTCTGAAATTCAAGGTTTGGGTAAGGATTGTTTTCAGAAAAGCCAAAATTCCTAGGACTTGGGGAATGTGGTAAATCTGCACCCCTGCAAACAGCTATGGCCTTGGAAGTCACCATGTGTGAGGAGCTTATTCAGATTGCCTAACCAATATAAATAGGGCTCTGCATTGGCCAATAGAAGCACTACCTAACTGGCAGTGTTTGGTAGGCTTTCTTTTCTTTTTTATTTAAAATCCATTTAATTAACATACAGTATATTATTATTTTCAGAGGTAGAATTTAGTGATTCATTAGTTGCATATAATACCCAGTGCTCATTACATCATGTGCCCTCCTTAATGCCCACCACCCATTTACCCTATGCCCCCACCTACCTCTCCTCTAGCAACCCTCAGTTTATTTTCTAGAGCTAAAAGTCTCTTATGATTTGTTTCCCTTTCTGATTTCATCTTATGAAATACCAGATATTGGCAAGGATGTGGAGAAAGGGGAACCCTCTTACACAGCTGGTAGGATTGCAAACTAGTACAGCCACTGTGAAAAATAGTATGGAAGCTCCTCAAAAAGTTAAAAATAGAGCTACTCTATGATCCAGCAATTGCACTAATAATATTTATCCAAAGGATACAAACATAGTGAAGGACATGTGGACACATGCATCCCAATGCTTATAGCAGCAATGTCTACGATGCCTACAATAGCCAAAATGTGGGAAGAGCCCACTTGTCCATCCACAAATGAATGGATAAAGAAGAATGGAATATTACTCAGCCAGCAACAGAATGAAATCTTGCCGTTTGCAGCAACATGGGTGGAACTAGAGGGTATAAGGCTAAGTGAAATAAGTCAGGCAGAGAAAGACAAATACCACGTGATTTTACTCATATGTGGAATTTAAGAAACAAAACAGATGAACGTAGGAGAAGGGAAAGAAAAACAAAATAAGGTAGGCTTCTTTTCTGAGAGTTCCTCTCTAAGGTAAAGAGGACCCAGGGTGGCGGCAGGGATCTTTAGACACAGGAACCTGGAAGCATTTGTTGTTAAAACTGAAAATATTACACAATTTTCAAACAAAAAAGTGCCAACATCCCAGCTCTGAGGTCTCCCCCCTAGAGCATTCTATTCTAAGTTTATGGCAATATGCCCCCCATTTCCAAAAGACAGAGATTCCTAAGCCAGGTGGGCAAGGTGGTCAAAGCAAGTGCAGTTCTTGCTTGAATCATGTGGGAACTTCTTAAACCCTAGACCATCATCAGAATCTGACTTCTCACAAAATCCCTGGGGGGTTTAATAGACAGTGGCCCAGGCTTCCCGCAGCCCACCAGGAGGAACTTCTGCCATTGGATGACCCCCAGCTACATGTCAGTGCACCAGAGATTTGATTCTCTCTGCCCATCATTCAGTGGGCCTGATTTCACTTGAGTGTCTTTGGTTACGCAGGTGAACACTAACCCTGAAGAGTCGGGGAGCATTACTGCTTTCTCCTATGATTCTAAGATGAACCCATTTTCTCAAAAGATGCAAAGGGCAGGAGGTAGGGGGAGGCTGCAAATCATCTTGATATATGGTTTGTTCTGTAATTGTGAAAACGCTGACCTCCAACTCCCCAAGGATGGTGCAGAAATAAACCTTCTGCTGACCTCCTGTATATAGAAACAGCCTGTGTCCCCATGGAAAGCCTCGAGCTTCCAAAGTGCTGGGAAAAGCACGGCAGGAAAAGCTGAGGATAACCCCAGGCCAGGCTGTCCTACTACAGGGCACTAAGAAACTCTTGTCAAGTGAGTCCTGGCAAGGCGACCTCAGCCAAGCAGCCTACGTCTGTCCTTCAAAGGGGCTGTGGTACTCACAGGAGGTCCTGATGGTGTGGCTGCGCTGGCTGCGGGGGCTGGAGCCGTGGCGATTCACGGCCCTCACGGCAAACTGATAGTTGGTATTTGGATCGAGACCCTTGATAACCATGGAGTCCATCTGGATCCGCTCTTGGATTAAGGTCCAACTCTTGTCAAAATCCGGTCTTTATGGACAAAAAAACACAAAACAAAACAAGAAGCAGTAATTCAGGAGGAGCAAAAGGGAAGGGAAGCTTGCTGCCTATGGAAAGTAACAGCATTCACACTCTAGAAGCAATACTCATAAAAACGAGTTAACTTTTCCCATCTCAGAGTCATCTTGATTTTAAATCATAGGTCATAATTTTTAGGTGTCTGCCAATAAAAGCAAGTAGATCATTTTTAGGGTCAGTTTTAAGTGGTGTTTAAAGATCATCTGCTTTCCCTCGGCATGGGCTTGACTATGGTGGAAAGATCCCCACATAGGAGTTTCTTTTCCAGGACTTTGCCTTCCAGATGTTTCATAAACAAGCCTTCCCCTAACAGTCCCCACTCCCAGAGGTCAGGAGAGCATAGATTCCATCTATTCACAATCTGTTCACAAAGTAAACAAATGTAAGTTTTATAGGGTGACTAATTGCATGAACTGCCATGGGAAAACCCAAGAAGATTCTGTTTGTGGCCATTCTTGCTCTTAACAAAATTGTACAGCTGTGCCAGCTTGCTGACTTTTCATGTGTTCTTCTAAGAACCCTATAGAGAATGCAGACCCTCACTTAGAGCTCCCACCTGGGAGGCAATCAGCAGAGGGTAAGGATACAAACCAGGATTGGACAGCGCCGCATAAATCCTACCTTTAACTACTTACTAGCTGCTATTTAACTTCTTTAAGGAATAAAAGTCCTTATCTAAGAGGACTATCATGAAGATTAAATGAATCTCTATCCTCAGCATAGTGCCTGGCATATTATAAACACTCAGCAGATTCTGGCCATTATTTAAGGGACTTACCCACATCACAGAGCTAGTAGACACCTCTGGGTCATCTGCTTACTACTCTATACCTGTGTGCTCCAAGGCGGTCGGTCGCACTGGCCCCTGTGGCTAGTCATCTCCTGAAATATGGTTAATCTGAACTGAGATGCGCCGCAAGCGTAAAACATACATTGGATTTTCGAGGGAAAGAAAGAATGCAAAATATCTCACTGATCATATGTTGACACGACAATATTTTGGATTCAGAGGGTTAAAATATGTTATTAAAATTAATTTCACTTTGTTCTTAGGGCCTTTTTAATGCCACTAGTAGAAAACTTCAAATTTCACATACGACTTGCATTGTATTTCTACCGGATAGTGATGCTCTAAATAGAGGAGTCCCAGTGTGTCATGGGGTAGGGAGTGGGGAGAAAAGCATCCCGGGAAGTAAGAATTGCAAGACGAAACTTAGAGATGGTTGTGTACGGCTGGGGGATGGTATGAAGGGCCTAAATGGATATTCTGTATTAACAGCTAATAATAATTACCATTTCATCAAGTGCTTGTAAAGTACCAAGCTTGTTCACAGTATCTCTGAAGGAGATGTTAATATTAAACATCCTTCTCCCCTTGTTTTTACAGAGGAAACTGAGGCATTAAGCAAGTAAGTAACTTGCCCGAGTTCATACTGCTGATAAATGGTGAGGCCAACTCAGGTTGATGAGGAAAGGTTGGATTAAGAAGATCCTTGATACTGGATGAAAACTTGGGGCAACCACGGTCAGGGAGGCTATGCTCCATCCATTAGCTTGCTTCCTGACCACTTCTCAGTTGTTCAGTTGCTAAATGCCCCTGCTCACAGATATTTAGAGGAAGGCAGAGAGCAAAAAAACAAACAAACAAAAACAAAAAACAAAAAAAAAAAAAGAGTGATATTTATCCTTTATGAACAACTTATCAGGCAAGGAAATAGAGATCTATTTTGCCGAAAGGAGATACCTGTATGATATATGGATTTCTCGAATATATGCTTGCTTAGTTTCTCATGGATGGGAATTAAAAGCCAAGTGGAGTCCTTAAGCCTAATCCATGATGTTTCCTCAAGTTCCCCAGGCAGACAAGTAGTCTGTGGAGCCCATGTCCCCTAAGAATTCATCTGTTTGGAGAAGCAGCTGTCACAGGGTGTGCTCACTGGAGGAAGCAGGGCTCATTTCTCTTTCTTGATATCCTTTCCCTAAAGATGGACTTCTTGTGTGAACTAACTTTGTCATCAAAGAGAAAATCTCAGTGACTGGACGGAAACACATTTCCAAACTCAAATTAGAACAAATCACGTCACAGAGGAAAGTCACCGGGGATACCTAAGAGTTGACAGAAAAGATGTGTGTGATCTTTAGATAATACTCTCCTGTTCTCCTTTGCTAAGCTTTCCTGTGGCATTTATAGAGGAAATGACACGAAACTGTTCTCAGACCATGCCATTGTCTAGCCAGGACTACCTGCATATATTTGCAACAATCTTCATGTAGAAATTACAGCACCACCCCGAACCCACACACACATACAAAAAAGGGATTATATTTACTTGTTCGTTTGATGCAGGGAAGAAAGCTATATTTTCAGGGAATAAGAGATTGAAATCATTAACATTTAAGTCATGATATCAAGTGAGAGAGCCAAGCTCATGCGGATTGAATACCAGTTCAAAACCTTTAGCATTTTGCCTCTGATTTTGTCACGGGTTTCACATTTAAATGTTTTTAGAGTCTCTTGAGGTACAAAAGTGCAAAGGTGAGGTTGGGAGAGAGAGATAACTAGGCAAAAGGGTTGTCTTAGGTCACACACAATAGCTTTATCTTTCTCCACTGAAGAAAATCATTCTGTTCTGACTACAGTTGCCAGTCAAATCCTCATAGCAACATTGGCCTGCCAATTTCCCCCTCAACAGGAAGGCATGGTGGGAGCAGTAAACTAAGAAATGTGCTGCCGTCCCAGGTAAAAATGGGCAGCCACCAGCAGGGTGGGCACTGTTAGTGCTTTTCCAAATACGGGATAGGGTTGGCTTGGGCACCCTGCATACCAGGAGATGAAATGCCTTTGGAAGGTGTTTCAGCTGCGGAGGTCTGATGGGGCAGATATGATGCCGTCAGTGCCAGCTACTCAAAACCTAAGTAGCTTACTCAAGTAATGAAGACTCCCTGGTTCATTTTGGTGGGAAAGAGCTGCACCACTGGCAATGTTAGAATCCAGCCTGTTTATCAGATATCTTTACAGATCAACTCGTCCAGATGTCTGAGAGCTCTCAGAAATTACATGCAAGGTTTTATGTGTGAGCATCATTTCAGTTTCCCAAGTAAAGTGATCTTAGCTTTTTATCAGATTTTCAAAGATAATCATGATCCCAAAAGCTTTAAGAGTCACTGACCTGGTCCGGTGTCTCTCTCTACCCATCTGAACACTAAAAAAAGGTCATTTATCCATAGAACCACTGGGTGGTATATCTTCCTGTCTTATTCCCTTTCTTGTGGCATTTTCACTACCTTGTCTATTGCCCACTTCAATCTTATGTGAACAATCATTTTTCTTGGTACCATCAAACCCAGCAGGAGGCTGCCTTGGGCTAGTTAACTGGTATGTGATTGATTGTCAACAGGGCACCCATCACAGAAGCTATGTTCTAGGAGGCTCCAAGGAACTGTAAACACATTTCCATTCTTAGGGAGTTTATAATCTAACTGGGAGATAATATATCTAAGGATCAGTGGGAAGTCAGTGAAAGATAGCATATTTCAAGTATTATACAGCTGACTACTGAACAACATGCTGACATCCCTGTGCAGCCAAAAAGCCATGTATAACTCTTGACTCCCACAAAACTTAACAGCCTACTGTTGATCTTATCAAGAGTATAAAGTTGGGCAGCCCCAGTGGCTCAGCGGTTTAGTGCCGCCTTCAGCCCAGGATGGGATCCTGGAGACCCGGGATCGATTCCCATGTTGGGCTCCCTGCATGGAGCCTTCTTCTCCCTCTGCCTGTGACTCTGCCTCTTTCTCTCTCTCTCTCTATGTATCTCATGCATAAATAAATAAAATCTTAAAAAAAAGAGTATAAAGTCAATTACCACGTATTTTAATTGTTACATAGTATCATATTCTGTATTTTTATAATACAGTAGGTTAGAGAATAGATAACCTTATTAAGAAAATAAAAAAGGAAATACATTTACAATATTGTATTTATCAAAAAAGAATCCATGTATAAGTGTATCTACACAGTTCAAACCCATGTTGTTCAAGAGTTAACTGTATTTGAATGGGTCAGTGTGAACTGGAATGCTGGTCTATGAGACCAGGAAAAACCTAATTAGATTTCAAATATATTTGGGTTTTGATAACTGAAAAGGAATAGAGTATCTTTGGGTGGAGGAGAAACAAGAGTAGCATCAGCTCTCTGGATGATCTGCCCATATTAAGCACTAGCTACATGTAAAATATAGTATGGGATATCCAAAGACAGTAAATAATACAGGTCCTGGAAATGAATAACAATGAATCTATATAAAAGATGGGTATAATGTATAAAAACATTAGCCATAAGTAGGTAAATGAATATATGGCACCTCTGTGCATATCACACACAAAGCTTTCCTTATCAACCTCCACTTAACCCGCTTGTCAAATTAACCAACGATCTTCATTTGTTCCCACTAATTCAGCTACTGGCTTGTCAAGAGTCAGTTGTGTTCATTCCCAAACCTACTTACGACTTTTGTGTTTGGTATAATAATTATGTTATTTAATGTAATATTAGATAAACTTGTGAAATATGAGTAAAAAATAGACGTGATAGCTATGTTAGATGTTTTTGAAAGACTTGATAAAGCTGAACCACGAAAACATAATTGCCTTTGATGTGGTATGTGTGAGAGTGCGTGTGTGTGTGTGTGTGTGTGTGTGTATTTAATTATATATAATGAAATATTATTCAGCCATGAGAAAGAAGAAAATTCTGCAGGAACACAGATAAAATGAGGACATTATACTAAGTGAAATCAGGCAGAGAAAGACAAATACTGTATGACTTCACTTTTACATATGGAATCTAAAAAGGTTGAACTCAAAGAACCAGAGAGTTGAGTGCTGATTGGCAAGGACTGGAGGGTATGGGAAATACAAGAGGTTGGTCAAAGAGTACACACTGTCAGCTTTAAGATGAATAGTTCTGAGGATCTGATGTGTAGTATGGTGATTATAGTTAGTAATACCATATGTTATTCTTGAAATTTGCCAAGAGAGTAGGTCTTAAGTGTTCTCACCACACATATGTGTGTGCATGTGCACACACACACAAAGGTAACTATGTGATTTTAAAAATCACATCGTATATAACCTAAATAAATACAATTTTTATTTGTCAATCATACCTCAGTAAAAGTGAAAAGAAAATCTAAAATAACCAGAGGAATTTTAGGAAATGCAAATAGTTGCCTGGGAAGTGGCCTTACAAATAAGATGCATGATAGAATAAATTCAAAATGATCTCCATATACAGAAACACCAGGGCAAAGCTCCAACTCCAATGATAGATGCAAAATCTTATATTAGTGGGGTTTTTTTTTTTAATAAAGCCAACAGCCCAGATATAAAGACAGTGAAAACCAGGTGTGGCAAAAATCTATCGGGAAGGCAGGGGGCATAAAACTGGACTTTGAAAATTGGTCACACACTCAGTATGAAATCTCTGGACAAGCTGCTGTTGAATGGTCCCATGCCCACACCCTGAAGAGACATGGCTTTCTAGGTTGATCACTCAGCAGGAGGTGCTCTGGAATCCTCTCCATTTGAGGCAGAGTTCAAAGGGCTGGTATTGCCTGGCTCAAGATACTGAGCATAGGACAGTGTCTTTACATGTGTGCCAAATGAAGATGGCAAAGACACGTGTCCATATTGGATTAGAAGGCCCAATTGTTCCTTACAGAGAAGCCAATGGCAGCACTAGTCCCTTAACATTAAGGAAAATCTTTAATGGCACTTAGGAATGGTCGACAATGAAGCCAGCTGCCTCAGAAGGGTCAAGCTCTGCATCAATGGCTGTACTGAAGCAGAAATTGAAGGGCCATCAATCAGGGATGGAACAGAGACTTTCTGAATAGGACCGCAGGTTGGACTTTGTTCAGTAACTCTGATCTAGACTAACAGTGATAAGTACGATTATGCAAGTAACCCAATACACCTATAATATATGTATGTATGTATATGGCTTATATATGCGAACTAAACTGAAAAACACTCTCAAGGAAAAATATTTATCCTTACTCTATTCACTTTGCCTCTTTCTTTCTTTCTTTCTTTCTTTCTTTCTTTCTTTCTTTCTTTCTTCTTTCTTTCTTTCTTTCTTTCTTTCTTTCTTTCTTTCTTTCTTTCTTTCTTTCTTTCTTTCTCTTTTTCTTTCTTCCTCTCCCTCCCTCTCCTCCCTCCCTTCCTCCCGCCTTCCCTCCCTCCCTCCCTCCTTCCTTCCTTCCTCTCTTCCTCCCTTCCTTCCTTCCTTTTCCTAGTTAAGAGCTCACTAAATCAATCTCACCACTCGCTGAAGTACTGTGACCCATAATTTGAAAAATACTGGACTAGAAGTTTTCTTTTCCTAGAATACTTAAGTTGGAGCTTTCAACTATAAAGTTCAGATAATGAAGAAAGCAAATTTTGTCAGCCATGGAGAGAAAAATCTATGGCTTACAGGGTCATCAAATGTCCCCAAAGTGGCAAAAGTCTGTTCAACTCCAAATACGTTCTAGATACATCATGTTCCTCAGGCACTGTTTTTTGGTTGGACATTGTGACACAGGTACATACCACGCATACACATTATGCACACACACAACTGAAACATATGTCTCATAAAATAATTCCTAGTTTTACTATGTGTGATGCCCTCTGATATTTTCTCTTCTGTTCTATTTCACTTTCGAAAAACTCATTCAGGATCCCTCAACTGGTCTCATGACCTTCTAATGAGTAACTACTCACAGTTTGAGACCCCTTTCCCTAGAAAGTTGGAGCTGGGCTGAGGAGTGAAGCTCAAGCATGCTTCGGACATTAACTAGGAAATTGGGCTAAGAATGGTTAAATCCTGCTAGGGAAATACTTTGGAGAATGGAATTTGTTGGTGCAGCAAACAGTCCTCCAGGGGATTCAGCAGAACATCCAGAATGGCCTTGACAGTAGAGGCCACTCAACTGGTCTGAGAGGGAGTGGACCCAAAGCCTAATTATAGTACACCAGAGATATGTGTGGCCTCAGTATCAGACCTATCATTCCACAGCTTTCTGTTTTGGGGAGAGCCTTAGATTATTTGGAGGCTCCTTTCCTAAATACTTTTCTTCATGCTATTCCTTCTAAGCATCATCTCAGAAAACACAACTAGGAAGACTCTGCTCAGGACTCTCCCATGCCTTGAATCTGATTCTAACATCACACCGATTCTAGCACCTTCTAATGTTATTTTATATTTGTCTCTCTTACTAGGCTGTGAGCTCATTAGGCATGCTGATGGTCTTATTCATCTCTGCATTCCTGGGAACGGCTGCATGATCTTTCAAAAATACAAATACTGTCTCTCTCCTGCTTACCACTCTCTCTTGCTTACCACTCTCCATAGCTCCCTATTCCCTGCAGGCAGGACAGGGACTCTGTTATTATGCCTTTCTTGCTCTGACTCTTATTTACCCATCTAGCCTTGTCTGTTGCCTCACAAAGCTTCAGATTTTCTAAGTAATTCCAGGAACATTTCTTCTTGCCTCCAAGTCATCACTCAAGTAGCTTCTTGTAGCTTGACTCTTTTCATGCTGTTTTTCCCTCCCCTTTGCCCCGTTATCACCAGTGTGTCCTTCTTGGCTCCTGTAAGAAGTCTTCCTAGACCCCTTCAAAACTGCACGAGATGTCAGGCTGGTATTCCTGTAGGCTCCTGGTCCCCCACTCTTGCCTGCAACATTCATCACTTGGAACTAGTCCTGTCTCTGCTTTCCCCCACTGCATTGTGCAAACAGGGACAGAGCTGTTTGACCCCTAATTCTCCTGTACATGCATTGCATATAGAAGATACTCAATATGTGCCTGTTTGGGTGATCACATGAAGACAGTAGGTATCTGATAAAGGTTGGCTAAGATGAAATTGAAATAGCTTCAAAATTTGACCTGAAGAATAACATGACATCCTAAAACAGGGAGTGGAAAACTTCAGCCTGCTGCCGATTTTTCTAAGTAAAGATTTTGGGGACACAATCATGACCATTTGTTTAGGTATTGTCTATGATTGCTTTCTTGCTCTAATGGCAGAATTGAGTAGTTGAGACAGAGACCACATAGCTGGGGAAAGCACAAAATATTTACTAATCTGACCCTGTGGAAAGTTTGCCAACCCCTGATCAGAGACAATAGTCTTTAACTTCGTGCAACTTCAACCATCTGAGGAAGACTTATGAACCCTTCTCAGAATACTTTTAAATTCATCAAATAAAATACTTAGGATTGAAACGACACTGATTATATTGAAAGCAATTATGTAAACAATAAAAAACTATGATTATGATTTTATATATATATATATATATATATATATACACACACACCTTTGTTTATACATTAAGTAACAACACTGAGCAATGGATTTAATAACTATAATTATTTCAGGGCACCTGGCTGGCTCACTGGTTGAGCATCTGCCTTTGCCTCAGGTTGTGATCCTGGGGTCCTGGGATCAAGTCCTAGAGCAGGCTCCCTGCGGGGAGCCTGCTTCTCCCTCTGCCTGTGTCTCTGCCTCTCTCTATGTGTCTCTCATCAATAAATACATAAAATCTTTTTTAAAAAACTATAATTATTTCAAAGTAGTGATAAGCACTACCAGTGTTTTGATATATGTACAAGAGTTATACTGAGATAAGAACACATCTGTGATTTTATTAGTGACAGTCACAGAAATTGCTAATACTACTATGGTTTGTTGACTGCATTCATATTTAAAGGGAACATTAAATTTCAGTAGATAAACTAAGAATGTAATTTCTATCCAACCAAAGTCCAAGGACCCCTTGAATTCTATCCATGGACCCTTTGGGAATCTACAGACAGCAGGTTAAACACCCTGCTCTAAAGGAAGAGACACAATTCTGCAGATTATCCAGGGTGAACACAAGTGGGGTAAAAACCTCATACTCAGAGGAGCCTCTGACTCTCTGTTAATTTTACAGACTGATTTTGTGCAGGATTTGCTCTAGACTAAAATGAATTGAGGAGGAAAGTCCAAAACCACTAAGTAGTTACAGTTTAAAAAAAAAAAGATGCGTTTGACCTTTAGCTTTCAGCCTTCCTTCTTTATTTATGAATTGGTTCAAACCAACCAAATGACAAACAGATGGATAGAATGGGGTAATGATAAACTCAGCTGGCAATTTGTCCCAGGCAGCGCAACTGGAGAGTACACTTTCATTTACAGTTTACAAATGGCTTCCAATGCTGTTACACAAGAATTCAATTTATGTGAGGTCCCATCAATCTGACCAGGGATTACATCAGGATAGGTCAGGGTAGGAAGGATGGAATCTTTAAGGGATCAATCTGTAGAACTGTAGGTCAGACTTCTGCAAAAACATTCAGAATCACCCTTCCATTTGAGCCTAAGTGGATGAACCTGCTGGCTACCAGGATGTCTAGGATCAGCTACCAGTCTGGAAGGTGGTTCTAAGATCTTTGATTTGGAAACTAAAGATAAAAAGGAAATTTTTTTTGTGAAGCACCACTTATTAATATGAAATCTCAGCTGACATCAAAGCAAGCCCGTTCTTGCTTATTTATAATTCTGGTGGTGGTGATAAGGAAAGACTTATACTTTTTTTTTTAAGATTTTATTTATTTATTCATGAGAGACACACAGAAAGAGGCAAAGACACAGGCAGAGGGAGAGGCAGGCTCCACGCAAGGAGCTCAACGTGGGACTCAATCCTGGGACCCTGGGATCATGAAAGGCAGACGCTCAAACGCTGAGCCACCCAGGCGTCCCAGGAAGGCTTATACTTCAACAGCACAACTTCCTAAATGCTTACTTGAAAGGAAAGGAAGATTTTTCCCCCACCTCCCCACCCCCCCGAAATTAATTAATTGTATAAGAAAAATTCTTTAAATATTTTAAGCTCTGTACTTTCAGGGGAAGGAAAACCAACACAGGGCTACATCACTGTTAAATATTGCAGCCATTTGCCTAATTATTGCTATAAATTTGAGTAAAATGCTATGAAAAAGTTGGCAGTTCACTTACATACTATGAAGAGCTCCAAAACACAAGTTATTACTCAATATGAAATAACAATGAGAACTTCCAAGTTAGTTTTATATTTTGTATTATTTGAAGCTTTGCCATATACCAATATTCCTTTTATGATACAGAAACAAAAGCAATAAATAACTTGGGATCAGGGGGGAGAGGAGGGAGATGTATGTGCAGATCCATGTTGGGTTTTGCCTGGCTTATACCTCTGCAGTTGGTAAGGTAGATTGGTTACTGCTGTGGCTTCCTGAGATTAGTGGTAAAGGATTCATTGACCAACCCACCCCTAACCCACCACCTCCCAGGCTCATGTGCTAACACATTTCCATTTCTAAGTAGCTCAGGGTAGGGAAAGGAACCAACATAAAAAAGTCCTCCATAAGCTACCTCACTAAGTGCCGTACAGACAGCTTTTCATCTTGCCAAGCCTCCTGGTGTAGCCACTGTCATCATCCATACTTTATAGTGGATGGAAGTAGGGCTCAGAGAGCTCGAAGAGCTTGTGTAAGGGTCCAGCTAGTTTGGGTATTCTCTAAATTTGATCCTATGACTGCTCTGTCCAAATGTTCATCAGCACTTATGTGATGTGTGGTGTGTTTGTCCCAGGCTAGGTACTATATTCACAAAAGGAAGCAAGTCAAGATGTTGCCCTCATGTCCTGGCGAGGAAGACAGATCTTGGACATGTCACTAACTACAAGTGTGCTAAGTGTCGCAAGTAAATGTTGTAGGTGTGCCTAAACTCATCTGGGGAGGGGGGAAGAGGTTCAAGGAAGGCTTCCTGGAGGAGGAGGTATTTCAGCAGGGGTCCAGAAGGATGAGTAAAAGTTAGCTAGGTAAAGAGGTAGAAATATCCTGGCAGAGAAGAGCAAACATAAAGACTTCTAGCCAGGAAAGAACATGGCTCTAGATGAAGGCAGAAGAGATCTATCACCAAAGCCACAATAGCAATGGTTCATACTGACTGAGCATTTTGGTGCCAGGAGCTGTTCTATGCATTTTGTTGCATCAACTCATTTAATCTCACAACTCCATGAGGTAAATGAATCGTTATCCTCATTTTTTCTGAGACAAAGAGAAGCTATATAATCCACCTAAGATGACATAGCTTAGAAGTGGTGGGGGGAAGGGATGGAGCAGGGAGCTAGCTCCAGAGCCTGTGCATTAAACCACCAGTTCACTCTGCCTCACCTTTATTATGAGAACAGCAATCAGAGTCACTGGGACTTAGAGGGCAGATGGTCCAGTCTTATTTTATACATAAGGAAGCTAAGAATTGGAATTGAGCAATTTATGCCCAGGTTCAGAGGCCAGCTCTGAGCTGTGTCTTCTGATTCCACATTTGAACAACTCTAACTTGAAAGATGAAACCAAGAGTTGGACTATAAGTCTCAATTGTTTTTTTATTATGTTTTGATTTTAGTTTTAATTTCAGTATAGTTACCATATGGTGTTATATTAGTTTCAGGTACACAACATAGTGAGTGATCCACCAGTTCCATACAGCGCCCGGGGCTCATCACAACAGGTGCATGCCTAAATCCCCATCACTCATTTCACCCATCCCCCCCGACCCACCTCCCCTCTGGTAACCATCAGTTTGTTCTCTGAGGTCTCAATTCAAAATGAGAAGCTTTGACCTTCACAGGCTGTGACCTTGACCATGAGGCAAATCACATCATCCCTTAAACTATTCAAGGAAAATCCATAATCCATTCAGCTTCTATTCCAAATCCCAGATTTCATCTTCATTTTAGTAACAGCCTTTACAAGGTAACTTCCTGGGAGCAAACTAATTAAATTCACCCGTTACTTGCAGATTAAGGAAGAGTTTCTGATGGGATGGAAAGACAGATGACTTTGACAAAAATATCAATTTGTGAAATAATTTTAAAAACCCACCCAAGTGTGTATGACCTTAAGATTCTCAAGCGAAACCAATAGGTAGACATTGCAATTGGCTTAGAAGCAGTGCTGTGTGAAGATGAATTTTGCAAGTCTTATTATGGAAGGCATCTGCAAGGGACCAGGGAATTATTTAAGCAGAAAGGTATGAAAGAGAAAAGAGAAGAAGCAATGCTTTTTCTCATTTATTAGTATAACTGTCTTGGGCCGAGGTTGAGATCAGTAATTCTTGACCAGTGTCCTTAATACACACACAGAAATATTTTAAACTTTCACATGTACACTAAATAAGCCAGTGGTGGACTTTTTATTAAAACAGCCACTGTCACTCATAGGTAGAATTTAAGAAACAAAACAAATGAACAGAGGGGAAAAAAGAGAGGGAGAGAAGTGGACCACAAAACAGATTCTTAACAATAGAGAACTGATAGTTGCCAGAGGGGAGGTGGGTGGGAAGGCTGGGTTAAATGGGTGATTGGGATTAAGGAGTGCACTTCTTGTGATGAGCACCAAGTGTTGTATGGTAGTGTTGAATCAGTATATTATACACCTGAAAAGAATATTACCTTTATGTTAACAAACTGGAATTTGAATAGAAACTTAAAACCCAGCCACTGAAAACTTTAATCTACCCTTTCCCGTAATTGTCAATGCAAAGCTCCAGCAATTTTAACCCATCAGGTCACACTTACAGAAAAACTATACTTAAGTTAAATGAAAACTATTTTTCACCTTTAACCAACCTGAGAGATAGCATATATGGAGCAAGGCACCCAAACTGGAACATCAGAGGGAAGGAATATTTTTCCAGGCCTTTGGTTTTCATTGCTACCATAGTATATATTTTTTTGCTTATGAGAAAGGCACTTACCCTGGGGAAATTCTTAGGCAGAAGGAGAAAAGTTTCTCAGATATTTATAGCCAAAATATTTCAAATCATAGGTAGCTATATTTATGCTGGGTTCTTATTTTCATAAACTGTAAGCATTGCTGCCCCCAAAGAAATTTTCGGTATCACTATAGAAAAAAATATTCTCTTTCATTTCAAATGCATGGCTTTTCTGTTTTAGAAAAGCAGGTCAAAGTTTTTAAAACACTGCAAAATATGCTACAGCCTCTAGGTTTACTTAGAATCTGCCTCTTCAAATCTTTTCTATACTGATTAAAAATAAAAAAATCTACTCTTATCGAGGAAGCGAATAAATAGCCCCCAGGCCAACTTTCGGGGAGGTGAGAAGATTATGCTCATCTAAAGCTTCATTCTCCCTGAGCCAGACCAAGTCACTGAGAGCACCCCTTAGGGTGGTCACCCAAGGGGTATCCTTCATTTTGAAGGGACAGAAGCTGGATTAGAAACAGAAATTTGCTGAAATATCACCAAAACTAGCAAATAAGCAGTCAGTACCCACCCCCCACCCCCCCCCCATACTCTGGTCTAGTAAAAATTTTTCAGGTCAATCTATCAGTCAGTTAAAAAGATTTTTAGACTATTTTTTAAAAATTATTTATTTATTTATTCATGAAAGACACAGAGAGGCAGAGACATAGGGAGAGGGAGAAGCAGGTTCCCTGCAGGGACCCAATGTGGGACTAGATCCCAGGACCCCGGGATCACAACCCAAGCTGAAGGCAGATGCTCAGTCCCTGAGCCACCCAGGCATCCCATTTTTAGATAATTTCTTAATGATGCCTTTGATATCATCATCCTCATTGAATAAGAAGAATAACTGATGTATAAGCGCCTATCAAGGCCCAGAGAGGGAAAAGAAAGCTCATCTTCCAGAAACAGGACTTACAGGAGAACTTCACCTGATGAAATCTGAGGGTAACTTCCCACGGTAAACGGATTTCTACCATTTCCTAGCCTTGGCTTGCCAAAGGCCTGCCTCTTGGATATAACAAGAAACGTTAGGCTCACACAAAGACCTGTCACAGGTGTTTGTGTACACAGGAAGCATCTGGGCAACAGCAATTTAATATTAAGCAGACCTTTGTGGGGAAAATAGAAAAATAACTAAAGCCCCCATAAAGCCTTTCACACTAATTGCAGTCTCTGATTTAGAGCTAAGAAAGCTCTCTCTAAACATATCCTCGAGCACTCATCTGGAATGGGATAGGCTCTGAGACGTTTACAAATGAATGTAGGGATTTCTTCTGCAGCCAAACATTAAATACTACAACAAGCTGTGAAAGCTTTTATTCTGGGACAACAGCAAATAGCAGTCTAAGAGGAGGCTTCGCTTGTCCTTACCAGCAGGGCAGAGTCTCTGCGTCCATCTCAGGAGTTGGATCACAGACATGAAAGGGATGTAGGGTTTCATAAAAAGAGCACTCATATGTAGAATGTAAGAAATCGTGAAAGGGATCATAAGGGAAGGGGGGATACTGAGTGGCAAAAAATTAGAAAGGAAGACAAACCACGAGAGACTCCTAACTCTGGGGACCAAAGGGTTGCAGAAGGGAAGGCAGGTGGGGGGTATGGGGTGACTGCGTGACAGGCACTAAGGAGGGCACTTGATGGGATGAGCACTGGGTGTTATACTATATGTTGGTAAACTGAATTTAAATAAAATTTTAAAAAATAAAATTAAATGAATACTCAACCTCTGAAAAAATATTTGATTAATAAAAGATTAATTTTATCAAAAAAGTCTTTCTACAAGAAAAAAAAACTGGGCTGGAAGTCAGGAGACTTCTGATTTTGATTCTGTCGCCAGCCAGTCATCTGACCTTGGCAAAGCAAATTAAGCAATGGAGCCTCCAATTTCTTTTTTTTTTTTTTTAAGATTTTATTTATTTATTCATTAGAGACAGAGAGAGAGAGAGAGAGAGAGAGAGAGAGAGAGAGAGAGGCAGAGACACAGGCAGAGGGAGAAGCAGGCTCCATGCAGGGAGCCCGACATGGGACTCGATCCCGGGACTCCAGGATTACGCCCTGGGCCGAAGGCAGGCGCTAAACCGCTGAGCCACCCAGGGATCCTGAGCCTCCAATTTCTTCCTTTGTAAAAGGGAATTACTGATGTGGAGGGAAGGAAACAGACATTAAGTGCCTAAGATACACAAACACTTTGTAAAGACTACAGCCAACAACTCTGCAGTGAGGGTTCCAGCACTTGCTGTTACAGACCAGGCCATGGAGGTGCTGAGGTAAAATCATTTGCCCAAAGTTACATGTCCTGGAGGAGATAACTGGCAGAGTTCCTAGTGCGGGGCCTGGAAACAGGGGGGCAGCTCTCCCCATCCCACCATGCTCCATTTGGAACTCCAAGATGTCCAAGAGCTCTACATTTCAAAGTTCACTTTCTAGAACACTTGTAAAGTTACATTTGTCAAGATTAATGGATTTTTAAAAATTAACAGTTTGTTCGGATGATATAGAAGTTTTAAATGTCGACACATAAAAATCTGGGACCTGAGCCCTCAAATGTAGGAGACTGTTCTGAATGTTAAAAGGCATTTTTCTTGGTGAAGTAGTAGAATTATTAAATGGAGGCACATAACACCCAGATATACCTTCCACTTTGGAGGTTTCAACATCCGTGAAGCTCTTTCTCCTATGTTGATCCTCCTGGCCACACAGTTGAGGCTGGAAGGTTATCACCCGTATGTTGCAGATAAGGGCTGGTGCTCAATGCCCGTGGGGGCCACATCACCACCCTCTGCCCCACTTCTGATTTCAGCAGCAGCTACAGTGTGGAAAGTTTCACAGGAGCTCAGATTTGCCTTGTGGACCAGCACCCAACCTCAAGCACATGTTGTCACATGTTGTTCCTATCACACCACCTTCTATCCTGGGACCTTTGTCCTTCATCTACATGCCAGGAGACCCTAGGAGAGTGGGAAGGTATATCCCTGAAGGAAACCCTCAAATCAGGGGCGCCTGGATGGCTTAGTGGCTGAGCATCTCCCTTTAGCTCAGGTCATGATCCCGGGGTCCTGAGTTCGAGTTCCACATCGGGCTCCTGGCAGGGAGCCTGCTTCTCCCTCTGCCTGTGTCTCTGCCTCTCTCTTAAATAAATAAAATCTTTAAAATAAAATTTAAAAAAAACCCTCAATCAGCAGAAGAGAACAGGAGCCAGTGAGTAAATGGCATCTGTCCTTTTGATAGGCAAATGTGAAAGCAATTCTGCACACTTCAGGGAGAGCTCAGAGGAATTGAGCCCCCAGAGAAGCCTCTGCTGCCTATAGACTGACTTCAGGGACATAGTTATACGTTCTCTTTCCCTGTCTCGCTCTCCCACCTTCTCATACCTGCTTCTAAATAAAATAACCTACTTGCACTGAAGCCCCTGTATCAGGCCATCCTGTGGGGGACCCCGAACTCTGAGAAGCCCTGAGGTTTCTGGACAGGAAGTGACTAGCACAGGGCCTCACAGTCGGCAGGCATAGATGCACAGCTCTTCCTGTTCTTCTGGTTCTAAACCCAATGAGTCCCTTTCATCTTCCCCTTTCGGTAGTGCACACAGGTTAAGAAACTGTAATTTCTACCTTTTGCCAACAGGCCAGAGTTAAAACCAATTTTAAAAATACACATTTTAGCACAAGACTAAAAATAAATGATAATCATCATCTTTGCTGGGGGTTACACAGACGGTCTGTTGGGCTACCATGAAAAATTTTGTATTTCCCCAAATTTGAAAGCATTACATTTTGCTTTGCTGGCACCAGACAAGTGAGTTAGACAAATTAAGCTTCACTCTGAGTTTTATGGATGAGCAAGCCGAAGTTTCAGGACTTGCAGTGTCTCGTGTTTAACTACTACCAGAACCAGAATTAGAATCTTTTCCATTCCAGGCACACTCCAGCTTTGCCTACCAAGTTTGTTAAACAGCAGGTTTGTAGATTATCCTCAATGATGAACATCGGTCTGGAGCTTTGCAGTGGGCATCTTTTTTTTTTTTTTCCCCTTAATTTTCCCAGCATCTGTTCTTTCCTTTTTTCATCAATAGCGCCATAGGTTTCCTCTGAGGAACCAATCCTTCCAAACTCTCTCAATACATGTACTTCAGGTGTGAAAGATGCACCAGTCCTTAGTTCCAGAGCTCAGAAAATGACAAATGCCAGGTCAGTAAGTGTAGCCCCCTCCCCGCCCACAGTGATTGGTTCAGAGAAGAGGGAGGAACCCAAGCCTGGCCCCTTAGAGTACACACTGAGACTCCAATGGGTTCACGGAGAAATGGCCACCCTTTTCCAGTGGGGAGTTACACGAGTGGATGGCAAGTTTTTGGTGCCAACTGGCCATCTTGATACCACACCAGAAAAGCATGAAAATGAAGTCAATAAAGGGGAAGCAGAACACAGAGATGGATGGAGACAAATGGCTACTTTGGCACTGATGAGATCTTCCCTGAATCGAGATTTGCCCTGGACTTTAGAGTCACAGGAGCCACTACATGACCGCCTCACCCTCCAGCCTTCTGCCACTTGCAAGTCAAACACGTCCTGCCTGAAACGAGCTCCCGTACTCAAGCATTTGAGACACTCTGCACAGTACTTCTCTGAAGAAACAAGAATCTATTTTCCACTCCGGAGGAATAGGCAAGGAAGTCAAGCCACAGAGCAGAGTTCATCAAAACCTTGGCAAAACCACTGGGCCCCAGCTTCAGAGAGCCTCAGGAATGAGGTGCTGGACTAGTTTCTTGCTGAATCCACGAAGCAGCAGACTTCAGAGAGACCCCACCACCGTTAACGTAGAGAACACTAATTCCACAGACATCACATGCATGAGCCAGCTCTTCGGTTCGTACTCCAACCACCACTAGAGCTCAGAGGAAGGGGCTTCGATTGGGAATTCCTCTTGCTTGGCTGTGTGTGTGTATGTGTGTATGTGGGCAGGGGCATGTGGGCATCGTTTTTGTTTTGTTTATTTATTTTTGCTTACAATTACATAGCAGCATTGAGAATCCATGTTTTCGTATCGAAGCTTAAGCAAGAATTCCTCATCACTCTTCTACCCTCTGATAAGCCGAATAATGAGAACTGGTGGGGTAGATGAGAGAAAAAAGTGGAAACCAAACCAAGAGATCTGCCCCACAGCAATAAGGATGTGGGACAAATAATGACTTATACTTGTGTTCCCTCTCCCTCTAGAAAAATCATCATCAAATATTTACTTCAAGTATAATGTTCCAAAGCCAAGGAGGCACGCTTCAAACTTGAAATGCAAGCAGGCTTGTTGGCAATTGATGCCTCAGGAGTTCTCAAAGCCTAGGATAGTCCTGATGGTGGAGGAGTGATGAGGATGTGGTTAAGGTGAGTGCTGGGTTTACCAGATGACTCGGCTCTGAATAGGCATGGGACAGGTGCTGGCTCAGGGACAGAGTATAAATATAGGTCTTCAAGCTTTTGTCATCTCTTTTTAAGATTTTATTTATTTATTTGTGAGAGAGAGAGAGCATGAGCAGCAGGAGAGGCAGAAGAAGAGAGAAAGAGAGCAGATTCCCCACTGAACAGGGTGCCTGATGTAGGACTCTATCCCAGGACCCTGGGGTCATGACCTAAGCCAAAGGCAGATGCTTGACCGACTGAGCCACGCAGGTGCCCCTCTTTTGTCATCTCTTAAATACACATGCAGTGGAGACCACTTGCCATGTAGTATTCTGTTGTGCTTGGAGTACCTGAGGTCGATACACATAGCTCTTGAACGTGACACACAAACTTACCTAATGAATTCCACAGAATAGTACTGAATGGGAGAGCTTCCTTCACTCTTTCCAGGTTTCCAAGATAGGGCCACCTCAGAATCAGAGACCACAGTGATGTGCGGCTGCTGGGGTGCTGTTGGAGGCAGGCAGGAATCTAGGCGGGAGAGTGGACACCTAGAGTTGGCTATGGTCTTTGCTGTTGGAAACTTTTAATATACAAAGAGCCCGGGTGCTTCCTACAGCCTAAACATCTGTGTTCAGAACAGCCTCAAAATTCAAACCAAACAAACATTAAAAAATAATCACAACTGGTTTCACCATGTAAGGTTTGAGATAACGAGAGCTGGTCTTCCCTTCTTTCCCCAACCCCTTGACTAAAAATCCAACTAAATTATGAGCACACCATTGGCCCTGGAGCACACAATGGTGTGTTAAAACCCTCAACTACACTCCCACCTCCTAGCAACCTTTCATCTCTGTTTGCATGTCAGAATTGACACCTGCAAGGAAAATCAAATGCGTAGCATTACTGTCACTTATGTCCAATTTTTGTGTATGTGTGTGTGTGTGCGTGTGTGTGTTGCCCCAACATCAGAATGCATACCAATGGTAGGACATTTGGGACATGCCCTCATGTGTAAAGATAGAAGAGTCACCCACAATCCTATCACCCCAAGGAACCTGCTGTTATTATTTTCACATTCAGACTTTCACATCTCCCACTCTTTATTTATAATATTGCTTATGCCAGAAACATTTCCCCTGCCGTCTTGTTCTAGCAGAATCCTATGTAGTTTTCAAAGTTTGGGCCCAAAGTATGGACTTTTCTAAAACCCTCCCTGAGCCTTGGGGTGGAGGAGGTGCTCCCTTCCAAGTGCTCCCGAGCCCAGAGCCCACTGTGAAGACCACGGACGTCCTGGAGCTACTCACCTACCATTTGCTTCTCCCTCCACGATGAGCTTGTGAGTAATGATGATGGAGCCACCTTTGTGCCTTAGTGTCCAGCACAGTGCCACCTCAATGAGCTTCTGTTGGGTTCCCTCTGCCTATGACAGGTCTTCTCCCATTCCCCTTCCCCTTCCTGATTCCCACTTACTGGTCAGACCTTCACAAGTCGGCATCTCTCCAGAGAATTCTTACCTCACCCCTACATGGTGTCTCCCTTTACATGTTCTTACAGCAACATATAGCATTTACCACAGTCTGTGACTACACACTAAGGAGGTAATATCTTGACCCACCCCATTAAGTTCCAGGAGGGCAAAGGCTGTGCCTGTTTTTGTTCCCCACCAGAGCCTACCACATAGTAGCAGGTCCTCACTGATATATACCAAGTGCAGGAATGAATGAACAGCACCCATTGCTTTTCTACTCTGAGTGAATTGAACCTGTTTTACCTTGGGGCAAAGTGGTAACATACTGAGGAGAGCTAAGCCGCCCTTTGACAGTCTGGCTGTAAGCTGCTATGGTCACTCGATATTCAGTGCCTGGCTTCAAATCTCCAATCACTTCCTCCTGTCAATAACCAAACAGGAAATGTGTCAATGACCAGAAGTTCTTTTAGAGCAGAACCAGACAATTTCCATAAGGGTTGCATCTCGAGGCTCCTGTGAAGCTGCTTGGATAGAGATTATACTGGCTTCTCTAGGATTGCCCAAGTTTTAAAATTTGCAAAGAGGAAAACACCATCACATATTCCCTCCAACTAGAGAATTACCCTTTATAGGAATCTATCCACTGTTCTAGAACTAAGCCTCAGTCGCCCTATCAGATCTTGCTTTTAACGTTTGAGTTCTTTGATCAGAGTACTGAGCTGCTAAAATTCAAGTAACAATCTTTTCCAGGGTTGGAATCCACGGGTTCGTTCTCTCCATTTGCAGGTCACAGATGCTCAGAGACTAGCCACAACAGTAAACTGAGGTCTTGATTTGTACCAATAATGTAGGGACTCAAACTTTGGTTCTCAAATTTTAAACTGCATCAGAATCACCAGGAGGGCTTCTTACATTGCAGGGCCTGCCCTCCCCGCTCCCCACCCACTGTCCCTCCTCCCTGGCCCCCAGGGTTTCTGATTCAGTACATCTGGGAAGGGGCCAGAGGATTTGCATTTCTGAGAAGTTTCCAACTGCTGCTACTGGTCCCCGGACTCCACATTGACGAAGGATATATATGAACTTCACCGCACAGATGTCCCTGACCAGAAGACCCCAGCTGAAGAAGACTTGCTCCGCTTGAGGCTTTGGCAAAAGCAACATGCCCATGGGGTTATGGTGCTAAATAGTACATGGGAGTCTGGGTCCCATCAATTCCAGCACACTACCATGGAAAAGACACAGGCTCTGGAATCAACCAATCCTGGGCCTGAATCCTGATTCTGCCACTGAGTGCTAGTTGTGGCCTTGATATCAACCCCCAAGCCTCAGCTTCCTCTTCTGTAAAATGGAGTTGATGTATGACTATCTCGCAGAGCTATCATACCTGGGATAACGTGTGTAAAGTACCTGGTACCGAGGATATCGTCAAGAAATGGGTTGTAATGATTACCATCTTGAATGTAGGAGGCCCCTCCTCGTCCCTGCCTTACCTCGGTTCTCCCACTCCTCTGAGGTCCAAACCTTCCCCAAGACACCTGACCACGCAGACCTGATCTTACCCCACCAACTGTTGTGCCACTAATTTAGTACTTTTATATACTACAAATTATGTCTCTTTCTCCTACGGCATGGTGAGCCACTGGAGAGCAAGGATCCTGTCTCATATCTCTTCATGACCTCCTCTGCAGATGATCAGACATTCATTGTTGCTAAGGACAATTCACCCGCTGATCAAGAAAAAACTTTTTATTTTTTTTTATTTTTTTTTTTTTAATTTTTTATTTATTTATGATAGTCACACAGAGAGAGAGAGAGAGAGGCAGAGACACAGGCGGAGGGAGAAGCAGGCTCCATGCACCGGGAGCCCGATGTGGGATTCGATCCCGGGTCTCCAGGATCGCGCCCTGGGCCAAAGGCAGGCGCCAAACCGCTGCGCCACCCAGGGATCCCAAGAAAAAACTTTTTAAAAGGATTCAACAAAGAGTTGTGGAATACTCATGACAGTAGTCCTTAACCTGAGTGCACGTTAGAATCACTAGGAAATACCAGCACCTGGGCTCCACTCCAGGCTACTTCCATCAGAATCCATGGGGCGCCTAGGTGGTTCAGTGGTTGAGTGTCTACCTTTGGCTCAGGGTATGATCCCGGGGTCCGGGGATCCCTGTAGGGAACCTGCTTCTCCCTCTGCCTGTGTCTCTGCCTCTCTCCCTATGTCTCTCATGAATAAATAAATAAAATCATTTAAAAAAAAAAAAGGATCCATGGAAGGCAGGGCCCTGGTGTTAGTATAAAGCTCTCAGCTGAGGCTAATGGGCATCCAGGTGTACAAATGCCTGGTCCAGGGCCTGGTTCATCCCCTGATCCCCTGTGCTCTGAATTCCATCTATTGCCCGCCTTCTCCTGTAACCCCCTCCCTCCCCCACCTACCCAGTTCTGGTGTGATGTGAGTATTTATGCTGCTCAAGTCTCTCCCACCTTAAGAATGGTCACTATTCCCCTGGCACCCATGTGCCCACTCCCTCTCCACAGGGGCAACTTTCTTAAAGGAGCTGCCTCCACTTCCTCACCTCTTATTCACCCCCCACCAGGCCTCTCTGTGCTACAAACCTACTGAGCTGTTCTTACCAAAATTACCACACAGTTTTGTAGTAAATCCAATGGGAATGACTCTCCGTACTTGACTTTGTGTATCTTTCAATACCGTTGCCTACCCTTGCTTCCTAAATCTCTTGGTTCCCTTAGAAGCCATGACTCTGCTCCTCCTTGGTCTCCTACTTCTCTCATTGCTCCTTCTCAATATCCTCCATGCATTCCCCATTCTCTGCTTGCCCCACTGGTGTTGGTTTTTCTCAGGGAGTCATCCTTTGCCATCTTACCCTCTCACTCTGTAGTCTTGCTTGAGTAAGCTCATCTACTACTTTCTTAGCTTCGAGCACCACCTTCACTTGACACCTCCCAAATCTGCCTCTCAGCTCTGACCTGCCTCTTGACATCTAGATGTGGGTTTGCAACTGCCTCTAGAACTTCTCTACCAAGCCCCTACTGTTCCACATAACCAAAGCTCAACTAATCGCTTCTCCTCCTGCTACTAAAAACAAAATAAGAAATTGCTTCTCCTCTTGTGTTTGCTCTCTCGTTACCCAAACCACAAATTCTTGACACTTTCTTCTCTGTGTTCATCCCTCCTCTCTAACCACCATTCAGCCAGTTACCAAGTCCATCACCAGGACTCTTTTGTGTCACTTGAATCTGTTTAGGCCATCTTGTCCTCATAAACACAAGTCCAAGTCCTCATAATTATGACAGTGATTTCCAATATTCCGATTCTCCCTGCCACCCATGCTGCCTACACCACCAGTGTAGACTTCACCTGCTACAGTGATTTTATCTTCCTAAACCTCAAATATGAGCATGTCACTTCCCATTTTACAATCTCCTTAGAGGGATGCCTGGATGGCTCAGTGGTTCAGTGTCTGCCTTTGGCTCAGGGTGTGATCCTGGGGTCCCAGGATTGAGTCCCACATCAGACTCTCTACATGGAGCCTGCTTCTCCCTCTGCCTATGTCTCTGCCTCTCTCTGTGTGTGTCTCTCATGAATAAATAAATAAAATCTTAAAAAATAAATAAAATCCCCTTAGAATAGCATAGTTGCAGCCCCCTGTCTATCCTTTCAGCATCATCTCATGTCCCCTCCTTTCCTTGCATTCTATATTCCAGTCATACTTAAGAACTTGGCAGGGCTCAAATCTATACCATTCAATTCCTTGCCTCTGGGCCTTTGAACCTGCTGCTCTGTCTCCATGAAATGCCCTTTTCTCCCACACTTGCCTGGCTCACCCCCTGCTCATCCTTCATGACTCAATTCAGCTGAGACATTACCTCACTTCTCTGACCCCCAGCCTCCAGTCTGGGGAGGCGCTCCTCCTCTATGCTTCCCTGGTGTCCTTGGTGAACCTCCATCTTAGCACCACTCACCTTAGATTTTAATTGTCTATTTGTCACCTTCTCCCCACCCACTTGAGGGCAGGAGCAAGTTCTTACTCCTCTGGCAACTGAAAGCTTAGTAAAGTATTACCAGACAGGTAGCAAATGCTCAAGCAATGCTCTTTGATGAATGAATAAATGAAGGAACCAAAGTGAATGAGTGAAAGAAAGAAATCAAATCAAGGTGTCCAACAGAAGCAGGTGACCTCGTCAAGAACTAGCTTCTACTGCTGACCCCTCCATCTTGGTTAACAGCCTCAGCACCCTTGTCCCAGGCCCTGGGGTTGGCAACTCCAAAGACAGGCTGACTTTCTCTTACTCACCTCCCTCCAGCCATCTCCATGTGCCTTTCATACCTGCTGCCTTCCTCCACTTCCTCTGAATCCTTACCTCGCCATTTCTACAGCCTCCCTGAAGGGGTCTGTCTCCAATCCTCCCCTCCTTTCCTCTCTGCCCCACTCTATCCTCCATGCAGCTGTACAAGGGGTCTTGGCTGAACATATGGCAGCCCCCTGCCTGCCCTAACTCCCTCCATCTGTGCATCCCAGTTCCACTATCTGTCCTCTCATTCCATATCAAGTCGGATATGAAGAGACTGGAGGTAGCAGGTGGATATAAGGCTTCTCACTTCTCTCCCAGCAGCCATGCCCCAGCTCTTCCCATGAGAGCAAAAATACACTTTCAAACCAATGCCCTCACAGCCCTTTGCTTTAGGATCTTTTCCCCCTGTGAAGTCCTTATGCTGGATGACCTATGGGAGGAGTGCTATGATTATAGATTATTATAGATATTAGCTATAAGCCAATCCCAAATACAGCTACTATTACCATGGATTGTGTGTTTTCTTTGTTCCAGGAACACATAGTCTGATTTAATTCTTCCCTCAGTCCTATTCGGTAGATATCACTCCTACTTTACTTACAGAGGAGAAAACAGAATCCCTGAAAGGTTAATGATTTGCTCAAGAACATAAACTTATTAAGTAACAAAATGGAGATTTGAAATCTGCTTTGTTTGACTCCAAAGCCCAAGTTCTAATTTGATAATACAGGTTACAGAAAATATTAAATAAAATAATAAATAATATTTAAATCAATAGACACTTATCATAAACACTAAAGACCAGATTATTATTTTATCCACAAACATGGAAGTTTATGTACTGAAAATTTAGAAGTTATCACTGAAAACCAAGAGACATTAGACTTGCCAAAGTTGCTTATGTAGATTAAAGAACTAATTCTTGGGATGCCCCAGGTGGCTCAGCGCTTGGGCATCTGCCTTTGGCTCAGAGCATGATCCCCAGATCCAGGATTGAGTCCCGCATTGGGCTCCTTGCATGGAGCCTGCTTATCCCTCTGCCTATGTCTCTGCTTCTCTCTCTCTATGTCTCTCATGAATAAATAAAACCTTTAAAAAAAAAAAGTAAAAAACAAAACTAAACTAAAAACACTAATTCTTTATTAGATATGGAAGATCAGCACTGCCTTTAGCCCAGGTATATTCTGATAGGTAGATAGGTAAAAGGTGACCCTCCCAGAAGCCAATTATTTCCAGTCTTTTCCTGTTTTGACCAGCTGATTAACAGGCATAAGGAAGTGAGGGTCAAGGGCATGGAGGAGCTGGGGCCATGGATAGGGGAACTGCACTCAATAATTTAACCAACACTTCTTCCTCTGACATCAATCCTCCCAAATGTAATCTCTCACTATATTGTGACTAATGATAACCCTTGGATTATTCTTAAAAATACCATATAATTCCACAAACCTTCTATTTCCATCTTTAAATGTTCTATAATTACTTTCATCAAACTAGACAAGGCAGTGTATATGTTCTTTTTGAAATTAAAAAACTCAGCATTTTGTTACCTGGTGGAAGTTTGAGAACAAGTCTAAATGCTTCTCTCTTGGCTTTTGTTTCTACACAAGATGGTGAGAAATAGTGAGAGAAATTGCTTTTATGAAGAGTCCAGAGTAAATTCAACAGTCTCCATTGGGCCCTTCTCACACCTTTTTTGGGGGGATGAGGAGGCAAAGCTGGATGGTTTGCTGCAAAATAATGCTGCTTTGTGTTTGCCTAGCCCTTTCTAAAATGAAAACCCCCCAAATCTGCCCCCTTTGTCTTCTCAATACCCTCACTGGTTGGCATGTGATCAGAGAATTTACATCTATAGCAGAGAAAAAGCAAGGCTAGTTAGTTCACTAAGTCCAAGAAGAAAGCTCAACGCCATGTGTAACACAACGATGGGTCTGGTTTCCCTCATCAGACACATGATAACATAATATGCTTCTAGTTGCCCAACTCTCAAACACAGCATATCAAATTTTTAGGCTAGCACCTTGTTTTTCAGATGTCCAACTGCCTTTTCCACATCTGCTGTACGGGTCTCATTCCTCCATTCACAGTCTATGACAGGGATGACTGTCCCCCATATCTATTCTCTCCTTTCTTTTTTTTTTTTAAGATTTTATTTATTTATTTATTCGAGAGAGAGAGAGAAAGAGAGAGAGAGAGAGAGAGAGAGAGGCAGAGACACAGACAGAAGGGAGAAGCAGGCTCCATGCAGGGAGCCCAACATGGGACTTGATCCCTGGTCTCCAGGATCACACCCTGAGCTGAAGGCAGGCACTAAACTGCTGAGCCACCCAGGCTGCCCCTCTCCTTTCTTATAATAGAACCCTTGTATATTAGTTGGGCCATCACCACTCACAGACTACATTTTCCAGCATCCCTTGATCTAACTGTGGCCATGTGGCCAAAATCTGTCCAGTAGAATTTGAGTTAAAATGCTGAGGGCAATTTCTGAGTTATCCCTTAATAGAAAGGGCCATCCTTGTTCTCTTTTCTCTTTTCCAAATCTATTGGCTAGAATGTGGATGTGCCAGTGAGCCAATTTGGACAATGGGAAAGTAAACCAGAATGGTTGGCAGAGCAATGAGACGGAAGAATTCTGGGTTTCTGACAGAGAGAAGCCACCAAAAATGGTTATAACCAAACAGGTTATATCAGGAAGGAAACATGAATGAACATTTTGTTAGGATCACTATTATCTTGGCAGTTTGGACTGTTAGACTTTTATTCTAATTAATATATGACCCAATGTACAAAAACAATCTGGATAGCTACATACAAGGAGCCCCTAAAAAGCTGAAACTACTCTTAACTGAATACCTCTTTGCAACAATAAAACCATGTGGAATAACTCTAAACTTAAATCTCTGACCCTGATTTCAGATTCCACCTTTATCCTCTTCCATGCCATACTTTTCTCTTACTGCTGGAAACCCAGGTCATTTGTCTCCAGAAATGAAGTTAGGTGTTGTCTTGCTTGCTAGTCCAAACAGGGAGCTACTATACCATAAGGGCATCCAGTGAGCAGAGCTGAAAGCAAGCATAAAGTGGGAGCACACTGGACCAGGAGCCAGGAGACCCAGTTTTTGCTGCCAAATAGCTTTGTGATTTTGGAGATGCCACTTAACTTCTCTGGGCCAAAGTTTCAACACCAAAATTCTATGAGTCCTCTAAAATGACCTTGTTGGTAGCTAATAACCTTGGATTTGACTACACAGTTGATTCTACAAGTTGAGACTGGGCCTTGGTTGGGAACATCTAACATCATCATTACATGAAAGGCATCAAAGAAACAGAGAAGTACTATCTTCCAAACACACTTTTTTCAATGGCCCTGAGGAAAGCTGTGCAGGTCAGAGGGGAGGGAAGAGTTGAGGGGATTCTATTCCCTGAGTAGTTACAGAAGGCTAGAAAGTATCTTTCAGAGTTGCACAGGAAGGCAGCATTGGCTGTGAGGCTGCACAAATCTTCCTTGTATGGGTCTGTCCTATGTACTGCAGGGAAAGCAGCATCCCTGAAGCTTGTCCACGAAAATGTCCATTCAATGTCCATATGCCCCATAGGAAACAAAGGAACCCCCAGTTGGGAACCATTACTAGGTCACCCCTTCATTTTACAGTCAAACAGAGATTCAAAGGGGCTCTGTAACCTTGTCCAAGATGACCGTGGCTGTGATGGCAGACCTGGGACTCCATGCAAGTCTCATGATTCCTGCCTACATTTTCTCTCTCTCTAACTTTGGGGAAGACACAAGTGCAATCACTGTTTTGGGTCAACCAGAACAGCAGACTCCATAGCAGGGTGATGGTGCATCCCCCTAGATGAGCAAGACAATCCTCTGAGATGCCAGAAGAAAAGAACGTTCTATTTCTATTTTCTATTTTATCTCCTCCTTTAAGATTCTGTGGAACTTCATAAACTACACAACATATCAGTAGAGTAGCATATGTATAACTTATAAGTACGTAAATATACATGTATAGGTATGTAGTCAAATATTTTTTCATCAGAAGCTGATAGTATGAATGATCAGAAAGTGTATGGAGCCCACCAGCTGAAGCACTTGCTTCTATCTCCAACACTAAAATATGACCAAATTGCCCGGGTTGGCTTTACTACTTATTTTTACAGGTTTAAACCTACAGGTTATTCTTCTAAGAAAAAAAAAAAAATCTAAGTGTCAAGTGCTAACCAAATCAGAAGCCTCCATACAGGCAGATCACTAAAGGATACAACCAGTGGTCAACCCCATCTTCTACTGGGGTTGAATCCAGCAAGTCAAGCAGTTTAAGGTGAGTTGGTCCTGCCTTATAGGGAAGGTCTGGAATTGTTAGAGGAAGTGAGGACAGGAGAGGAAGAGGAGGGTGAGGGGAACCACCCCAGCAGTGGTACTCATTCGTTTAAATAAATTCTTTCCTCTTCAGTCTTTTTCACCTAGTTTGGGAACGGAGCTTAAATTACTTCAGCCTTTAAAAATGCTCTTCTTAACCTTACTCTGCCATGTGAGACGAAGCAGCACAGGAGAGAATAAAAGCAACTTCTTTCTAAATGATTAAAAATTCATCTGCTATGCTCTATGGTCACTGCTTACTCCAGAATGAAGCACTCTCCCTTAGGCCTTAATCATTATGAGCAAGATGCGGGAAAATCAACATTTCAATGAAAAGAGACCCCCAGAATCTGAAGCATACTTACAAAAATCACTGGATGATCAGATTGTCCCTGCAGAGGAGGGGGGAAAAAAAAACATGAAAGAAAGGAAAACTTAGAGGTCAAAAAATGAACCCGGACAATAGCCCCCACCCCAGCCCCCAATCTTCTACAGACAGCCATGGGCAGCAAACTCACAGTGTCCTGCCTGAGTTCTGCTGACACTCACTCAGTTCTTGTTCCTTGCCATTGGTGATGCTGAGGGTTCCACATCCACAACCCCATTTAATGATGGCAGCAGCCTCATGCTTTAGGCTGATATGATACAGGACAGGTGCCCAAACTGTCTCTGTCACGGCACCTTTGCTGTCTCTGGAATATTTTTACAGCACTTCTAATGCCAAAGAAACGCCTAAGCGTTCCATTTTTTCAGTAGTTATACCCAAACAACCTGGAAGTAGTAGTTCACACACTTGTTACCCTTTCCTTTGAAAAGCTGCAACATTCCGCAGTGCCCCCTGTGAGTTTGCTGCAGAGCCCTGGAGCACCCTGGCACACCGTTTGGAAACCCCACAGATACTACCTGTAATAGAGATACTATTCGGGTCCCTGTTTTGTCCATGAGGGAACTAAGTCCAGTGGGCCTAGCTTGCTGTAATACAGCCATCTGCAAGCAAGTCTCTGAACCCAGAACCCACCCTGTTATACCAGACCCCTCCCTTCCTCCCGACTCACTCCCGTTAGGTTTAAACAGTATTTCCTCCCTCCATTCCGGATGCTCTGAACGCCCCCCCCCAAACCTCCCCACCGGAACACACAAGCTCGTACACACACGTGCATGCTTGTCCTCTTGGCTCACACCATTCCTTTCGATTTCACTGCCCCTCCCTCTCCTCTGCCTTTCCAGAAACTGCCCCTGCTTCAATTCTCAACCCCTGGTTCCACCATTTGTTCTTACACTGATCTCCCCCTCTTCAAAACTTCAGTCTGCCTATTAAGCAGCATGTTAACGACATCTGGTCTTCCAGCTGTTTATCAGCAAGAATGTGATTTTCCCAGTAAGATTGAAAGCTCCCCGAGAATAAGCTCTCCTATGCTGGGCATAAAGGAGCAACGAAGAAAGCTTGTTGAAATCAGCCAGGTATAATTTGCTAGCCTACTCTGATGCCTGGATGTAGTTAACATAAAGAATATATTTAACATAAAGGCAATGATCATGAGGAATGGTCACCAACATCTACCTGGCTTCTTTACATTTTAAAACCAAAGGCTTGTACACACACCATTTTATTTGGAACTCACCACAGTATAATTATTATACCCCTCTCATGGGAGAAAGGTAAGACTTGGCCAGGTTAGGTGACTGGTCAAAGTTACCCAACCTGTAGGTGCAGAAAGGGTGCCTGGAAGCCCAGGGTGCCTATTTCCCTCCTGGCCCTTTGCTTCATGTTTGCACTGCAGTGCCCTCCCCAGAGATGCCAGTGTTCAGCCCAGGTCCATGTGGTGGGGCTGCATCTGGGTTCCAGAGGCACTGTCGGGACTCCGAGACACCTGCCATCTGCACTGTGCCCTCGCTGCCTGGGCTGTGCTGCAGGCAGAGCAGTGAGCCATACTCCCTGCAGGACAGGAGGCTGGCGGCTGGGGACACTGCTGGCTCCCTGGTGGGGTCCAGGAACTCACTGAAAGTTCCCATGCTGCCGAGGTGAGACAGAACTTCAATTAGTGGCTTCCTACGTGGGCTAAGTCAATCTCTCCTTTTAGGATGAAGTAAGCCATAGAGGTTGGGGCTGAGGACTTCTGGGGCAAACAAGGGCAGCTGGAGCAAAAGTCTGAGATTAAAAGCATACATGCAAGCTGCAGATGTGCATCGATCTCTGCTTTGTGAAGAGCTTGGGTAAAAATAGCCAGGGCAGGGTTCAGAAGTCAGTGTGCACTGGGTCTACAGTTGACTCTGTTACTCAATAATGTGCAATGTAGGGACAGTGATTTCACCCGTCTGAGGCCAGCATCCTTGTCCATAGAATGAGGTCATAGGATAGTTGTGAAGATGAGATGGAAAAACAAAGGTAAAGCAGAGGAATAGTGCCTGACAGGTAACAGATGCCCAGCAAGTGATCGCTACTTCTCCCGGCTGACAAACGGGTTTCTTGGCGCTGTGCCTAGCAGGCTCTTATGTAGGACTTGGAAGCACGGTCACTGCCACCGCCACCGCCACTGCCACCGCCACCCCGTTTCAGCGGCGTTCTAGGCACTGGTGCTAACCGCTTGCAGAGCAATTCAAAAGGCTTTAGCTATAGGATAACTGCAGTAGAATGGGGAAGGAGGAGGAGAGTGGAGGAAAGGAACCAGAACATGCCTAAGGCAGAAAAAAATCACCCAGATAGACCTTGACAGGAAAAAAAAAAAGACGGACAGGCAACAATTGGTTAGTAGAAGGACAGGGTGCCGAGCTCGGCAGGAAAAATAAACAACTTGGACCGTGTGAATATATATTTCAAATGACATCATTTTCTCCTGCGCTGTGTCTCCAGGTGGTTAGGAAGATACAAATGTGTCATCTTTCTTTATAAAGCTTTATTGGGATTTTTTAAAAAGTTGGAATTGAACTTCTTGAAGGAAAAAAGGGGGGGGGAGGTGAAACAGCAGGCAGCTATAAGGTGGCTGCTCTGTGGCCTGATGAATGGGGTGGGTTGAGCCCGGGATGGAAGTGCTTACACCAGAACTCTTTCTTCACAAGGCTGCCTTCCTGGAGAGGGAGAGGCGTGTGATAAGGGAATGTGCACAAAAGGCACGTGTAAATTCCAGAGAATTCTGCAAACATTAGTATTCCATCCACAGCTGCACACACGCACATGCACACACACACAGGATTGGAAATCCTTCTGCATCTGGCTGAAATGCCAAGCCCCAGTGTGCATCTGAGGGGCTGCCACGATGCAGAGACTCACCATGGCCAGGCTGTCCTGGCTAAGCGACACGCTGTGGGATTGCTCCTGCAGGTATTTGTCCATGCCGACCTCAGAGAAGAAGACCTGGAAAAGAGGGAAGCATCCAGGCTGAGAGCAGGGCCAGCACTTCTCTACTAGGTCAGGGGCCTGTGGTTCTAGCTCCACTCACAGCCACAGGGGGTTCGAGGCTGGCCAACACCAGCTCCACTGCAAACATCAGCTCTACCTGGCAGGGCTTGCAAACTCAGGAGGAGGCCCAGGAGGAGGATCTGCATCAGTGAAGTGGGAAGGAGGGGGCTGGACCAAGCTCCTATTTTTCCCCAAACCAGGACTTTCTCAGGTAATCTTCCATCATCCCACTTTTGATAAGTAATATGAGTTCAGAAACACATTTCTCTGCCTTCAGAAGACAATAGGATGAGGGCCTATTTTTGGTGAAAGGGAGGCAGTAGGAGTAGTAGTTAGAGATCTGGGTGTAATGGGGAGTCGGGGTGGGGGAGGCTTCTGTCCCATTTAAAATGGGCAGCCCCCCTCCAGCAGGCTCGGCCATAGGAATGTGGACCCCGTGTGGCCCGCTCTCTGGATATTATTCCCAGAGACCTTAGAACTCCAAGTATTTATCTGAAATCTCCTAACTCCTAAAAGCTGACTAATTTTGAAAAACCCTGTACAAATGAGACATTTTGGTGAACTGAAAGGAACTCCTCCTGAAAGGTAGGAGCACATTCTCTGTTCCCTCCCTCACTCTGCCATCCATGTCTTTACTTTAATTCAGATTTTACAGTATTTTGTACCTGTTGACAGCATTCCACAGTGACTCTATTACTTCCCATGTGCCTGCTTCAGCCTCCGAACTTGACTGTGGGCAACCAGATAGCAGGACCCACATCTTCCGCTTAGTTTCTATTTTCCCATCCCTGAACAGAGTCAGGACTCTATAGATTCTAGGCACTGACAAATACCCTTACAACAGGGAAACACTTCCTCTGGTTTTATGTAAGGACACTGAGGCAGTTGTTAATAGGGGAGTGTTGATAGAAGGAGGCCATATAGAGGAGGAGCAAGGGTGGGAAGGGTGTGCAGTTACCCCAACAATACCCACTATGGAAATCCCTGTGCCCCGGTACTCACAGTATACCCAATGATGGGGCTCTTGGGATGCCTTGGCATTTTCCACTGGATGCTGAAAGCTGTGCAGTTCAATGAGGACAGCGTGATATCGAGAGGAGGCCCCACCTTGCCTGCCCCAAAGCAAAAAAGACCGTGTTAGAGGCTGCACGCATCCACCATGAGTATACTTGCAGATGCACAGCATACTTCAAGATGAGGCCACAGGACAGAAATGTAGACACCTCTCTGGCATCCCACACCTGTATCAGCTGACTTCACTGGAACTCTGCTATCCCCTCCCGATGTGGCAATGGTAGGGAAATCCGCCCAGCTATTTCCCTCTGTCCCTTCTGTAACTTCTAACACCCCGGCGGCTGACAAAGGAAGAGTGGGGGTAGCACAGACCAAACACTTCTGACTTGACTCTAGGAGCTTGGAATGTATTAAAGGAAGATGATGATTTGCCTTTCTTTTTACTTAGTAACATATATATGTTTTATAGGTATGTTGTATAGCTGTGTCTGTTTACATAATTCACTTATTATAGACATTATGCTCTTTCATCTCTACATTTTCTCGGTGTTCAGTATGTATTTCCAAAAACAAGGACATTGTCTATATCAGCCATATTGAGACAATACTAGTTTCTGATCCATAGTCTACAGTCAATTATTCCATAATGTCCTTTGTTTCTATTTTTCTCCTGCACTAGAATCCCATCCAAGTTTATGCATTGCATTAGGTTGTCATCTCTTTAGTCTCCTTTAATCTGATCAGTTCCTCTTTCATGAGCTTGCATTTTGGAAGAGAATAGTCATTTATTTATAGAATGTTTATTTGAGTTTGTCTGATACTCCCTCATGATTGACCACACATCGTGTTAGGCTACTACCGATCTTCTGATGATGTGTCAGAAGGGGAATCATCTGCTTACAGACCGTTTGACAGTGGGTAACTGAAATTGCTGACATTGAAACCATAGACACGTGGGGGACCGCTGTAATGCATATGCCACAATTTACAGTATTTCTCATTCCACTATTGTTAGACATTTAAATTATTTCCAGTATTCTGCTATTTTAAATAATGTTCCATGAGGGCAGAACCCAGGTATGTCCAGTTGAGAGCACAGATACTAATAAATGAAAGAGCTTGAGTGGATGAGTGTTCTTCATCCTGATTTTCCACCTGCTAGTATGTCCTGATGATCCTTCTTTTTAACAACTGTGTATAATTCTCCAGCATATCAGTTCAGGTACTTTGTCTGTAACTCACAGAGGTCTAATGCGTCTATTTATTAGACTGCTGCTAGGGCCTCCCACTTGTGTTTTTAATAACAGAAACCAAAGCCTTTCTGGTGGCCCAAGTAATAGAGGCTCAGTGCTGTCACTTGGCAAGGACTGCCAGTCTAGGAGGCAGCAGCCACACTTCTCTGCCCACAGACAATACCACGACCACCACTGTTATCACTCAGGGATTTGATCTTCAACTACTTGCTGTCTCTGCCTTGGTTCAAGATCTAAAGTCCCATCTGGCTGGCCAAACTTCTGTAATGTGACTCCTTCTTGACTCAACCAAGGGGTCAGAAAGGAATAATCAGTTTTTTTCTGCTTTCCAAACTGGGAACTGACAGGATGAAGGGAGTCTTAGGAATAGTACTTCTATCCCTCCTATCTATAGTACTAAAGGCTCCTTAGAGGGTAATGAGATCCGAGAAAAGCGCAGTGGGAGGTGGGAAGCCCAAATACTCTGCTATGCAGAACACACATGTACATTAACTGTATCAGCTGACTGATACAAATTTCACTGTTAAAAATAATGCTGAGAAGAACATTTGTTTATGTGCCTGTTTGTTCCCATGTCTGAGGATTTCAGGGATGGATACCTATCAACAATTATAGATACATCTATCCTAAAACAATGAAATACACATTATTTTCAAGTGCACACGGAACATCTCCAGAATAGATCACAGATTAGCCCACAAAACAAGTCTCAACAAATTCAGAAAGACTGAAGTCATTCCATCATCTTTTCTAACCACAACAGTTTGACAATAGACATCAACCATAAGGAAAAAATCTGAAAGATCACAAATATATGGAGGTTAAATAACATGCTACCGAACAATGAATGAGTTAACCAAAAAAAATCAAAGAGGAAATTAAAAAAATGCATGGAGACAAATGAAAATGAAAACACAATGGTCCCAAATCTTTCATATGCAGCAAAGCTTTTTTAAGAGGGAAGTTTATAGCAATACAGGCCTACCCCAAGAAACAAGAAAAATCTTAAATAAATAACCTAACCTCACACCTAAAGGAGCTAGGAAAAAAAAAAGAGCAAACAAAACTCAAAAAAGTAGAAGGAAGGAAATAATAAACATTAAAACAGAAATAAATGAATAGAAACTAAAACAAAACAAAACCAATAGAACAGATCAATGAAATGAGGAGCTGGTTCTTTGAAAAGATCAACAAAACTGATAAAGCCAGACCCATAAGAAAGAGAAGGGGGGGGGGGGGGAGAGGGACAGAGAGGACTCAAAATCACAAATGAAAGAAGAGAAATGACAACTGACACCACAGAAGTACTAAGGATTATAAGAGAATTTTATAAAAAATTATATCTCAACAAATTGCCAACCTAGAAGAAACACATAAATTCCCAGAAACATATAACTTCCCAAAATTGAATCGGGAAGAATGCAAAATTTGAAAGAATGGATTACCAGCAATGAAATTGAATAAGTAATCAAAAAATCCCCAAGAAACAAAAGTCCAGGACCAGACAGCTTCACAGGTGTATTTTACCAAATAATTAAAGAAGAGTAAATGTTTTTTTTCTCAAACTGTTCCAAACGAACAGAAGAGGAAAGAAAGCTTCCAAATTCACTCTATGAAGCCAGCATTACCCTGATACCAAAACCAGATAAAGGCACTACAAGAAAAGAGAACTAAAGGCCAATATCTCTGATGAACATAGAAATAAAAATCTTTAACAAAATGTTAGTGAACCATCCAACAGTAGAATAAAAATCATTCACCACTATCAAAAGAGATTTATTTCTGGGATACAAGGGTAGTTTGATATCCACAAATCAATCAACATAATATATCACATCAACAAGGGAAAGGATAAAAACCATATGACCATTTCAATAATTGTAGAAAAAGCATTTGACAAAGTACTACATCCATTCATGATAAAAACCCTCAGGAAAGCAGGCTTAGAGGGAATATACCTCAACATAATAAAGGTCATATATTAAAAACTCATGGCTAACATCACAGTCAATGGCAAAAAACTGAGAGCTTTCCCCCTAAGATCAGGAACAAGACAAGAACGTTCACTGTCACCACTTTTATTCAACATAATACTAGAAGCCCTAGCAATCAATAGACAAGAAAAAAATAAAAGGCATCCAAATTGGTAAGAAAGAAGTAAAAGTTTCACTATTTACAGATGACATGATACTACATATAAGAAACCCTAAAGACTCCATCAAAAAACTACTGATAACTGAATTTAGTAAGGTCACAGGATACAAAATTAATATACAGAAATCCATTACATTTCTATACATGAATAACAAAGTAGTAGAAAGAGAAATTAAGAAAAACAACCCCATTTACAATTGCACCCAAAGTAACAACATACCTAGGAATAAACTTAACCAAGGAGGTAAAAGATCTATACTCTGAAAACTATAAAACATTGAAGAAAGAAACTGACAATGACACAAAAAAATGGAAATATATTCCATGCTCATGGATTGGAAGAATAAATATTGTTAAAATATCCATACTACCCAAAGCAGTCTGCAGATTTAATGCAATCTTACTCAAAATACCAACAGCATTTTTCACAGAACTAGAACAAAAAATCCTAAAATATGTATGGAACCACAAAGACCCTGAGTAGCCAAAGTAATCTTGAAAGAAAAGAACATACTGGAGGTAACACAATCCCGGATTTTAAGATATATTACTAGACATATAGATCAATAGAACAGAATACAGAACCCAGAAATAAACCCATTATTATATGGTCAAATAGTCTTCACCAAAAGAGGCAAGAATAGGCAATGGTGAAAAGACAGTGTCTTCAATAAATGGTGTTGGGAAAACTGGAAAGCTACATGCAAAAGAAGGAAACTAGACCATTGTCTAACACCATACACACACATACCTCAAACCTCAAAATGGATTAAGGGCCTAAAGGTGAGATGTGAAACCATAAAAATCCTAGAAAAGAGCATAGGCAGTAATTTCTCTGACATTGGCCATAGCAACATTTTTGTAGACATGTCTTCTGAAGCAAGGGAAACAGAAGCAAAAATAAACTATTGAGACTACATCAAAATAAAAAAGCTTCTATGCAGCAAAGTAAACAATCAATAAAACTAAAAGGTAACCTACCGAAAGGGAGAAGATATTGCAAATGACATATCTGACAAAGGGCTAGTATCCAAAACGCATAAAGAACTTATACAACACAAATAATCCAATTTAAAAACAGACAGAAAAAAATAAAAAATAAAAAAAAAATAAAATAAAAACAGACAGAAGACATGAACAGACGTATCTTCAAAGATGGCATAAAGATGGCCAACAGACACATGAAAAGCTCAACATCACTCATCATCAGGGAAATTAAAATCAAAACTACAATGAAATATCATCTCACATCTGTCAGAATGGCTAAAATCACAAACACAAGAGACAACAAGAATCGGTGAGGATTTGGAGAGAAAGAAATCCTCTCATGCACTGCTGATGGGAAGCAGTCTGGTGGTGTAGCCACTGTGGAAAACAGTATAGACATACCTCAAAATACTAAAATAACAATTACATATGATACAGAAGCCCCCCTACTGGGCTATTGGGTACTTACCCAAAGAATATGAAGACACTAATTCTAAAGGTATATACATCCCTATGTTTGTTGCAGCATTACTTACAATAGCCAAATTATGGAAGCAGCCCAAGTATCCATCAATAGGTGAATAGATAAGAAGATGTGGTATGTAAAGACACACACACAAAAAAATATCACTCAGCCATAAAGATGATGAAATCTTTCCAATTGTAGCAACGTGGGTGATCTAGAGGATATACTGCTAATTGAGATAAGTCAGTCAGAAAAAGACAAATAGGGATCCCTGGGTGGCGCAGCGGTTTGGCGCCTGCCTTTGGCCCAGGGCGCGATCCTGGAGACCCGGGATCGAATCCCACGTCAGGCTCCCGGTGCATGGAGCCTGCTTCTCCCTCTGCCTGTATCTCTGCCTCTCTCTCTCTCTCTCTGTGTGACTATCATAAATAAATAAAAAAATTCAAAATCTAGCTTCTCCAAAGCTCCCAAAAGATTTTAAAAAAAAAAAAAAAAGAAAAAGACAAATACCATATGATTTCACTCATATGTGGAATTTAAGAAACAAAATGAATGAACAAAGAAAGAAAGAGACAAACAAAAAACAATCTTAGTGAACAAACTGGTGGTTACCAGAGAGGAGGTGGGTTAGGGGGATGACATATGAAGGGTATTAAGAGTACACTTACCAGGATGAGCACTGAGTAATATATAGAATTTTGGGATCACTAAACTATTCAATTGAAACTGATATACACTGTATGCTAATTATACTGGAATTAAAATTTTTTAAATTATGAGTATGTACATTTTAAGTTTTAATAGTTACTGACTTATTGCTCTCCAAAAGGGATTAAATACATGAATCTTTAAATATATTTGATTCTTTCATTTGGAAAAATTCTTAAAGCCAAATTCTTGTATCTAAGACAGAATTTCGCAATATCAACATTGTTGACCTTTTGCGCTAGATGGTTTTTTGTAGGACTTCTTCCATACATTGCAGGATGTTGAACAGCATCCGTGGTCTCAGCTCACTAGATGCCAGTAGCACCCCTCAACCATAGTTGTGAAAACCAAAAATAATCTCCAGACATTGCTAAATGTCTCCTGGGGGCAAAACTGCTTCCAGTTGAGAACTATGGATCCTAGAGAATGGATATTTTAAGGACTTTTTATAAGTATATCCAAACTAACATCTAAGAAGATTAACCAATTTAGAAACTTACGGAGGTGTATGAGAAAGCCCAATAGAAGTAATACATCTTTACCAGATCCGAGTATTACTTAAAAGTCTTTCCTAAGTTTTTAAAGCTTTATTTATTTATTTGAGAGAGAAAGCATGAGTGGAAAAGCAAAGGGAGAGAGAAACTCAAGTAGACTCCATGCTGAGTGTGGAGCCCAACATAGGGATTGATCTCAGGGTGGTGACCTGACCTGAAACCAAGAGGCACACACTTAACACTCAACACTCAACTGACTGTACCACCCAGGGATACCAAGTCTTTGCTAATTTGGTAAGAAAAAAGTTGACTACCTTAATATCTTCCTCGGCTATTTTTAATCCTCTAATTATGTGTTTGTGCATTTTTCAACTGGGTTGATTTTTTTCTTATTGATTTAAAAGAACTCTTACTATGTTACTATCTTAATCATTCACTTATATTTTCTCTGTGTATTTTTATTTTTGGGTCTAGCTGTGTAATTATCCACTACTGGTAGTTATATCACCAAGTTAAGAGGTTTATGCTAACAAAATCTCAAAGGAGACTGGGGAGTAGGAAGTGGGGGGAAGATAGTAGAAATGATTTATCAGACCCTCACAGAACCGTAGAATAACCAATAAACACAACTTCACCCTAAATCCTAGGAATAGAACTTTCTCCATTTACTTTGGGAAAAATCACAACTGACCAAGGTGGGCTACTTGGGTCAGTAAGTGGGACACCAGTCCTTGTGTCCTCACGTAACAGCCATGGTTCAGTACAGAAAACAGAAAACACTCTAAGTATTTTGAGCAGAAGCGTGGTTACAAAATTGGTGAGAAGGTCAGTGGAATGGAATTCATGACTCTCCCTTCACTCTATTTTAAAGATAGATATATAGACAAGAGAAAGAGAGAAACTAGCTATAGAGGTGACTCAAAACTAAGAAGTCTCTGCCTTCATATTCAATCCTGCCATGAGATTGACACTGCCTTCAGACACCCACAGAAGTGATGGTGAACCTTGGAAGGATGAGTTCTCATGTTTTGATACCCTCACTTAGGAGGAGAAATAGCCCCAGGAAAGTGGCCTTCATCCCACTCCTGCTTTCCATTTGTCCCAAGAATGCATCTCACTGGTGGGACCTAATTTATATCCAGAATACTGGCTGCAAGGCAGTCTGAAAAAGATCATTTTAATTTTTCCAGCCTTTGCATTATAGTAATGGTGCCTAGAAGGAGAAAAAATTGATGTTGAACAAGCCAAAGCTACAGTGTCCATGACATGTTCGTACCATAAAAGGCATGAATTGCAATATGCTATCCCCTTTACTTTCATATTCTGCAGGAAAATATTCTAATCAAGCCGTGATGGGACACAGTTAGGTATGACTTCTATTGTACTGTCACATTCATTCATTTATTAGATCTTTCACATATCTAATAAATATGTATTGAGCTCTTAAACATATCAGGCACTGGGTTAGTCAGTGAGACTACATTAAGGATACAAGAGACAGAGGACCACTACAAGCAAGTTAGCAGGACACTACAATTGGGTGTGACAAACGTAAAGGGCAATATGGGGCACTTTTGTGGCACATAGCAAGGATATACCTGGCCCTACCTGCCAGGCTAGTAGGAATGAGGCAAAGTAGGGGTGGAAAATTGTTCCAAGCAGAGGGAGCAGTATATACGCTTCCTCAAAAAAGTGGGAGGAAGAACCACATAATAGAACCATGAGGGCATTATAGTTGAGTGGATATGGAAGGGTGAAGGAGAGGAGAGAGTCAGGAAAGCTCCAAGGATTCTGCTTTGGGTAACACAGGGGAGAGGGTGTATGTCATTCTCTCATTTGGGAACACAAAGATGGCTTTTAGTGTCAATGATGAAAGAGGTGTGGTCATCTGCAGCTGGTGAGCAAGAGGCAGCCAGGTCGGACATTTGGGCCAAATACCAAAAATATTCCAGATGAATCAAATGGCTAAAGATGCAAAATCAAATTATACAGAAGAGAATTGGATTTTAAAATCCGATTTTTGTTTTTGTGGAGAAACCTTTCTAACCTTAAAAAAGGTAAAGAAAATAAATCAAAAGAAAAGTGATGAATTCTGCATCATAAAACTTTCACCATGCTCTTCAAAAATCGCAAAAGAAAAATCAAAACAACAGATCGGAGGATAAATCATTGCAGCAAAATGACAGGCCAAGGGCTGTCTTTATTATAAAACTCATACATATTGATAAAAAATTTATTTAGACCCTAATAAATAAAATATGAAGAGACAACTCAGAAAAGAGAAAGTATAGCTGGTAAACATGCATGGTAAAATATTCAAATTGCTAGTTATCAAATAAATACAATTTTTAAAAATTGAGATGTCATTTTTACCTATTAAATTAGCCAAAATGTGTAAGTGATAGTAACTAATGCTGACAAGAATACATGAATGTGCTACTCACAAAAAATTACTTATGACAGTGTAAATGAGCACAGGCATTTTGGAAGACAATTTGGCAATATGCAATAATATCCGGAGCCATAAATACGTTCCTTTCCTTGGCCTCTCAGAAGTGTGGTTACAGTCTGTTGTGAGGAAAAGAACCTTAAAAGAAGAGAAGGCTGCTCACATGAAGATGCTCCGTCTGTGATCTTGTGATACAGAAAAAAATAGAAACACTCTAGATAACTTAGATGCAGGTGATAGGCCAATAGTGGTATATTACATGGGTAGACCATAATACAGACATTAACAATGAGATTTGACCAAACACACTGTGGTATCTTGGATTGGATCTAGAACAGAGAAGGATATTAGTGGAAAAACGAGTGATACCCGAAGAGTCCGTAGTTCAGTTGATAACACAGTACTATTAGTACTATCACTAGTTAATTTTTTGGACTTGACTAATGTGCCATGGTTATGGAAGACATGACTATGAGGAGAAACTGGGTGAAAGATGGGCAGGAATTCTATTATCTTTGCAACTAACTGTAAATCTGAATTTATTTCAGAAATAAAAGTCCATTTTAAGGGACGCCTGGGTGGCTCAGCTGTTCAGCATCTGCCTTTGGTGCAGGGAGTGATCCTAAGGTCTAGGATCAAGTCCCGCATCGGACTCCCCGTAGGAAGCCTGCTTCTCCCTCTGCCTATATCTCTGCCTCTCATGAATAAATAAATAAAATATATATTTTTAAAAAGGTCTATTTTAAAAGTGAGGCTTGTGCAGCAACAATTATGATGTAGTGTTAAATAAAAAGCATACCTAATTGCCACTGATACTATTACTAGATTTATAAGGAAATATTCATTTGAAAAATTACTTGAAGGCAAGAGTAAAGGCAATTGTTACATTAAGGTGGCAGAGATTAAGGATGATGTTTTTCCCTTCTGTTTTCTTCTATTTGATAAGCTTCACAGAATGCTAGTATATCATTTTTTACAATTTTAGAAAGCTACTCTGAAAAGTATTTTTATAGTCAAAGACCAAACATTGTATGGATGCGGGTGTGCTAACGGAAATCCACAAAGCACTGCTTCCTGAAGCTTGTATTAGTTGGGTTAAGGCAGGCTTTGTCACCTCATAGACACATTCTGTCTCTCCATTTAATGTAAGGCTAAAAATAGTTTGCAATTAACAAAGCAGATCCATTAGCTCTTAACAACCAAAGGAAATGTATCTGCATAAAATACCATTCCTGTATCATAAGTCAATCATCGCAGTAAAATGAAAGTGCCCAGGAAGGAGGCTATTGCTGCCATGAACAATGCCGCACAGTACTGTCAACTGGTAGTGACAGTAGTGCTATCGAGGTGACCTGGTTTATAAAGGACACAGAACAGGCTACTCTGTTCTCTTGCTCCTCCCCACCTTAGTGGCTGGCTGTATTCTAGAATAGGATTTTCCATTTTTTTTTTTGCTCTCTATTCCCTGAATTCTCTAAGGCAGCTCTGATTCTAAATTAGATCTCACAGCAGTGGAAGTTAGAGGGGCATAGCCATGGGGCGTCACAGGACATAGACTGGAGGATGGCCAGAGCCAGGTTTTACAATGTCTAACAGAGGAGGGAAAGATGCATAACCAGGGTCCTGGGTTTCACATCCTCATGAAGATTCTCAACTAGAGCTGGTGGGAAGGCCCAGTGCTCTGAGCATGCTCCCTTTATATACACGCATGTGTCCTTGCATATTGATGAGAAGATTTTGTTTTTCCTTTTTCAAAATAACTAACATTTTAGTTAATGGGAAAAATATTTGCAAACTATGTATTTGATAAAGGGTTATTATTCAAAATACTTAAGGAACTCTTACCATTCAATAGCAAAAAAAAAAAAAAACAGTACATCAAAAAAGGGGGGGGGGCAAAGAACTTGAAATTTTCCAAGGAAAGACATTTTTTCCTGAGAAGATACGCAAATGCACAGCCAACAGATACATGAAAAGGTGCTCAACATCACTTATCAACAGTGAAATGCAAATCAAAACCACAATGATGTACAACCTCACACCTGTTAGAGTGGCTATGACCAAAAAGACAAGAGATAACAAGTGTTGGTGAGAATGGAAAAAAAGGGACTTCTCCTGTGCCCTGCTGGTGGGCATGTAACTTGGCACAGCCACTATGGAAATATAGAGGTCCACAAACAACTAAAAATAGAGCTACCATGACTGGGTATCTGAAGGAAATAAAAATAGGAGCTCAAAGAGATACTTGCTCCCCTGCGTTCATTTCAGCATCATTTATAATGGCCAAGACATAGAAACAACTAATGTCTGTTGATGGATGAATGGATACAGATGTCACACACACACACACACACACACACACACACACACACTCACACCACTGAACAATGGAATATTATTTATCTATAAAAAAGAAGGAAATCTTGCCATTCGTGACAACATGGATAAACGAAGGGCATTATACTAAGTGAAATAAGTCAGAAAAAAGCAAATACTGCATTATTTCATTTTTATGTGGAATCTAAAAAAAGTCAAACTCACAGAAACAGAGTTTTGGTGTTGTCACAGTGGATGGGGTAGGATGGGAAGGAGAATGTGTGAAGGTTGCCCAAGTATACAAACTTCCAGTTATGAGATGAATAAGGTCTGAAGATCGAACATACAGCCTGGTGACTACAGTTTACAATACTTGAAAGTTGCTAAGAGAGTAAGTGTTTAAAGTTCCTACTGAGATGATCAATGTGTCAGCTACCCTTACTGTGGTGATCATTTCTCAACATGTATGTCACAAAAGGATATCAAATTATCACACTGTACACTTAAACTTATATGATGTTATATGTCACTTATATCGCAATAAAGCCAAAATAAATAAATAAACCTGGGGGCAGGGAATAAAATAGTTAAATCTCCATTCACCATTCCTTTCCTCTTCCTTCTTCTCTTCCAGAGATAACAACCATTTGGTGTTACTGTGCTTTATCCCCATGGAGGTTTACATACTTTTATTTTATCTGCACATTTTTAAAAAGATTTTATTTACTTATTTGATAGAGAAAGAGAGCAAAGCAGGGTGAGGAGCAGAGGGAGAAGCAGGCCTCCCACTGAGTAAAAAACCCAATACAGGGCTCGATCCCAGTATCCCGGGACCATGACTGAGCCGAAGACAGACGCTCAACCAACAGAGCCACCCAGGCACCCCTATCTGCATATTTCTTTATTTTTACCAGAAACAACCTAACTGTCCATCAGTAAGATAATGGAGAAATTGCCGTTTATTCATACAAGGTACCCATATCTTTCCCCCTTGAACATTTATTCTTTAAAATGAAAGAGAGATCTAAGGAAGGAGAAAGAAACAGAGATGCAGGAGAAAACTCTTGTAAACTTTAAAGCATCCCTCAAATAGTAGCCAGTTTCTGGTCATCTTCCCCTCACTGCTAACTGGGCAATCACAGTTCTTTTTTTTTTTTTTTTTTCTTTCAGATAGAGAGAGCACAAGAGCACAAGCCAGGGAGAGGGCCAGAGGGAGAAGGAGAGAGGGAGAGAGAATTTCATGACCCTAAGATCATGACCTGAGCCAAAATCAAGAGTCAGACACTTGATCAACTGAGCCAGCCAGGCGTCCCTCTGTTCTTTGGTTTCTAAATCCATTGCCATTTGTCCATGGGCATTTCAGTTTCCAAAATTTCATCATTGCTGTCTTCTAGCTCTTTCCTTTTATCCTGCTGGTTAAACTGATTTCACCACAAATCAACTGATCTCCATGACAATACGGGATACAGGAAGGAGAAATTATTCCCACTTTATAGATGAAGAAACTGAAATCTAGAGTGTGCCAATGTAAAATCTTATCAAGCGGTCAGGAGGCAGAAATGGTGAGTAACAAGGTAGAATGGCTCTTCCTCCTAGAAGTGTTTCTGGTGATTCTGTCCAACCTCTTCTCAGCGCCCAATACGCTCTCCTCCTGGGTGCCCTCATCTCTGCCGGTGACTACCAAAGATGTTGGGAGCTCCCCAATCTGTTCCTCCAGCCCAGCCCTCTCTTTCAGGGGGCAAGTCTATGTACATAACCGCCAAGTGGACCCAGGTGTCACGTGGGCCTCTCAAATTTAACGTGTCAAACCTGAGTTCCTTATTTTTCTCTTAAACCTGAGCTGTGGGGGACCTGGGTGACTCAGTAGGTTAAGCGTCTGCTTTTGGCTCAGGTTATGATCCCGGGGTCCTGGGATCAAGCCCTGCATCAGGCTCCTTGCTCAGGAGTCTGCTTCTCTCTCTCCCTCTGCCCCTCCACCCCCACTAGTGCATGAGCTCTCTCTCTCTCTCCCCCCTCTCTCTCAAATAAATGTATAAAATCTTTAAACAAACAAACAAAAACAAAAACCCTGAGTTGCATCAGTAATCCCCATCCTGATAAATGCCATCACCATCTACCATGACTTCCAAAAACCTGGAAGTCACTTTCAGCATCAAATTTATCCCGTGGTATCAATTTTCTCCTGTTCATGGAGACCTTGGAATCCTCAACCCAGTGCCCAGAGCAGCACTACCAACTGCTCAGAGCTGTGCGTGCAGTGGAACCTATTTGCCATTTGGTCAAGGCTTCCCTGGTGGTTTCTCTTGTCTTTCCAGATCCTAAGGGGTATACTTTCCTTCTCACAGCTTAAACAGTATTTATTCTCCTCTGAAGAATATGTATTAGTAACTAAGTGAAACTTTCTTTCTGCAAAGCAGTGGAATGCAACATGAAGGGTGTTGGGGTCATAGGACTGGTGGCTCTAAAACATGTGTAGGAGGAATGTATGAATGGCCATCTGCTGGAAGGAAACACCAGAGGCACATTTGCTTTGTGAGCACAGCTTTATTCTCTCTGTATTTGTTTGAAGTGTCCTTGAGGGTAGGGCAGGTCTCCAGCTGCGGGCTGTCCGAAGCTGTATTTGCAGAGCTAGCACATTGTTTGAGATTGTAGATGATTGGAGTATATGTAGAGGGAGCAAGTTAAAAGCGAGAGAAAGCCACCCAGGAGAGCTTCCTTTGCCCTGGAAATAGATTCCAGACAAGGCGAGGTGGGGGATCTGGAAGGGCCATAGAAACCATGGGGAAGTCCTGACACATGGCCTGGCATCAGCCTCAGAGATAAGGAGATGGTGGAGTGTGGTCCTAACTGGGATGAGCGCCAAAGTATCTCTCTAAATCTCTTCCAGCTAAGTGAGTAAAACTAAGGAGACTTTCCTTACATCAGGAGAAAGGCCAATCTTTGAACAGGGCAAGTCAAGCCCAAGCTACACTCCAAAAACTCCTAATGAAGCAGAAAGTTTTGATAATGGTTACAACACAGGTCTTCTGGGATTTTCTCTATTATGAACTAAAAACATACTACCACTTCTTCAATATTAAAAAAAAAATCGAAACAGTGGTCCACTTACATGTGCACAAAAGATTTAAGCAGTTACACATGAAAATTGCACTTCTATTTAACCAACAATGGTTAGAATGATGGGGGAAATGTATTACACGATAGAAAACTAGTTTTGAAGAACCGTAGCCTTGAAAACTAGTATAATGCATTTATACAATATATCCTGAAGCTGTGTTCTTGTGAGCTAAAAGCTATACTTCTTAAGAGATAAATAAATAAAGAGTGTTGCTTTGCCACAAGGGAGCTGTATTCTTGGGCTTTCTTCTTTGGAGAGCTTTCAAAACTGCATTAGGTTTTTGCATTAGAAACTTCTGAATAATTAGGTCAATTTCTCATGGTAATTTTATTTCATAAAATACTCCAACTTCCTGAGCCAAGTTCATCTCCGATTCAGTTAGTTTTGTAATCCAATTCATAAAAACACTTCAAAACGCAAACAAAAATATCATCTGTGACAGAAACACATTGCTAGCTTTTTCGTTATTTGATTTTCATGGAATGAACCAAGTTATATTCACTTGCTGCAATGGAAAGTGCCCGGACTAACTAAAAATAATCAGGAAATTCTGAACAAGGGGGAAAAAAATCCTTATTTCCATCTTTTTGAAGCTTGCTCAACTCTTATTACCAAAGCAGTACTATGAATATATAACCAAAATCTGCCACTAGAGCCTCTTCTAAGGTGATGCCTGCAAGGCAGCAGTAAAAATGTGAGTTTAAGACAGAACAGTGTTTGTTCTAGTTACCCAGGGATTCAAGACATTCTCAGACACTGAGGAGCAGCATGAAGTGTTTTCTAAAGCCCTGCCAGCTTCTCTCTGTGGGGCAGTTCTGTTCACATCACAATCGTGCTTCCCTTTGAAACCCGCCATTGCAGCGCATAATTCCAGAATATACTCCACCGTTCCACACAGTGTAATTCCCAAATGTAATTTGGGAGTAATTTCAGGGTGTAACTTTTTACTCCAGGGTATAATTCCAAAGAGTAAGTGGGCTCAATTAGATGATTTCTAATGTCTCTCACACCTTGACATTAGATGATACGTCCCCTATGTATCTACATGGGGTTATCTGCAGAATAGTGAAGGGGAGAGGGAAGAGGATCACTCAGAGCTGTTCATGGCTGTTCCCTTATACCCACACAAACATGGGTCCCCTTTTAGAAGTCCCATTATGGCCCTCACTTGGCCATACCATACTCTTTGGCTGGAATGTGGTGCCACATGCCTATGAGAGCCAGGACCCCGCCACGTGTAGACCACTCCTTGAGTGCCCAAGACCCTGGATTCCCCACCCAGATTTTCCTGATCCCCAGTGGCCTCTTCTTTTCCTTCTGAGGGTGGACCATGCTGCTGGTGTGTATACCTCAGGTGAGAGGTATGGCCACTGGATTGCAGTCTGCCAGGACAGGTGGTGGACAGAGCTAGGGTTGTTGGCTAGGTGTCTGCATGTGTGCATGGGAGCACCCCTGATGGAAGGACAGAGCGAGAGGCGCACCACACCAAGATTCTGGAGGTCAGTTCTCTCCACATTGTCTCTTTTCAAAGTGGAAATTTAAGGAGTCTAAGAAATCTAAATCTGAATGTGGTCTTCCAGGTCATTGTAAAGGAGAGAAAATACTGTATCTAATAGTTTGCTGGCTTAGTCAATGAATTGTAAGTTTTTATACAAAGGGTACTTGACTTCTGTGCTTGGTTCACTAGCATTAGGGACAGGCCTGCCTCTGAGCATCACACAGCTTCATAATCTGGGCTCAGCTGGATTGTGAGGGGATCCCGCAAAGGACTCCTTCTGGCCCAGCTGGTGACTTCTGACGAGGAAATGTGGGCTGAGGGCCCCTAGCTGCAGCTCCTGTTAAGAATCAGTCAACAAGCCTAAGGGAACACAGATGCCAGAAATGCAGAGATGCCAAAGAGAGTGCTAGTGATGTGCGAAACAGAGGCAGAAGGAAATGTAGATAAAATTAACTGTCCTTATTATCTGCAGCCCATTGACAAATACTTGAGGCAGGCAGAGTAGGACTTTCCTCCAGGAAATTCCCAACTGTCTGCATGTTAATGCCTTGCTAGGCGGAAAAACTACCTTAGCTTGACAACAGCCAGGCCTCCAAGGATCCCAGCCAGTCTTCCTGGGCATATGAAAATCCTTTTGGAAACTTCCCTTTGTCTTTACTTCCCCCAGCCCCACAGTACATAATCAGTTGCTCCTCACAGTCTGGAGGCAGCAGCTCCTTCTGCCCAAGGGTGCTGTCCTGATGCTTTAATAAAACCCCTTTTGGACCAAGGACATCTCAAGAACTCCTTCTTGGCTGTGGGCTCTGGACCCTAATAACACTACTCCAAAAGCATAGCATTTGACACCCTTATGTGGAGCTTGAATATTTTCAACTGGACTCTGAGCCATGATGCAGACTTGGGAAGTCCTCTCCTCTCCTCTCCTCTCCCCTCCCCTCCCCTCTCCACATCCCCTTCCCTTTACTCCCATTTCAGCGGCTCTGCAAGGAGTGCGGTCTCACTGCAACACTTTCATGTCAATTGGTCAGACTGTGAGCCTCTAGCCTGTGGCTACTCTATGGGGGAGAAAGCCTGCCTGTGGCTGGAAGGACATTTTGGGCAGAATGATAATAAGACCCAGAAACTTGATGCCTTCTCTTATTCTTGTCCTTATACAAGGTTGTCTGTCTTGGGCACCAGGACAGCCACCTAAGTGACTAGCATGGCTGCAGATCCTGTTAAGACTCCTGTGTGAGATTTCCTCCTCATTGGTCTAATGTGATCCCCTTCACATCCCTGGTCTAGCCACTTCTGGCCTCAAGACCTCCAACGGGAGCCAGCCGAAACCACTACCTGACTGCATTAAAACCCAGTTGGGGACTGTTTCCTAGAGAAGTTTCCTTTAAATACTACATGTGTTGGAATGTGGTTTAGGCCATAATAGATTTCTATCTCTAATATTTTCCATCAATGTCCTCTACTAAGTTACAAATGTGGGTAATTTCCTCTTGTAAAACTTATCTAATGTTTTCCATGGGTTAAAAATGGTGGGTTCTTTGTGGGCCTTCACAGTAGGGCCTTCAGAGCAAGGCAAAACTCCAGCACCCATCGTCCTCCAGAATACGATGGACAAGGGGGCAAGGGCACAGCAAGGGCAGCCAAGGCAGGGTGTGGCCTTCACGCGGGGCCTTCAGAGCAAGGCAAAACTCCAGCACCCATTGTCCTCTAGAATGCGATGGACAAGGGGGCAGGAGTGGTGCGGGGGCAGGTCTCCCTCCTACAGGGGCCTTTACAGCAGGCAGAGAGTGATTTAATTCTAGGGATGCCTCTGGTGGCTTTGACACCAGGAACCTCTGACATATCCTGCACCTGGGATGCCACCTGGGTGTCAGGGGGTAGGAGAGGAGGGGTAATGGACTTTTCTTGGTAATGGACCTTCTCTCTTCAGCCCCTTGGGATGCCTTTTAACCCATTGGAAACAATTCAGATAACAAGATTTAAGGGGAAAAAACATGGCATCTGCTCATCTGAGCTGACAAGTTTTAGAGCCAGGAACCTTCTCTCTGCCTTCTGGCAGCACCTCACCGCCTCTGCCTTCCCCTCCCCCTCCTGTTTCTGTACCACCTTGGGTGCCACCTGCATAACTGGCTTCTGAGCCCATCCTCCTTGCTCCAACACCCTTGCTTCTACTCCTCCCCTTGCTGTCAAGGAGTCAAGAGCACCCCCTGGTCTTACCACCACCCACTTCAGATGAGATCGGTCTTGTTCAGGGTGGTATGGCTGTAGACCCACCACCCACTTCAGAATTCGACACCGGTGCCCCAGGTAAAAACTGATAATGGGGAACAAATTGACTTTTAAGTGGCCCCAGGTGGAACATAATTCAGTATTTAAACTAATTAAAACTTTGTACCAACATTTCCTAAAGGTCAGATAAGCCCGTGTTAACTCCGTTGCAATTTGTCAGCCAAAAGATGACTTAAAATGATGGTTAATTTTGTCTGTCTCAAGTTTTCAGGGGGAATTGTTAAGATAGCTTCCAAAGCCTTCAGTAACCTGAAACTTTAAGGTTTTGCTTAGATAATAAATGAGATTGAATTCACTGGACATCTAGGCCTTTTCCAAATGAGATAAAATACTGAAGCATTGATTCACTGAAGTACTGAATTGCACTTTTGACTTCTTATGGCAAAGAAAGTAAGGATATTTCAGTGTGTTGGTAAACCTTCTCGGTGCTTACTAGATTAATAAATTTGCTATTGAAAGAATTCTGGTGTAATAGTTCACGCTTGGTTACTACTTAGTTTTCACTGGAGACTAAGGTTTCTAAGATTTAAAATTCGGCTAAATGTAATTAAGACTGATGGAAATAAGGGAAGAGCTCTGTGTAAAAGGTTTACGAAGGGAAATCATTGGAAAGGAATTTTATATGCAGTCAGGGCTGAAGTTAAAAAGAATGGATTTTAAAAGTACAGTGGCATGATCGAAATTCTGCTTTTCTCTCTGTTCAAGGGATGAAGTTTTCTTGAACTCTTGGTTTGCACTTGATAAGAAAATGTAAACAAAGGTTTGTTTTTTTTTTTTAAAACAAAGGTTTTAATTTTTTCTCTTTTGTCTGCCCAGAAAACTAGTTTCTAGGTTTTGTCTTTATCAGGTCTTTGATTACTTAGTTACAACTTCTCAGTATTAAAGGAGCTAAATTTTGCTAACAACTATATAACCCTACATATTTGCCTTTGGAATCTCTTATTGTTACCTTGGCTAAATAATAATTACATTTTGTAATGATATGTAATCCTATTCAGGCATGTGTTTTATAACTTTCTGAGGTTTTTTAAACAAACTTCTTAAGATTTAAATTGTAAATTAAGTCTTTTTGACTCATTCAGGCCTTTCTACTTGGTATGTTAAATTACTCTGGAAACACTGTTAAATAATTAGCCTTACGTTGTATTGCTTAGGTACTATTCTAGAGATGATAGGCAGTTCCTAAAGTTTTAATATGTTTTGGCATAAGGCCATTACTTAATATTCTGATTATTGAAGTGTTATGTGTCACAGAAATAACCAGGTTTCCTTGCCAGCTATATTCTAACCTCTTATCACATCTTTAACCATGTCCATTTTTTAGTCTTTTGTCATTTATAGCCATTGCTGTATTCTCTTGTAAAACGTGTTTCATCTTCAAGGAGATTCATAAAAAGGGATTTTGACAAATTCAAGTTTTTAATATCACTAAAATCCTAAAACTAAAATGGGTAAGAATTGCCAGAACTAACTAAAGTGAGGATGATTATAGTTTTTGAGACTCTTGTTTGAAACACTGCTGGTTCTCTAATGTTTGCACTTCCAGATTAAGCAAACTTTCTCTTAAGACCTCAATGATATACAGAAATAATGATAAAGTATTCCTCTGTGAACAAATTGAAGCTTTTAACTTTTCTTGCCACCTGAAATTCAAAAGATCTCCCTAAGATTCTTTCTTCCTTGGCAATCATAGTCATTTGCATAAGTTCAATAAAAATCTGTTCTCCTTGTAACAGGACACCGTTGGAAATATTGGTTATTTTATTAAGGCTTTAACTGGAATGTCCTATTTGAGAGACATATGCATAGACTCAGATGTGACCAAACAGCTTTAAGACCTAAGGTTGACTTTATGAAGCCTGAAGCCAATACAGCCTTGGAAACGTTTGGCCTGATACCTTGCTTACAGAGTTCCCAGCAGCCTTACCAGTGAGTGAAGAATGTCACTTCCTGGCAGGTGCAGGAACCTCAGGATACTTTGGGGACCTTGTGAAATGGAATTCACCCAAATCTACAGGTATCATAGACATGTCTGATGGCAAACACTTGGCTTGGTTTCTTGCCTAAAGAGTCTACTAAAAGTTCAATCTAGATTTCTTATAAAAGTTCCAGACCCAATTCTAAAAAATCTGTATGATCATTCCCTATTCTTGCTGAGCTTATGTAAATCGTTAGGTCAGGTCTGTTAAAATTAGACTTGTTCTACAAACAAATTAGTCTTGATTTGGCTATCTTTGATAAAAATGAGGGTTATTACAGAAAGAAAATGTTTCAACAACACATATTTGTAGGTATTAGATTTTAAACACTTGAGACTCAAGACACTGTTTGTAATTTGCTCCAACGCTTAACCTATCATTTTTCTTTTCTTTTTTTTTATTTATTTTTTATTTTCATAAGAGGTACCTCTTATGAATTACCTGATTGCTTTGTAAACAAAAGAGGATATGATGGTTAATACCACTTGCTACGCCGTTAAGGCCTTAAATAACTCTCAAAATGGCATTAAATATTTTAATGGCATTAGATTTTGAACTGCTGTGCAAGGTGAAAGAATTACTAGCATAAAAACAGAATATTGTATATATATTCCAGATATCACAAAAATGTAACAGGATGGCTAACAGATATAAATATTCAAATTGGCGCTTTAAACAATCTCTCGTTTTCCTTTAGTGATTGGTTAAACTCTTGGACTGGAAGAAATTTTTGGTCAACTGTTAAAGGCTGTTTTTATTGGGCTTCTCTTTTTCATTATAATACTAATCTTATTTTGTTGTCTTTTCTGGTGTCTCCCTGCCTGGTGCCAAGACTCCTTCACTGCCGTAACTTCCAGCTAACAGATGATCCTTTCTACTCAAGCAGGTTCATATATGTTGTCTATCTTGGATTGGTGGCCTCTGCCTCTGGTAAATCATATATATAAATTCCCCAACTGACCCATGTTGACCCATAGGTAGGGACATCTCTATGCCCCTATTCAGCAGGAAGAAGCTACAGAAGAAGACCTTCCACCCCAACAACCTTAAAGATTTAAAGGTCAAAATTGTTAGGGGGTAATAATATAGGAAACAAAGGCAGAAGGAAATGTAGATAAAATTAACTGTCCTTATTATCTGCAGCCCATTGACAAATACTTGAGGCAGGCAGAGTAGAACTTTCCTCCAGGAAATTTCCAACTGGCTGCATGTTAATGCCTTGCTAGGCGGAAAAACTACCTTAGCTTGACAATAGCCAGGCCTCCAAGGATCCCAGCCAGTCTTCCTGGGCATATGAAAATCCTTTTGGAAACTTCCCTTTGTCTTTACTTCCCCCAGCCCCACAGTACATAATCAGTTGCTCCTCACAGTCTAGAGGCAGCAGTTCCTTCTGCCCAAGGGTGCTGTCCTGATGCTTTAATAAAACCCCCTTTGCACCAAGGACATCTAAAGAATTCTTTCATAGCCACTGGCTCTGGACCCCAACAACACTATTCTGAAAACACATCACTAGCACCACAGAGCTGGCAACTTAGTGGAATGATTATTCCACCACTTCCAGGTCCTACCCCTAGCTCCAGATGTGTCAGAGAAGGCTGAGGCAAAACACAGCTCTTGAGTGCCACTGAGTGTGGGAGCTCGCCCATTGTGGATTTTGCTTTCCCTGACACAGCTCACTTGCACTGTGGCATCCAGGAAAGCAAGCAGGAGGCCCTTAAGTCTCCATTCACGAGCCTCCTGTTGCCACACACATGCATGCACATATGCACACATATGCACACACATATACATGCACACACACATATGTGTATGTGCACGTGTGCACATATATACACATACATATACATGTGCACACAGATACACACTTGTGCATACACAGGCACATACATATACACATGCACACATATACACGTATGCACACACATATACATGTGCACACAGATATACACATATGCATACAAACACATCCTCCCTGCCCCAAGCAGAAATCTTTTTTAAACCATTCAACAATGATTCATTAATGATTAAATGTTAAGATCATTCAAAAACGGAGGGAGGACAAAGCAGCATAGGCTATTACACTTGACAAAAGCATGTGAACAAGAATATAGTATAGAAGCTTTTAAGCTAGAAGGGAGTTTCAAATTCATCTAATTCAGTGATTCTCAAACTTTGTGCATCATCAAAATCACCTGAAAGATTATAGCAACAGATTGATGGCCCTGCCTGGAGCTGCTGATTCAATAGATCAATAGGGGTGGGGATGGGGGGGTTCCTAAACCACAGTATGAGAACCACCAGTGTGGCCGAACCTCAGAGTTTAATAATGGAGAAATTAAAACCTGGAGGAGTTCAGTGTCTTGTGCAAGGTCACAGCACACTAAAAGAAGAGCTGACACTAAGACTTTGATGTACTGAATCTCTTGCCAGATGCTTGAAAGCTTGTACTTCTAAATCTCAGGAAGCTGTAGGGACTCTCAGTTTGGCCCAGGCCTCTTACCAGGTTGTACCAGTAACTCTCAACCCTTCTTGTTGCTTTAACATACATCACACTCCCTGAAGAGGACACCCCTGGTTTAGGGAGGCTGCCTTTACAAGATATTTCTAACTCTCAACACCCGGGCCAAGAACACTGTGGCATGGGGTTTGAAGAAACTCTCTGGGCACTCCTGATGCACACCTGCCCTTGGCTGAGCCCACTGTGAGTCCAATTCTTGCAGGGCCTCTCATCCATTCTCATAGTGTCCCCAGGCTTCTGCCAAATGGATCTTTTCATATCTAAGTGAGCTCCTCAGCCTTGATGGCCCACAAACACTCCAAACTCCAAATATTCCAGAATAAAACTATCATCTTCAGCCTTCAGATCTCTCTCATGTTGTCCGTGGTTCAAAAATGTGCAGCACTTTTAACTGCTTCTCTCTGACTTTCCAGATACAACCCTGATGCTACCCTACCCCTCAACAGCCCACAGAATGTAGACTCCCTGAGAGCAGGGACCTTTGTGTTCACCCTTTATTCTTGACACCTACAATAGTCTCTGGAATACAGTAGACATTCCATAAATATTTGGTATTTGATGGACTAAATGCCTGAATAAATTCTTATCTTCCTTCTAGCACTACTGCCATGACCTTAGTTCAGCCTTCTATCAAACCTGTGCTACTGTCCCCAAATAACCACAAAACCTCAATTTGCTCTTCCAGATGCCTGAAATACTACAGGACCGCTAGAATTTAAAAAAAAAAAAAAATCATGGCAGCAAGAGTGGATCATCTCTCCAACATTAGACCTCTGTCTTGTTTGGGACCAGAGGCCATTTGCTCCAGGCCAGAGACACACTGGAGACTTAGCTCAGGCTCCAATCTGAGGTCTAGAGGGAATGTGTCATTCCAGAGACCCCTGGGGGTCAGGAGTCTGCTGCAGAAAATTGGGTAATCTTTCCAAAGAAGGCATGGAAGGAACACTGGGGAAGGGCCAAGGTGATATTTGCTCCTAATATTATTTTTTTTAAGATTTTATTTATTTATTCATGAGAGACACACAAAGAGAGGCAGAGACACAGGCAGAGGGAGAAGCAAGCTCCATGCAGAGAGCCCGATGCAGGACTCGATCTTGGGACCCAAGATCATGCTCTGAGCCAAAGCCAGACACTCAACCACTGAGCCACCCAGGCGCCCCTCTTTGCTCCTAATATTAATTCTGCCCATTTCATGAGCCTAAAGCCATGCCATGTAGGAGATCTTTATAAGGGCTAGGGATTTTTAAAAATGCTTTTATTTATTTATTTGAGAAAGAGAGAGCGAGATCGCACAAGCGGCGGGGGGTGGGATGGTGGTAGAGGAAGCAGCAGACTCCCCGCTGAGCAGGGAGCCTGATGCAGGACTTGACTCCAGGATCATGACCTAAGCCAGAGGCAGACACTTAACCGACTGAGCCACCCAGGCGCCTGAGGGCTAGGAATTATAAAGTCTGTAACCACCCTCTTCTATAGTTCTCTCAGATGACCTTAAGAAAATGACCAGTTCTCACAGAAGGCAGCCTTCTCCATAATTCCTCTGGCTCACAGCTAGACGTGTGACCTTTTTAGGTTACTGTAACTACAATAAGCGTCCTTATGAGGAAAAAGAATTGCTATTAGAACACCACAGTGACCTGATGCTGCCAGCAAAATCCATGGGTGAATGCAGGCTTTTATAGGGGAAGCTTTCACATAAGAGAACATTTGCATAGCTTCAAAGGACAGTTACCAGTTACTGTGGTGGTTTTAACACATGTCCACAAATTGTTTGATATTCTTCGTCCAGAAGGTGGAGCTGACCTTCCCTCCCTTGAGTGTGGGCTGCATTTAGTGACCTACTTCTAATAAATGAAGGACAAAAGGGAGAAATGGTAGCTTTATCATAAAGAAAGATGGCAGATGCCCCTTTTGCCAAGTGATCAAGGTTAACATTACCAGTGAGAAGACATGTGGGTATCATCTGTCCCCTGATCTGACTGGATGTGAAGGACACTTCACCTTTCTGGTATTCCTGCCCAAAATGCACAGCCCCTGGTCTAGTCATCAAAAAATATCAGACAAACCCGAATCAGGATGACAGTCTACAAAGTAATTGACCAATACTCTTCGACAGTGTCAAGGTCATGAAAGAAAAAGACAGAATCTGCCACAGATTGAATGAGACTAAGGAGATACAACAAAATGCAATGTGGTACCCTTGATTAGATTCTAGAATAGAAAGAACGACAGTCGAAAAATTGATAAAATTTGAATAAGGACTATGCTTTCAGGGATCCCTGGGTGTCTCAGCAGTTTAGCACCTGCCTTCAGCCCAGGGCGTGATTCTATAGTCCCGGAATCGAGTCCCACATCGGGCTCCCTGCATGGAGCCTGCTTCTCCCTCTGCCTGGGTCTCTGCCTCTCTCTCTCTCTCTGTCTCTCATGGATAAATAAATAAAATCTTTTTTTTTTTAAAAAAAAGGACTATACTTCCGTTAATAGCATTATGCTGATGTTAATATCAGTTTTGATAAATGGACTACGGCAATGTAAGATGTTAACATCAGGGAAAGCTGAGTGAGAGACGTTTAGAAGCTAGTATTGCCAGAATTCTTCTATAAATCTAAAATTAATGCAAACATAAAATTACTGAAGGAAAAAAGCTGCAGATCCTTCCTTTTTTTCATCATAATCCCAGCAGGAGATCCCTTTCTGTCTGGCAGGGCCCGTTTCACAGGCCAGGCTCTCTCCTGGAGCACAACTGTCCTGAGCCCTGAAAAATCAACCACAGAAAGCTGGTATCATCCCTATAATTCACCACTCTTTCTCACATTCTTTGGATTGGGTTTCTTTCCAGGCTCCTCCCGCCAACACTGGCTCTGCACCATATGTCAGTACATCTGTTGAGGGGTATCTAGGCTACACCTGCCTTAGGAAGCAGCTTTCTCCTTTCCCTTGTGCTGGGCCAGAATCTGGCCTCTGCAATTTTCAGGATGGCAGCAAAGGCATTTTGCCAAACCAGACTCTTCCTGGTGCAGCCACTGGGTTAGCAGAACATGAAGCTTAATGATCAATGGGCTGCAGAAGCATGTACGGAATCGCAAAAGGCTTAAAGTTAAAATGACTTGTCCTTCAGGGAATAGAGATTATGAGTCATTTAAAAATGGGAAAGAAACCAACTGCATACCTTTCCCCAAAACACTGGAAACTTTAAAGACAGGTAGGTTCAGAATTTTGGCACACGAATGTGCAAAGGATGATAATGGCTGTAATTTACTGACCACCATCTCTAAGCCTGGCACTCTTCAGCATTTTACAAGCAGAGTCCTTTCTACCACAGACTCTACTCCATAGGACACTTCAGGCAAATAGGAAAAAAATTTCCCTTCCTGGCAGACACAGATCCCCAGGCTGGGGAAGAGGCCTAGAAAGAGGGTGACATTTCTGCCCACAGGCAACTGCCAAACTCAAGATTAACAAAGTGATCCCCAGCTGGATTCCAGACTTCTGCAACTCTCGGCTGCACATGATTGGCCCGACATTATGTAAGTTACTCTTTATAATTCTTTTGACAACTCTGCAAGGTAGGTGTTGTTATACCCATTTTTAAAACGAAGAAACAGAACAATTTATTGACATATTCAAGATCATAGAAGGCAGAGTAGCCAGGATTTGACTCCAGGCTTCTCTGACTCCAAAATGGATATTTGCAATTTACTCCCTGGATCCCATGATGGAATAATCCTGGGAATGGTGATAGCAACAAACAGATTTGTAATCTGCCAGTAATTGCTGGCAAAGATCATATTGAAGACATCTGGGCTAAGCTAATCATAAAATAAAATAAAAAGAACTTCCTTAAGGACCAGATTCTGTGTTTAAACATTTTACATGTATTTTCTCATCTAATCTTCACAAAGAAACCCAGTCAACAGATGGGAAAACTGAGGCTGAGAGAAATAAAATAACGTGCCCCTAATCACACACCTCCTAAGCGGCAGCTAGCAATCCAGGTCAGTGGGACTTCAAATATCAAGCCCTTCCATCATTAGACTTACTGTACTCCCTCTTGTTGGGGACGGTGCTAATACCCTTTCTTTCCTCTAAAGCTCTTAGTTCCAGATCATCTGCGCAGGTCTGTTCAGTTAGGAGTAATAAGCTGCTACGATCAATTAAGAAAATATAATAAGAGCATCTCACACATGGACTTTGGAAACATAAAACGCTTTGAGTACGTATTTGTGGGATGAACGAGGGAAGGTCCAGTATGGTGCTATAACCTTTGAAAGGACAGAAGTTGCATACAATTTGACCATGCCTGTCAGGACTTATGATATCAATGAGGAGAGAAGATAAACAGAAGTGAAGCAATGAAATATGAATAGTCATCTGCTATGCAGCACAGCAGATCATGCCGCAGGTTATTGGGGAGAGGGGCTAGGATCACTAAAGACTATAAAATCCAAGTCAGAAAATCAATACCCAGGAAATGAGATTTGAGATATGCAAAGTCCCCTTAAAGAGATGGGATGATAAGACTCAAATGAAGTACAAGGATAGCAGTCATGCTGGGTGCACCTCTATGGTGTCCTGGCTGGTATCCATTTTGAATAGCCAATGTGCATGTCATATCAATTGTTAAACATTTTGACTCTTGCAATCTGTCAGTATATACTAGGTCATGCTGCTATCATAAATGACTTCCAAAACACAATAGCTTACAACAAGATATACATATTTTTTTACCATTCTTTCTACAAAATTGCTGAGGGTTGGCTGCAACTCTGTTCCTGCCATCCCCATGGTGGGGCCCAGGCTCACAGAGTAGCCTCTATCCAGAGCCTAGTGAAACATGTGCTGGCTCTTCAAACTTCCTTGTAGTGACACATGTCACTCTCACTCACCTTCATTGATCAGAACTAGTCACATGGCCTTCTTATGGTCAACTAGTCAACAGATTACCTCTATGGATGAATGACAGCATTCTACCAAGATGTGAAGAAAGATGCTGTCCCTTGGTGGAAAAGTAGGGATTCATGTGGATCACAGAAACAGCAGAGGTAGAGGCAAATGAGCGTGGTACCCATCTAGGCCCTGTCCGGGGGAGCTAGTACCTGGGAGACATCTACATCCCATTTGCATCCTTGAGTATCTCCCTTCAATAAACACCAATTACTCTCTGACTGGTTCAAGGCCCAAAGGTAGGCAAGGAGAGCAAAACTATTGGGCATTTATAACTATCTACTGCCCATATTCTCACATTCACATCATTGTTCTGGCTCTGCCGGGCTCACTCTTGAAATAGTGGACTTAAAAACACCCTTCAACTATAATTAAAACACCATAGTATTGGCATAGAAATGGACAGGCAAATCAATAAAACAGAACAGATAGCCTTAGAATGTATAAAACTTAATTTATGATAAGAAAGGCATCTTGGATCAATGGGGAATGGAAGAATTATTCAACAGATGTCATTAGGACAGTTGGTTAGCAAATTAGAAGAGAAAATCAATTTCTAGCCTTAATTCACGCCACACACCAATACAACTTTAACTCCAGATGGATTAAAGAATTAGAGATATTTATATTTGTAAAGCCATAAAACAAGAAGATTCTCACCATTCACTCCCAGCATATTTACTTTTACGTTTTTGTTAATAAGAAATCATCCACAAAATAAAGGAACATACAACAAAAAACTTTCAAACATTTCTTCCTGTCAAAACAACAACCAGAGTTCAAATACAGCCTAGTACAAATATTTACAGACAGAAAAAAAGATTAATATCATTTAATATATAAGGAACTTGTACAAAATACAACAGCAGCATTTTATGGTTCATAGAGAAAAACGGATAAAGAAGATACACAGACAAGTTTCTAAAAAAGATAAAGTTTAAACACATACCCAGAAAAAATATTCAAGACTCATGAGTAAATAAAGAACAACTTATTGCAACCCTGAGAGCCACTGCTTACCTATAAATTGAAATAAATTTTTTTAAATGATACAACCCAGTTAGTTTTTCAAAGGTGTGTTTTTATAATTTTGATCATAGTCTTACTTGGTGTAACTCTTTTTGGAAATTAATTGGGCAATGTAGGAGAACTCTTAAATATATATTAATATGCCCCGGTATTAGTATTTCTCATACTCTCTCCTAAAGAAATAATCTCTGAAAGGGTTTATACACACACGTTTATCTCAATATATTTATAATACTGACAACTTAAAGACGGCATGCCTTCAGGCAAGAATGTTTAAGTAAATCACAGTAACATATATGTGATTGATGGTCTATCATTAAAATGATGCTTACGAAGTTTTTAATAACAGGGAGAAATGTTTCTGGTATGACGTTATGTAAACAAGGCAGTCTACAAAATGAATGCATACATAATACAAAATTATGCAGAGCAAAGCCCTGAGAAAAATTCAGCAAAAGTTCACTACAGTTGGCTCAAAGTAATGAATTTCTATTTCCCCTATATGTGAGTTTTCCCTAAAGAGCAAGTATTACTTTTATGAGAGTAAAATAAGCATCTTAAGAGTTAATAATAATACCTGAGTGCTGTGTCAAGTGCCATGCTAAGACCTTACAAAATCAAGGCAGAAGCGCCTACGACTGAAGGCAGCAGTACAGCATCTAAGCTGGATGTGCTCTGACTCATCCCATATGTTATCCTGTCATTCGGTGTTATTATTATTATCCCTATTTTACAGGTAAGAAATGATGCACAGAGAGGTAGAGCAACTTTTCCAAAATCACGCAGCTGGTCAGCCTGGGATGGATGGAGCCAAGATCTGAATCAAGACAGACTGATTCCAGAGCCAGGGCTGGTAACTACACAGTGATTGTTGGATTTATTCATTGTAACAACCTAATGAGCCACTTTTGATAAATGAGAAAACTGAGGCTCTGAGAATGTTAAGTGACCCTAGTTACAGGCCTGGCAAGAAAGGATGGTGAATGTGAACTCAGGCAATCTGATTCTGGAACCCACTCCCCCCTCAATCTTGTTTCTAACACCAGCACAAATAACTAGTGCATACAGTTCCCATACTTTTTTCTTTTCCCTCTGTGGCCCCTTTTTCCTGCTTCTCAGTGTGTCGATTGCCCAAGACCCTCACTAGTCATCCGGCTGCTTCTCAGCCTGTTTTGCATTCCTTTCCTTTCTCAGCCTTTGCAATCCTAGGCTTGCCAACTTTCCTCCACATTCACCATCTGATAAAGATCTCGGCGGGGAGTGGAGTGTACAAATGTTATAATGTTTTGTAGATGTCTTTGTTTCCATTCTTGCTTGCATTAAAACAAACAAGACACACACACACACACACACACACACACCAGAACAGGTGGCTGCTGCATACAAAATGTCAGTAGTGACCAATCCAAAGTCCCAAGTGGGAGAGAGAAAGGCAAGGGGAACTGGTCAGAGACCAAACAAGGGGAGCTGGTGATCCTGCATCTGGCCACCTCCGGAAGCAGTCCCCCCTGGGCTGGCCCCAGCACAAGGCTTTCTGGCACAGACAGAGTGCCACTCTGAGACCATCACTCTTCAGGAGCTTTCACACATGAACAGATCTCGGTGAGAGGAATGAGCTTATTAGCCAGAATGGTTTAAATAGTGGCATGTCAGACCCTTATGCAGGATTGAGATCTTAAGGAAGGTCAATGTCACCGCATTTGCAACTTTACATTATGTTTGAAAATTGCCTACAATTTCAGGCTAGAAGGGTAGATGATAATGGCCCAAATATGTATGCTGAGGCACTAGAATAAAAAGACACACTCTTCCCTTTTTTTTTTTTTTATAGTAGTTTGAAGTATAACATTCAAAGAGATTCCTAGGGAAGAAAGAAACAGCAAAGAAGAAGACAGCAAAAAAGACTGAAAATCTTACTGGGTGGGTGGGGGGAGTGGAGATAGCCTCTTATGAAAATAACTAAAGAATAATTATAACAGATACTTTTTGAGTCCTTGTGTGTCACACAGGGTCTGAGTGATTTAACTCAGTAAATTACTAAGTATAATGGATGTAATCTTCACAATAATCCGTTTAACAGGCATTATCATCCCCATTTCACAGATAAGGAAACCATGGTACAAAGCTGCCCAGCTCATCAGTGCAGCAGGATTTGAACTCCACTGTGGGACTCCAGATCCCGTAGCTCTTAACCACTCTCCTGTTCTGAACAAAGCACCCTCAAAGCAAGACAAGGCCTTAAATAAATGCAAAGAAGAACGATGATGCCCTTTGGGGATGTGGAGAAAAAAGAGCTAGAAAAGCCTAAAAGCCTTTGCAGAAGATCATTGAAATCGGGCAGCCCAGGTGGCTCAGCGGTTTAGCGCTGCCTTCGGCCCAGGGCCTAATCCTGGAGACCCAGGATTGAGTCCCACATCGGGCTCCCTGCAGGGAGCCTGCTTCTCCCTCTGCCTGTGTCTCTGCCCCCACTCTCTCTCTCTCTGTCCCTCATGGATAAATAAATAAAATCTTAAAAAAAAAAAAAAATCATTTAAATCTGTTTAAGCACTTTAAAAGATCAGAATCAACTTTCATTCTGGGGTTGAAAAACCATCTAGTGTCCATGCTCGGTGCCCTCCTCAAGGCCTAAGCAGCCCTCAGGGCTCTGAGCAGAGGCAGCCACTTGGCAGTCCCCACTGTGGCTCCTGGGAGCCAGCCCTCGCTCCCGCCTGATGCTGCGTTAGGTCCGGCGTTAGGCCCGGCGGTGGCCTTCCGTGCTGCAGCAGCGCTTGGGTGCCCATCATTCATTAAGGTAATGGGCAGGTTGGATGTGACCTGCCCCCCAAAACTAACTGAATTTACTGTCCCGAAGTGCACTGTGCCCGCCTTCCATTCCCATCACTTCATCTCATCATGTGGGAGTTTGAACAACTCACAGTATCACAAGAAGAAGGGTGAGTACAGGACAATGAGAGATTTTGAGAGAACAAGAGAGACCACGGTCCCATAACTTTCATTACAGTATATTGTTCTCACTGTTCTATTTTTAATCAGATGTTGCTATTAATCTAAGTTATAAATTAAACCTTATCATAGGTATGCAGGTAAAGGGAAAAAACACAGTACACAGAGGAAATGGCATGTATATAAATTGAATCTAAATAAAATAAAATTTAAAGATCTGGTTTTTTCTTTTAGAGAAAGAAAAATCCAACCAGGTTTATTTCTCTGCTCAAAAACGCCGCCTTGGTTCCTCATTTACTCAGTAAAAACCGGACTCTTGAGACCTTGCATGATCTGACCCCCACTCCAGCTCTGCTCCCTCGCCTCTTAACACTCAGCTCCAGCCACCCTGGGATCCCAATGTTTCTGGAACATTTCAGGCACACCCCCACCTTAGGATGTTTTTACTGACTGTACTTTATATTGCTAACTCCCTTGCCTCCTTTAACTTTTCAACCTTCCCCAACGAGACCAGCCTGACACTCTATTTGAAACTGTGGCCCATCTCTGTCCCTGCCAGGCACCCCTTATCCTTCTTTCTCTCCAGTATTTCTTGTTTCCTCTAGCACTACTAATTTATATACTTTTCCAGGTTATTATTTATTGTCTGTCCCTTCTAGAACATAATCTCCATGGTGGTAGAGCTCAGTGTCTGCTTCTATTCATTCAGGCATCCCATGTACTTCAAAGAGTGGGTGGCACGCAGCAGGTGTTCAATAAATGCATGCAAAGTGAATTCTGTGTACCACCTTGCTAGGAGATTGGCCATCAGAATTCAATGCCATACCTAAGGCTCATTTGTCATAGTGTCCTGAATTATGTTCCATCTCACTGGGCTATCACTTCTTTATGTAAGCCACATGGTACACAGATGCTTTATAAGTAAAGAATAATAAGTGGGCATGGGAACACTGTAGAAAAAGAATTATTTTTGTCATAGTATTGGGCACCTGAACAGGCACACACATCTTTACTTTTGTGCTGCAAAATATAAGCCATAGCCCAGGGACAGGTGGCCAGGAGAAAATCTTTCTCCTGGGTTCACAGTCTGCTGCTACTACTCACTAGCTATAATTACTGAGAGGAATTTCTTTTTTAAAAGATTCATTTATTTATTTTAGAGAGAGAGCAGAGGGAGGGGCAGACAGAGACAATCTCCAAGAGATTCTCCACTGAGCACAGGGTCCAAAGCAGGTTCCATCCCAGGACCCTGAGATCATGACCCTAGCTGAACTCAAGTCAGAGCTTGAGGGAATGAGTCACTCAGGTGCCTGGGGGGGAATTCCTTTAACCTTTCTGTGCCTCAGTTTTCTCAACTGTCACATGGAGATAATAGCTGAACCTACATCTAGTATTGTATAAGGATTAAATTAGCTCCTACAAGGCAAGAAACAAACCAATACTTAGATATAATAAATGTTGAACAATTTTAACTAATATTGGTAAAATATTTATATTTTATATTTTTTGTAATTTAATAGAAATTTTAGCTTTCATATTCATTAGTATTGAAAATAGTTGTATTCAGTATATAGTAGAGAACTTAATACCATCTTAAAACCCTAGCACACAAACTCCCCCTTTTTAATTAAAATTCCAGCCAGTTAACATACAGTGCAATATTAGTTTCAGGTATTTGGGGATAACACATGAGCTTTTTTAAGTGACCTATATAACCCCAGAGATGGTCCAGAGTCGGGGAATTGTGATGGCATGGACTCATCGGGACTGAGCAAGTTATCTACTTGCAGAGCGCCATGCTGGCAGGGAGCAGCAGAGAAGGTACAAGAAGCTGGGATGTTTTACATCTCCCTAATCGAAAAGCCCTGGAAGTGAGTGGTTGGGAAATTATCTCTAAAGATGACTCCAACATTGCTCAGATACAGCTGGAGTCATAGTCAATTAAAACTGAAGGCTTCAATAATGCCAACGGCTGTACAGAAGGAAAAAAAAAGAGGACACCAAAGAGAGATGTACCACCAGGAAAGGTTCTTAGAACAATATTAGAAAATCATTCCCCTCCTTCTCTAAGCAGACCATAGCTCCTCTATTACCTATATCGTCAAGCTTGGAGATGTCTTCTGCCTGAATCTTCACAAACCCTCGAGGACTTCAGTTTCCTAGAGGCCACTCTCCCGATGGTGTCATCTACAGTTGGTGTGGATTTGGGCTGAATGACAGCAGATCCAGACAGAATGCACCAGATGGACATTGTTTTTAGACATGATGGAGCATGGACCTCAGCTACTGGCAGTATCCTCCTAGAACCCGGGACCAGGTGCTGAGAAATAACTCTTGAACCTTTGGTGGGAGGTTTTCAAGGCCCAGAAATTATTGGAACACCTTCTGATGCTGTTATTTGGATAGTGAGCCCAAGAACAGTAAGTGCAACCCTTTGGCTCCAATCACACTTACTAAAGAATGGCTCTTGCTGGCTTTTTTTGCCTGAGAAGTGTGACTTTAAAGACCAGGTAATTAGGGATCCCTGGGTGGCGCAGCGGTTTGGCGCCTGCCTTTGGCCCAGGGCGCGATCCTGGAGACCCAGGATCGAATCCCACATCAGGCTCCCGGTGCATGGAGCCTGCTTCTCTCTCTGCCTCTCTCTCTCTCTCTATGACTATCATAAATAAATAAAAATTAAAAAAAAAAATCTTTAAAAGACCAGGTAAGTAGTACAGAGTCAGGACAGGCTCAATGAGTCAAGCAAATTTAGGTTAGAACAGACATGTTCTGAAGAGATTCCCATCCACTTCTGATGTGGTTTATTGTTCATATAGTCTAGTCTTTAGAAAAAGTCCAAAATCCACAGGGCAGCATCAAAAGGAGTAACATATCAAACTGACAAATGCTAAAACAAAACTGTAATTTTAAATTCATTGCCAAGGGATATTTTATCTTCTTAAGTTTATTTATTTATTTGAGAGAGAGAGAGAGAGCATAAGGGAGGGGAGGGGCAGAAGGAGAAACAGACTCCCCACTGAGCAGGGAGCCTGATGTGGTCCTCCATCCCAGGACCCTGAGATCATGACCTGAGCCTAAGGCAGATGCTTAGCTGACTGAGCCACCCAGGTGCCCCAAGATTAGATATTTTAAAAATTCTAGAAATATCTGTGTTCTCAGATAAGTAACTAAGAGATGATAATAGTCTTTATTTGGTAGAAGGTTGACTCCTAAATGAAACAATAAGGTCCACAGCCCTTATTAATTTAACCTATACCATTATTTTCTGTATTTTTCTAAGCCCTTTATTTATTTATCAAATTTAGAATTACAGGCAATTTGTAAAGCTCCTGTATACTCTTCACCAAGCTTCCCTAGCACAAGGAAATTACCATCGGCTCTAGACTATTAACTAAACTATACTGCTTATTCATATTTTGCCAGTTTTCCACTAATGTCCTTTTTCTGTTTCAGGATCCAATCCAGGATCCCTTACTGCATTAAATTTTGTCTCTTTTGGGCAGCCCAGGTGGCTCAGTGGTTTAGCACCACCTTTGGCCCAGGGCGTGATCCTGGAGACCCGGGATTGAGTCCCACGTCAGGCTCTCTGCCTGGAGCATGCTTCTCCCTCTGCCTATGTCTCTGCCTCTCTCTCTCTCTCTCTCTCTCTCTCTCTCTCTCTCATGAATAAATGAATAATATCTTTTGAAAAAATAATTAATTAAATTTTGTCTCCTTAATCTCCTCCAATCTGCAACAACTCCTAAATCCTTCCCTTTCTTTCATGACTTTGACACTTTTGAAGAGTACTTGTCAGTTGTCTTGTGGAATATCCCTCCATTTGGCTTTCTAATTTTTCTCATGATGACATTGAAGATGTACATTGTGGGCAAGAAGGTCACAGAAGGGATGCCCTTCTCAGTGCATGCAATCAAGGAGCACAGAATAAATACATCTTATTACTGGTGGTTGATGTGAACTTTGGCCACTTGGATGTGGTGGTTTCTGCCAACCCTTTCCACTGTGGAGTTACTATTTTTCTCTTTGTAATTAATAAATATCTTTGGGTGGGGAGATGCTTTGTTACTATGAGTTATCCTTCTTCTCTTCAAACTTTGCCTACGAATTGACGGATCTTGCCTGTATTGCTTCTTATTGCAGCATTTGCCTAAAAGTGATTTTCTATTTCTCTCATTCCTTCAACATCGGTTGGTTGGAAGTCTTCTGTAAAGAAGATGCCATTCCCTTTAAGTAGGAGGCAGGTGTGTACACTGAGTCTAGATGAAAGAGAGTGTATTTGTAGTTAAACTGCCCTCTTTTGGAATGCAAACTTTTCAACTCAGTAGGGCAAGCATTCAGCAAGTTGATTCCATCATCATCATCATCAAAAATTAACATGTGCCTCCTCTAGAGCAATTCCTTAGTTTGGTTTAGAATTGTTAAAACAGTAAGAGTCAATAGACTTTCCTTCTCTCTTTTGACCTGGACTTCTTCCATAAAGGGACTGTGTGGACACCACTCTGCTTTTGATCCTGACCCTATCAAGCCCCATGGATACTACATTCTTGTCCACACATCATTTCTAAAGCATTGCAGGGCCAGGAGTGCGTGGTGTAACCAGAAGTAAGTAGACTTGTTTTTTGTTTTTTGTTTTTAAGATTTTATTTATTTATTCATGAGAGACAGAGAGAAAGAGAGAGAGAGAGAGAGGCAGAGACACAGGCAGAGGGAGAAGCAGGCTCCATGCAGGGAGCCCAACATAGAACTCGATCCTGGGTCTCCAGGATCAGGCCCTGGGCTGAAGGCAGGCACTAAACCACTGAGCCACCCAGGGATCCCCAGTAAGTAGACTTGTAAACTTACCAGACTGTCTTAACAGTTATTCTTGGGCTTGCTTCTGATTGTATTTTGTAGTTTAAATAGTAGCACTAACCCTAAATATATAACAAACAATCCTCTCTGTTTCAGAATTGCTGCTTGTACTGCCTACGTGAGACTTGCCTTTGCAATGTAGATAGTACGGAATTATTATGGCCTCTCACTCCATTATCAATAGAAGCAGGAGGTTTCCTTAGCAATGGAATACATTTTGCTTTACATGAGCAGTTTTTTCCTACTAGAACCGTGGAAAGTAGCTTTTCGCAGTTGTCTGATAATCATCACCACAATCTTATTTATTGTTTGGGGCCGGGGGAAAGGCATATCTCAGTGCAAAGTTCAATTCAGTATACATCGCTCAGTTGTAGTCTACATTTAAAAAAAAAATCAGTTCAGTTTCTATTTGTCATTGATTATTTTCTAACTTTTTCTACTTGATGAAATATTGGGACTCTTCTACAATACACCTAGAAGAAGAAAATGAATGTTTGCTTACAGCTGTTGGTCATCTCACTTTAGGCAGCTTGTCCTTATTTGTCAGGCATATATTTTTGAAATTTTTCATATATATATTACATTAAAACACTCATTTACTAAAAGATCAGACATGGGCCTCTCTGTGTCTTGGTTACTACCACAAAACTGCTTTCCCTTCCAAGTAAAAACTGATAAAAAGTGAATTAAAAAAGCCTAAGTCATTACAACATTCCATGAACTTTGTTGTGTGGTCAACCCTCCAAACACACTGGTTAGTGGCTAATGGAATCTAGTTGTAGTTCTTAGCTGTGACATGCTGCCATCTGTGTGAGCTTCATCACAAGCGATTACTAATTGTACCTAAAATACCAAAGTTTAAGAATTATTTGCTTTTAAAAAATAAGTCAAGGGAGATGCACTTTCTTGAAAGGGAGAAGAAAAGTAGAATTACAGCTAGAACCAAGACAAACTTGTAAAATCTGGGGTCTTTATTATCTTTTTTTTTTTTTTTAAACAGTGGAAATGACTCTGTAGGGGAGTATCATCTTATGAGCATCATTCTTTATGTGTCACTTCAGGATGGCCACTGTGAAGGGGCACTGGACCTCCTGTGTTTATACTGTAGAGCCGTACCACACAAATATATGTTTTTCTTACAGGAGCTCAACGAATGCACTTGACAATAGGAGTAGATTAGATTATTGACCAAAAATATGTAACCTCCTTAGTCCAACACAGACTGTGCTTCCCAGCCCCCTTTGGCATTGGGCTTGGCTATATGACCCACTTTGGCTTCATGGTACGTAAGGCATATATCCTTATCCATTCCTTGTCTTTAAGCCTAGTTGTATTGTTTGCTTTGACCAATGAGATGTTAACAGACATGAAGCAGGGAGAGGCCTGAAGTGTTTTTTGTGCACTTGGGTTTGCCTCTTGTGCCTCTGTCATTGCTATGACAGCTCCCGCAGCTTGGAACAGACACATATGGAGCAGACCTGAGCCTAACTTGTTACAAGGAATCAAGCCCAGAGAAACCTGTACCTTGAAACAGCACTGCCCGGCCGAGTCCAGCCGAGATCAGTCTGTCCCCAGCCAACCTGCAGAGACACGCATGAGAATAAATGATGGCTCTTAGAAGTCATTGAGTTTTGGAGTGGTTTGCTACCCAGTAATAGCTGGCAGGGTAATAGAGAAAAAAGAAGAAAAAGAAACATCAATATAAAGGGCGCTCGTCGAGTGCTCACCTGGAGCGAGTGTGAGATGAGAGTCTTGGATCTATTTGTCCTTAATACTTCTCAATTTCCACATGCATCTCCCAGTGTGAGTATCAAACCCACAGAGTGTGATTTCAGTTTAAAGAGAAATACTTTTCCTACAAGCAGCTCCCTAAATGAGAGTCACATGTGTAGACATCAAAGCGTATTCACTGTACTTAGTGAATAATAATAATAAAGACTCAAATAATGTTGACTCCTGGTGCAATTTTGACATCAGGCACTGACCTTACAGGAAGTAGCCCCACAGAATGTCCGCTCCATTGTTCATATCTTGAAGAACCACATACAGAGACACTTTCCAGGACTGGTAGAGGGCAACTGCTAAGGAAGAATGTTTTCTGTGTGGTTAACTGTTTACAATTAAAGTATTTCAGGCATGGAAGAGACATTAAAGGAGAAATTCTTGGCAGCCAAGTCTCCATACAGAGCCAGTACATTATAGCACTGATGATTAAAATAAAAAAGACAAAATTTAATTCATATGATGAAACTTAATCCTTACTGTAATTCTGTGGGCAACAAGTGCTGTCATCCTTATTTAACTTATTCCACAATCAAGGAAATGGAAGTTCAGAGAGGTTGAAGGTCTTATCTAAAGTGACACAACTGAGACTGACAAAGGGTCAGGACTCAAGCCCAGTTCTTCTGATTCAAATCTCTTGTTCTTTCAGTAACAGAGAGAAGCGTAGCACATCTGACTCCATGTTGCTTTTATTTCCTTTGCTGCTGTGACCTATAGCTTAGAAACTTCTGCTTCACCCTGCACGTAGGCATGTTAATCATAGAAGGAATTTTGCTTACAGCTGAGACTTCCAAAAACCTGCTTTTTTACCTGACACCAACCTCACTCAAGGAGATAAGGAAGTAGGGACAGAAATGACTATGCTGTGCTTAAGATTTACAGAAACAACAGAACCAGATTCTTGGAGGCAAAGATCAACCGGCCAAAGCCTTTCTCAGATGTCTACAGACCATTGGTCACCTTTTGACTCCAATCCCTCCCACTCTTCCCCCTTCCTAATACAAGAGAAGCTCACATTTTATCCTGGGGAAGATGGTTCTTTGGGATAATAGTCCATCACCTCCTCAGTTTGCTGGCTTTCCAAATAAAGTCTCTTTCCTTGCCCCAACATCTCGCCTCTCGACTTACTGGGCTGTCACATGGCAAGCAGAACGAGCTTGCAGTCCCACCACACCACAGCTGACAACAACTGCGATACAACCCAGAGTAAGTAGAAAGCCAAGGGTCTTCAGAGTTTGGAACGCTACACAAATTAAAAGGTTAAAGACAAAATGCCTGAGAACAAAAAGTTCTCAGTCAATAGCAGTTCGCACTCTTCTGAGTAAAACATACAGAGTCAGAGGCTCAAAGACAAATAAAAGCTGCAACCTAAAAAAAACAACAACAACAGGAAAGATTTCCAGTGGAGCTGCTTTTCACAAGGGCAACTCTCTGTCTTATGTTCCATAATGAGAGGAAGAAGCAGAGGGCAGGCATTGATATTTTTTCACGAATTTTTAATGGTCTCCATAGAAATACCCAGCATCTCACCAAGTACAATAATTATAAATGCTCACATGACTCGCTAGAGTATTATGTCCTTGCCTTCTAACATGGGCGTAAAACATGATTCTTCCAGAAAGTTCTCCTTGATGAATCACTGCTCATCCTCCCAGCCCTGGCCATCCTGCTAACACGTGTATATCCAAAAACTCTCAAAATATCAACAGGTACCTTTGCAAAGTGTACTTCAATTGCCTACACGTGTACACCCATGCACGACCCCTTAGTATATCTGGGATCTCTGTGTGATTTTGATAAAGGGATACTTACCAACTCATTGACTGCGGATAGTGTAGAAGAGCAAATGGAGAGACGTGAGTGATTTAAAAATGGGACAGATGTCAGAATCTGGGATGTAGGAGCAAACTTGTAGTTGACTTGTGTTTGCAAGTACTCATGACTGAGCTGCTGCTATTTTTTTCAATGTTTGCCCTGTAGACTTCCTATTGAAGCAGTTGAGACAAACGCATGAAACACAACAAAGCCATTCTTACTAAAACACTCTTACTCAGCCGCACAAGAACAAAGGGGCAGTTAATGAAATCGAGAGGCCACTTATTTAACACGGATAAAAGAAAATGCATTTTTTTCGTCCCCTACATAAATCAGTTTAAGAAGTTGCTGTACATGAATCGTTAAGGCAAATTATTTGCTACCGTTTTAATGTCTTTTTTTTTTTTTTTTTAAGGATGTGACAAAGATTGCAATCTGTTTTTGCATCTGTGGGGGAGAAGGATGAGGGTCATCTCTCTTTGTTAGACTAAATCTCACCACCTGTGACCAGCAGTTCCTTTTTCAACTAAGCCTTTCAAAACTGAGTGCCAATATTAACAAGGAGGGGTTGGGATTAGCCATGTCCCAAAACCTCATGGGTGCACAACCGAGGAAAGGGACACCGCAGATGCGGTCAGGGCCGTCCCTGCGCTGATCCCTTGTCACTGCGGCGGGCGGTGGCTGTCTGAGAGCCATGGTTCAGTACCAGGGAGTGTGTCTCTGAGGGGACAGCCTGGTGGACTTCCCTCCTGCAGGCTACACGCCCCCCCCTGCCCCCAGCCGGTCCAGGGGCAACTCCAAACACCAAGGTGAAGCTCCTGCAGACTCCTCTCCCCTTCCCCAGTTCTGTCATCCTCAGGGTGCGGTTTGGAGCGTCACCTTGAGCTGAGCTGCATTCTGCTGTCACGTCACCCGAATGAGGCAGGTCATCCTCGCTCCACTCCCATTTCTGGCGGGAACAGCGCCAGGTGCGTGTCCAGGCACTCGCGTGGAGGGCAGCGCGCCACAGGCTCCCGCGTGGCAGCCGCACGGCAACCCCGCAGCCCGGGCCTGGAGAAGCGGACGCGGCCTGCCTCACAATAGAGACCTCCGGGGCAGCCCGGGTGGCGCAGCGGTTTAGCACCCGCCTGCAGCCCAGGGGCGGGACCCTGGAGACGCGGGATCGAGTCCCACGTCGGGCTCCCTGCGTGGAGCCCGCTTCTCCCTCTGCCTGTGTCTCTGCCTCTCTGTGTGTGTGTCTCATGAATGAATAAATAAAATTTAAAAAAAAAGTAGAGACCTCCCAACATCCAGGCTTCGCCGTGACCTTCAGCGGGGTCACCGACGGGGAGGGCGTGTGTGCGCCGACACCCGCTTTGGGGCCCGCAGCCAACTGCGCGCACGGCCCCGCTTACCGGACCCCGCCGCGCCCAGACCCCTGCATGGGGGAGCCCTCCCCGGCCACGGCCACCGGCCACCGCAGAGAGGCCCGCGCCCCCCCGCCCCTGCCAGGCAAGGCCGCGGGGTCAAGGGGGCAGCGGCGGCGTCGGGGCGGCGCAGAGCAGAGACCCCCGTGCAAGGGACGGCGTGAGCAAGGGGCCGGGGGCCGGGGAGGAAAAGGCGGGAGACGGTTTGCGGAGTGATCAGGCGCCGCGTGGCCAAAGCGCGGGTCCATCTCCCGCGCCGCGGAGCAGCCAGGGGTCGGTGCCACCAGCGGGTTCTGGAACGGGCCCTGGGTGTCAGTGCGCCCACCGCATCCCTTGGGCAAGTGGCTTCCCGGCTCCGGGCGGCGGCCGCCGGTGCCTGCGGCCCTGGGGTCGTCAGCGCGGCTCTAGCAAGGCCACCGCTCGCCCGGCTCTGCAGAGGGCCGAGAGCCTGTGCCGGCTCGAGGCCACGCGGGCCCATCTCCAGAGCAGCTCCCAACACAGGCCTGCGGGAGCCGGTGGGAAACCAGCCCAGTCTCGGTGGAGGGCCCGCCCCGCCCAGGGGCACCTGCTCACACTCCTCCCTCCGGGGCCTACAGCCCCCTCCCTCCCTCCCCGGGCTTCCCGGCTCTGCGGCCCCACCACGTGGGCTGAATTTGGAGCAATCCAAAGTAGGGCATTCTTTCATCCTGTTTCTTCTGTCCAATGTGGATAATAATGGCTGCCTTGGAGTTGCTGGGGAGATACCGGGAAGATGATGCCTAGTTGGAGCTCCATAAAGATTGGTTATTCAATAAATGTTAGAGCTCCCCGAATTGTGGGCCATCTGCTAGAGACAGGGAGTGGGAACCACTGAAAGGTTTTATTTAAAGGAGTGCTTTGAGGGCACCTGGGTGGCTCAGTGGTTGAGCAATTGCCTTTGGCTCAGGGCATGATCCTGGGGTCCTGGGATCAAGTCCTGCATCAGGCCTCCCATGCAGGGAGCCTGCTTCTCCCTCTGCCTATATGTCTGCCTCTCTCTGTGTGTCTCTCATGAATAAATAAATAAAATCTTTTAAAAAAATAAAGAAGTGCTTTTAGAGATCACCCATGGCCTTCCTTCAAGTCCCTGGCCTTTATTGGAGGATCTGACCTTCAGTGTAGGATTCTGGCCTTCACTGTAGGATAGAATAGTGAAGCCCCCAAATGCTCCTCAATGTCCATTTCTCCACTTGTTGCAAGCACTTGAAAGGGCTATACATTTCTGCCATGTGACTACCTGTGGCCAGGGACAGCGAGTGAAAGCTAGTATGGCACACTGAACAGTTGTCACTATGAGGTCCTCCAGGACCCTCTTCCTGCTGCATCAGAATATTTAAACAGAAATGATGGAATTCTAAATAGATAGTAGAGCTTGGGTCACAGAGTGAAGATGCTGCGGAGAGCAGCCCCCCACCACCCCGCCGCAATCTATGATGACCATGTCACATAAACGCCAAACGAATTTTATTTTAAGCTCCTGGGATTTTCTGATTATTTGTTATGGCTGCCTAACCTAAGTCACCCTGACTGATACAACTGGGAAGAAGGCAGAAAGACTGAGGCAAGGTAATTTGAAGTCTATAGCAGGCGTCCAGGAAAAAGGAAATAAGACCTAGAAACTGGAATGCAAGGGAGGGAAATGAAGGAGTAATTCCCAAGCAAGAAGAATCTGCAGGGATCCCTGGGTGGCGCAGCGGTTTGGCGCTTGTCTTTGGCCCAGGGCGCGATCCTGGAGACCCGGGATCGAATCCCACATCAGGCTCCCGGTGCATGGAGCCTGCTTCTCCCTCTGCCTGTGTCTCTCTGCCTCTCTCTCTCTCTCTGTGTGACTATCATAAATAAATAAAAATTAAAAAAAAAAAAAAAAAAGAAGAAGAATCTGCAAGTAAGGGAGGAGAGAAAAAGAATTAAAGATGGCTCCAGAGATACAAGTTTGGAACACTGAGAGGAAGATAGTGCCATAGAAGAAAAAGGCAATCCAGAAGAAAAGTGGTTTGGATGAGGCATGAGTTTAAAGGGGTTCTACTTCTTATCACTGATAGCTTGCTATCCCCTCTCCCCACAGGGGACTCCTGGGATTGGGGGTTAATAATGAGGTGGACCACATGGGGTTTCCCTAAAGTTACAGTCATGGAATGCGTGGTGATCATGGATCCAATCATAGGACAGAACAGTGGGATAGCTTGTACCTGGGGGCCCCTGCCTTCTGACCTGGTGCTCTTCTTACTGAGCAAAACTGCCCCAGTACTGAAGAAATAGCACACATCTGGTCTACGCAACCAGATGAGGAGTTGCTCAACAATGAAGTTAATTTAATATTGTCTAGACAACTGAAGTATGTAACTCATTAGGAAAGTAAAGCAAATATTTGTCATCTTTTTCCTTCTTATAGTGGGAGACCGTTTTACCACAACAAAAATTAGCACTCGAGTTGTCCTCAGCTTCACTATGTAACTGGAGAACACCACTTTCTCCCCAAGAATGAATAGAAGTCCTGTATTTTCTCAATCTATGAACCAAAGTCTCAAGAACTCAAAAGCCCACTGTCAAACCTTAAATATAGACTACTCAAGATTCTTTGATATTATAAAACTTTATAAAATTATTTAGGGTTTTTTGGGGGGTTGTTTTGTTTTGGTTTTTTAGTTAAAGTACAATTGTGAGATAAGAGCTTTCTATTTAACCGGAAATTGAGAATAAAAATATGCATAATAGATAATATCAAACTGGAGATCCTTTCTTTCCCAGCAATACGTTTTTTCCATTTTCCAGTTTTAAAAATGACCATCTTTCCTTCACAATAGTTACAGCTATTTTACTAATTATACTGAAACTGCCAGAGGATGTCAGGAAAATTGGGTAATACAATAAAACAGCCTTATCATATATTTAAGCCCTTTTATCTTTAACAGGTTTTTTTAAACTGCAGACCTGTGCACTGAATTTTCATTTATATATGTAAAAATACATTAATAAAGCTCTATATTAAGAAGTTACACTGAAAAAGCAGTTCATAATGTACCTTTCAGCTTTATAATTAGTTCTGTAATCTGTAATCAGATGATTTAAATCTCATAGAGTTAAATTACAAACTAAGTAATTTCTATTTCCAACAGGAATCATTATATCTTTGGAATTTTGCAAAGCGTTAATGAGTTTTAGAGAAATTATTATATTTCTTATTCACTTTATTCCCAGCAGTTAGCACAATACCTGGCATATGGTACTTGCTAAATAAACAATTGGTGAATGAATAAATGAATATGTAATCATAAATAAGTGATTAGCAAAAGCGCATTCATTTGTCATTGTCCCCATTCAGGGCATGAAAGATACTCACTTCCAAGTCTCAACTCGGAGCACTGATCCATTGCTTTCTGATTGGTTGGGCGTCCACTCTGACTAGGTGGCTTCTTTGCCTTGTGGGTTAGTAAATGGCAATGTGTGATAAAGTGCAAAGCCTGCTAATCTGAGTCAGAAAATGTAGGATCTGGTTGTTCACATGCATAAAGGAAATCTTCACTAAACCTACGGCAAATTAGGCTCTGTACTAGGCACATCGAACACATCCTAGAACCTAACTCATGAAACTCCAAAATGTAAATGATTTATCCCCATTTTACACATGAAAAAAACAAACAAACAAACGAACAAACAAAAACAGTTCACAAAGATTAAGAAACTTGACCAAAGTCACAGATGTAGGAGGCAGGATTGAAAAATTACTTTGACTCCAAAATCTACCACCGGTAGCAATACTAACAATATGACAAGAGTTCTGCAAATTGCCCTGGAGGAACAGAAGAAAATGGCAAGAAAAGCTCTAGCCCAGCCTTGGTTTGGTTCAAATTCCAGATCAGCTACTCTACTTCCTCTTGCCTTAGTCTCCTCGTTGGGAAGATGGTCATGGAGTAAGATCTACCTCAAAGGGATGTTAAAAGGAATAAAAGTGTAATTATTTCTAAGCACTTGAAATAATAGTTGGCATGTAGTAAAGCTATATCAATGTTAAAGCTTTTTAAAAATCATGAAATAGGGGTACTTGGGTGGCTCAGTCGGTTAACCATCTACTTTGGGATCAGATCATGATCCCTGGGGGTCCTGGGATTGAGCCCATCATCAGGCTCCTGGCTAGTGGTTCTCCCTCTCCTTCTGACCCTCTCCCCTGCTTGTGCTCTATCTCTCTCTCTAAAATAAATAAATTTTAATGATGCCTGAGTGGCTCCTCAGTTGAGTGCCTGCCTTTGGCCCAGGGCGTGATCCCGAATTCCTAGGATCTAGTTCCACATTGGGCTCCCTGCTTCTCCCTCTGCCTGTGTCTCTGCCTCTCTCTCTCTCTCTATCTCTCATGAATAAATAAAATCTTAAAAAATAATAATAAATAAAAATTTTTAAATCTTTTAAAAATTAAAATTATGAAATAGTTTACCAATCACTATATTTCTTTTACGTTTGTGTGTCATTACAGAAGACACAGGTTTTATGAACAATTGAAAGGTTATTCACTGAAAACAATTTCATTGATTTGAACACCACCAAGCCAAAGTTAGTTGATAATTTCATCAGGGTTTGGCAGAAGCTTGTGTACAGCCTACTGTGAAGAAATTACCTGTGCAAAATATGAGTGTGAACAAGAGGGCAGGATTTAACAAACCAATACCAACAACTTTTTAAAGAACTGTGAGCAAAAGAAAGTGTACGTAAGTTATTTCTGGAGTCCATTCCCTCTGCAAAGCATACTGCTGCTGACTGCTGCCTGTGCCTTGGACAGGCTTGGGTCCCGAAAGGTTCCCGCCCCCCCCCCCCCCCCCCCCCCCCCCGGGCCCGGGGCCCCCCCCCCCCCCCCCCCCCCCCCCCCCCCCCCCCCGCCGCAGCTGAGTGGTGTGCTTACCAGGACTCAGCTATAAGGGGTTCCCAGTTGTTATTTTGATCACATGATCTTTCCTTTTGTCAATGGATGAAATACAAGTACAAGAAAGGGGGATCCCTGGGTGGCTCAGCGGTTTAGCCCCTGCCTTTGGCCCAGGGCGTGATCCTGGAGTCTCAGGATCGAGTCCCGTGTCAGGTTCCTGGCATGCAGCCTGCTTCTCCCTCTGCCTATATGTCTGCCTCTCTCTGTGTGTCTCTCATGAATAAATAAATAAAATCTTTTAAAAAAATAAAGAAGTGCTTTTAGAGATCACCCATGGCCTTCCTTCAAGTCCCTGGCCTTTATTGGAGGATCTGACCTTCAGTGTAGGATTCTGGCCTTCACTGTAGGATAGAATAGTGAAGCCCCCAAATGCTCCTCAATGTCCATTTCTCCACTTGTTGCAAGCACTTGAAAGGGCTATACATCTCTGCCATGTGACTACCTGTGGCCAGGGACAGCGAGTGAAAGCTAGTATGGCACACTGAACAGTTGTCACTATGAGGTCCTCCAGGACCCTCTTCCTGCTGCATCAGAATATTTAAACAGAAATGATGGAATTCTAAATAGATAGTAGAGCTTGGGTCGCAGAGTGAAGATGCTGCGGAGAGCAGCCCCCCACCACCCCGCCGCAATCTATGATGACCATGTCACATAAACGCCAAACGAATTTTATTTTAAGCTCCTGGGATTTTCTGATTATTTGTTATGGCTGCCTAACCTAAGTCACCCTGACTGATACAACTGGGAAGAAGGCAGAAAGACTGAGGCAAGGTAATTTGAAGTCTATAGCAGGCGTCCAGGAAAAAGGAAATAAGACCTAGAAACTGGAATGCAAGGGAGGGAAATGAAGGAGTAATTCCCAAGCAAGAAGAATCTGCAGGGATCCCTGGGTGGCGCAGCGGTTTGGCGCTTGTCTTTGGCCCAGGGCGCGATCCTGGAGACCCGGGATCGAATCCCACATCAGGCTCCCGGTGCATGGAGCCTGCTTCTCCCTCTGCCTGTGTCTCTGCCTCTCTCTCTCTCTGTGTGACTATCATAAATAAATAAAAATTAAAAAAAAAAAAAAAAAAGAAGAAGAATCTGCAAGTAAGGGAGGAGAGAAAAAGAATTAAAGATGGCTCCAGAGATACAAGTTTGGAACACTGAGAGGAAGATAGTGCCATAGAAGAAAAAGGCAATCCAGAAGAAAAGTGGTTTGGATGAGGCATGAGTTTAAAGGGGTTCTACTTCTTATCACTGATAGCTTGCTATCCCCTCTCCCCACAGGGGACTCCTGGGATTGGGGGTTAATAATGAGGTGGACCACATGGGGTTTCCCTAAAGTTACAGTCATGGAATGCGTGGTGATCATGGATCCAATCATAGGACAGAACAGTGGGATAGCTTGTACCTGGGGGCCCCTGCCTTCTGACCTGGTGCTCTTCTTACTGAGCAAAACTGCCCCAGTACTGAAGAAATAGCACACATCTGGTCTACGCAACCAGATGAGGAGTTGCTCAACAATGAAGTTAATTTAATATTGTCTAGACAACTGAAGTATGTAACTCATTAGGAAAGTAAAGCAAATATTTGTCATCTTTTTCCTTCTTATAGTGGGAGACCGTTTTACCACAACAAAAATTAGCACTCGAGTTGTCCTCAGCTTCACTATGTAACTGGAGAACACCACTTTCTCCCCAAGAATGAATAGAAGTCCTGTATTTTCTCAATCTATGAACCAAAGTCTCAAGAACTCAAAAGCCCACTGTCAAACCTTAAATATAGACTACTCAAGATTCTTTGATATTATAAAACTTTATAAAATTATTTAGGGTTTTTTGGGGGGTTGTTTTGTTTTGGTTTTTTAGTTAAAGTACAATTGTGAGATAAGAGCTTTCTATTTAACCGGAAATTGAGAATAAAAATATGCATAATAGATAATATCAAACTGGAGATCCTTTCTTTCCCAGCAATACGTTTTTTCCATTTTCCAGTTTTAAAAATGACCATCTTTCCTTCACAATAGTTACAGCTATTTTACTAATTATACTGAAACTGCCAGAGGATGTCAGGAAAATTGGGTAATACAATAAAACAGCCTTATCATATATTTAAGCCCTTTTATCTTTAACAGGTTTTTTTAAACTGCAGACCTGTGCACTGAATTTTCATTTATATATGTAAAAATACATTAATAAAGCTCTATATTAAGAAGTTACACTGAAAAAGCAGTTCATAATGTACCTTTCAGCTTTATAATTAGTTCTGTAATCTGTAATCAGATGATTTAAATCTCATAGAGTTAAATTACAAACTAAGTAATTTCTATTTCCAACAGGAATCATTATATCTTTGGAATTTTGCAAAGCGTTAATGAGTTTTAGAGAAATTATTATATTTCTTATTCACTTTATTCCCAGCAGTTAGCACAATACCTGGCATATGGTACTTGCTAAATAAACAATTGGTGAATGAATAAATGAATATGTAATCATAAATAAGTGATTAGCAAAAGCACATTCATTTGTCATTGTCCCCATTCAGGGCATGAAAGATACTCACTTCCAAGTCTCAACTCGGAGCACTGATCCATTGCTTTCTGATTGGTTGGGCGTCCACTCTGACTAGGTGGCTTCTTTGCCTTGTGGGTTATTAAATGGCAATGTGTGATAAAGTGCAAAGCCTGCTAATCTGAGTCAGAAAATGTAGGATCTGGTTGTTCACATGCATAAAGGAAATCTTCACTAAACCTACGGCAAATTAGGCTCTGTACTAGGCACATCGAACACATCCTAGAACCTAACTCATGAAACTCCAAAATGTAAATGATTTATCCCCATTTTACACATGAAAAAAACAAACAAACAAACGAACAAACAAAAACAGTTCACAAAGATTAAGAAACTTGACCAAAGTCACAGATGTAGGAGGCAGGATTGAAAAATTACTTTGACTCCAAAATCTACCACCGGTAGCAATACTAACAATATGACAAGAGTTTTGCAAATTGCCCTGGAGGAACAGAAGAAAATGGCAAGAAAAGCTCTAGCCCAGCCTTGGTTTGGTTCAAATTCCAGATCAGCTACTCTACTTCCTCTTGCCTTAGTCTCCTCGTTGGGAAGATGGTCATGGAGTAAGATCTACCTCAAAGGGATGTTAAAAGGAATAAAAGTGTAATTATTTCTAAGCACTTGAAATAATAGTTGGCATGTAGTAAAGCTATATCAATGTTAAAGCTTTTTAAAAATCATGAAATAGGGGTACTTGGGTGGCTCAGTCGGTTAACCATCTACTTTGGGATCAGATCATGATCCCTGGGGGTCCTGGGATTGAGCCCATCATCAGGCTCCTGGCTAGTGGTTCTCCCTCTCCTTCTGACCCTCTCCCCTGCTTGTGCTCTATCTCTCTCTCTAAAATAAATAAATTTTAATGATGCCTGAGTGGCTCCTCAGTTGAGTGCCTGCCTTTGGCCCAGGGCGTGATCCCGAATTCCTAGGATCTAGTTCCACATTGGGCTCCCTGCTTCTCCCTCTGCCTGTGTCTCTGCCTCTCTCTCTCTCTCTATCTCTCATGAATAAATAAAATCTTAAAAAATAATAATAAATAAAAATTTTTAAATCTTTTAAAAATTAAAATTATGAAATAGTTTACCAATCACTATATTTCTTTTACGTTTGTGTGTCATTACAGAAGACACAGGTTTTATGAACAATTGAAAGGTTATTCACTGAAAACAATTTCATTGATTTGAACACCACCAAGCCAAAGTTAGTTGATAATTTCATCAGGGTTTGGCAGAAGCTTGTGTACAGCCTACTGTGAAGAAATTACCTGTGCAAAATATGAGTGTGAACAAGAGGGCAGGATTTAACAAACCAATACCAACAACTTTTTAAAGAACTGTGAGCAAAAGAAAGTGTACGTAAGTTATTTCTGGAGTCCATTCCCTCTGCAAAGCATACTGCTGCTGACTGCTGCCTGTGCCTTGGACAGGCTTGGGTCCCGAAAGGTTCCCGCCCCCCCCCCCCCCCCCCCCCCCCCCCCCCCCCCCGCCCCGCCGCAGCTGAGTGGTGTGCTTACCAGGACTCAGCTATAAGGGTTCCCAGTTGTTATTTTGATCACATGATCTTTCCTTTTGTCAATGGATGAAATACAAGTACAAGAAAGGGGATCCCTGGGTGGCTCAGCGGTTTAGCCCCTGCCTTTGGCCCAGGGCGTGATCCTGGAGTCTCAGGATCGAGTCCCGTGTCAGGTTCCTGGCATGCAGCCTGCTTCTCCCTCTGCCTCTGTCTCTGTCTGCCTCTCTCTCTCTCTCTCTCTCTATGTCTATCATGAACAAATAAATAAATAAATCTTAAAAAAAAATAAGTACAAGAAAAAGTTGTTTTTGTAAAAGCTAGATTGACCGCTTTGGGCTAACTCAATAAAGGTGATTCTAAGCAACATTGCTGCAACTCTAAAAGACTGGAAAATCTATTGGTTGATAACTCAATTGTCTCAGGATTACTTACAATCAGAGTAAGACCCCCACACCCATCTGAGGCTAACTGCCCTCAGCTTGCTCTAACAGCCAGCATATGTTTTAAGCACTATAATAGCCCCATCTTTGTTGGTGTTTGGGATTGAATCAAGTTATCTGCCAGAAAACAATACACTTTCAGCAACAAAAGACAATGTTAATGAATAAAGACACCATAGGGGGAGTATACAAAAGACAGCAGCAGAGCTGCTGACCTCTACTACTTGAAGGCTTAGAGCTGACCAGAATTCCAGTATGATATGGCCCTCACTTGTTTTATAAATAAAGCTTTGTTAAAACACAGTCACATACATTTCTCTATATATTGCCTATGGCTATATTTGCTTTATAATACCAGGCTGGGTAGTTGCAATATAGACCCAACAACAACAACAACCCTAAATATTTACTATTTAATCCTTTACAGAAAAAGTTTTCTAATCTGGTTCTTAAGGATCAATTCTTGACTAGGCAGTGCTCTACAAGGTATGACGGTAACTGTGTTTTCTAAAGATGTTCTGGAATTTTGCCATCATGGATTAATTCCTCAAGGTTATCCCCAATAATGAGAGACAAGCCAAGTGATTAAGCCACTGACACTGTTTCATGACACAAATTTCTCCTCAATTTCCCCCTCAGGGTGCCTCCTGGAAGGATTCACTCAAGAGCATGCTACGAAGACAATTCCAGATGGACATTCTGATCCCGTACAAAGTTACTCTTTTCTCTGCCTTGATACCCCTATCTACCTCCCTGTGGGTCCCAGTGGCTTAGAAAAGGGCGCCTTTCACAGATACTATAGTTTGGAGCTAACCAGGAGGAGCCAAGAAGGCAGCTTGGGCCATGACTTGACAAGCAGGAGCAAACTTTTTACAGGTCATTTGTTTTTCTGGATATGGCACTGTCTTAAGCATGACTTGAGGGCTCATTACCTCTAAACATACAAGCAAAACCACTTTTGAAGGGAAGTAAGAGATAGTCAATGGAAACAGAAGTTGTACATGAGTCTCTGCCTACCCCTGTGGTCATGGAGGCGGTGGGTCTAGCAGACAAAGCCTTGTGCCACAGGTCAAAAGATTTGGGTCCTAGTGCTCATTCTGCCACTAACGAGATGCATGACCCTATGCAAGTGACTTATCTTCACTAGACAGGGTTAGACGTTGGTCCCTTCTTGTGCTAAAAGTCAGGGTTTCTATGATGCCAGTCAGTGCTTAGTATCTAGCAAGCACTATATAAATGTTAGCAATTGCTACGTTTTGTGAAGGCACAATGCATGCCTTTGAAGGTAAAAGAGGATTTATCCCCATTGTAACAATCAACAACCTAGAAGCAAATTCTAAACAACAGAGCACACCCAGAAGCAATGAAGACTCTAACTCCTTTTGCCTTCTCAATTAGCATAGGTTTTGTTTTGTTTTTTGGGGTTTTTCTTGTTTTTGTTTTTATTGGTGGTTATGGGGGGGGGGTGTTCTCTGATCTAAAAACGAAGTGCAGTCACCCTTCCTGAATACTTCCAACTGAAGAACTGATTGAATCATAAGCCTATATTTTATATAGCAGTGTAGAGATGCCCCCTCCCTGCCTCCCAAAAATCATAGTACAGATTAGGGCTAAGATTTTGAGTTTTTAAACATCTCCTGCTTTCTCATAATGTATATGAACCTCTTGTGGGGGGCAGGGAAGGGGGTGTCAGTCATGAGTTTCCAAATAAAATTCATCAGTTATGGGTGTAGAAGAATTGTTAGTATCCACCATAATTCCTCCAGCCTCACCACGTCAGAGCTGGCCAGCCCACGTCCAGCTCCCAATCTCTGCAACTTTTTGCCAGAGAGTTTCTCAGAAGACACAGAAATCTGCTCTGCCCACCAGCCTGGCAGGCTGGAAGTGTTGGGGGAATGAGCGCCCTCCTGGCAGCTGCCCTTCCCCAGTGACTATAAAATTGGTGTGAACATCCCCACTCCTTCACCTCCCTCAGGGAGGACAGCTCTGAACCACGTGTTCTGTAACATTGCCTTGGGTTTCTCCTGAGATTAAGCTCTATCATCCACAGTGTGTAACCCACTCAACAAGAAAACCTTCAGGCACTGCCTGCCTTCTCAGTGAACTCCCTGTCTCACTCCCCTAAGCTCCCATTTTCTGTTTATGTTTTGTTCAGTTTATCTCTCAAATAAACTATTTTTATTCAAATTTGTTTTAGTCTGTTACTGGGGAATCCAAACCGAGACAATGGATGTAACCTAATTAAGTCCTTTAAATTTGAATAATAAGCATTTTCAACTCTAATCTAAGAGTTCATCTCTAAGATATTCATAGCCAAGGAATCAGAATGGAGTCTAAAAAAATATCAAAAGCCCAAAAAAAAAAAAGCAACAAACCTAACTGAAGTGGGAGAAAGTCCGAGCTTCCCATGGCCTCTTCCCTTGAGGTCAAATTCATGGAGTTACAAGGGCTTAGTTTTGGTTCACGGTGACTTTCTCAAGAAATGAAGAACTATCTTCCCTTCATTTGATATGTGTTCTAGAAAGTTCTGGGTTTCCAGGACTTCTATTAGGAGTCCTGGATATCACTGAGATCATTTCTCAACTCTACACAGCGGTGGATAGGTTGGTCTCAATGTGCTCTTATCCTAAGCGGCCAGCAGATCTGGGCCCAGAGAACAAGCTCATCGTCAAAAGCTCAAGGTTCCTGTTGTTCTTGTCATGAATTTACAACCGGCATCTTTAAGCTATATCAGACCTGATCCTCAGAGAGTCCTGAACGCAAGGTAAACATAAATCAAAACCTTATAGTTATGCGGAAGGAGGAAAATTGTAGAAATAGGCCATGTATTACAAGGTAGTAGCACCAAAGGTATCAATCAAGGTCCCAGCAGGAAGAAGAATTTACTTAATTAAAAAAGGTTTTAATTAAAAGACTTCTTACAGAGGTATGAGCTGCTTTAAGGGACAGTGAGGGATATTGAAGGCAATCCAGAGATCAGCACTGGTAAGATGTTGCCACTACCCCCAGGGCAGAAAGAGCAACCAGATTATGTTACTGGAGTAGGCCTGAGTTGGAAGCCTTGGAAGGGCAGGAGCAGAGATCATAGAGAAAGACAGTAGTAAAGCAGGAGGAATCAGGGAAGGAATACACCAGCTCCTCTCCTCTGCTCCCTTTGACCTTCCAGTCTCCCATTGGCTGAACCCACAAGAAGCCAAGGGCACAGCAATCTGAGTGATCCCGCAAGGCGGCCAAGGAGGCAAGGTGCAGGGCAGAGAAGAGAGGGAGTAAGTATGGGGTGAGGTGCAGGACAAAGGTAAGAAAACCCTATGGGCAGGTGGTACAGAGCTGAAGATGTTGGAATCTCGGCCTTCACAGGTAAAACTTTGCAGTCATTTCATGTGCTTCCTTAATACTCAGTTCACCATTTCCATCCCTTTATTATGAAAATATTCAAACATACAAAAAGTAAAAGGGTTTTAGAGTAAACGCACATCTACTCTCCACATGGGTTCTATCACTGGCATTTTACTACTTGCTTTATCATGTGTTGTATATGTACCTAGCCCTGTCTCCATCCATCAGGAAATCTATTTTTTATGTATTTCAAAGTAACATCAGGACACTTGTCCCTAAATATTTCAGCAGCAAATCATTTACTGAGTTCAATTTTAATTGCTATTATAATGCAGCTTATTTTCAGCTCTTCTCTCTATATACACAGATACATATTATAGATGTAATATATACAGTCAATCGGTGAGTGAGTCAGTCAACTGGTTGCTTTCAGTTGGGTTGCCCAGGACATTCATTTCATCAAGAATGCCAGTCCGTACAAAACAAAGACTGGAGAAACCTTTGCAAACACTCCAGCTTGTGGTTGCTTTACCTTCCAGGGATTACAGAATTGATCTTTGTAAGCAAGCCAGGGGTCAGCGCAATAAAACTGAGGAGGAATGTCGGAGAACTTGAGTACTGTTTTCCTCCCGACCTCACAGTCAGATCTCATTACGAGAGAGGGACTGGCTTCATCCCTTCTTATGCAACCTGACCTTTTCAATCATATGGCCAGTGCCATTGCCCACACAGCCTCATTTTCCTTTGGTTTTAAAGACAGATGGGGGAAGGAGGGGAATTGAACATTAGACTGTTAACTCCTCCTCCCCCACTATCTTTTGATGTACGAGTAAAGGGTATTACTGCCTTTGCTTCATAACCTCCCAAGACATGATAAAACACAGATCTGAGGCAACCCTGCATGTTACTTCAAACCCTATGTGTTCTTCACATATTGAAAATGACACATTTCACAGTATGGACTCGATCGGACGCTCCTTATAAACCTACAATTCCAATAGCCTTTGGTAGCACGTACGTAGGACGTAAATTACAATACTGCTGCGGCCTGAGTCCTGAGAGATTTCCTTCTCTAAATCACACCACAGTGTGGGTTTTCAAATGTCTGCTCAGGTGGAGCAAAAGTGTTGGCACATCGAAGCAACACCTTTCCTGTATTGTGCTGGAGGGAGGAAATGAATTCGGGAGCTGGGAGCAGAATCAAATTAATCATATGATCTTAAAACATATTTGCCCACAACAAGGCCATCACTTTCCATTCCATAGCTGCCTAGGGAAGGTCAGCTGCATGCAAACCACTCCACCAGGCAATGGAGGGGACCCACAGGTGAAGACGTCATAGTGCTTTCCTTGACAAAGCTACAAATCTAATCGAAGGCATGAGTCAGGCAAACCAATAACACAATACAAGGGAGAATGGGAGAAATCACAAATGGGGCTCCTGGCCGGGAGGGCACATGAAGACTTCACAGAACAGGGGGCAATTGAGCCATGCTTTGAAGGGTCATTGCATTTCCCTGGGCCAGAGATGAGGGAAGGATATTCCAAGGGGGCAGGTCAACATGCCCACAGACTCATATTGGGAAAGTGAAGAGGCAGTCTACGGAATAGCAAATAATCTAGTTTGGTTGGAATACAGGTTGTGTATTCAGTGAGAAGACAGGAAAAGTAAGTTGGAGCCATATTGTGACAGACCTGGGAAGCTCAGCTTTAGAGCTGGGAAGGCAGCAGGAGCCATAAAAGAATATTAAACACAAGAGCGACAGGATTAGAACTGCATTTTAGGAAGATTATTCCAACGGAGAGTATGGTTGACTCAAAATGGGGAGAGAATACACATCATAGAAATAGCACCTTTTATATTTATGCTCTTAATACCACAGTAAAGAAGGGAGCTAAGGAAATTTCTTTATATTCTGACTGCAAATAACCTCCTTTTGGGTAAGGAACCATACAGCTGATACAGGAAAATCTGTTACTACTACAGTGGCTATATATAATCTTGATATATGATCTTGATTCTTTCTTCTTAGTTTTACACAAATGAATTTTGGCTATTTTTATTAAACTCTAAGGCTGATTCCAGATCTTTCATCAATAACATGAACTTTATGGCCAATCTAGATACCAAAAGTCACCATCTAACAATATAAACTCCAAAAATCTATAATATAAAATTAAGGAAATGAAATTATTTTCAATTCCATTTTCATGGGAACCTAAACTCAATTATACATTTGTGTCAATGTTGTCTATATTTGAGACTATTTCAAGTATGAAAAAGCTACCATCTCTACCACTATATAAACTCTATAAACCGTAATGAATCTAATTAATATAGACTAGCTTTGGAGTACAATTATTACCAAATGTTTAAGTGCTTTCCTAGGTGCATTTCTGGAAATCATATTATCTCATTTATTTATCACACAAAATCTATGTGATAAGTATTACAAGTCTTAACTTTCAGAGGGAAATCTAAGGCATAAAGAGATTAAGTATTCTATCTGGGGTCAGACAGCCATAAATTTTCAAACTAAGATTCAAACCCAGTTCTGTTTATTGGATTCTTGCTACAATTCCTCCAAGTTAAAGAGATGTGTGTTATGTGTGTAGATTGTGACCAGAGCCCATCAATTACTTTCAAGTAGCTATCAGCAGAATGCTTCTTTTTTTCAAATTAATGATGTATTTGTTTAACTGTACTAATTAGGAACTCCTAGAATATCAAAGAGATGTTTAGGAAACCAACAGAAAGCCTTGAGACTTGAATGATAAACCTTAAATTTGCCAAACTGAAGGTCTAGCAAACCTCATTTGCCACTAAAGAAGATGGCTAAATAGTAGAGGAATGGAAAGTTTCAAGGCCCTGATGAGTCCTCTGGGTGGTCCCTGGGACTCCAAAAGGGTCTTCTTTCTATAGGAGACATCTAGGGGGATTCTGGAGCTGTCCTCCAGCAACTACAGTTGCTTCTCAATTGCAAACAGCCCCTCAGTTGACATGTACTTTGCAAAATGCACACTAACCAGCCATGCGTATGAATGAAAGCAGTACCAGTTCATTCTACGTAGTGTCCTACGACAGGCATGGAGCCTCCATAAGTAAAGAGTGGCAAATCTTGTTGGTAAGTTTCCTCCCGCCCACAATGCTAGACTCAGGTATGTGGCAGTGATCATGATCTTAGCCATTAGCCACAGGAACACCTCTGGATTGATGGGAAACAACAAGGGCTAGGGATTGGACAACTTAGGTTCATGTCCTGGCTCTGCCTACTTCCTCTTTGCTAAGTCATCTGCTCCTGACTTCCCAGTAGGGTGAGGGTTACAAGATCAAATGAGATAATTTCTATGAAGGTGTTTTGAGATATACAGTGGTTTAACCCAATGTATCAATTTACTTTTGTTGGGATCAGTCCACACCATCTTCAGCCCCTATCAAAGCAGGCTGTGGTGTCTAAAAACTGATTTTTATATTTTAAGAGGCATATCTCACTGAATATATTATCCTACCATGAATAGTCCTTTTTGTTATGGGACACAAATAGAAGGAGCTTCCAGAAAACTATAGGGAAAATAACTGGAGTTCTAGCTGATGCGCCTTAGGAATTCACTCTATCTAACCAACTGGATAGTTATTTTACTTTTTAAAAGGGATTAATTTTACCTTTTTGTTAAATGGAGCAAATAAGTAGCAACAGATAGCATGTATTCACATAATCATATACATATTTTTGCATCCTGCTGCAAACCAATCTAAGTCAATTTGACTGCTCAGTTTTCAGGATCTTTTGTTAAATTATGATTGTTTCCAACACATGAAGAGGTGGCAACTATCTGCTTTTCAACCAGGTTGTACACTATAATGAATGCAAATTCTAGACCAAATTCTGCACTCACACAAATATTCATTGGCAAAGGTCACAAAAATTCTCATAAACTTACTCTTTTAACATCCCTTGTCTATGGGTTTAGGAATTCCAAAGCACTCCATCAGAAACTACCCACCACATCTGGTCACTTTCTTCCTGTGTACATAAGCAAACTACGTTTCCTGGCCTCCTGACCATTAGGTTGGGCCCATGTGACCATGTTCTGGCCCAGCAAAGAAAAATTTCTCATGCTAGCTTTCTTTCTCTTTATCTTCCATGACATCTTGGAAGCCCATTTTAAAGAGGATGGTATTACAAGATAGAGGTTGCAAAGAATGACTCAAGCTTTCAAGTCATCATTTGAAGGAGAGCAGTCTAAGAGAGCTGCCCAACAAGGAATATTCACTCTGACTTAGAATCAATGAAAAATAAATTTCATGTCAAGCTCCTTAGATTTGGAGTTGTTTGTTATAGCAGCCAGACCTTGCTGAGGCCGATACATCAATATTCTAATGGCAGAGACAGCAAATCAGTTAGGGGGAACAGGCAAATGAGTCCACTATTGATCAAAATGCAGAAGTGAGTGGAGCTTGAGCCTAACTCCAAAGCAGCTTGACTGTTGGATTCACTGGTTCTTATTCTTTGTCTACACCAAAATAGAGGGATATTACTCACATATCTCACCAATGAAAACTTTATTTCTAACAGCGCTTCTGCTAATTAAAAACCATCTAGCCTGGATGTATGCTAACATTTATTTTCATTTATTTTCCAAGCCACCTCTCAGAGTGGACTTTACAGTGTACATTCAACGGGTAGCTAACTAGCTCTGGAATGTGGATTTCTGGCTAGCACAGAGATAAAGCTCATAATATTTGACCACTGCTATGGCACAGTTACTGAGAGATTAAAATGGATATAAACTCGTACACAGGAATGGCACCTTCTATGCTGGATTACTTCGAGTGTTAATTGAGTACCCTTAGGGTAGAGACTAAAGTAATTTACACAATGACTGTTTATACTGAAGTATTTTAAAAATAAATTACAAGCAATATAACAGGCATCTAATTCACAGCCATCATCCATTTTATTTATTTCTCTGCTCACTCTAAGAATTACGAGCAAAGGATCATGGGACCTATTCCTAAGTGTAAAATTAGATCGATAAAATTAGCCATCTGTCCAAGGAAGGCTCTAAACTCAGGTTGTATTTAAGTATTATGTTTCCAATTGCCCAGATGTTACAGAAAAGTGCCTGCTGATACAACTCCTTTTGCACAATGTAAACCATTAACTGGCTAATATAAACTTATTGCACCAAGAAAAATAAATAGCATTAACATTGCATTAAATCTGATTCGGGATCTTGGGTGCCCTGTCAGCAAACACAAGTGTTAAGATTTAAATTGCTCGGGATTTGCGGAGTCAGAGGAAGAAAGAATCTTCAAGTGTCTTTAGGGGAGTGAGGAGGAAGGGACTGGGAATGAGATGAAAGCTTCAGGAGGCATATTCTTGGTTGGTCGGGTTGGTTATGGTAATAGTAGTCACCATGATTACTGTTGAATGATAATATCCTATCTTTGTGTAGTGCTTCAGCTCTTTCAAGCACTAGCCTGCTTTATTTCCTTTGATTCTTAAAATAAGCTGGTGGGGTTATCTGGGACAAGTGGGGGGTTTCACAGCTGAGGAAATGCAAGAATCCTTAAGGAAAGAAGAGCCAATGGCCTCTAACATTCCACGTCACTGGTAGTGGCTCATCAATTACTCCAATATACTGATCAATCAAACCTGAATCATTTCTTAGCTCTCAAGCTTCACGGAGATTTCCACCGACTCCCAGTCATGCATCAGTCTGGGTAATTCGCTTTCAGGAACAGCTGCTCCCCTTCCACCACCACACCCTGCAAAACCTCCCCAAGACTATTACCAGGCAAAAATTGTCCACCACCTTTGGGGGTACTCTTTCCCCAGGGAATCCATTCCAGCAAGTGGAAACCACATTTTTCAAACCAAAAATCAAGGCATGTGGTCAACCAGAGTGTCCTTCTGACTTGCCAATTAATTTACCTGAAAACTTTTATGACTCTGTACAAATTAAATCACGTTATTAATTATACATTAATATGTATGGAAAAGGAACACAAAATCCTAAGTGTCTGTGTTTTTTGTCATGTCTGGAACATATCCTTTCAGTCACGCATATTCACTGTTATTTTCTTCTGTCTAGATTAAACAATCCCAGTTCCATAAACATTGCTTTCCAGCCTCAGGCTTCTGTGCCTTTGAAATGGCTTTGGTACATGTCAGGGGTGCCTGGGTGGCTCGGTCAGGTTAGTGTCTGCCTTTGGCTCAGATCATGATTCCTGCGTCCTGCAATTGAGCCCCATATTGGGCTCCCTGCTCAGTGGGGAGTCTGCTTCTCTCTCTCCCTCTAACCCCTCCCCACTTGTTGTCGCTCTTCAAATAAATATTTTTTAAAAAACAAAACTAACTAACTAAATACTTTGGCACATGTCTTGCCCCACTTAATCCTGTGGCAACCTTACATGGCAGGTTCTTTCCTCATCCCATTTTTACAGATGAGGACGTGGAGACCACAGAGCTAACATAACTTGCCTTACATCATCAAGGCACTAAATAAAAACAGTGTCAGAACTTGAACCCAAATCTGTCAAATATTAAAGTCTGTGCTCTCACCCAAGAAGAAACCAGACTTGGAGGCTGAATGAACAGATGGGGGGTGGGAGGGTAGAGTGGGTCTGAGGGAAATGAGGGCGGAGGATTGGTTTTACACAGTTCCACGAGGCTGCCTGTTAGTGCTGCTGCAGGCTTTCCCTCCTTTGTGCGGCCATCTCTCAATGAACAGGTTGGGCAGGGTGGTGGGGGGGGGGGGGGTGGAGTGGAGGAGGAGAAGGGCTTGCCCAGAAGAGGTGTCATTCAGCCACCTTCAGAAGATCACAGGTCCCAATTCCAACCTTTGGAAGACCTGGGGAGCCTAACATTACAATACAGTTCCAGAGCTATGAGTTGCTGTTGCCCACCCCACGTGGTGTGGACGAAGGAAGCAAGGGAAGACTGTAGGTGTCCCACAGAGTATCTGAGAAGGTCGGGAGGAGAGGGAGGCTGACAGGAGCCTAAACTCTCTTTGGTCAAAGTGTAGACTGCAAATCACCTCATCAAGTCCCTGAGTTCTTATTAAAAAGGCAGGTACGCCTATGACATACTCCAAGAACTTTCATCCCCTTGAAAGTTCAGGAATTACTTGCCTGGGTCAGAGGCCTGAGATCCCCTGTAGTCAGATCTGCTCTGAACCAGCTCTGAAAAGTGTGTCCTCTGCTGGCAGCTATTTTACTTGACTTTCACCTGTGTCCCCAGCTCCCCCATCCCCTCCCCCAACCATGTGAGATTGGTGTGTGTGGGGGGGGGGTTGTCTAAGAGGCAAACATATTTCAGTTCATTTCAGGAGGCTGAAGCCAGACTCGGGTCTTTCTTCAAAAGGGGAGTGGAATCAAAGCTGGGCTTGGGGATTTCAGCTACAAATGGCCATTTAGGCTCTCTAGTATCTTTTCCTCTTTTCTATCCCTGAAAATAGCAGGAACACTTCCAATATCTGCAGTTTGACATGCTGTGACCAAAATAAGTGGCAAGAGTCCTGACCAGCTCCAGAGCTTTTCTGCTGCAACCATAACATCACATCATTCATTGAATCGATTGGGAGAAACCCATCTTGCTGGCTGAGTGGGTGAGGTGGGAAGATGCAGGATATCCACAGGACCACCCTGTGAAAGTTGAGGTCCCACTGTAGTCTCTCAGACACCAGAGTCTCTGTCTTCCAGACATCTAGCTCTGCAGGACTGGGTCACTTTGAGCTAGACAGATGGACAACTACTCCCAAAAGAATTCTAAGGTTATTAAAGTCCTTGGGCTCAGGGTAAGAAACACAAAGCAAAAAAAAAAAAAAAAAAAAAAACCACCACTCAGCTCCTTGCTGGCCAAGTCACTCTTCCATGAGAAAGAATTCTGAGAAACAAGTACTGCCTCATGTTATACAACATTTACCCCCGACCATGACCTCTCTGTCCTTCTACCTCACAGAGAATCCAAGGAGACAGAGAGAGAGAGAGAGAGAGGAGAGGGAGGCTTCTTTTAGGGATTAGATACGCTATAGAAACAAACAGGAAGGTTGGAGAGCTGATGAAATGGAGCAGAGAAAATATTTCTGCTACATTGTTTGGACTGCATGGACACCAGTAGTTAGGTGCTGGGGATATATATATATATATGGCCCTCATGGAGGGATATATGTATGGCCTTTATGAGCTCCAGTGTTCCCCAAGAAGCAAGACAATCTGGATCGTGTTGTAGTACTTCGGGTTGGAAAGGGAGAAGGAGGCACATACAAAAGAGATGAGCCCCCCAAAATACATGCTTTGGGAAGAGGATGTACATGAGAGCTGTGAGGACATAACCAAGGCCCTTGTGACCAGCACGTTGTTCGGGTTGCCACATAGGAAGCAGAACAGGAGGGCCAATGAGCCTTACTATAGCAACAGCAGAGGCCACCTAGAGGCTCATGGATTCACCACCATCAACGAGCAAGATACACTGCCCGCCAGCTAACTCTGCTCTTCCAGACTTCTGTTTTTTCTATCTGGGTTTCTCTGGATCTTCCTCCTAGTCCAGTTTTATGGGTAAGGAAGTGCTGAGGGAGTGGAAAGGAAAAGATTAGAAACTTACATCTCCCTAAAGATGGTTGTGGAATCCCAGCTCTTCTAGGGAAGACCTACAGTTCCCAACCCTGACCTGGCCTGGTCTCACAGCCCCCACGCAAACTGGAAAGACAGGAGGGAAGGCAGGGCCCTCATGCTGTCCTCCAGCCCCTCTCTCTGTGCCAGAGAGTGAAGGAACACCACGAAGTTACCAATCTGCCTGGGGAGCGTGTGTGTGGCTGGAAGTGTGCTGGTTCCAGCACGTGTGTCTGGATTCCTGCTTCCAGTTTCCTGCTTCATCAGACACATGGCAGTCTTTCCCCTGCTTCCTGGGGAGATCTGAATAAGGGAGAAGTAACCACTCAGGAGGGCCTGGGTACTAGCTCTGATGTTAAGTAGGACAAGTCTCTTAATCGCCCTCAGCTCCGTTGTCAGATGAGGCCTTTTCACTTCCTTCCAGGTCTCTGATTCTAATTTGTAATCTGAAAAGGAACGAAGGATATGCGATGTTTCCATGCCATGAAGACCCCGGGTGATGATGGTGTCCTCTACCCTACCTATTTTCAGAAGCCTCTTTTTCTACCTCCAGGTACTTGGATGGATCCTCTGGCCTTCACTAGACTTAGCACCCAGGAGTTCAACAAGAGAAAGGAAGCGGTTCATCAACCTATAAGGTTACACCCCCTAATTCTTATAGATGAGGTCAGTAGACAATGGCTTCCAGAACTCCATCTCAGTATCATTCACACTCTGTTATCTTTGAAGACCTGGGCACGATCTCCTGTACCAACATTTAACGGCATGGAACAGGCTCTGCACACACAGCAGCAGGGATAATGCCCTCCACCTGGCTCTTCCACGGGAGCTCCCCTGCTCAGCCAGGAGGGAGATGCCCTCCAGGACAGGTCTGCTAATAGGACCACTAAGGACTCCCTTCCTGGTCCTGAATATCATGGACCGAATCCCATTCCACCACTTACTAGTTATGTGACCTTGGAGGAGATATTTAATCTCTCAGAGTCACAATTTCATCTTCAGTTAAACAGGGGTAATAATAGTACCCATCTCAAAGAGCTGCTGGGTTGATTAAATATCAGTATGTGCCAAGTTTTTAGGGCAGTGTAGCAAGTACTTAATTAGAGTTCGTTATTATTATTTAATTTGACTTAAGAGCTGTCATTTCCTGTTAGTCTCAACGAATGCAGAGGATTCTTTATTAATGCTCAATGGCAGAAGATGAACTGTCTTGGGGTGGAGGGAAAGGTTGCCTATTTCGGACCCAAATTAAACTCACCATTGAAGCTGCTGGTTTTTTTTTTCCCACCAGAGCTAGGTGGGGATGGGGAATTTTCAGGCTGATTTTGAATCCAAGACTCCTCCATCTTTTAGGAGTGTTAGGAGACACATAGGATCATCCAAAGAAAACAGGACTGTTCCAGTACGCCTACATGGTGGCCAAACTACCTTCAAATATTGTTCACAAACCAATTTCTAGAGAAAACGAGGTACAAAGAAACTCCTATATGGATCCTAGCAGGATTTGCTGGTGTCTAGGGAAGATTATAAATTAGCTGGTTGCCATTCACATCAGAGCCAAGCAGGGCACATTCAGTTTTTAATCTGGACCAATTTTCCGGATCAAAAACTAGTCTTTCCAAAGGATGTAAATGAGCCCAGGAGGAAATTTTCCCCCTGAAGTTTATGAAGTAGCTGTCATTTTAATCTGAGCAGCTTTCCAACCTAAAAACCAGTGTCTGGATAAAATTATAAAGTAATGAAAAGCTCTTCTAGACTGAACCTAGTCCAAACACCCCTTCCACCTCAAATGTGATGTACTTAATATGCCAAAATATTTAAAAGGTAGAGTTTCCACTATCAAAACCCTATCCATGCTTCAGATAAAACCAAAGAGGCCAAGATGGCATTTCATGGCATGAGTATCAGAATGAGACCCTGAATGAACCAGGTCGAAAGTATTTTTAGGAGGGAAGCTACAAAAAATAAAAAAGGAAATATGGTGAACCATATGAGCAGTTTTATACAGTAGGCTTTTGTGAAATGCTTTTTTAAAATGGATTGAAATCTATCCTTAAAAGAATATTACATACACTGCTTAAGTTTAGGAACTGTAGATACAACCAGGCATCATTCAAAAATTCTGACTAAATGATTTTATGTGAATAAACCCACAAAATACAATTGATCATGATGTGCTTCTCTTACGGAGGAAAAGTTAGAAAGAAGCCCTTCACTGAAATCCTTGAAGATGTGTCTATGCATGCATGTAAGAGAAACAATTTAATAGAATATTTCCTTGGAGTGCTGCTATCATCTCCAAAACGAACTGAACAGTGGCTATAGAACAGCTCATAATTTAAGTGTGTTGCAGATTATGATAATGACTAAATTTCAAGTCAGGTAGCAACAGATACAGCTTGAAGAGTGAGTGTGTCCCCCAGAGCTGGAAAGCAACAAGTCATATTTCCAAATGAAGGTATCCTTGAGCAGTGAAAATATTTAAGCATCCATATGGGAACCTGCCAAGATTATTTTCCTCACCCTCTGATAAATTTCCCCTGGTTCGTCTCTTTCTTTTAGAATCGCTATTTGTGAAGATAAACTGTACTTTCTGCAGAGTTTTGCAGACTGCGTTCAAATAAAGTCGTATTGTTTTCCATTGTTCGTAAGACGTAATTAATCCCATAAGACAACCTCGCTTACAAAGTAAATTAAAAAACAAAACCAGAAAACAGGAAAAACACAGATTTTTCCAGAATTCAAAATACCAGTCTCAGCAAAGTAGGATGAAAAGCACTACTGGGGCAACGACGTTTAGAACTTCATTGTTTAGAACACTATGCTTTGAATAAGGTCACAGCCCAGACCAAATCAAAGTAGACAAAAATACATCAACAACTTTTACCTGTGTACCTAGAGGAAATGCAACGGACTGTGTTTCCAGGGCTCCCCAATTCTTTGTAATAAGCCTACACGGCACATCTTTGTTTAAATGGCCCAGCAAAGACAGACACGAGTGAAATTCACCTCCAGGGCACCCCCGTGGGCGAAAATGGCCCCAGAGTGGAGAGCATCCACCCTGAAGAGCCGGAGCCACATCCCTACAGCCGCCGAGGCAGGACCAGGGATGGGCACGGGGACCTCCAGGCAAATCTTCACTCGACAGGAAATGGCTGGGCTCTGGACAATATGAATTCAATAAAGATGTTTGGAGACGCCGGGGGAGCTGCTCGAGGTCTTCCGCACGGTTGCAGTCCTCAGTGATTGAGACCGCATGACGCGGGCCCTACTCTCCGCTCTCCGCGGTCAAGCGCGCAGCCCTCCACCTCTACTGTGTCTGGAAAAGGGATTATTCTTTTTAACAAACAAACGTCCCTGGAACCGCCTGAGCTGGGGGCAGGGCGAGGTTCGCGTCTGCTCTCCGCTCGGGCAAGGAGGAGCCCAGTCACCCTGCCGCGGGCGCGCGAGGGGCGGTGCGCCGCCGGCTGGGCGCCCCGCGGGGACCGGGCCGGGCGCTCGGGGCCTGGGGACCCCCGCGCGCCGGCGCCTTACCTGGCTTTCGGAGAGCCGCTCGGAGCGACGCTGCGCGGGGTCCGAGGCTGGAAGCCAGGAGCAAGAGCCGGAGCAGGACGCCTCGGATCAAATCCATTGCACCGCGGGCGCCTGCAAAGTTTCACCAAGTCCCGGGCGCGCGGGGAAAGGGCGTCTCCCGGGGGAGGGGGCGCGGCCCCGCGGGTCCCCGCGAGCCGGGAGCGGAGGCGCAGGGCTGAGGGCGCTGGCCCAGGACCCCCGGGGAGCGCGCCGAGGCAGGGCAGCCGCCGGGAGTGAAGTCGTCCTGGAGCCGCGGCGTCTTGGAGGTGGGGGGAGGCGGGGGCGGCGAAGGAAGCCGACGGGGAGGGCCCGGCTGGCCGTGGGAGGGAGGGAGGCTTGACCCGCCCGGGGATGGAATTACAATCGCGTGGGAGTGAGGGGGGCAGGCCCGGCGACCGCGGACTCCTCGCCCACCTCTGGGGCTGCCGGCCCGCTCATCGCGCTCCAGCGACCCCCGGCTCAGCCCTCCCCGCTGGCGACCCAGATGGGGACGCTGGAGGGGCCCGACCTCAGCCACTGAGAGGCGCAGGGCGCGAGTCAGGGGAGACAGTCCAGGACCCTCTGCGGTGGTCCTGAGCCCGGAATCCTGCGGCGCTGCCCCCTCCCCCGGCTCCACCCGCCTCCAGCCGCGCCCCCCGCCCAGGTCACCTCCACCCAGCTTGGGGACTTTTTCCTGACACCTCCAAAGGTCGCCCGGGTCTGTCCAGCGCACTTGGGCGGAGGGAGGGCGTCTGCGGTTGGCAAGCGGGGGAGGATAAGAGGAAGAGGGGGCGGGGCCGGCCGAGTCTGGGGCGCTAAGAAGATAAATGGGATTTAAGGCGCGCAGATGGAGAGCAGAGGCCCCGCCACTCCTCTAGAAACGCGGGGTGGAGATTAGGGCCCCGACGCGGGGGAGCGGGGACCCCGCCCTGCAGAGGAAGGCAACTTGAGACCCTCCAGGGGGAAGAGATGAAAGTCCAGGTTACGCGGCGTCGGGGACATCAAGCCCCCTGGCGGGTGGAGAAGACCAGACCCGGACCCGGCACCTCGCCCCCCCACCCCCGCTGAGCTGGGATTGGGGGCCAGGTGGGGTGCAGGTGCGAGGTCCTGGCCACTGATTCCGGGCTCTGGGTTCCCGGGTCAGCTCTCTTCTCCTCTGGATTTACTGCCCTAAGACTCCGTAAAATACGCCTTTGGTCGGGTGTCCTGGTGGCGCTTAGAGAAGGGAGACCCGGGATTCGTGCTGATTTTCAAGCCGGCGAGAAGAGAAAGCGGATACAATAAATAAACCAAGAGAGAAAAACCTAGAAGGCAACACAGGCTTGGCCGGCTCCTGGGGAAAGATCAAAGGCCCTAGGAAGTGCCCCGCAGAGGGAGCCAGCGCTGGCTGGCTGGGAGGACCTTGCAACCGCCCCACCGCGCAGCCCAGCTGAGGTTCCTGGCCCTTCCTTGTTAACCTCTGGGAGAGCGGGAGGGAACGAGGTTCACTGACATCTCTCCCGCTCCCGACCTCCCCAAGATTTCTCCTCCTCTTTTTAGGAATGAAGTAAGCCCTGGCTAGAGGGTTTGTACTGAGCCCCTTAACCTTGTTTGTTAGCAAAGCTTGAGAATATGGTCCCTTAGTATCTGGGTTCTTAGGTGTGCAATTGCCCATGATAAATCCAAGTCCACTCCAGCTGGAGTATCTGCAACTCTTAGCTGTGACACCAGAGCTTGTCCTTTTACACGGAGCTAGAGTAGACAAGTTGAACAGATGGTTCTCTTCACTTCCAAGGGGATACCAAAGCCGTGTTTGGAAGCCAGGCTATGTGACTGCCCCCAGGACTGCTAGTCTCAAAGTAGCAGAATCATAGACCCTTGGGACCCTCAGGACCCCCAGAAGGCATCTGGTCCCTTCCTACCTCCATTTCACACAGAAAACTACCTTCAGCACCTCTGGCAGATCATTCACCTGGGTTTAACCTCCACCTGGAACAAAGAGATCCTATCTTACCACCAGCCCAGAAGTTGTTGGATAGCTCCTTTTATGAAAAAGTTATTTTTTAACAATTTATTTAATTGAAAGAGAGAGCATGAGCAGGGGGGGTGGCAGAGGGAGAGAGAATTTCAAGCAGACTCTCCACAGAGCACAGAGCCAGAGGGTGGGCTCCATCCCAGGATCCTGAGACTGTGACTTGAGCCCAAACCAAGAATCCACCGCTCAACTGACTAGCCACCCAGCTGCCCCAGGAGAAAGTGGCATTTTGTATCCGATCTAAGGTAGCAGCCAGAACCAAGCAAGTGTTACCATGAAGATACCTTCCGTGTTGGTTCTGCTCTTCCCCACTTAAAAATAATGCTCCCTGATGTAAAAGCTGGAAGTAATAATACCTGCTATAATGGCTGGCAATTATATTAACACCTACTATGTACCAGACCCTCTCTGAAATGCTTTATTTAGAATCCCAATAACAACCAGACCAGGTAGGTATTGTTATTAGTATTACTTCCATTCAACAGATGAGGCAACTAAAACATGAAAAAGTTAAGTAACTTACATTTTCAAGTTATTTTAACTGCATGATTCTCAAAGAAAATCATGCAGCTCCCAAGAGACAGAGCTTCGACTGAGTCCAGGTGGTCTGGTTCCAGAGTCCAGGCTTTTAAGGAGACAGAGGGAGAGCAGACACAGAAGTGGACCAAGGATCACAAAATCTTGGTGTTGGGCAGCCCGGGTGGCTCCTGGGTTTAGCGCCGCCCTCAGCCCAGGGTGTGATCCTGGAGACCCTGGTTCGAGACCTGCGTCAGGCTCCCTGCATGGAGCCTGCTTCTCCCTCTGCCTGTGTCTCTGCCTCTCTCTCTCTCTGTCTCTAATGAACAAATAAATAAAATCTTTAAAAAAACAAAAAACCAAAATCTTGGTGTTTAATCTCAGGCTCTTTTTTTTTTTAATTTTTATTTATTTATGATAGTCACAAACACAAAGAGAGAGAGAGGCAGAGACACAGGCAGAGGGAGAAGCAGGCTCCATGCACCGGGAGCCCGACATGGGATTTGATCCCGGGTCTCCAGGATCGTGCCCTGGGCCAAAGGCAGGCGCCAAACCACTGTGCCACCCAGGGATCCCAATCTCAGGCTCTTTTCAAGTATATCTTGATAAAATGAAGGGGCTGGATGAAATCAATAACTTCCAGATTTTGCTTTGTCTTTATCATCTGATGAATTGCACCATCTAATCCAAGCCATTTTTTTGCTCTAAACGTGCCTTCTAAAAGACTGGAACAAACTGTCCATTGCAAATTTTGCAAGCCCAAGATTCATTCTTCTTGCACATCCTTGACCTGTGCCCATATCACCTCTTCATCTCTGGCCCTGGGCTTCCCTTCGATCTTCCGCAGATGGCTGTAGGTGATTTGGAAAGCTGGCTTAGTTTCTTCACAGGCACCTCTTGTTTCTTCCTTATGGGATTACCTTCAATTATGTTATTATATTTTACTTTTGAGTTCACCTCCAAATGCTCTGGATCCTCAGCCCACTGAGATAAGCACTTACTTCCAGAGATCTGCTTGTTACAAATCTAGGGCATACCTTAGACTGAACTTCCTTCCTTCCTTTGAGAGTCAAATCACATCCCCCAAGGTTCCTTCTCGTACCAATTTGATAACCAGTTTATAACACTTATAAATCTGACTAAAGATAAATGGACACTTGCCTTTCACTTCTTTCCCGGGAGGAGGGGAAACAAAGAGGCCAGAGACTTTGAATGTTTCATTTTTAAAAATCTGTTCACATTCACCGGAGGTCTAAACTCAATTAATAAGGTCACCAGGGGAAGAGTGACCTGCCTGTTTTGCTCAACATCATAGAAGAGACTGACCTTTGTTTCGTGGAATGGATTTTGAAGGTGTTTAGCTGAAAGTAAAGGCAAAGTTACCAATGACAGAATGTTGAAGAGGTCCCTATGTGAGAGTGCAGAAAAGCCAGCAGTCAAGACTTGGCCTTGGATTTATTATTTTTTTTTGAAGGAAGTTATATGTACATATAAACTTTGAAATTTGCATCAGGCAGAGTGTATAGTGACAAATATGTTTCACCCCTGTCTCTCCCAGAAGCAACCGCTGTTATCCGTTTTCTTGTGTGTCCTTCCAGAGATATTCTATGAACACACAAGCAAACACATACATATATACTTAACACAAACAGGAGAACCTTGTACATGCTTTTCAACCCAAAAATCTGCCCACATCAGCAAATAGAGATCTGCCTCCATCTTACTGACTGCTGAATAATATTCTGTGGTGTGGTGTGCAATTTATTTGTTCCTTCTTTGTTGTTTCTTATTGTGTCATTATGGACCATACTGCTGGACATGACCTTGAATAACAGTTTGCACATCTCATAACAGACTGTGGGGTACACTTCTAGACTGTGCATTGCTCAGAAGAATGGTAAATTTGCCTTTTCATTTTGATGATTTGGCCAAATTTCCTCCCTAGGAGAATATTCAAATTTGCACTCCTAGAAGCCATAGAGAAATGTGACTAATTCCACAAAATCTCATCAACACAGTATCTTATCAAACTAGAGCCACATATTATCTCCATATATGTTGCATGTTTCAGCCATTACTCAACATATAAAGAAAAGCACCCAGATCAAGAACGAGAATACTACTACCACTTGCAGTAACCCTTCCTCATGTTTCCTCTCAAGATGCAGAGGTTCTGGAAGAGGGATGAGAAGAGTTCAGACCTCCCATTTAAATTCACAAATAAAAATTACAATTACACAAATAGAGATAGGTCAGTGGAAAATGTAAGCATTCCTCATCCCCACTAGGAAATGAGCATTAATTGAGATTTGATCCCACTATGTGTAAGGCTCTGTGCTGAGAGCAGAAAGACTAGAAGAAAGAAAATACAATGTATTCTGCCCTCAAAAAGACAGTTTACAGAAGACAATGGCACAGCCAACTTTTCCACAGAGCAGAACAAAAGAAGCACTAGATAAGAATTTGAACACCATGCTATTGGTATGTCAAGAGAGGAAGACCTTGTATTACAAATGATAACCTATGGAGCAATATCGTATAAAAATACAGCCATCAACCTCATGAATGTTTAAATCATGCTTCTCTACATAACAGGATTCTACCAAGAACAGAACTGGAGTTTTAAGGGTAAATTATTTGGTATTCCCAAATCTGTCCTTCCTTCCGCATACGTTTCTGGAAGCATAAATTAAAATGACCACGGAATTATAGTTTTATATAAATGGAATTGAGTAATTTACTCCAGTGATGTAATAATTTACATTATTGTAAATGGTTATTCCTTTTCGTTGGTGTATAGTGCCCCGTTTTATGCATATATTACAATTTGTTTACACACTACTGCTGATGAACACTTGGGATGTTTTCTAGTTTGGAGCTACAACCAAAAAATGTTTCTATAATTATTCTTGTATGTGTCTTTGGTAAACCTAAGTATGCATTTCCATTATGCATAATTACTAGGTTATATGGTAAGCACAGGTTTAAGTTTGGAAGATAATGTCAAGCAGTTTGTCAAAGTGGCTAGACCAATTTATACTTCCACTAGCAGTATATGAGAGTTTCAGCCATTCCACAATCTCACCAACATGTGGTATTTTCTTGTTTTTTTTTTTTTATTTTAGTCATTTTGGTGAGTGTGTAATAATATCACATTGCAGTTTTAATTTGTGTTTTCTTGAAAGCTAATGAAGTCAAGTACTTTTTCACTTGTGTATTAGCTATTAGAAATTCTAGTTTGTGGGGACTCCTGAGTGGCTCAGTCGGTTAAGCATCTGACTCTTGATCTCAGTTCAGGTCTTGATCTCAGGGTACACTGGAAATGGAGCCCAAAAGAAAGAAAGAGAGGGGGGGAAAGGAAGAGAGGAAGGGAGGAAGGGAGGAAGGGAGGAAGGGAGGGAGGAAGGAAGGGAGGAAGGCAGAAAGGAATCCTAGTTTGTGAAGTGTCTATTCATGCATTTTGCCCATTTTTCTATTGGACTGTCAACCTATTTCTTATTGATTATAGAAGTTCTGTATATAGTCTGGAAATGAGTCATAGGATTTTTTTGTTGGTGGCAGATGTTTATATTGAAAAATATTTTTCCCATTCTGTCTTGTCTTTTTACTCTCTTAATAATGACTCTGAGTGAACAAAAGTCCTAGTTTTAATGTACAATTGATCAATTCTTTTTCATTAGTGGCTAGCATTTTTAATGTTCTATTTAAGAAATCTTTACTTACCTCAAGGTCAAGAAGATATTAGTCCATGTTTTCTTCTGAAAGTGTTTTTTTTTTTTCTTCTGAAAGTGTTATTGCTTACCTTCCACATTTAGATCTGCAATGGGTCTTTGTGCACAATGTTGGGTAGTCCTCAAGTCTCTCTGACTGGTTGCTCTGTCTTGATTTAGATGTGGGCAGGTGCATCTTCATAGGGAGATGCGGCTTCCAGAGTATGGCTTTGGTAGGGTATCTTTTCCCCCGCAAACATCAGCCAAGCTGATATTCAAGACTAACACTGTGACTTGTCACCAGGTATATCTAAGGAGTTAGCTACCTTGCATTATGTGTCTTGTAGTATAAACAAAGTCCGTCCGCTCTAAAACATGTCACCTACAGGTCTCTCAGTTTCCTTGAAATTTTTACCATTTGAAATACTCCCATGAGTTAAGAGTATAACTTGTTAATAACTTATATCCATTCTATTCCAAAGAGCACAGGAGAATATGGAAGAGAGATAGTCTAGGAACTTTTATCCAGGTGGTTCCCTTAACATGGACGTATTCTTCCTGAAAAGGAGAAAGGGCTCATTAATACTGTGCTGGTTAACAAAGAAATGAGGACTAATTTGTTAGCTAATTTAGCTGTCACCTATGATATGAGGTCCAGGTTCCACAGCAGGTGGAGCGTATGAATTTGATAGTGTCTTGGGAAGGAGAATTGGTGGCAGGTGAGGTTCAGAATGTAGGACTTGGATTGTTTGTAATAGCACAACTCTGGAAGTCATAAACAAATCTTTCTCTAGAGGAGAGATGGGTAAAACACATTATAGAATACAATGGAGGTGTATCCAGCTCTTGAAAAAGGAATAGATTTAGAGCTTCATGTACTAAAATGGAACAAAGTAGACAAAGCAAGCTGCAGAACAGAGTGCAGGTGTTCACAGAGTGGTGGGAAGGGGATTAGGGGATCTGGGATGAATGCAGGGGAAATGTGCAATGTGTTATTTTTTTAATTAATTGTATTGTTAAATTATAAGAATTTCTCTATCTGGATTAAAAAGAAAGTATGAATGCATTTTAAAAGATAATACATCAGTCTAGGTGGAGCAACAGGAGGAATGATAGGGACTGAGAAACCAAGAGAAGAGATACAGGTCTCATGTATCTTGAGAGAGGGAAGGAATAAAGAGTTTGAGACAGGCACTGCAAAAGGGAAGGAGGGTATAAAAGGCAGATCTCACAAATCACGTGATTCTGTGTGCCAGACTTCAGGTCCAAGAAAAAAAGAAAGGGCTACCATCTTCCGGAAATGCAGGGATACCCTGTAGCACGTTGAAGATTGGGGTTCCACACACAACACAACAAAACACAGGAGCCCCACAGTGGCCACAGGAAACTGCTCACCACACTAAAAGGCATCTATTTACAGCACTGGCATGCCATTTCAAAATGTAGGGCTTGTTTGGGAACAACGCGATGTCCAGAAAAATCTCAGTGGACTGGAGGTCAGGAGACCTGCACTCCAGCTCTGGCCCTGTCACTAACTGTCAATGGGACTCTGGTGATTCAATCGACCTCTTTAGGCCTTACTTTTCTCCTCTATCAACCAAGGATGCTGAATAAGATGAGGTCTCAGCTTGTCCAGGCGCTCACAGTTATCAGCTTCCACAGAAAAGCCTCTTTACTTTTCCCAAGATAGACAGATGTCAGTACTTAAAAACAAAAAGGAGTCTTGTAAAAGGCTTGTTCTCAGAAAAACTTTGAAGTTGGAAAACAAGTCTTTTGCCAAAAAAGAAAAGAAATAAAAAGAACACAAAACAAAATAAAACATTTAAAACACATTCACACACACGCATGTACACACACCCAGAGATGTCAGGGCAAAAGCAATTCTTTGCCTCAGAGAAGGCTGTAGGAAGCAAACTCAAAGTTTCCAAGCAGGCCACATCCAGCCCATCCAGACAGAGGAAATGGGGAGGTGTGAGAAAGGAGGGGCTGGGAAGACCAGGGCTGGGTGGTGGGTGTAGGAGGCAGAGGAATGCTGGCCTTTCTGGGTTAGTTAGTGACAATGCAAATAACTGCAAATTTCCTGATGCCAAGATAAAACCTGTGGAAAGAAGCAAAAAGCCAATCTTTCCATCTGAGATTGATTGTATTTTTATTTGCGCAATTCTTAAGGAAAGAAAGTGAGGAGGAGGAGGGGATTGGAAGATTTGAAGGTACATTTGATCAGTGTCACCAAGCAGAAGGTGTCAAGGAGGTGAAAAACAGCTGAGTGAGGGGAACACTTGGTTTGTACCCAGCCCCAGGGGAGGGGGGGGGTGACAGAAAAAGGTTTATGCAAGAGAAGAAGTTGTGTGACTTGTCAGGATGGCAGTGCTGTGGGACAAGGGAGGAATGGGACAGCTTCAAAGGCGGATCCGAAAAGTAGGAGGGAATGGCTTAGATTCATGACAATATGAAGTTAACTGACAACATGAAGAAAGATCAACAGTGAAGGAGGAGAGAGAAGTTAGCCTCGGTTGCCGGCCCTGTGTAATGGGATGTGACACCTACTGTAAATGCTGTGCCCATCAGACGGGATGCCCCAGTGCACTACGCATACCATGCACTTGGCACTCACTGAAAGTTGGCTTTATTTCATTTCATCACTCACATTCATCAGAGAGACAAGCTAAGTGCTCTCCAGAGTTAAATTCCAGAAGCACCAGTAGATTATTGCCAGCAGAGCAATGGAGGCTTGGGGGCAGAGATGAAGCTTTGATCCAGACACTTTCAGCATGAACCGGAAATAATGGAAAACCAAGGTTTGTATTTTGAGACAATGAAAGACCTCTCCCAAAAGATTATGACATCCTAGATAGGGATTCTCCCAGGAAGGAATAATAGCTGAGCCATCAAAATAAATGAAGATACAGACAGGATAGACCTACATCTGGTAGGATGCCAGGTAGCTCTAGCTCCTCCTGGCAATATCTAGCCTATTCATATTTTCCTTCAGCTTTCGTGTCTCTTAATTGATCCAGTATGCGTATTTTTCATGTTCCCTATTTCCTTCTTTATTACTCATTATATGTCCCTGGATGAGTCACATTGCCTCCCTGACATTAGTTTCCTGGGCTGAACTTGGATGGAGTTCAGCTCCGGCTCGGACAATCTTGCATCCGTGTTTGGGCATGGTCGCCCCATGCAGGTCCTTCTCAGTCTTGTCTAGACCCTAACAACTGATCCTGGGAAATGCTACTGAGCCAAAGGAATAGACAAAAGTCGTGGAGATGTTGACTTGCATGTAGTCGGTGAAGCAGTGAACTACATCCTTCTCTAGGGATGGCTTTAATCGCTTTGTTCCCAAGCTCCATTATAATCATGGGCTTAACTGGAAAAAAGCAACATGAAATTCAAACTCTCTACTTTCAATGGAGTGAAAAGCAGATGACAGCAATATAAGGACCTTATTTTGAATGCATAATAAAGTATGTGTGCATATTTATATGTGCCTCCATATATCCTCACCATGCAATTGTACACCTGGACTTTCCCAAACAGGAGAGAACTATATGGAGGGAAATTAGGACAAGGAAAAAACCCAGAAGTCAAGAAAACAAACTGAGAGTGGAGAAAGGAACAGAAGTAGAAGATACAGAGATAGGAAGAACATTCTCACCTATTTTCCCAAAAGTCCACAGAATCGTAGTTCACCAGTTTGATAGCACAGTTTCAAATTTTAACTATTTGGCATTTTAATGACCAGTCAAGTAACTAAACAAGATTACCAGTTCAAACTGATGGCTCTTTACAGGTGTGCTCTTCTATAAGAAATCTGAATTTATGTAAAAGATTCTTTCAGGGGATAACTGGGATTTTTTCATGATTTTTAAAAGACTTTTAGGAAAATAGTCACTACAGGGAGATTTTCCAAATGCTTTGATTGAAAGTGGAATAGGTACTTAAACTAAAGTGTTAGCTTTAATTTCAATTTGTCTGAATTCAAATATGGAGACAAAACATTATTGAAATGAAAGTGTAATCCAGTGAAAAAAATGAAATATATATTTATATATGATATGTATATATCCAAATTGAGATTTCATTAAAAAATTTAAAAACGCAAATACTACACTATTGGAAGAAAATAATTATACTTAGGGAAAAAAATCATTCTCAAAATGTTCTCCATCTTCCTCTCCCACATTTTCTTAGGAAGCCAAACCACATGTTCCATAACCGAGAACAGAAATACTCTAAAACTCTCCTTACCTTTCCAAGGCACTGAAACATAGTCCTCTCTTCTACAGCATTTGCTTAGCCTAAAGAGTAAACTTTAATAGCAAATTATTTCTAAGATTACCTATTGTAATGTTAAAGAACTAAGAACCAACTTTTTAAATCCCTAAGGGATCTAAAATTCAGTCAAATGTGTCAAATTCATGATTAAACAATGCTCTAATAAGTTTATCAGATTTGAAAGCTAGATGAGCAGTTAACGACAGGGAGGAGAAGGTGTGATGGTATGTTAGCCTCAAGTATCAAAATTAATTAGACTATTATTTAGTTTATAAAACAAGCAAGGGATCCCTGGGTGGCGCAGCGGTTTGGCGCCTGCCTTTGGCCCAGGGTGCGATCCTGGAGACCTGGGATCGAATCCCACATCAGGCTCCCGGTGCATGGAGCCTGCTTCTCCCTCTGCCTGTGTCTCTGCCTCTCTCTCTCTCTCTCTGTGACTATCATAAATAAATAAAAATTAAAAAAAAATAAAATAAAACAAGTAAGTATAAAGGAGAGTTTGCAAGCTGTAAATTTTCTAAATTATAGTTTAATATGTGAATGATACTCATTAGAATCTAAAATGGTAAAGCCTCCAAATTTACTTTTAAGGGTTTATTTTGTGCTATATTTTTGTTAATGGTAAATTAATATGACTATGGGTAGTAAGCTGATGTTCCTTTTAAAATAATGTTTTCTCAGGGGCATCTGGGTGGCTCAATTGTTTGAACAACTGATTCTGGATTAAAGCTCATGTCATGATTCCAGGGTTCTGGGATGGAGTCCCTCATTTGGATCAGCACAGAGTCTGCCTGAGATTCTCTCTCTCTCTGCTTCTCCCTCTATCCCTCCCCTTGCATGTGCTCTCTCTCTCTCTCTCTCTCTAAAGTAAGTAAATAAGTCTTTAAAAATAAATAACACTTTCTCCATTTTCCCCAAATTTTTGACTTTATCACGTAGTTAACCTGTTCCAAATTACTGTTAGCATGACTTCTATATCCCCAAACAATAATTACTCTAATACACAGTATCTAAATAAAACTAGATAATTTAAAAGTCAATAAAATGTCAAAACAACATTTTCCCTTAAATCTTACCCAAAAAAACCAACCAGATTTCAGTTTCTTGAATAGTCATGTCACAAACAAAAGGATGTATTTACTCAAGAGGACCACTGAGTGATGAAAAACAATCAGCCACTTTCAGGCCAGCAAGATTTTGACATTGGCAAAATTTCTCTTAGACCTGTCCAGGCAGGGCTATTCTGGGAACCAAAGCTCAGTGGATGGAGCTCACCAACCTGTCAGCTACAGAGCTTCTTAACTCCCCACTCTTCTCTCACCCTGAGGACCAAGAACAGAGAAGTAATGGGCCACAGACCTGAAGTGGGCAGGCCACAGGAGAACTTCCTGTTCTTGGCCCCGCCCAGCCCCTTCCTGCCCAGGTAATTTGGCCGACTGAGAACTGGTTACACACAGGCATGAAGTCTATCCCCTCAGCAACCTGTCTTCATATCATACACTTCTGTCTCATTCCCAACTTCTGGCTCCTCCATCCCAGAGTACTGCTATGTGATTTGTCAAGCCCACTCGTGTATGATATTAAAAGAGTTGGCAATACATTATTTATGCTGATTTTAAAAGGAACCCTATTCCCAAGCAAAGTGCAAATGAGAGATAACAGTTTTGCTTTTCTGAGGGGATATTTGCATTTTCACAGAATATCAAAGCAAGAAATGAAGTAAATAGTCTAAGATGCAAATAGATGGCTTTCAACAAGGGGTTCATAACTTGGATGCACTAGAATCTTGTAAGGGAATTTCATAAAATATCAATGCCGGGGTTCCATCTCCACAGATTCTGATTCACTTGGTCAGGGCAAGGCCTTGGCATTAGGGTTTTTAGAAACCCCTAAGGGATTTTTGGTGTGCAATCAACATTAGGAACTAGTGATCTAGAGTGTCTAGAGTAACAGAGTGTAACCTTGAAACTGGAAGGTGAAGGCTGGTGAACACTTGCGGGGAGGGTAGTCAGGAGGAAGATGCTGCAGCTAGGACTGCTCAATCGGATGGGAGGCTGGTCTGGAGCAGCACTTCTCAAACCTAATATGCACACAATCTTGGGGTCTGATCAAAGAGAAGATGACAATTCAGTAGGTCCGGTGGGCTCCTGAGATTCTGCATTTCTAACAAGCTCCCAGATGATGCCCAGGCTGCTGATCCAGAGGTCATAACTGAGTAGCAAGGATCTAGATGATCTTGAAGATCCTTCTGATCCTAAGAAGCTCTGATGCTCTGAACTGAGACCAATAGGACCGGAGAGGAGAGATTTGTCCAGAGAGGGAGCCTGAAGACTTGACCCACAGAGTACTCTATTTGCCTAGCCCTGAAATGATGATGAACAGGTTTGTCTGGAGCATAACTCCCTCCTTGTACAGTCAGAGGAGTCAAGTTGCTATAGACCCAGTGGAGAAGCAAATGTGCTAAGGAAACATTTCAGAGGCCAAAGGGAACCGAGGAGACTACTCAACCACTCTTCTGAGTAGATGTGGTGGAAGCTTGGAAATCCAGGCATCAAAGTAAGGTATAAAAAAGTAGGAACAGGCAGCCCAGGTGGCTCAGTGGTTTAGCGCCTCCTTCAGCCCAGGGCGGGATCCTGGGGACCCGGAATCAAGTCCCATGTCAGGCTTCCTGCATGGAGCCTGCTTTTCCCTCTGCCTCTCTCTCTCTCTCTCTGTCGCTCATGAATAAATAAAATCTTAAAAAAAAAAAAAAGTAGGAACAAGAAGTGGACATAAGATATTTAAGGATATCAAATGATTTCAAACACTTTATACTTTACATTTTAAAAATTGTGAAACCTTATTTGGACAAAAGCACTAAAGATAAATGTAGTAAATGCATTCACAGGAAAATCATACTAACTTTAGGTGAATTGATACATTAGATTGGGATGATCTGTTCTTTAAAGCAATTTTTAAAATTATTTGAAAATATTGTTTTTATTCTAAAGCACTTTTTAAATCTCTCAGGGATTCAAGAAAATGTTTTTCCTTTTGATGTTCTTCGTTATCAAATATTCTGTCGAAAGGGAGTATCACCTTTGGGGTTGTTGGTTTACTGAAGAGATTCTTATCTGTGCTGAGACCATGACCATGCACCACTACTGGATGAAGATGCGGCTGTCAATTGCAACTGGAAAAGAAACAAAATCTAGAGTCAGAAAGAGTATCCTCACAGAACTTCTGAAGCCAGTGATTTTACAAAACACCAAAAACCTAACTGCCCAGTAAGTGAAATAACTTTCAAAGTCCTCTGGTAGTCTTCAGAGTGGTCTAGAGCAGTGGTTTTTAAACTGGTGTCTGTGAACCCCAGGTGGGGTCTCTGAGACCTTTTCATGGAGTCTTCTCATGGTTAACACTATTAAGGTGATAATAAGGTGTCATTTTTGTCTTTTTGACTTGCATAAGTCACGAGTATAGGGTGGAGATTTCCAGAGGCTGCATGTCATGTCATATCACAACAATGCAGGAGCAGGTGAGAGAACCCAGCTCTCTTTTACTAAACCTGATACTAAAGAAATGTGCAGAAATAAGAAACAATGTCATTGTCACTAACCTTTTATTTTGAAAAATATAGTTATTTTTCACTAAAATATACTATTTACATGTACATGTAAGGGGTTTACTTAACTACTTTTTAAATATTTTGAAAATTTCTCAGTTTTAATTTTTATGACCATAAATATCAGCAGATATAACCCATGTAAACAAAAGCTCTTTGCTGTCTTCAATAACAGTTAAGAGTGTAAGAGGTCCTGGCACAAAAAAAAAAAAAGAAAAAGAAAAAAAAAAAAGCTTTGGACCATTATTACTCTAGGACCTTGTTCTCAAAATTGGTCCATGGACCAGCAGCATTGGCCTTGTTCTCAAAGTATGGTTCACAGACCGGAATCTTGATGCCACATCAGACCTATTGAATCAGAATGTGCATTTTCGCAAAGTCTCCAGGTGATTTTGTGCACAATTAGGTTGAAAAGCACTAGAATATAGCTTTTACTTATTCAGTCAATCCTCATCCGGATACCATACAATGATGTAAAATGTAGACTCTTTGAATTCCATCTTAACTACTCCTTAGCTGAATAAAGTTAGGCAAAATCCACAGCCACATTGTGCCTCAGTTTCCTCATCTGTAAAGTGGGGGAAAATAACAATACCTAGCTCATAGAGTCATTATGGAGATAGATGAACTAACATATGTAAAGGTGTAGAACGATGCATGGGCTATAATAAGCATTCTGTAAATACTGAGTGCTTAGTGGAGTTTCCTAAAATTCTAGTTGCTATTTCTCCTTCAGGGAGTGTACAGATCAGTGAGAAGACTGAGATTCCCAGCAACTGCCATAGAGTGAAGCCACCAGTGGACTCCTTATGTGTTCAAAAAGGCAGTGGGAGCCCCAGGCCTGCCCTAGGAAGCAGAGGATTTTACTTGAAACTCCAAGGATGATAGGCATTTTCAAATGAACAAGTATGGAGAAAGTACGTTCTGGAGTAGAAAGAGCAAGGGAAGAGGCAGAGAAGCCAGGGAGAATGTGATATGATTGAGGTACCATTTTCCTCACCATAAGTCTTCGAGTTCCACCTATGAGGAAACTGAGGCTCAGAGAGCTTCAGTAAGTGGCCCAACATCACTGGACTAGTAAGAGAAGCGGTCAGGTTCCAGACAGAGGCAGATGGGCTCCCAAACCCATGCAATTTTCTACTATGTGAAACAGCCTCTGTCCATGATGCCAACACTCAGAGATTTCTGAAATTTGTTCTATGGCTAATAAGTGACCTATGTGTGCAAATGTTCTAGGTCCTCTTATTTGGTGGGTGCTGGGCTCTATATGCCTCCCTAAATCAAATATATTCATTGTGCTGTTCAAATCTGGATGGAGTCCAATCAGGAAGAATTTATTTGCCAGACAGAGGAATCCAGAGATCACCCTGTAAACTATGAGGGAGCCCTGGAGATTTTGCAGGGGAGCAGTGACACTCTAATTTCAAGATTATAAAATTTGGTCCATTGGATGTTGTGGCAAATTACATTCATGCAAAATGATATCATGATGAAGACCTAGGAAGGCAAGAAAAAAATACCTCAAAGAACAGGAAACATGAGCTAGACCCTGCTAAAAGTGCACTAGCATCCACAAGCCGAGGGCTTGGGCACTTTTCTCAAAGGAGAGCTGAACTGAGGAGGACTCTTGGTTAAAGTCTACTTGGGCATCTGGGGTTTAAATTGATGCTTATACTTCTGACCATGGTGCCTATGGTGGTACTCGGCGGGGGGGGGGGGGGAGCATCAAGATGGGCTATCTGTACACGTTCCTTTCCTCTTTCTCCATGGAGCTGTGACTGAACCAGTTGGAAAGCCTCAGGAAAAGCCTTTGGCTGCCCCTCCACACCCTGAACCCACACCTTTTACCCTTCAGAGCAAACTGAAAGGGATCTTCCCTCATGCAACTTCCATTAGTGGCCGCCCAAAGGGATGGGGCCTCTCCCACTGGCTCTGAAGGGGCAGTTGTCCAACCACATAAAAAGGAAGCAAATCAACACATTTGGGTAAGTAAAATAAGGAGGAAATACCCATATTAAAGGCAAAACTATAGGGACATTAAAAAGATTAGCGGTGGTCAGGGGCCGTGGTGGGTGGAAGGGATAGTCTACAAGGGGCACAATGTATTTATGGGGAAGATAGAACTATTTTCTATACTGACTGTGGTTACCCAATTGTGTGTGTCAACTTTTCTTAGAGCTGTTTACTATATGTAAATTATACCTCAATTTGCCTTTTTAAAGCTTGCATTATTATTTCTTTTCTATTTGTAAATTTGCTCTCTGTATTTCCTTCACATTCTCTCATAGCTAATATTTCTTGCATGCTTAGTATTTGTCAGGTACAAAGCTAAATGTTTAATGTTATATTAAACCATTTCAAATTGCAATTTTCATTGGTCAAGAGATGGTCTCATATCAGCTATTTCACGTGCTTTAAACTTAATATTTACCACAACCCTTTGGGGTAGATACTATTATCATCTTCGTTTGGGGGTACAGAATGAGGCTCAGGGTAGTTAAGAAATTTCCCCCAAACACAGTGAGGAGTAAAGCCAGTTCCAAAAAATATGTGTGCTTATGGACCAAAGTGGCAAAACAGTTTCCAAAGGAAAAAAAAAAAAGACTCATTCCCAATACCATCACCCAAAGTGATAACATCTTGGTGTATTTTCATCAAGTATTTTCCTAAGCATTCAATAAAAATTATTCTGATGATTTTTTTTTAATAATTGAAGAAGAGAGATACAGACATTAGATAACTACAGTGGAGTTATAAATGAAGATTTTTGTCTTATTTCAGCTTGCCGGGCATTTTGATAATTGAAAATCAGTTTAATGCTATTTTCCGCACTAACAGTTTTAATTTTTACAATTCATCTTCTCCTCTCCTCACTTTCTACCCCTTAATGGTGGAGTCAACGTCACATATTTAAGATGGCTATTGATAATTATCGTGAGTTTCCAATGCAACGGTAGCACTTAGAAAGAGCCTGAAAATACAGGTGTCCATGTAACTAATTACCACATGAATTTATCTCAAGGGCCTCCTTATCATCTCCCTCCTGTGAGTCATTGATAACTTGCCCGCTCCAGATGAATTCACTGTGTCAGAAATAGAGAAAGAGCATTGTAGAGTTAATTCCAGCTGCCAGAGAAGCTCAATAAGCCCCCAAGAAGCTTTTGAGAAATCAAAAAACTCTTAAAAAGGTCTTTAAAAGTAGTTTTTCATGTTTGGCCCAACAGAGTGATAATGCTTCTTTAAAGATAGCGGGTGTATGAGCCAATCAATACACTATTAAGATACTGACAGCACTGAGATAGGATTACATGGTGAAGAAATTGTGAAACCTTTAACTTTTCATTTTCAGCCAGAAGAATTGAGGGAAGTGGCTTTTTTAAATTTATTTTTATCTGAATAGCCTTAGGTAATACAATTTTTTCATTTCAGATCAGGAAGTTCACCCTCGGTCCACATATAACCAAGGGACCAAGTTAACTCCAAATCTTTTTTGTAATGTGACTTTATCCCCAAGTCTGGTACAGCTTCCTGGTTTGGTGGGAAATTACAACTACTTAACTCATCAAGACTTTTTCCAATTATTGCCCTTATTCCATTATTGAAACAATAGAAGCTTAACCAGATTAACTTACAAAGTAATCTGGTTGCACTCACACATTAATTTGAGGTCTGAAACACTTCCTGAATAGAAGTCCGTGATCTATGAGAGATTTTTAAGGCTGGAAGGATCTGTCGAAGTCATTGTATTCCACTCCTAATTTTATAGATAATAAAACAGAGACCTGGAGAAGTTGACTTAAGACCACACAGATGGATGGAGAATAGTGGAGTTCAAAATCATCCTAAAACCCCAACCCATAGAAGAGACTAATGACTTTCTGCACTAGGTATACCTTCGTCATTACTTTGGGGAGCTTTAAAAACCCCTGAAGCCTAAGCTGCACCTCAAATTAATTAAATTAGACTCCCTGAAATAGGACCCAGGCATCAGAGTTTTTTTTAAACTTTTGAGGAAAGCCTGATGTTAATTCTCCCAAGTGCAGGGAACCATTGGGTACAGTGAGCCTCTTCCTATTTTGAGTTGTTCTTTTTTTTTTTTTAAGATTTTATTTATTTATTCATGAGAGACACACAGAAAGAGAGAGAGGCAGAGACACAGGCAGAGGGAGAAGCAGGCTCCATGCAGGGAGCCTGATGTGGGACTCCATCCCGGGACTCCAGGATCACACCCTGGGCAGAAGGCAGGCGCCAAACTGCTGAGCCACCCAGGGATCCAGAGTTGTTCCTTTTTTATTTTATTTTATTTTATTTTATTTTATTTTATTTTATTTTATTTTATTTTATTTTTTATTTTATTTTATTTTATTTTATTTTATTTTATTTTATTTTATTTTATTTATTAAATTTATTTATGATAGTCACAGAGAGAGAGAGAGAGAGGCAGAGACCTAGGCAGAGGGAGAAGCAGGCTCCATGCACTGGGAGCCCGATGTGGGATTCGATCCCCAGTCTCCAGGATCACGCCCTGGGCCAAAGGCAGGTGCCAAACAGCTGCGCCACCCAGGGATCACTTGTTCTTTTTTTAAAGTCAGAGTATCCTCATTATTAGAAGCATTGGACATGCATGCTTTTGAACATACTCCAGATCAAATTTTGTCCTTTCAATTTTAATGACATGTGGAAGTCATTAGTACTATTTTACAAATATTTTTAGCTCTCTATATTCCAAGTACTTGGTAGGATTACACTTCCTGGCCCCTTGTGATTGAGTGGGGCATGTGACCCATGTTGGTGAATGAGTTGAGAGCAAACATTACTTTGGGCTGAAGCACTTAATTGCTGGTCCAAACCCTTCAACATTCTTTTTTTTTTTTTAAATTGCATTTTTTAAAAAATTAATTTTTATTGGTGTTCAATTTACCAACATACAGAAAAACACCCAGTGCTCATCCCGTCAAGTGTCCACCTCAGTGCCCGTCACCCATTCCCCTCCAACACCCGCCCTCCTCCCCTTCCACCACCCCTAGTTCGCTTCCCCGAGTTAGGAGTCTTTATGTTCTGTCTCCCTTCCTGATATTTCCCAACATTTCTTTTCCCTTCCTTTATATTCCCTTTCACTATTATTCATATTCCCCAAATGAATGAGAACATACACTGTTTGTCCTTCTCCGATTGACTTATTTCACTCAGCATAATACCCTCCAGACCTTTCAACATTCTGATTCTGTCTGTCACAATAATTAACCATGTTCCACAGAGTGGCAATTCTGTAATCCTGAGTCTCTGAGTGAAGTCAACACTCACAATGGATATGTTGCAAGGGTGAAAAATAGATCTGGGTGTTTTTTTTTTTTTTAAGCCACTGAGATTTTGAGGTTGTGTGTTGCCACAGGATAACCTAACCCATCTTGAAAGATTCACTAAATAATCTTAAAGTTAGTATTACAGGAAAAAGAAATTATTTTTTAAATTAATTTTTCTCCCCCAAAATCAGTATTTAAGATTTCATTGTTTTCCCCTTTTCTACTGAGAATGGATCTTAAATATTTAATCTCAAACTCAAATTTTTGAAAGTCTTGCCTTGTTCCCAACACCAATAGTGTTATTTTCATGTATCATCAAAAGAATCACACAGAAGATTTCCAGATGTTCAGAAACGAAAAGCTATCTTTAAGAGACTTTACATCTTTTCGACACACATATGGGGATTTCTCCTAACAGTACTACTGTTGTAATATTTACCAGTGGACTCACACTTGAACTTAAGTTTGTCTTTTTACACTATTAAGTCGTTGCTTTAAAGTTGTTTAGAATTTTAAAAGTCTCCAATGGGGCCACTTGTTTGCTATTAGAATCCAAACAATTATATGACTTATGACCCAAGAAACTGGCAGACAATCACTCTGGGGCCTGGAGAGAAGACATTTAACTTACTTCTTGAGCTCAAATCTTGATATTCTTATTCCTGAATATAATATCTGCCTCCTTTTTTCTTCTCTAGATATTTTGGTAATAACAGAGATCCACTGGAGCCCATGTATAAGAAGGGACTGTCTTGGAAGAAAGGCTCCAACTCAACCTGTAGGTGGAAGAGGCAAAATGCACCAGCACCATCTATGGGCTTAATCTAGCCAAGATGGTATCATAGGATGGGGAGAAATACATTATGGGTTACTGAAGGTCAGAGCCATGGGGATAAATGGCTAAGAAAAGGCTGCAGAGACACCACACCAGTTCTAATCACCCCTTGCCAATTAATAGTAAGTGAACTTCCCATGCAGCCAAACACAACTGAGAGAACAATCCAGCATTGTAAGGGTGAAGTGGGGGTGAATCTGTTGACCTAATAATGAGCTTCTTCCTCTTCTAACACGTATGCATCTATGACTAGCACTGGAGCCTTGTTACACTGTACTGTATAGTGATAGGCCTCTAACTCAGGGTGGTCCTTCAAAGGCTTCTTTGACCCCACAGGTCTCATTTTATGTAGTTGATGAAACAGATCTATTTCCAACATTTCCCTTCATTTCTTTGATTCCTCTGGGAAATTCTTTCCCACCCCTAGTAACCAATCCTGCAGGCTCCACCACTTCAAGAGTAAAAAAATGTGAAGAAAAGAGGTATATTATGAAGCAGTCAAGAACTTTCTAAGAATGCTATTTTTCTCTGAAGAGGGAATACATTTCTATTGACTGAAAGTTAAAATCTGCAGTTTGCTCCAAAAATATGATCCATCAGTGGTGACTGGGAAGTTACTGGAGTATAGAGGAGAGACTATCACGTTTGGAAAATGAAGGGCTTCAGATTCAACCAATTCTGTAACTGTGAGAAAATGAGATATACTTCCAGACTTTAGGTTTATTATCCTGTAAAATGGGGTAAAAATAAACCTACTGTAGCTTAGCTACTGCATTGGGGTCCATTTGGATAATATAGTTTTCAAAACTTGGGCTTAATATTGTTATTGATATAATGGTATCTGAAGGTTTAATCATAATCACTAATGAAAATGGGTTTTGAGAAGCAATAAAAGGAAATATTATGATGATGGCTATTTACTTTTAAAATTCCAAAATTGATAAAGTTCTGGAAAAGTATGTTAGTTTTAATAAATACTCTGATTCTATTACTGCCACCCTAATAGGATGTGCACATTTCAGGGGTGTCATCTAGTATTTAATAAGTAGTCCATACTTCAGAGGCTGTAAGCACTTCAGCTATCTTTTCCCTGATCCACACCAGAGATTTTGCTAAGTAGAAAAATATATATTAGTAATGGGTCTGCATTGCCAAAAATACTTAATATACATGGATTGGTTAGTGCAGTGGTCAGAAAACCTGTTTTAAAGAGGTTTGATGTTATCTCTGTTTTTGCAGGTAAATGACCTCTGTCACAATACACTCAACTCTGCCATTGTAACACAAAAATGAGCCACAGACAATATGTGAACGAACTGGCATGACTGTGTTCCAATAAAACTTTATTTATAGGCACAGACCACATTTGGCTTGTATGCCATAGTTTGTCAACTGCTAAGCTAGAATAGCGTAGAAACACTGCCTGTCCTTGAATGGAAATCACTTAAGGATAAAAATTTCTTCACTCCTTAGACTGTTTCCCAAGGTTGAGTTCTAAAATAGTCCCAAGCCCACCACTGGCTTGGGGATTCAGTTACTGATGGCAACTACAAGGTTAACAACCCTGTTTCTACTATGTTATGGCATTTGCCCCAAATGTGCCATTTAAATGGGGAGTAATTGGAGTATTTAAAAGGGCAAAGACCTGAAGTCACTGAGTTGCATGCTCTCATGCCTGCTTGTCAATAACTGTGTGGCAGCCTAATCTGTCTGAGTCTTGCTTTTCTTACTTGCAGCATGATGACAGGCTTGGAGATCTGTAGTCCTCACCTACCTCTGATGATGGATATACATCTAACATGAATAAAAGAACCCCAAAACTCTATGCTGCCAAATTGGCTTAGAACAGTTCACAACAGAAGAAAACAGACAGAAAGGAGACAGTATCACCAATTAAGGGAAGAAGAACTGATTCTAGAGAAAGGCAAAGGGCAAGCAAATAGCCCTGCTTCGTGAAGTCCTAACAGCACAGTCTTCCGTGTCATTCGGAACCCAGTCTTTCAGTCAAAGATGACATTATCTCTGCATGTCTTTGTGGCTGGAGAGACCACCCCCAGATTTAACAGCCCTTTCAACTCAGTGAAAGACAGTTCTTTGACTTGGGGCAGCAATTACTTTTACAAAGGTTATTATTGTTGGCAACTTTGCTGGTATGTGCTTAGAAAGATCTCCTCCTTTCCAGCTGCTGGTCACCAAGCAGAATTTCCAACAACCCTTTTATAGGGCTTGTAAGGATTAAGTGGAACAAAGTATGGAGGCCTGGCTTTTAGTAAACACTCTATAAATGTGAGGTGTTTATTATAACCTCCCAAATATCAAATATAATGAGGCTTATGTCCCACAGAGACCTTGGACTTTTTTTTTTTAAGTCCCTGGTCTTCCCCTTCTGACTTTGTTCACAGAACCCTATAATCTTAGGACAGAAAAGGGCATTCAAGACCATCTAACAAAATTCCTTCATTTAATTTTGAAAACCTGATCCCTGATTGGTGACAAAGTTTGAGGAATTTCCTTATCTATACATCCCCATATGGAGAAATAAGCCACATTAATACTTAAAGCAGGCTTTAAAGTTATGTAGCCAACAAAAGGGAACAAGAACGTATTCATCTATTTCAACCAGAACATGGGTCAAAAAATAGGTAAAAACTACAGGAAAATAAAATATGGAGTAACTTTGTTAATAGTTCAACTTACTGTAATATAAATATTTCAAATAAAAATACTCTTTCCTTCTTCCTCTAGGACTGAGGAGCCATCCATTTCATGAAATAATTTCTGAAAGCATCATGCAAAGTTCATTCATACAGTCAACAAATTCTCATAAAATACCTACATTATTAGGTTTTCCTTATAATGTTAGGACTAATTATAAATGCACAACTCTCAAAACTGTATCTCCAGTCATAACCAGCCTCTCTCTTTGCATTTCCATTTCCCCAGTTGTATAGCAATGACCTGGACTTCATTCATTCAGTGAATATTCTTTGGGCTCCTATTCAGGGTTAGTCATAGTTCTGGGCCTAGCACATGCAGCAATGAACAAGGCAGACATGCCACTGCTCTTATGGAGGTGATGTTCTGATGAACTTTCCATAGTGAGTAGTCCTTTGTCTAAACATGTCAAAACCTAAATTTGTTTTGATTCCATAAACAGTCATTAAGTGCGTACCATTTACCAGCATTTTCACATGCATCCTCTCTTTCTCCCCAACAACAACCCTATAAAGTGATCATTGCTATCCTAATTTGTCCAAAGTCCCACAGTTCTAGTAAGTGCTGGAACCAGAACTCAAACATAGATCTTCTAATTTCAGCCCATGTGGGGTCAGTCTCAGTCTCTTTCTCTCTCTCCCCACATTTGTACAGTGATCTTTTCCAGGTAGTTGTCCTTCCCTAACCTGTGCATTTGCTAGGACCTTCAACCAAGCTGGCCTTAATTCTAAATGTCGCTGGCCTACCCTCTCATTTCTCTCATTCTTCCCCCCCCCCGCCCTAAGGCCCACCATCTCTGCATCTTGTAAATTTGCAATCTCTAGGTCTAGGCTATTGTATCAGTTTGGCCAGAGAGGCTAAACAGGCTGCTGGCTCTGTGCATCACAGGAACTCTCTGGAGGAAGTTTTCCCTAGTGGAGGAGTCCAACACTGGTCAATGGAAAGACATTATTATGTAACTGTAGTCCTTCCATTATTATGTAACTGTAGTCTTCCTATCAGATTAAAAAATGCCTCTATCTTCTGCTTCTCAGTATTTGATTAATAGGCACTCTCACATGCACAAAATGGCATTAGGAGGACAATCTACTCATGGGAACATCGTAATAGCAAAAGACTGAAAACCACTGAAAGGTCTATGAACAGGGACTGGTTAAACAGAACACAGTACATTGGTAAAATGAAATAATACACAGAAAATGGAGGAAGTTCCCTATGTATTGACATACAAAAATCTTCTAGACAATGTTAAGCTTAAAAAAAAAAGATTCTAGGGCAACCAGAGTGGCTCAGTGGTGTAGTGCCGCCTTCGGCCCAGGGTGTGATCCTGGAGACCCCATATTGAGTCCCATGTTGGGCTCCCTGCATGGAGCCTGCTTCTCCCTCTGCCTGTGTCTCTGCCTCTATCTCTCTGTCTCTCATGAATAAATAAATAAAATCTTTAAAAAAAAGATTCTAAAGAGTATTTATAGTATAATATTACATTTGTGTGGAAAATGAATATATACATGTTTATTTAAATATGCATAGAATACTTTTGAAATGACATACGGATGACTCTTGAGCAACACAGGTTTGAATTGTGCAGGTCCACTTATATGTGGATTTGTTTTTTTTTTAATAAATCCAGTACAGTACATGTATTTTCTCTTCTTTATAATTTTCTTAATTTTTTTCTAGCTTACTTTATTGTAAAAATACAGTATATAACAATACAGCATACAAAATATGGGTTAATCTACTGCTATCAGTAAGCCTTCTGGTCACAGTAGGCTATTAGTAGTTAGGTTTTTGGAGTCAAAGTTACACTTGGATTTTCAACTCCATGGTGGGCGGAGGTCAGCCCTAACTGCCTTGTTGTTCAAGGGACAGCTTATATAGGAAATGGGTAACAGTGGTGGCTTTTAGAGAGGGAAACTAGGTTTCTAGAAAGCAAGGGAGAAAGAAAGGCTTTTTCACTAGATGATCTTTTGTGTTGCTTGGACATTATAAGCATTATATTATCTATTCAACAATAAATTATTTTTAAAATTTAAAAATGAGATGCCCCAAAGAGATTTGGGCAGCTCAAGAACAAAGCCAATTTTAAGAGTGTTAGATGCTTCCTGAGGCTCAAGTGTTGAACCTAGGAATGCTTGTTAATGGTGTTTTGTTTGTCCATATGCCTCCACAAAAGGCGAGAAGTCAAACAGTATCGGTGCATTAGCTACTGATAAATAGACTGAGGTTTAAGAAGAATTGCATATGCTACAAATGTGATTTGAATTTCTATAACCATCAACCTCATTAGGTTTATAAACCCATTGCTCTCCAGTAATGTACAAGTGAATACTTAGAACATCATTAGAAGCCCATTAAAATAGAACCACGGAAAAATATTTTCTGGTTAAACAAACCAGGAAAAGCAACGGAAAAAAAAAAAAAAAACAATTTACAGCTGAACTTATAACCAGAAGCATATGCTTGGCCACTGGCAGTCAATCTCCTAAGTCATTTAATTACTGAATCTGATGACCACATCAAAATTTCTTTTTGTTTTAAAACCAACTTAAAAAAATAAATACATATTTTTTAGATGCCATGGCTTCTGCATTGAAAGAAGCATCAATCTGAAAAGAAAACGAGAGAATGCTGTTGAGTGTTCTACGGCTCCCTGCTCCAAGCCCCCCAGGGCAAGAGCGGTTAGCTGTCTTTTCATGCAACTGAGTGCGGTGTATGTAGGCAGATGCGACCCCGCACCAGCTTTAGGGACAAGCGCCAGTTCCATTGTGCCCCTTCGCAGCCTGGACTTGGCTACAGATGTAGGGGAACTCAGTCTAAGAATGCTGGGGGGCGAAGTGCTTTCTTTCTGGTGGGGTGCAGAGAGCCCTCACTGAACACCTCAGAGGTGAAAGCCCAGGAGCTGGTTGCCTGCCAGTTAGATGCGGAAAACTTCCAGAATGTTAACATCAACTTGAACATCAACGTGAACTTCTTCCCTACTTATACTACGAGAGTGTACCAGGTGTAGGCTGATGGCTGAAACAAGCCGTTCACATCTGTTTATCTTGCACCCCTATGGCAGTTTGATGTGAACTGTGGGAGAGGCCTGCTCTGAGAGTCATCTGGGACCACAGGGTCCTTCTATCTTGTGACCCCACCACCACCCAGGCCAGAGACTCAAATGTTTTCGTGTGATGGAACCCACTTGGCAGCCTGATGAAGCTTAAGGACCATCCCCACCTCACTGCCAGGGAGGCTGGGACAGGCAGCCCCACTGGGTGTCCAGGAGGAAAGGGCAAGGGTCTGAGGAGGGATTACACAATCTCTACCACAGGAGATGTGGTGATTCAAGAGGGTGCAAGAAAGTCCTGAAATTATGCATGCTGTAAGTTTCAGAAAGGAAACTGTCTCCTACAAACAAGAAGACTCTTTTCTAGATACTTCCATTTTAAGGGAAATGGTTTCTTTTTTTTTTAAGATTATATTTATTGATTGATGAGAGACACAGAGAAAGAGAGGCAGAGGGAGAAGCAGGCTCCATGCAGGGAGCCTCATACAGGACTCGATCCCGGGTCCCCAGGATCATGCCCTGAACTGAAGGCAGACACTCAACTGCTGAGCCACCCAGGCATCCCAAGGGAAATGGTTTCAAACAAACTTTTTTTAGAAAAGAATTTATCCCAAATTTGGTAATTTAGATACCAAGAAACCATTTTAGAATCTGAGTCCTAGGACAACAGTTCAGCCTCTGAAGACTGGTTCAGTTAGGGTTGTCCAATGCTTCCTGCCCCCCTTGGGCTGCCAGGTCTCCCTTTGGTGCTCCTAACCTGCCTGGGACTTTGGCAACGCTTAGTGGTTTTTATTTCTTTCTTTATGTATTTGAGAGAGAAAGAGAGAGGGAGGGAGAGAGGGCACACAAGTGGGAGGAGGGATAGAGAGAGGGAGACAAGCAGACTCTAAGCTGAGTACAGACCCCTGCTCAGGCTCTATCCCAGGATCCTGAAATCACCACATTCTGAGCAGAAATCAAGAGTGAGAGGCTCAATCAACTGAGCCACCTAAGCACCCCCTAATGGTTTAAGAGAAAGAAAATGTGAGGATCACAGAACAGAGTAGACCACAGTTGTTTCGAAGACTGAATCTGAAGCTTTTATTTTATTCTCACAATGGGAAAAAGATGTGCATTTAGTCAAACTCTTTTGCATTCTGAATGTTCAGTGATTCCCTCTATCGTGGACAGAGTGTGATTCTGACCTCAGGAATATTTATGCATACAGCTGGGGCCAACACCTAAGAATGGCCATCTGCTCTGGGCATTAGGATTTCAGTCCCCAATTAGCCCGCATTAAAACGTTGGGGCTTCATCCTGCAGCAAACACACTCGCTCGGTTGCCAGTAGACAGACCCGGTGTCCTGCCTCTTCTCGGCCCCCAGTGATTCTCCCCATTTTCCTGGGCACTGGAAGACAGACTTCAGCAAATCTATCCACAAGTTTGTTTTCACAATTTCCAAAGCCGGTGCGTCTTCCACAACCCTGACAAATTATAAACCAAAAGAATTAACAGGGAAACTGCGATTGAAGGCCTGCAAGGGATGTGGGCTGGCTTCACTGGGAATCAGCAGCCTTCAGCCTCAGATCAGTATTTGGAGCCACTCAAGAGCCTGCTGCCAGCGAGGGGCTCACTCAGCTGAGGCTGACTTCTCCCCTCCTGTGTGATGACACACATGGAAAGGGACAGAGTTGCCTCTGGGAAAACTACCTCATTCTGTTCCCAGACTGCAGAGAGACGCCAAAGATTTGGACACGTGTGTGATAGCTGCGGACCCTATCTATTCTCAGAAAGCGTTTAATTCTACAACCGTGCTCTTCTGAAATGATATCAGCATCAACCCTTACTAATGAGCCCCCTGACATGGGGTTTCTGCTGGAGAGTAGAAGAAATCACAGCCTCCATAGCACCAGCATTGATTGATAGCATTATTTATTCCATTGCAGCAGTGTCCAGAATAATACAAAGAATGGGAGAGTTTTATTCTTTGAATCCTTCTGGGAATTCAAATACCAGCTTATTCAGAATTTAAGATGGCAAACCAAAGAAACCCCAGTAAAGGCTAAATGGATTTCACTTAATTATATACTTATTTATTTTATAACTCTATTATCTGTATACTTATAGGTTTTACTTAATAACTATATGGTTGCCTGTTACTAAGTTCAGAGCCTACAAATCTAACATTTCAGAAACTTTAGTGGAAATATTTTCTTAATTCTGCATCAAGTAGGCGATGTTTGCAGATAGGGAGCCTCATTTTCGCTGCAGTCATTAGAAAGCACGGCAGACTTATATTTTAAATATGTATGAAGCATATACGTTGAGCACACACAGAATATGCTGTACCAAACCCAACTCAGACTGTCCTGGATTTGGAACTTAGGTCAAGGTCAAATACCTGTGCCTTGTGGCTGGGGCCGGCCAAGGGTGGTAGGTGCACAGTGCCTGGCTGTGTGTCATCTGGACTGGCCATCTCACTAACTAGCATGAAGCAATAATGTGTAAATAGCCAATTCCCAATTACTCAGGAGCTCTTGTTCAGCCACTGAATTATCCAAAACCTCTGCTCTGTTTTCCTTCTCCCCTCATCAGGATTAGCCCCAGAAGGTGATGATGTAATCTGCGATTTTACCTCTTTACAAAAGTTTTGGTGGGGCAGATAGAAGAATCTATTGGGGGTGGGGAAGACAGAGCGAGCTGTTAGCTATTTATTGTGATTATTTTCGCTGAAATCGATGCATTGTTATAGCCAGTGATCAAATGCTTCCCATATGTGCAAAATAATTCCCAGTCCTCAAAGTACTTTCTTTCTCTCTGCACCTCCTTTTCTCTCTCTCTCTCTCTTTGTTGGCCCACTTCCTTCCAAGACACAGAGGTGCTACAAATCAGCAAATTCAACATCTCCTTTTCATTTATGAAGTCGGTATACTCACATACACTTTCTAATTTGTCCTTATATAAAATAAAGATTTCGTTATTTTTCTAACGAGGCAGTTGAGGATCAGAGATGCTAAGGAACTTGTCCAAGGCCACATAGCTAATAAATAGCTGAGATTAGATTCAAATGCAGGTTTTGTGATTCAGACGCTGTTGACTTCTGTCCACCAGGGCTGCTCCACCTCAAATAGCATATTGTTCAATGTGAGCTGCTGGCTAATGGTAAGGGGCCAGGCCTGGGTTACAGAGCACTCACCATCCATTGAGAGTCTGGAAATAATTCAGAGATGTAGAAATGAGACAAAAAAGCAAATGCAGAGGGGGGCAAGTATGTTGTTCCCTTCGGCTTGGGTGGAGTAGGGGAAGTCGAGGCAGAAATCCACATGGTGAACACATATTCTTTGGACTTGACAAAATCCTACGCTAAAGACCACTGTCCCTTGACATTTGCAAGTTTTGAGGAATACTCTATTCCTGACCTTCAAAAACCTGCAAACTTACAGGTGCTTATTTATGAGATTATGGGCTTAAAAAAATATCTACAGGATGAAATGAAAGTAATTAGATGGGATCATATCAATTACCTAGCCTTGTGTTGGGCACATAGCAGATGCTTGGAATGAGAGCTGCTGCTACTGCTGTTGCGGGTGTTAGAATGAGTCTGCTTTTCTCCTGATTATGAAACAGCTGAGCTATATTTCTTTACTTTGCCTCTGATACAACACATGTAACACTTGGTCTGAAATTGTAGATCTCATTATTAAAGATAAGTGCAGTGATGGATGGTGATAACCGAGTCAGCCTTCATACCAAGTCCACTTTGATCTAGAATACGCTATAATCCCAATGCTTGGACACTCCCACAGGGTTGCTACTAAATATATAACTGGATTATTAGAGAAGTATGACTACACAGCCAGAGAGAGTCAATGAGCTATGCCAAAGAGTTTATTTTCTTTCCTCCCTCCTTCCTCCTTCCCCTGCTTGTCTGCCCCCAACCAGGAAGGCTTACAGTATGTCACACTTAAATACCTGGAAAGATAAAACAGAGAGCATCTGTGAGCAGTAATCAGATTTGTTTACAGTGGTTTAGTTGGTGTTTTGTTTCTCAATCCTGTCATTGTTTGATGATTGCTGTCCCCATTGGGATTTAAGGGTTGAAAGCCACTCCCCACAAATCTTCCCCATGCCTGTATTTCCTCGCTGGGGATTTCTTTTGGGAACTGTCTTCTCTTTTCCCAGAACTCTCTTTAAAAAGACCAACAGTCCTGGGAAAAGTGACACTTGAGCCCATGCAGCTTGGGATAGAAAAGTTTATTGGGTGCTTTCTTTTTTGACCTGAGTTGTCCAAGTACTTCGAGAAGGTTGAGCAAAGGAATGAGGAGGTGAAGAGAGAGTGAAGAATGCTGGGGAGGGAGAACTTCTAAAGATAAGCATTATTTACCTCACCATTTGCTCAGGACCAATCTTAGCTCCGAGTTCATTAACTCTGCAATGCAAACACCTTCCGGTAACACCAGCCTGAACCTCTGATCCTCCTGCAGACCAGCTGACTTCTCCAAACAGGCTTTCCATGAGGATTATCACAAGTGACTCCAGCCAAACTCTTCCATCTTCCCACACTAAGTCCACCAGCCCGCCACCTCTACGCCTGCTCAGGCTGTGGCCGCTCCCATCAGTCCCAAGTTGTCCTGTTCCTATGAAACACCCAGCCTCCATTTGTGCCCTGGATCTGTCCTCCTTCGCTGTCTCAAGAGCTTTGCTTCTGTGGTTCTTTTTCCTCCTCCACCTTCTTTTTCCTCTATTCATTTATTCTCCATTTATGTAAATACACTGTCCTCTTTCAGCTCCCCTCCGTGGCTTCCTTTGCAGCTGCATCTTTTCTACCAGTTCTCCAGACAGACTGTCCATTGCCTCTACTCACTTCACTTTCCTAACTGCCCTTCTCCCTGACCTCATCCAGCCCCAAGACTTCAAGCACCATCCCAATGCTGCCAACGCTCATATCCACATTTCCAGCCTCCACACATCTCTTCAACCCCACACTTGGACCTGATGTACCTGCGTGGGGGGACTAATGGGTTCTGAAAAGAGAACTATTGATTTAGGCATCTCCCCAGCCCAAAGTTACTCCTCCCTCCATCTTAACCATCTCCGTAAGACGCTCTATTTTCCAACCAGGAAATCAAGGAAAAAAGCTAAGAGAACACTTTTTTTTTCTCCCCCCATGGCAAATCCCATGGGAGATCCTGTCACCTCTCCCTCCATAACATATCCCAAATCTATCCGGTTATCTTTATCTCTCACACTGCCACCTTTGTCCACACCATTACCATGTTTTTCCTAAAATAACCTCTTACAGGCTTCCAGGTTCCACATCTGTCTATACAACCCATGCTTCATGATGTCAGAATTATCTTTATAAGGGATGCCTGGGTGGCTCAGTGGTTGAGTATCTCTCTACCTCTGGCTCAGGGAGTGATCCCAGATTCCCGGGATCGAGTCCCGTATCGGGTTCCTTGCATGGAACCTGCTTCTCCTCCTTCTGCCTGTGTCTCTGCCTTTCTTTCTGTGTCTCTCATGAATAAATAAATAAATAAAATCTTTAAGGAAAAAAAGAATTATCTTTATAAGATATAAATAGCACCATCTCTTCTCTTAAAAGCCCCAAATAGTTTCCCATTGTACTTAGAATAAAATTAACTCTGTATTTTGACAACCAGGGCTGCCATAAAAATACCCTAAATGGATATAAAGGAAAAACACCTAAACTCAGCAACCGAAGTATAGACAATAAGAGATTGTCCCAATGCTGACAGAGCAAAAATTGCCTGTCCCTTAACTCAGCCATTACAGCTGGGTGACACAGCTTACTTAATCACAGACTGCCTCATGTTCTGTCTGGGCTTCCTTACATTGTGGAAGCTGGGTTCCTAGCATAAGCATACTGGGAGGTGTGAATGCCAGGTGGTAGTGCTTTGTTTTTATGACCTAGCCTTGGCAGTCACAAAGTACCATTTCTACCATACTCTGTGGGTCTAAGCTATCACAAATTCCTGCCCAGATTCAAGTGGAGGAACCAAAGAACCCACATCTCAGATATAAAAGTGGCAGCCACATTATAAGAAGAATATGCGGGATGTGATAGACAGATGAGTGTGGCCATTTCTGGGAAGGACAATCCGCTGTTCGTGTGGTTATGGTGGTTATATTACCTTACATGGACAAGATTTCTTTTTTTGTTTTTTAAGATTTTATTTATTTATTCATGAGAGACACACACAGAAAGGCAGAGGGAGAAGCAGGCTCCCCACAGGGAGCCTGATGTGGGACTTGATCCTGGGACCATGGAATCACATCCTGAGCTAAAAGCAGATGCTCAACCACTGAGCCACCCAGCTGTCCCCAAGATTTCTTTAGTAAAATTGTTCCTGGTTCATATCCTGGGAGGAAGAAAATGGTAAATTCTTTAGCATGACACAAAGACTAGGTACTCTGCCTCCCAAACAAGTGTGAGAACTATTGGTGTTGCCCAATTGTTTGATGTTCTAATTGACGGACCAGAGGACTAAAGAGATGACTGTGATCACCTATTGGGAGATTGCCTAAAGCACAGCTATTACCAGTCTCTTTCCCTCTCTGTCTGTCTTCCAGGGCAAATAAAATTGGAGTGTGATGCTAAAGGGAGATAGGGCAAGTACTGGGGTGACAATGACATGTGGGATGGACTTAGAGGAAGTTTGGGGTTACTTAGGTTTCCCCTTGACATGAATCCAGAAGAGTTTTGTGTGGCTCTGGAAATGGAGCGAGTACAGGATGGGCAGAAAGGGACAGGGACTGGAAGGGGAAAGCAAGGCACTGTTTCTCAAAGTGTCACTGATAGGCGAGCTGCATGAGAATTGGGATCACCTGGGGTGTTTGCCATGACGCAGGCTCCTGGGCCCCTCACCATCTGGATCAGAAGCTCTGGGAGTGCGGGCCAAGAAGCCACCATATCACAGGCTTTCAGTGTGTTCTTATGCACACTAATATTTGAGAAGGACTGATACATATGATAAAACTAACTCTGGTTTATAAAATTGAGCCTGGCTCAGAACTATGAAACCAGCAAAGGGGGCATGAATATCTGTGTGTCACCAGGACGAACCTCATCAAATACAATGGAAAGATACTCTAGCAATGAAAAAGAAATGAAGATTTAAGTTTTCCCAAAAATAAAAACATAATTTAGGGGAAGTGACTAAATCTCAAAGATTTCAGTATGTAGCCTCAAAATGTGATTCGGCAGTATTTTACAGCCTAATTGTCCTTGTCTTTTTTAATAAATGCATCTTACCCAAAGGGTACATACAGTTTGACTTCAAAAACTCCCTCCATCTACTACTTCACAGAACTCAACAGGAGAAGGAACACATCTCTTTCTGTGACATTCAGCTGATGTGCACATGCAGGAGTCAGGAAGCACACATTTCCACAGAAGCCTGAACATGAAAGGCCAGAAGGCTATTTGTATTGGGGGCACTTATGATACAATCCCATTCTGCTTTGCCCCACCACCCAGCCATGGTTTCCATTAATATCGTCTCTGAAATCGTTCATCATCAATGGCTTATTGTTAAAAACTCTCTTCCTTAGCTTCAGGCCACTTTTACCAGAAGGCTCCGTGTCCCCCTGCCCCCAACCAAGCATTCCTTTTTTTCCTGACTACTAAAGAATTAACTTCCTGATGATATGCAACCATTTTAAGGATGTGGAGACTCTCTGTCCACACCAATGGGATTTGCTCCTTAGGTCTCACTGGGCTGGTAAGAGACCCTCGCTCATCTAATGAACACCCCAAAATGTTACAGAGACTCCCAGAGAGCTTCGCTCTAGGCAGCTAACAATCTCCATGGCAACAGCCACCCAACTGCTTAACTTTTCCAGATAAGTTTTCTCTCCCTGGGGAGTGCTGAGGCTGGAGCCTATATTATTAGATCACACTTTGCATTCTTATCCCTCATATATCGTTTTAAAAGACATGTTCTTTAATTGTTTTTTTGAAAGCAAAATTGTTGTTCTTACTTGTGGATGTCTCTGTCTCCTCTTGACCCTGTCCCCTCTCCTCTGCATCCCCCCTCCCAATATTGGTGGGCTGTGCATTGGCGGGCTATTAAACAGCTTTAACACAGTTGCACTTTGTCTACTCCATATCTATGTTTTTGGCTTTCTGAGAGGAGGTATTGTGCTAGGCAGGACTATTTGATTGGAGAATTGTTTAGACTGTGGCAAGTAGAATAGCTAAATAGGATTTTTTATGGAGTTAAATTTCAAGGCAAAAAGAAGGCATCATTAATGCACAGAAAAGAAAAAATGAAGAAGTTGGCATAGATAGAACACTTAGGTCATAGTAAAACAAGAGTCAACACAGAGCTTCATCTCAGCTTCAGTGAATTGGAATTTTAGCTTGGAAATGGAATCCAATTGCTCAACGTTTCAGTCTGCAAAGAGGTAGAATCAGAAATTTTTTTAAAAAAAAATATGCTCATGAGCATAAACCAAAACTTTCCTATCAGTACTTCTTAAAATCCAAAGTCTTCATTTCTTTGTAATTCTTCCTCATGCTTGCCTTCATGTGGGTTCAGCCAGCAGAATGGCCTTTCTTTCTCCAAAGTTCCTTATCCAACTTACAGAGAGTAGAAGACATAGGCTTTATGTCAAAATGGCACCCAAATTCTAATGCTACAGTGAAGTAGATCTTAGTGGAAGAGAGATGTTGGATGAACTCAAACCGTCACTGGAGACAGAACAAGGCCATAAAATCTAATGAAATAAATGTGTGGCTGGGAACTGGAGACCAGGTTCTGAGCTTGACTCCTCCCCTTTCTGGATGGTCTTCAGTGAACCTTTTAACTTATCTAGGTATGTGTTCTCATCTCTGAATAAGTTGAATGAATGCAAACTGCTTTAAAGCTCCAAATTTAGAAGTTACTACCACTCCAGAACTAATATTTCTTTTTACATTTCTGGTTCATCTTGCAGAGGAAACTAAGCATGGTTTTCTTAACCGCATGAGTGCTACAGGAAATCACTTGCCAGTGTTATTAGAATGAATCAAAAAATGGTTTGGTTCATCTCATTTTCATTTGCTGTCGAAAAATCTGTGCTCCTCATGCTCAAAATGCTTCACATGGAAATAGCGGAGCTGCCCGCATAGCAACTTCATTTTATATGACGTCTTTCCTACACACTGAATATCCAAGCACTTTACAGAGCTTCTCTAAGTCACACAATTATGGAATCACAGAGACGGGGGGAAAGGAGGTTGAGGAACATGTTAAGGAAGAAAAGACATGAAATGTGAATTTTTTCCTACATTTTTCATTTACATACTGATCTAAAGAAATTCTACCCTGACTAGAGAATAACATAGCCTAAAAATCCCAACTGCCCAAGGGCTTTTTAGACATGACAGGACTTGTTCTCTTTGCTACGCATGTATTCTGAGTTCAAACAGCTAAGACAAAAATCTTATTAATTTGAAATCCCACATTTTCAAGTGGCTATGCTGCAGGTTCCAAAGTCTATAAGCTTAGAAACCTGGGTAGCATTTGGGTCTCTGAATCTCAAACCAGAACACATCAAAGTAACACTGGTGCATCAGGAAAAAAAAAAAAATTCGTAATAAAAACCTGGCCTCAAACCAGAGGTTTATTGAATATCAAAATGGTGGTTTTCAGTTAATAATTACTAACGGGTTGGATATACCAAGCACAGATGTTAACAGAACATGACAAACTTTTGGAAACAAGAAGCTCTCATGTCCTGATGGTCCAGATGCCAGAAATACATCCTACCTTTAGACATGGATCTAGAAAGAGGTGACTACATCCCATGCCATGACTGATGTCCATGCATTCTCCACATCATCAATAATTAGTGTAAATTAATTGCTTTAAATGATAACGACTGTATGATCATATGTATGTAAATTATTGTCATTATCAGCTCAGATAATTAATAATAAATTAATGGTGTGTACTGATGCTGCCACCTCTTTTTTTCAACACACTTGAGTTAATTTTGTCAAAAAGAAATAGCTATTTGACTTCTCTGATTATAAAAGCAATATATACTCAAAGAAAAAAAAAGAAAGTAAGAAAAAGCAAGCAAGCAAAGCACATTGGAAGAAATAATATTTAGTCTACAAAGCTTTCTCATCCTTCTAGATTTCTGAAATGTGTTAACCATATGTACTATTCATTTGGATTCCCTGAAACATAGAGTCCTGACTTGAGACTTTTCGGCGGAGGGGTCCCCTCCTCTCTGGCTCTGCCCAACAGGGAAGGGAGTTCCTATATTTCCAAAGCCCCTTATCTCTTTCTGGCCTAGAGCCTCCTTTGTCTCCTTTATACAACATGAGTTCAAGGTTGCATTCCATCTCTTCCTAGCCACTCAGCTTCTTGAGAGACCCCACTCCTTCCTGCCTTGACCCCAGAAGAGTTAGCCTTAAAAGGTTGACCTATGTGCCTTGTAAAAGTTGGTCAATCTCCTCAGCATATAGGGGATGACAGGTCAATCAAGGGTTAGAGAAAAAGAAGGTCACCACTTTGTCCAACTCCTAGGAGCACACTGCGTAAAGAGCATCCACACAGCCCTGGACAGAAGGGGATGGTACCTCGGGAGCTGGGTGAAGAGCTGGCTTGGTGGCCAGCATGCTCGGAGGAGGACCGTGAGCTGGCACAGGGTAGGCACTCGGCGCATGCTCTCTGCTGCACTTAGTGCACGCTCATACCATGGAGTCTCATCCACTGCTCAGACGCTGCCAGGCCTCCTAACGTGGCTGCCACTTGGCTTTGTCTATGCTGGTTACAGAGAAGTCCACCCACACTTTAGAATGACCTATGGCTCATCTTAAAACAGACACCAGTTGTCTCTTCTAGGACAATGAAAAAAATCCTCCTACTTGTAAAATTATTCCACCCAAGGCCCACATGTGGTGAAAGTCAGTCAGTCTGAGCCAGCGAACTCTTCCACACAGATGTCCTACACCTTCAATCTAACGTGCAATCTGAAACTATTCTAACAATGGGATGGGAAAAAAGCAAAAGGTTTATGCAGACAATACACCATGTTTACAATTTACATAATCCCTGTCACCCTCTCCATACATTTTTTTCTGTGCCAATTTGAATCTTTTAAAAATTGCATTGATAAAACTGATGAAATGCTCAGCCTCTCCCTTGTACTTTCTCATATTTAAAACTGGGCAGCCTGGTGGCTCAGGGGGCCTTCAGCCTAGGGCCTGATCCTGGAGACCAGGGATCGAGTCCCACGTCGGGCTCCCTGCATGGAGCCTGTCTCCCTCTGCCTGTCTCTCTCTCTCTCTCTCTCTCTCTCTCTCTCTCTCTCTCTGTCTCTCATGAATAAATAAATAAAATCTTAAAAAAAATAAAACTGGGCCTGACTTAGATTCAAAATTGAGTCCGAGTGATCAACATTTGTACCTGCTCCATCCTTCTCAATTCCCTTCCAGTTATCCCACAAGCCCAGGAACCTTGAACCCTGGCTGCTTTGGTTTCTCCATTTCCCGGAAATATTCATGTATAAACTGTTCCTTACGCCACTTTCCAAAATGTATCTCTTTCAGGCCTCCTTCATCTACCTTCCAGGTAATAAAACTTGATGCATTGGTTTTTATTTATGACTGCTAATAACTTAATGTATTACCGTTCCTGTAACCATGCACCTACATGCATTTGCATGTACACACATTTTAATAAGAACCTTTATTTAGTACTTTACCCATAGGAATGAGCAGTGATGACATTTTAAAGTGGCCACAGATGCAGATATTTGGAGTTAAGATCATTCAGAACTGTAAATAAAATAACAATAGGGCAAACTAGACTGTACCATCTTCATTCAGAAAGAACCCTATCCCGTTCTCTCTCCTGTCCCCTAATGAAATATCCTAGATACAGCTAGTGGTCACCTATCACTTCTCCACATCACAGGGGGCTATCTTCCCCATGGCAAAAATTATGAAGATCCTACCCTGAAAAGGAAGAGGCCCTTGTATTCTTAAAACTCCAGAATTTGGCCTGGAGACAACCTTAGTGGCTGTCTTTTTGGTCTGCAGGTTAAGCTGCTGCTTCAGTAATGAACAGCCCTGAATCTCAGTGGCTTGGGAAACAAAAACAAGTATGTTCAATGCTTATGCTCCGTGAGGATCAACCAGGGTTTCTGCTCTGCATTATCCACATTTTGAGACTTGGTTGACAGAGCATCCACTTTCTGGAACACTTCTGATTGCCATGGTAAAAGGAAAGACCTGGGGGTAGGGGAACGGGAAGAATGAGAGGGGTTGTGCACAAGCTCTTACCATACATTCGGAAGTTCCTATAACCATGCCTCCACCACTTCATTCACCAACGCAAGTCCAATGGGCACACTTACTTCCAAGTGGGTGTGGAAGCACAATTGTACTGTCTGCCTAGAAGGACAGTCAGAATATTTATGAAAATCCCAACGGATTAACTTGGAGTATCAAACACTATCATTTTACAGTAAAATGCCAAGAACAGAGCCTGGCATTTAGCAAGAGCTACTGTTATTGTTCTTGCTACTTATGGGAAAACAGATCCCACAACATGAAATGATGACCTGAGGTCACTCAGCTAAGTGAGAACAGAACAAAGACGAGGATATCTATTTATTGAGTTCAAATTGGGTTTTTTTTTTCTTAGTTCATCTGAATGCCTAGAAAAGACATGATCAAACACAATGATTGAACCATCAAATTCATTTAATTAGATGACCACGATGGGCTTTGCTTTGTTTTCATAGGGGGTTACTTTCTAGAACAGGGGTCAGCAAACTTCTCCTGTAAAGGGACAGTTAGTAAACATTTTAGGCTTTGCAGGCCATATGGTCCCTGTCATGCTACTCAACACTGCCACCATAGCACGGAGCAGCCACAGACAATACATAAACCAGAGAGCATGTCTGTGTTCCACTAGAATTTTGTAACAACAGACAGCAGGCTGGATTTAGCCAGCAGGCTGTACTTTGCCCAACTCTCTTCCAGAGCATCCTTCACTGGAGAAAGACCAGTCCATGGAAAGTCAGAACAAACCCAAAGAAAGCTTGTGCAAGTTACCTCGCTCCTCTGCCTGGGTTCCTCTTCAGTACAAAACCTACCATACACAGTCGTTGTGGGCAAACAGGTCACTATGTATAAAGCACTTAGGAGAGCCCCTGGTACATGGCAAGTCCTCAAGACACTTCTGCGGAGCATCACTGCCCGTTACTCTGCGTTGGCCACTCTCCCCAGGGCTGGATGTTGGGTGGCAAACAAAACAAAGTCCCTGTTCTCCTGAAACTCGTATTCTAGTCCAGCAAGTCAGACAAAGAAACAAGCAGATGTGTAAGACATCAAGAGGTTATAGGGGCTGAAAAAGAGATAAAACAGGATGGAGGGGGATGTGGGGACAGGGGCAAGATTTTGAACAGAAAACTCCACCTAGGGAGGATGCAAGCCATGTGGATACCTGGAGATACAGGGGGCAAGCATGTGTCAACAGAGCTCAGAGCAAGTACAAAATGCCAGAGGCAGGAACCTGTATTTGTGTTCCCAGAGGAGAAAGGGTACCTATCGGGGTTAAGGCTGAGTCAGGGGACTGTGAGGAGGACAAGGCACAGATCCTAGTGAAGACTTGGATGTCATGAGACGGTGCATGAGACGGGGAATATCATCATCATTATTGATTTTGTGCACCTTTTCATCACTCTGCCTTCCTCCCATCTCTGCTCTCCCTGCTGGTCTTTCCAACCACCTTTCCCCCATCTACCTATGCCTCTTTATCTCTGCTCCTCTAGGAGCCCTTTTGTGATCTTCTTTTGGGTAGTACTTAGCTCAGTTGGTGGCATGTGAAACCAAGTCGCTCACTGCCCTTGGGAATAAGCCAAAGGGAATGTTGACCCAGGCCAGGATTTAACCTAATTCCTCAGATGCTGGGCACCAGACGGAAAAGACAAAGAACAAGATGAGAATTAAAGAAAAGACCATCAAGAATATTTTGTCATTTTATAAACAAGATCCCAAAGCATTTAAAGAAATATGCAAATTGTACTGGGTTGATGGGAGTGTGGTGGGGAAAAGATGGTTGCCTAATCAATCCCTTCCCTCCTCTTTGCCATATGAGTTTGTGAATAGGTATGTGTTTATCCCAGGGTTTAGGATAGAACCAACTCTTGGTTACTAGGGCTAATGGGTATAACACAAATATTCCAAGTAGCTAAAAATTGTTAAGTGCTTTCCATAGAAGCACTGGTAAGATAAACTGTTGTATTCTGGTTAAACAAATATTATATATCATATATAATAAATATATTTTATAGTACATACTATATATTACAATGATATATATTATACACACATATATTATGTATAAGATATACATTTATTATAATGACATACTGTATCTATCATGATCTATATATTATGGTGGATCTTTGGGTATAGATTCCATGTAGAGAGGCATGGGAGATGGCCAGGAGAGAGGGAAGGAGGGAACAAGGAAAGACAGGGAGGGAGGGAGGAAGGGAAGGAGAGACAACACAATATGACCATCAATAAATCAGTAATCAGGGTGCTGTGCAGATTTAATCCAAGCATGGGAGCCCCTGGCCAAAAGTGCTAGTGGGTGCTGACATTCTGCTGTGCTCAGACATTTGTGGCTACATCTGCCTGCAGGGAAGCACTTTTAAAAATTAATTTACAGGAAGACCACTTGGCTTGTGGCTCTTATGTGCTTCTCAAACTCGAAGGTGGTATGAATCACCTGGGGGATCTGACCCAGTAGGTGAGGAGCAGACCCCGAAACTCCACACTTCTAATATGCTCCCAGGTTTTACCCATCATATTCTCGCTAAACCATGCTTGAGTCATAGAGTGCAATTTTTAACATGTCAATAGACTCAAAAGTTTAAGTTACATTAAATATCTATTTTAGGGATCCCTGGGTGGCTCAGCGGTTTAGCGCCTGCCTTTGGCCCAGGGTGCGATCCTGGAGTTCCAGGATCGAATCCCACGTCAGGCTCCCTGCATAGAGCCTGCTTCTTCCTCCTCCTGTGTCTCTGCCTCTCTCTTTCTCTATGATAAATAAATAAATAAACCTTAAAAAATAGTTTAAATATCTATTTTATTGCATTAAATGGTAACATTCATAATAATATATCTTGGTCAGAAGCAGACAGGTGTGTCGTGTCTGGGCTGAGGACCTCTAAAGTTTCTAAAGGGAAGTTCTCAAGGTAAATTTACTTGGAAAAATGTTAACAAACCTACAGGAAAAAATTCCAAATGTAGTCTGAGTGTTGGCCTAGGGTATCCAGATGTCTGCAGCCCAAGAGGACGCTGATCAGCTGTTCTAGCTTGAACCCTCTGGTATGAGCATGGTGTGAGGCCTGTCCTGAAAGTGCCAGAGTATTCGGCAAATTTGTGCTGGGAAGTGATCAGACCAAAAGGGTCGGCTTGTTAGAGCTGTTGGCCTTGGGCGCCATCTCGTGGTAAAAGCAAGAGAAAAATGGTCTTTAGACACAACCAAATACAGTGTGATTCTCATACTTTGCACATGCTGCTGTTAGATATTCTAATAAATAACAGTGAATCTTAAAATATTACAGTTCTAAAATGTATGAGTTGGAGTTTATATATTCCTTTTATGAGTTTCTTTCTACTTGTAAAGTTGAAATTTTTGCTAAGTTCAACACATTGAGATTCTGCAAATGTACTGGTGTCTACTCTTATTTACTGTGTGACCTTGACAACATTCCTTAATGTTGCAAGACCTCGAGCTCTAAATGTGTAAAAAGGAATAATACACCTATTTCATGACATTACAGTGACGACTAAACCCATGGAAGGTGCTGGGCCCCAGTGCCTGGTAAGCAAGCACTCAACAGTGAGAGAACAAAAAGTGGGAGGAATTATGATTATTGGCTATAGTAGAAAAAATAACAATGATAAAAAAAAAAAAGCAAAACCCCACGACATTTTATTTCCAATTTACAAACTAGGAAAATGAGGTTTAGAGGTTGAGTGATCTATCCAAAATAACAAATTCAATGTCTGATCTAGATCTCAAATGTGGGTCTTTTAACTCTAGATTATGGACTCTTTCAATGACACAGTTGCTTTTGCCGTATGTATTAATCTGGTGAAGAGCAAAAGATATTAGCCAGCTTTCCCTAAGTTATGCTGAAGTAGCAAATATCTGCAAAGTCTTAGCAGCACACCTAACACAAGGGCCTGCTTTTTTTCTCCTGTTACACGACTTTCACAGGTTGCCTGAGCTGTGGCTAATCGTATCAGCTGCGGGTGGAGGAAGGGAGCAGAGCTGAAGGTCCCCTGCTGAAAATGGAGGAAAGTGAGGTATTTTTGTTTTGATGACTTCTATATTTTCTATGAAGTCATAGGGTGAGGTCACCTAATGACCATGTGGCAAGGAAAAAATACTGGCAATGCAAGGAGAGATAAGCTTGGACTGTGTATTTACTAGGAAAATGTAGGATGTTCAGTGGTGAGAGTCATTTGGGCTATTGATCATAAGTTTGAAGTGGGCTTAGCTAACGCTGCTGGAATCACACTCCCTTCAGAAACACTGAGCCTGCTTGGGTTCTGGTATGCACTAGGCAGAAAGGTGGGTTGAGGGGTGCCCGGGTGGCTGAGTCAGTTAAACGTCCGCCTTTGGCTCAGGTCAGAATCCCAGGGTCCTGAGATCAAGCCCTGCATCAGGTTCCCTGCTCAGCAAGAGCCTGCTTCTCCCTCTGCCTGCCACCAACCCTCCCCCTCCCCCCAGGCCCCACCACCCTGTTTGTGGTCTCTGTCAAACAAGCAAAATCTTAAAAAAAAAAAAAAAAAAAAAAGAAAGAAAAAGTTTAAAATTTAAAAAGAAAGTTGGGTTGAGGTCTTGCTGGATGAATACAGTATTGGGAGAGAGGGGCCAGGGAGGTAAAGATGTTTTAATATATTTTAAAAAATGTAAACTTCTGGGGATCCCTGGGTGGCTCGGTGGTTTAGTGCCTGCCTTCGGCCCAGGGCGTGATCCTGGAGTCCAGGGATCGAGTCCCACATTAGGCTCCCTGCATGGAGCCTGCTTCTCCCTCTGCCTGTATCTCTGCCTCTCTCTCTCTCTCTCTGTCTCTCATGAATAAATAAATACAATCTTTAAAAAAAAAAAAAAGTAAACTTCTAAGTCTGGAGGGAACTCAAGACCATGTAGCTCCTTCTAGCCCTTCTCTCCCCTTATGTTGTTTCTATGGGTGAAAAATGGAGGCTCTAAGTGGACAACTGACAGCGTGAAGGTCATGGAAGGAGGCAGACAGTATCCTGGAAAGAAATCCTTTGTGAGAAGTTCAGAATGTTCACGTGGCATCCCATTGCCATGGCCACTCCTCTGCCTGCTTTCCCTCATGCCCCACTCCCTCTGCATCAAAAGGGCCCCTTATGCCACCAGAGTTATCAAGATGAAGTTTTCATCCAAATCCTGGCTATTCATGGCTTTAGGGTGACAGCTCCTTCCCAGGAGATGGGAATGTGGTAGGTTGAATTCAGGGTCCCCAGTTTTTCATCCTTCTCCATTTTATACTGTTTATCATGTGACTTTGCAGTTCCTCCTACTAGAAGCAGAGTGTTACTTCCCCATCCTCTGGCTTTGAGTGTGGCCATGTGACACGCTTTGCCCAGTGGGATGTTAGAAGACATGATGCAAACAGAGGCTTGAATTGTGCTTGACCAGTTGGATTTCTGTCCTGCTTATGACAAGAACATGCTCAAGAATCCCACTGATCCAAGGATGAGGAGACACTCAGAACAGAACTGCAACCAAGTGCAGCCTTGAGCCGAACCGAGCCCAGCCCAGTCCAGCCCAGGCTGGATCAGTCCCATCTAGCTGACCTGCAGCCATGTGAGCAGAAATAAATAATCCTACTAATTTGGGGGGTTATTTGTTATACAGCATTTTTGTGGCAATAGGTCACTGTAGAGAAGTGTCCTTTTGAAAGCTGATGAATCCCTAAATTCCACCTCTGAAACTAATTTTAAAAAATTGATTATGCTTGCTTCCTTGTCATCCACCTTTCTCCTAAACATAGGGCACCATAGAACTTGTTGATAATAGACGAACTCAGCTAATAGCTCTGCACGCAAGCTTTGGCATGGTGCCATTTCAGATTAAAAACACACAAGCCTTGTGGGAAGAGAAAAATGTTTATATGCATATTCCAACACTCTGGAGAAAAGTTAGGAAAAGGGAGGAAGTCACTTTTACTCGATTTGGGGTTTTTAATTTACCATCGCATAGCAGCTGTAAAAGAGAGATGACAAAGAGGAGTGGCAAAGCGAAGTATGGAGAGAGGGAAGGAGCGTGGAGAAGGAGGTGGGTAGGTAAGAGCAGGAGGGGAGACAGGGAGGCCAGGAAAAAAGTCCAGACAGATAGGGTAAGGGACAGATTTCTCACCAAGGAGCTAGGGATGGGGAAAATAACTGGGAAGGCAGCTCTCCCCACTACAGAGTGCTGACATGTTTGTTTTATTATTTTTATTATTTTTTAAAGATTTTATTTTTATTTATTCATGAGAGACAGAGAGAGAGAGAGAGAGAGAGAGGCAGAGACATAAGCAGAGGGAGAAGCAGGCTCCTTGCAGGGACCCAGGACCCGGGACCCAGGGCCCTGAGCCAAAGGGAGACGCTCAACCACTGAGCCACCCAGGTGTCCCACATGTTTGTTTTAATAAACAAAAGGTGTGATATAGCATAACCACTAAATTTCTGAACTGTGTTTCATAACGTATGCAGCGGATTTCATGTACTTCTGGTATCTCATGCTGTAGTACATTCCAGACAGTTACAGTGTCCACCCCAACCCACCTTGCCCACCTTTGGGACAATATGTTGGAACTAGGCAGGCTATGACATAGGCAACGTGGGCTCCCACTGCTCCCACTGCCAACAGTGTTGATACCGGGAAGTGATGACTGAGGAATAGAGAAAAAAGAGAGGGCATCCCGGGTGGCGCAGTGGTTTAGCGCTGCCTGTGGTCCAGGGTGTGATCCTGGAGACCTGGGGTCGGGTCCCACGTCGGGCTTCCTGTATGGGGCCTGCTTCTCCCTCTGCCTATGTCTCTGCCTCTCCTCTCTCTCTCTCTCTGAATAAATAAATAAATCGAAAGGAAAGGAAAGGAAAGGAAAGGAAAGGAAAGGAAAGGAAAGGAAAGGAAAGGAAAGGAAAGGAAAGGAAAGGAAAGGAAAGGAAAGGAAAGGAAAAAAAGAAAGAAAGAAAGAAAGAAAGAAAGAAAGAAAGAAAGAAAGAAAGAAAGAAAGAAAGAAAGAAAGAGAAAGGGAAAGGGAAAGGGAAAGGGAAAGGGAAAGGGAAGAAAAGAAAGAAAAAAGAGAAAGAAGAGCCAGCCAGACTGGTCACTGCGGGATGGTCACTCATCCTGCTCCCGCAGCCACGCTGCACTCCTAGTTGTCAGCTCAGCCCAGCCCCCACTCAGAGCCCATAGTTGGCTAGACTCCCTTCTGCAGCCTGAGGGTGGGAGTGGAGCCTGTCTGCGGGGCTGGAAAGTGGGTAGATGACATGGCCACCATTTTCTCTACCACATCTAAACTGTGTTCATGGGATCTGGCTTTGCATAGTTATGCCTCTGTTCTTTTTCCTCATCCCCATACTTTTATCCAGAAGTCTCCCAACTCTCAAGGCAAGTGCACCCGCAGATATCCTGCAGGAAGCATGGATGTTTGGGTTCCCCTCAGACATAGCCCACTGGGGCCACCAGAATAATGCTCTCCAAAGTTATTTGGCCAAAAGACATCACTTTCATTCACTTAATTTCCAGTGTGCTCTCCAGAGTGGAGGGGTAAAGAGGAGATACATAAGTCAAGGCTGGGCGCTGTCCACAGACCCAAGCACACCCATGGGGAGTCACCAAGCAATAACTCCAATGCAAAGAAAGGCTGAGAACCATATTTCAAACGCATCCTCTGCCTTCAAATGCATCCTCCAAGCTTTCCCAAGGTACATAATATTGTACACCTCATTCTGAAGGCTTTGGGGAGAATGAGGGCCCACACCATTCCTTAATGGCCCAGGCCTGTGAATCTTTCCTTTTGTCTAGACAAATTTCCTCAAATTTTTTTTTTTTTTTTTTTTCTGTGCCTCTGAGCTCTTGCTTGTTGAGATACTTCTGCTGCCCTCTGTCTTCATTTCCTCCACTATCAGGGTGCAGAACGTTGAATTTTGGTTTTGCCACTTTCTAGAAATTTTAACTTTGGGATAAATGCTTCTTCCATTCCCTTACCTATAAAATGTGGCAACTGATAGCACATCATTCATAGGGTGGTTGCAATGATCAAATAGTAAATTAAGCACATAGAACAATACCTAAAATAGTACATGTTCAATGAACAGTAGCCATTAGTTGCTGATTTTACCAACAAAACAAATTTAATAATAGTAATAATAATAACAACAGTAATAATGGCCATTGTTTGAGGACTTATTATTTATCAGGCAGTATTCTATGTATATTTGCCTATATTAGGTTGGTGGTTAAGGTTCTGAAGTCAAAGCTGTATGATCAGATGAGGGGGTCGGATAAGATCAGAGAAGCAGAATCAATGTATTAAATTCCTCAGGAAGACAAATTTACAAACCAGCTAGAAAGGAAAGAATGACTTATTGTTGGTAGAATTTAGGTATTAACAACAAAGTAAGACAAGGGGTGTGGTGCAGAGAATGACATTTATGCCTGGACATTCCCAGTATCCTTCAAACAACACCTCATATAGCTGGCCAGAGAAGAATTCTTCTGCAGCCAAGTACACGATGAGCTTACTGGGGCTATATTTTCAGGTGTTTGGGGGCCAACACAGGGATAGTGCTGGAAGGAACCTCCCCACTCTGTACCAAGGCACACATGCTGCTCTTCGTCTCCTGGCCTAGAAAGGAGATCTGCTTCTATGACATCAGCCCCTGAGACGAGAAGTGGCACCAATGAAAAACCAAATAATAAACAGGTGGAGCAAAGTAATAACTTGAGCTTTGCCTGGATTGGATTCAATTTCTGCCTGCAGCATTTCAGTTTTAACTCACTAATCCTTGGTCAGAGTCTTGGGAGAACAAGACAGTACAGTTCTGAAAAGCAATCAGAAAGTGGCTGCCAAGTTATTGGGAGGTTCTACGGTGCGTTTCTAAACCAGTGCTAATCTAATAAATGCACGCGCAATGAACTGTGAAATGGAGCACACGATTGTCCACATTCTCTAAGCCAAAGAAATAAAACGGTCATTTTCCCCTTTATTTCATATGAAAGAGGAATCACAAATCATCTATTATTCTGTACCTTTGTATAAAACAGGGAAGTCTGTATGGCTAATGGCATTTGTCAGCGGCAAGAAAGCACTCAGAGAATTATGATCCTTGGCTTGCCAGACCACAGCTTCAAATAAAAGGCGAGGAGGAGTGCTGGACGTTTAAGTCAAAGGACCTGGACCAGAAGGCCAAATTCTGCTACTCAGCACTTCGTGAAGTGAGGGTATTAATTCCTAGTTTACATCATCATGTGAAGTTTACATGAGATAACGTTTGTGGAAAGTACTGTTTTAAGTGTATCAATGAATGAGTATAAGACAGGAAATAGAGCAAATATTTTCATTTCATTTAGGGGAATTACTGGATAGAAATTTTTTCCTTGCAATTTAACTGCAGTTTAAAAAAAAACAACCCACACATGTAATGATTACCTTCTGAGTACAACTATTGCAGCACAGCACAAGTAGTAGAATCACTAGAGAAAGACGATGCTGTAAGATCTCAGGGTTACCATTTGGTACATCAGTTCAAGTCAACCAGTGGTGGCTCAGAACATCAGCTGAGTCAGTGGAACTGAGCTAGTTGCTGCAGAAAATACAACGATTACAATTCAGTGGCTGCTTTCGATGTGATTACAATCTAATGCAAATCGGATGGGATAAAATAAGTCAATTTTATACAAGAGGAAAAATTCCAAGTGCCAAAAGACGTTCAAGAAGCAATAACTAATCACAAGTAGTTCAGAGATTACCTGTGGGTGCGAAATCAAAGAGAAGACTTCACGGAGGAGAGTGCGTTAGGGATGTATTTTGAAGAATGGATAGCATATCACTCTGGGCCTCATGTGGAGAACAGATACCAAGCTAAACATTTCTAACATAGAGGGTTTAATTCAGGAATTAGTTACAAAAACACTGAATGAGCCAGGAAAGCAAAAACAGGAAGGCCAGACGAGCCAGAGATTTGTAACTTAAGGAAGAAGTTTCCATCCCTATGGCTGCAGAAACCAAGAGGGGGCCATCTTACCCATAGCCAGAAAGAAGCTCATTTTCCTGCACTGCTGGGGGTGCAGGGGCCTTTACCTGGAACAGTCCTGGAACCACAGGGACCCCACAGCTAGTACTGGGACATTCCTGAGGGGAATCACCACCCCTGTGTCTTTCAAGTAGCAGTAATTTATGCAAATATCTTCCTCACCAACCCAGGAATGCTGTATTACTTTTTTAAAAAAATTTGGGGGCAGTGCCTGAGTGACTCAGTGTGTTAAGTGTCTGCCTTTGGCTCATGTCATGATCCCGGGGTCCTGGGATGGAGCCCCATGTCTGGTCCCCTACTCAGGCAGAGACCTGCTTCTCCCTCTCTCTGCCTCTTCATGCCTGTGCTCTCTTGCATGCAAGCTCTATCTCAAAGAAAGAAAATCTTAAAAAAAAATTTTTTGGCAGGGCTTTTGGAGCCTTTGGGGTCCTTCCAAACATGAAATATCTTACTCCAAGGTAAAGATTCTTCTGTTGAAATATTGATTTTAACTATATACCCAAGCACTGGTGAAGTAACTAGGATGTGCTTGGGATCCCACTAAGCTGTATTTGACGTGGATCAATGGTCTCCATAAGCCCCCTCTTCAGTCTCTTAGAATTTGCTGGCTTATAATCAGTGTCAAAATAGTGTCTTCCCCAGCACCCGGTAAGTCCAGTAAGTGATCTTCAGGTATCTTTGGAAAGCCAGGAGGAATAGCCATAGTGTGTCATGGAGGTGTTTCTACAGAGTCTTTCATAAAGGCACCCAATTCCTTTATGTGCTGTCTATGGCTCAACTTGGTATCCCTTTCTGCCATGGGGGCCTAGCTTAAGTCAGACACGCAGTCACAAGATCTGGAAGTTACTTATTTATATTTATTTATTTATTTATTTATTTATTTATTTAATATTTTATTTATTTATTAATGAGAGACAGAGAGAAGCAGAGACCTAGGCAGAGGGAGAAGCAGTCTCCTCAAGTGGAGCCTGATGCAGGTCTTGATCCCTGGACTGGAATCATACCCTGAACCAAAGGCAGATGCTCAACCGCTGAGCCACCCAGGCATCCCTGGAAATTGCTTATTTAATATCATGTTGGTTGCACCTTACTGATAACTTTCAAATTAAGCATCAGAGCCTGAGAGAGAAGTTTTTCATTTAGATTATCAAAATACTTCAGGTTTCAGCTGAGTCAGGGATGTCGCTTTACCATCAGGTTTCCAACACGATGGACTTTTCCATGTGGCCACGCTGCCAACAGGAGCCTCATCCATTATAAAGTGCTGTTAGATCCCATCCTTCTTCATCAATAGTAAGGAGACCTTGAAGACTGACCTATGCTCTCCATGCACTATGATTCTTTGAGATCTGATGGATCCAATCTGAAAGAAGTGAGATATTCCCAGATCCAAGTCTCTTTGTATGTGAGGGGTACTCCCTCATACTAAATAGGTCGACTGTGAATTGGCTGGGAATGCTATCACTTCACTGTTTACAGATCTAGATAGAGTCTCACTTCTGTCATTAAATTGATCGTTTAATGCAAAAATGTGAAATCAAGAAGAAAAAAATACGGACTTTCCCCATGACTCAGTTAAATTGAGCTCTTTGAGGTCTCTGTTTGTCACAGCTGATACTTCCCAATGAGTTGGACACTTGGCTTTGCTGAAGCGCAGGCAGTGGTCAGGCATGGGCACAGTACATGCCTCTCTGGTGTCAAGTCTCTGTCCGCATAGAAGTGGCACTCCCATTCTCAGGTCTGATTCCCTGATGGGAGTCAGGGTTTGAGAGAGCTGTGAGTGTTTTGGTGTTCAGAGGTCAATTTCTGGCCATGTGTTTATAATACCCACTTTGGGCAAATCCATAGTCTCTCAGTCTGAAAGTCACTTTTACTTATACAAATCAAGTAGCACTTTGATGAATTATCCATATATTCATGGAACTTCAGAATCAATTATCTTCTGCCAAAGATTCTTGTTAGTCTGATCATTGCAACTACCAAGTCAGCTCTATTGTCTATTATGTACCATAAACACATCATCATACCTTGGTCTGTGTCCAGTAAGCGCTTCTATGGAGAGCCCAAGTGGCTCTCCAACCCCACTGAAATCAGGGGACACATTCCAATTGTAATGCCTCCCACTAGCATACTCAGTCCACATTCAAGAGCCATAAAAGCATCACTCAAAGATGGTAGATCTCCTTCTCAATGTTATTTCCAAAGGCCTTGGTGAAGAGTATGCTAACTGGACCCTCTCCAGAAACAGAATGGATGCTGATCGAACATGCTAAATGTACTCCAGCATTCCCATTTTGACTTCTTCTTCTACGTAAAGAAATGTGTCTCACCTTGATGTCATTTACTAGCTTCAATCTATTGACCAAGCTAACAACAAGGATCACGTCCAGATGATTGAGCTAGTCACTGGTAAGTTCACTTTTACTGATAAACCCAGTCCGGCTAAAATGATCCCCTTCCCTCCTTGGTCAGGCAACACAAGAATACATTCTTATGCTATTCTCCAGATTTTTTTGGTGACAAAAGTAGGAAAGTGCCACATTTTGGGGTGGAGGTCTACACGCTTTTATCTAGATTTGCCTTTATAAGTGCACCCCCGAGGGTGTTGCTACTCTTAGGGTGGAGGAGACTTCACCATCTCTTGCTGGCTTTCTTAACCCCCATAACCCTGCCTATACCTCTGTGAATAGTCTCTTCATTAAGAAATCTGCAGCTAACCAGTTGAGTGTTTCATCTGATACCATTTGAGTGTTTTGAGGGATCTGTCACTCCCTCAAAATTCAGAATCCTGAAGAGAGTTTTTGACGCTGGGGCCTGGGTCCCTGCCTACATCTCAGGATCCACAATGAGGAGAAGTACAGTGTGCCCCTGCTTCTGTGTGAAGGGGGCCTCTCACTAAGACCCATGGTCATGGGATTTCTCCAAAACAGAAACAGTGATCAGTAATTTTTAAAAATACAAGTGTCTCCTAGAAAATAGTTCTGCTTTGATAGAAAGAAGGAAGTTGGGTGGTAGCGTGTAGGAAATCAGGCTACAAAAGGAGGTGAAGATTTTTTTAATTTAGGAGGGCTTGAATGTAGACAAAAGAATAGATATCACATGAGATGGGAAATGGGAAGCCATTGACAGTCCTGAGTAGGGAAATGACATGATGTGATCTGTGCTTCAGCAAGATTCATTGAACAGAAGAGTGAAAATAAATCACAGGAAAGGAAGGAATTTATGCTCTCTGTTGGACTGCAAGCTTTGTGAGGGCAGGGCCTTGTGAATTGTTCAGTGTTTCTTTTCCTAGAGATTAGCCCAAGACCTGGCAAACAGTGAGTACCCAAGCAAAATTTATGACTGAGGGCCAAGAAGCAAGGACTAATTAGGAAGCTGAGTCAGCCCTGGTGAGAAACACCAGCACTGAACGGAAGGAATCAATCACATATTGCTTCCATTTTACAGAGGTTTAAATGAATTCCGTAAGAAGTTTGCATTTGTACATGTAACAAACAGCAGAGTTGGGATTTAAACCCAAGTCTGACTCTTAAACTCATACTTGCCCCCTACATCATGCCATGGGGTGGGAAAGGTGCATAGCAGTAAGAAGAGGACAGATGTAAGAGATGTCAGCAAGTGACTAACTAGGTCCACTGGGGGACAGAAGCACGAGACAAAGTTGAGGGGTTTCAGGTTCTGCCCTGGAATCACATGGAGAATGGTGATGCCATTAAAATAAATGGAGAAGTCAAGGAGAGGCACTCCCAAGGACAGGATGCTGGGGTTGGCTTTGGACATGTTACATGGGGGTCTAGAGGGACAACTGAATGGAGCTCTCTGTCGGGTAGTTGGATATAAGTCAGGACCCCAGGACAGAAGGAGGAGTGAGGAAATGCATTTGCTAGTTGCCCATACGGAGATGATGATTTGAAGGCATGGTCATGGAGAAGTAGTTACCCAAGGACAGGAGATGAATGTATGTGGTCCAGGCATGACCTGTGGGTGGTGCTGAGTACATACAGACCCCAAGGTATGTCCTAAAAGTAGGTCTCCCTTACTAACTCTTCCTCTGAGCAATTTTCTTGTGATTTCCACATTAATTGGAGTGTGTTGGCAGGGGGTGAAAAACACGCAGAGGATCTCTGACCAACGAAGGAATGTTCTTGGTGTGACTTCTGTATGTGAATACCTTGCTCTATCTTCTCAAGATTTTTAAATAGCCAAGTGACAAGCTGCAAATGCTGATGATTCTCCATCTGGAGGGCTGAAAACCCGACCTCCAGAAGTCATGACTCCTCAGGTCAGCCACCTGTTAGCGGGGCTTCATCCGGGCGATCTCCAGGCATAGCCTTCAAGATCAGATTTCCGTGTGCACAGGTGGGGATCCCCTTTCCTCTTCATCCTTCCTTCTCCACTACCCTGAAGGCTCACTGGGCAAGGCCACCTTGTCTGGTGGGTCTTGGCTAGGGCTTTCTAGGAAGCCAGATTCCTCCGCAAAAAATAGTATTGAAATGCTACTTCTCAAACTACGCTGCCCAGTTTCAGCCTCGTCAGACGTGGCCATCTCTGTCTTTCTACATCAAACCAAAAAACGACCTCAGATTTCTATTTGAACACAGATAATCTAAAACGGCTGAACTTGAAAAATAAATCTTTCTGCACGCAACGTTCTATAGTGGAAGACTACCCTGATTAATTTAGGAAAGCATTCTACCCTAACTTAGTTACAAACGACTGAAAATGTGCTTTTGCATCTGTTTAGGATGACATTTCATGGGCATCTACCCTACATAGCATTTCCATGACAAGAAACACATAGACTTGCTATTTGATAGTTGCATAATTGTGGTTTTCTTCTGCTTGTTCTCACAGAGGTAGAGAGCTGCTTGCGTGCCTTTGTTCTCCCCACCCCCCCGGGAAAAAATGTAAAACACATCAAACCAGAGGGAAAGAAACAGTCAATCTGCCATCGCTGCATGCAGGCTGCACGTATATTTGCCAGTTCATTCTCTGAAGTGTCCTGTGAAGCACTTTGTGGGCTGGCTGGGCTCGCTGCGCTCTAAGTGGCAATGCACGCCAACGACCACCAGAGGCCAGTCGTGCCCTCATAATGCCTCAGGAACGCTCTCTCGCCTCCATCCACAAAATGAGCATCTGGAGTGAATGGCCTCTTGCAATCTAGAACTTCAACCACGGAATAAATAATTGCTGGGCTGGAAAAACGATTTGCGTGTGCTCTGCACTCAGGCTGGCTGGGTTAAATCCCAGCTCCGCCACTTACTAGCTGTGTGACCTTGGATGAATTACTTAACCTCTCTGGACCTGTTTCCTTCTTGTTTATAAAATAAGGATATTAATAATCCGTAGCTCGTAGGCCTGTTGTGAACACTTAATGAGTTCACGTTTCTCCAGTTCTAAGAACAGAACCTGGCACATCAAAGGCTGTTATATTTGTTGCTGTTATGAATAATATTACTTTAAATCTTTTAATTTTCTTTTTCAGGGTCCCAACTGAACTGCCCAAGGAGAAGGGACATGATTCAGGAGAAAGTAGGAAAAACTCTGGTGAGTCTCAGGCCACAGCAGGACTCTCTGAATGACGGAGAAGGAGGTGTCAGAGATGTCAGCCCTCCAGCAAGAGAGCAGGAAAATGATCCTAGGGAAGTTGGAAGGGGCAAAGCCTGACTTAAGTTTCTCCCCAAAGTCAGAACGACAGACCCAAGCTTGGGCCACGGGCAGGCCAGCAGGTGTCTGGAACAAGAACGGCTTGAGGCAAGTGAAGAGCTGTTCTTCCCAGTAGCATTCAAGCATGGTGCAATTAGCTGAAGCCTGGGGAGGTGCCTGCTGCCCAGGCACCTCTCCACACAGTCCAGGTGAAGGACAAAGGCAGGACACCAGCATGAAAAGTGAGGCCGTGGAGTCCTTTTACAACCAGCGGGGCAGAGGCCAAGGAGACAGGTGGATGTCTTAGCTGGCTGTAGCAAAGGCTCTAATAATGTGACAGTGAGGCGGAGGGGGATTCACAGCAGAAAGTGCAGTGCACTCTTCTGGAGATGTTTCAGAGGCCTCTGGGAATGATCTGGAGGTAAGTTCTGGGGAAGCTTCTTGAGGGCAGGGACCACATCTTAGCCATCCTTATAGACTAGCAACTATGCCTGCCATAGGGCTGGAAATAATTACTCCGGCTCTTTCTCCTTCTGACACACGATAGGATTGCCCTCCCCTGCCCTCTTAAAGTCCATATAACCATGTGACTTTCTCGGACTAATGAACTGTAAGCAGAAGCTGTAAGAGCCAATGCCGACTTGGCCTCACTGCCAATGCAGTTGAGGGCTGCTCCATCAGCCTGCATCGCACTGTGGCTTCAGTGAGCAGGGTACCCCTATGTTCACCTGCCCTAGATGTGCAGCATGAGTAGGAAATCAGCCTTTGTTGCCTTAGGCCATTAAACACTGGGTTATTGTGGCGTGACCGGCACACCTCTGCCATGCAGACATGCCTTTCCCACATCCCACCACCCCATTCGATCCTCTCCAAAGTGCCGTGACATAGAACTATTACCCCAGTTTTCCAGAAAATGAAGCTGGGTCCCAGAAGGGCAAGTATTCAGGGCCTCAGAGCAAAGTGACAGAGCTGGGAATCACTCAACGCAAGCCCCAGGACACTGCCACCTGCCCTCGTATGACTCTTGCTGGTGAATAAGTGGATGGGAGGAATGAGAACGGTATTACTAGACACTAGCACAGCCCAATCATCACCATCACAGGGCTTTCACGAGGACAAGTCTTCCTTGGTGCCATGAACATGTATGCACAGCACAGCCAGTTCCACGAAGAGCAAAGGTCAGTAAGAAATGACGGGTACAGAGTCTTAGGACATCAGAAAGTACCGCCTCAGGAAGGCTGTCTGACTGTTGGTCATCACACAACATACATTAGAGTGGCGTTCAAGTCAGTTTCTCTACCACCACCCTCTTCCCCACCGGGTCCCTCACCATGATCACCCCAATGCTGGCTCTCTCACTCTTTGCACCAACCCCCCCTCCACTCACACGGACCTGTTCTGGTGCCTCAATCGCTCAGGGTCATTTTCCCTCCTGGGAAACTAAGTCGGGAGAAGGCTGTGGGTGAGCTGTGCCTCCCACCCATCGCTTGCTCTCCCCATGCGGGTGGAGTGGCAACGTTTCAGAGCCACGGCCACTGGTCTGGGAGGTGTCTGGGCACTGGCCGACTTCTCATTACACCTCAAATCACATCCTGTCATTGGCAGTCGATTCCACCCAGCCTACGGCCACCCGTCCATCCCTCACCGCTAACTCTGAAGGGATCAAAGGAGCCCTGTGTATTTTCCTAATCTCCCTAATCCTCCTCACTATCCCTGTGAGGGTGCAGGTATCATCACCACCGTGTTTCAGATGAAACGAAGGCCCAGAAAGTTTTAGTGACGGGCCCAAGGTCACCCCGGAGAGCTGGTGGCGGAGATGGGAATAGAACTCAGGCCGGCGGATCTCCCAGGCCACGAGTCTCCGTTAGACCCTGCCGTCTCGCTGAATTCCCCCCGCGGTTTTAATTGAATATCATGTTCTTCACTTCCTGCCCTGCACAGAGCAACAGCTGCCACGCACCCTCCTGAGCCGGCTGGCGGTACTTCAGTGGTGGGTGAAGTTATCCTGGGATATAAAGTGGGTGAAGCATTTCAGGATAAAAGGGCCCATCCAAACGGAAGATATTCACGAAGGTATAAAAGGGACGCCTCGACTTTACTGCTTTCCCTGACTTTCAAATGACATCGTGTCGTGTCGGGCACCGGGCTAAGAGGGCAATCTGCGTGGGAGGGTGAGTACGGGAGTCAGAAGGCGGGGATCCCGTGGAGGGGAAAAAGATGTGGAATTGGATGAAAATGTCTTCACACAAGGAACAAAAAAGTAGAGCAGTATCACTGGTGAGAAGACCGTCCGGGGTTCATCTTCTCTTGGGAAAGATGCTATAGGGTTTCAGGAGGATTAAGAGGAGGAGGGCTGTAGTTCGCTGCACCCTATTCCATCCACTGAACGGTCTCTACACCAGGGGCTCTGGAACGTGGGGTGTATCAGAACAGCCTGGGCAGCTGGGAGAGGCGTCGGTTTCTGGCCCCATCCTGGGAGGTGTGGCTTGGGAGAATGTGTGGTTGACCTGAGGGAAGGCCCCTGGCTATGCCCCTGCCCCCACCCCCATGCACTTCAGAAAGGTCTTGTCCCATGAGGACAAAGGTGCAAGCCTGCAGGGAGAGGCTTGACGTCCGCAGCACCAGCCAGAGCCCTGGGCAGCCGCAGGTCGCCTGCTCCACCGTGGGCGCCTTGGCCGGGGCCTGTCTGCAGGCCCGGGGAGGCTCCTGATCACACTTCAGTGCCCGGAGGACCCACGAGGAGAGAGGACTCTCGCCCTTGGAAATCTGAGCGGTTTGGTCCAGGCCAGGAGGAAATTGAAAAACTTCCCAACCAAAACGTTTACTTCCCGAAGAGATAAAAAGCAGCTCAGGGTCATAAATCCGTGCCAACACCCAGGACCCAGAGGTCAGGCTGGAGGCCCAGAAGGGGATCAACGTGCCCTGAGAATGAGGAATGCAAGGGGCCAGATCCCTGGCCATCAGGGCACACAGCTTTTCCACAAGCGCTCAGGTCACAGGAGCCCAATGGGTGCCAGCAGACACCTCCTGGGAGGTGGGGAGGGGAGGGAGGGCTTCCTGCCGTTCCCACAGGGCGAGGCAGCAGGGTCCTGGGGACGTGGTCCACCCAGAACCCCCATTCCGCCACTGCCTCTGTTTTGCAAAGTGGCATTTTTCCTGGAACCCAGCTTAGGCAAGTTCACCAAAAAGGAAGCAAATCATCAGGGAAGGCGGTGTAAACAACTGGCAGCCTCTGTGTTCTAAACAGAGAATCTGAGCTGAACCAGGAGGCGGCAGACCAGGCGCCCGGCCCCCAACCCCAGAGAGGGGCTGTGTGCCCGACTGTGCCCCATATTGGGCAAACGGGCCCCTGAGAAGGCAGCCCTAATTACCCTCAGGAACCTACGAAGTGTTTGGGAAATCATGAATTATGACTGCCACAGCAAGGACTGAATTATGACTCAGGATGCCTTTGACTGTTAACTTCATCTGCAGGGGCTTTTTATTTTAACATGCCAACATCCCCACTCTGGGTAGGATTACCCATGCTCCCTCTCCCCTGAAAGGCTCCCCAAGGTTATGAAAATCTGCAGAAAAGTGTCCTTAGAATCAAGGAAATGCCTTATGCTTTTCTCACCGAACCCTTAAGATTTGAGTATTGCAGAGGCTAGTAGGGAAGGAGGTCACTTCCAAGGGCAAAAGGTGAGCCTGCAGATCCTAAAGCCTCTTTATTTCTATATTTCAATCATCTTCTGCTGCTAGAGAATGAAGTAGATAATCATGCTCTGAAGTGAGGGTGAGAAGCCAATGTGAACTTAAAATACAGCTTGCTCCCCTCAATGATGGGCCTGTAACGCTAGAGAAGGCCTTTCACCTTCCTGGGCTTCAAGTTCTTCTCTCCATAATAGAGCTGTTATTTCACCCAGTAAACAAACCATGGCCCTTAACTGTCTCCCCAGGGCCTCGAGCTCCACATCCAAAAGGCACAGAAAGAGGAGCAATATATTAACGTGTGATTGTTTGCAATAAAATCAGGAACTCAAAAAAAAAAAAAAATCAGGAATTCAGTTTGAGAGCCTATGGAAGCTAGATGGGCAAGCCTCACAAAAAAAATAAGCAAACATTTAGACACATCACCATTCAACAAAGAGTGGATTCTCTTCTAGAGCGATCACCAGAAAAGGCCATCTCACATCTCTGAAATGGTGTTACAAATAAAACAGAAGTCCAAATAAGGAGAGGCGTAGGCTGTAGGAAGAGGCCAACGATCTGGACACGGCCAGCCCCAATTCTATCCCAGCACTAACTAGTTCATGAGCTTGGGCAAGACATCCGTCACACTGGCCCTTGCTTTCATTCTGTTTATGTTTTGTTTCTTAATTGTAAAAACCACATAACACAAAGTTGCCCTCTTAACAATTTTCAAGTGTAGAGTACAGTATTGTTAAGCTATATGCCACGCACAGTGTTGTACTACGGATTCCAGAACTTCTCTATCTTATGTTAATGAAACTACATCCACTGAACAACAGCTATTTTCCCTTTCCCCCCGACCACAGGCAACCATCATTTTACTTTTTCTTCCAATCAATATGATTGCTTTAGATACCGCATATAACTGGAGTCATGCAATCTTTTTGTGATTGCCTTAAGTTAACATAAGGTCCTCAAGTTTTATCCATGTCATTGCATGTGCCAGGATTTCTTTTTTTTTTTTTTTAAGATTTATTTATTTTATTTATTTATGATAGACAGAGAGAGAGAGGGGCAGAGACACATGAGGAGGGAGAAGCAGGCTCCATGCAGGGAGCCCGACGTAGGACTCGATCCAAGGACTCCAGGATCGCACCCTGGGCCAAAGGCAGGCGCCAAACCACTGAGCCACCCAGGGATCCCCAGATTTCCTTCTTTTAAACATTTTTTTTTTAACAGGTTTTATTTATTTATTCAGAGAGAGAGAGAGAGAGAGAGAGAGAGGCAGAGACACCTGGGCTGCAGGCGGCGCTAAACTGCTGCGCCACCGGGGCTGCCCCTGGATTTCCTTCTTTAAGGCCGAATAACATCCTACTGCATGTATATACCACATTTTCTATACCCTTTGGTCCATCAATGGGTAGTAGGATGCTTTCCCAATCTTGGCAATTGTGAATGATGTTGCAATTAACATGAGCGTACAAATATCTCTTTGAGATCCAGTTTTCAATTTCTTTTCCATATATACTAAGAAGTGAGATTGCTGGATCATAGGTAGTTCTATTTTTAATTTTTTGAAAAACCCCTATGCCGCTTTTCATAACATCTGCATCATTTTGTAATCCTACCAACAATTTGCAAAAGTTCCGATTTTTCCACATCTTTGCCAATATTTGTTATTTTCTGTTTTGTTCTTTTATATATATATATATAGTGGCCATCGTAACAGGTGTGAAATTATATCTTAGTGTGGTTTTTATTTGCATTTACTTGATGATTAGTGATATGAGCATCTTTTGATATGCTTTTTGACCATTTGCATATTTTCTTTGGATAAAATCTATTCAAGTCCTTCACCCATTTTTAAGTAGATTATTTGGTATTTTGTTATTAGGTTGTAGGAGTTTTTGTTAATATATTCTGAATGTTAATCCCTCATCCTCATTTGCAAACAATATAGAGTTTGCAAATATTTTCTCCCATTCTGTAGACTATCTTTTTTACTCTATTGATTATTTCCTTTGCTGGGCAGAAAATTTTAAGTTTAATGTAGTACTGCTTACCTTTCTTTGCTTTTGTTACCTGTGCTTTTGGTGTCATATCCAAGAAATCATTGCCTATTCCAATGTAATGAAGATATTCTCTATGTTGTTTTCTAAGAGTTTTATAGCTTCAGGTTTACATTTAGGTTGTTAATCCATCTGAATTAGCTTTTGTATATGGTATAATAATAAGAATCCATCCTCATTCTTTCGCATGTGGATACCCAGCTGTCCCAACACCACGTGTTGAAGAAAATATTCCTTCCCTATTGTGTAGCCTTAGTATACTTGTCAAAGATCATTTATGTGAGGATTTACTTATCTTTCTATTCAGTTCCATTGGTCTATGTTTCTTCATGCCAGTACCAGACTGGTTTGTTTACTATAGCTTTGTAATATTTCTGGTTTTGAAATCAGAAAGTACGAGGCCTCCAGTTTTGTTCTTTTGTCTCCACTTTGTTTGGGGGTCCTTTAAGATGCAGTATAAATTTTGCATTTTTTTCTCTTTATGGAAAAAATGCCCTTGGGATATTGATAGGGATTGAACTGAATATGTTTATGACTTTGGGAAGTATGGATATGTTAATGATATTAAGTCTTCCATCCCATAAACATGGGATCTCTTTCCACTTACTTGTGTCTAATTTCTTTCATCGGTATTTTGCAGTATTTAGTGTACAAGTCTTTCACCTCCTTGGTTAACTTTTTTTCCAAAATATTTTCTTTTTGATGCTACTGTAAATAGGTTTTTTTCTTAATTTCCTCTTTGAATCATTCACTGTTGATACACAGACATGCAACTGACTTTTTAGTGCTGGCTTCATATCCTACAACTCTACCAAATTCATTTACTTGTTCAAACAGTTTCTTTTTTTGTGGCATCTTTAGGGTTTTCTACATATAAGATCATGTCATCTGCAAACAAAATACTTTTACTTCTTCCTAATTTGAATGCTTCTATTTCTTTTTCTTGCCTAATTGCTCTGGCTAGGACTTCTAGTACTATGTTAAATAAAAGTAGTGGACAGCCTTATCTTACTCCTGATCTTAGATGAAAAGCTTTCAGGCTTTTACTGTTAAGTATGATGCTAGTGGTGGCCTTTTCCTAAATGACCTTATTAAACTGAAGTAGTTTCCTTCTATTTCTAGTCTGTTCAATGTTTTTATCATGGAAGAATTTTAAATTATATCAATTGCTTTTTCTGCATCAATTGAGATGACCATGTCATTTCTGACCTCCCTTCTTTAAGTATGGTTTATTACATTGATTTTTTTTTCATGTTGAACCATCTTTACAGCAAGGGATACATCCAGTTGGCCATGCCATATAATAGTTTTAATGTACTACTGAATTCAGTTCGCTAGTATTTTGTTAAGGATTTTTGCATCAATATTCATTAGGGATATTGGTCTATAGTATTCTTCTCTTGTAGTGTCTTTGTCTGGCTTTAGTATCAGGGCAATGATGGTCTTGTAAAAAGAGCGTGGAAGTGTTCCTTCCTCTTTAGTTTTTTTTGGAAGAGTTTTAGAAGGACTGACACTAATTTTACTTTAAATGTTTGGTAGAATTCTCCTGTAGTCCTGGACTTTTTTTGTTGAGAGTTTTTGATTACTGAGTTAATTTCCTTACTAGCTTTAGGTCAGTTCAGATTTTCTACTTCATAATTCAGTCTTGGTAGGTCATATGTTTCTAAGAATGTATCCTTTCTTTTAGGTTATCCAATTTGTTGGCATATAATTGTCTATAGGAGTCTCTTATGATCCTTTGTATTTCTGTGGTATCAGGTGTAGTGTCTCCTCTTTCATCTCTGATTTTAGTTGTCATCATGTTAAAAGGAGATTGTTGAGTTAGATTATTTCTAAAGCCTATCTTTCAAATTCTTTGGCACCTCAAAGGAACATTTAAAAATGTATTATAAAATATTTGAGATACAAAATGATATAAAAAAAAGAATACCACAAATACCTATCTGACTTAAAAAAATAAAGGTTATAAGTGTAATAGACAAACTTCTGTGTATCCTTCCCCAAGTGTGTTCTCTATTCTAGAAAAATACACTATCCTAAATTTTATGCTTTTCATTCTCACACATTTCTTTACACTTTTATTGTACACATTTATATGGATCCATGAAAATTATGTGGCATTTTTGCCTGCTTTTAACTTTCTATTAGTAGTGTCATATCGTATTTATGAGTCTACAAGTAACTTTTGTTCTTTTAACATCTTATTTGTGACCTTCATCCACGTTGATGCATGTAACACTTGGTCATTTTCAGCCCTGTCTAGCAATGATTATATGAAGGTGCCACCATTTATGTACTGCTGATGGATATTAGGTTGTTTACATTTTTTTAACAATGCACTCATGTGATACTTCTTATAATAGTGGACTACTTGGGGTGTAGGGAATGCACATCTTCACCTTGACTAAATAATGCTATGTTTTTCCCCTAAAGTTATTGAACTGATATATATTCATACCAGCAGGGCACAATGCTTCCCACCGTGCAAAATTCATACCATCACTTGGTAAGTCAGGCATCTTATGTCCAATTTGATGGACATAAAATGGTAGTCTGTTGTAGTTTCACTTGTGTTTTACTGATAACCATCATATTAGTTCATTTTGTCATAGGTTTAACAGTCATTCATTCATGTTCCTCCTCTGTGAATTGCTTCTTCATATTTTGCCTACCTTTGAGTTTTAACATGGATGGACTGTATTTACTCTCCATTCCAGGCAAGTCAGGAATTGTATGACCAGATCTCACTATTGTGCAATGCATTCGTGGGGAATTAATAACATAGCTCCCACTTGTACTACATGAATTTGTAGACAAGCATCACCTTTCCTTAGGTTCAGTGTATCCATATTTTCTTGACACCAGCCAGTGCAGGTGGAGAATGAGTCTCTTGTTAGAGAACTGAAACTCAGGGTCCTCATGGCACTTGTTGCTGAGCTGATGCTGATTCTATCCAGATGGCCACCTGCATCACCTGATCTGGAGAGGCCTAAGCATGCCCTGGATAGAGGCTGTACGCACTAATTCTCCACAGCAAGAGTCATGGAGCTATGGCTCATGCTCTAATACTCAGAATTCCCTGGGTTTTATGAAGAAATGTGTATTCCTGGTATTTTTCACAGTTGCAAAATGCTAACATTTATTTAACAACATGTCACAAGTGAAGCCAAAAGAAATGCCCAAGGTTGAATTTGGGATTTCTCTCACTGCAATTTTGGAGCACAGCGTTCACCAAAGAAGGGTCAGCAATGAAGAGGCAAAAAGCTTATTGTGTGAATTTTTGTTTAACTCTTCTTATGGAAAACCAATTTTGTCCATCAGGGATTTAAACAAGTCAGGATACACGAGGCACTAGGCACACAGGAAAAACTGACCTCAGTTTGCAAATCTGTCTAGCCTCTTATTTGTATGAATCATTGCTGCTGTCACTTTAAACTGCTGTCCCAGCTATAGTTAGGTTGGTTGGTTTGCAAAGTGTAATGTTAATGTGGACTGGATGTCCACAGTGGATACATTCCCATTGGAGAAGACTAAATGCCCATTGACAGAACCCAAAGTAAAAAAAAAAAAAAAAAAATAGAAGTTGTGGTTTTGACATTGAGACACAATTCATAGGGCATTCAAGAGGAGAGGTTATTTTTCACAGCCCCCCTGCCTCCTCCAAAAATAAGTATACACACACACACACACACACACACACACTTCAGAAAAGTAAGGCTGTCCCATGAAGCCCCCATTCTGCTGAGTTCAGTTTATTTTATTTCTACTTCTCAGTAGCAAGAAAAGCCAAAAGTCAGGGGAAATGAAGAACAGTAACAACAAAAAGCAAGGAAAATTCTATCAGACCTAAAATTCATAAAAGAATGAATAAACATGTTTACCAGAAAATCATAAAGCAAACCAAAATGCCATCAATCTGTCAGTCAATTACTACATAATTATTGAGTGCATGGTACTCTGCATCTTCTGGATTGGAAGGCTCCTGTAGCTTCCCCAGGGCTGACGAGAATAGGTATTTAGGAACAGCCCAAACTTGGATGGCTGCTTCGGTTTTTGATCAGCATCTTACACACAGCCAACAAAAGAAATACAGGAACATAGAGCTAAATAGAGAAAAAATAGAAGACCATGCAAGACCTAGGCAAAGAGAATCTCTGAAAAACACAAACCTTGACTAATTAATCCATCTGCAAATATTTATCTAGGACTTGGGATATACAGTCAATGTCTATGCCCTACCAATAGTATCTCCCCCCTCTGAGCTTCAGTTTTCTCAGCCATAAATTGGAGATAATGATAGTACCTACCTTGAAGGACTGTGGCAAGTGTCAAATGAAATTACACATTTAAAGGATGTGGAACAGTTCCTGGTATAGTGCTCAGGTGTCAACATTAAGGAAGGAGACAAATCATAAGCACGTAGAAACTGAACAATAAAGACATCAATACAAGAGATGTCACACGCCGTGCATTATTAATTGCCAAACAAGTGCTTCTCACCCCTGAATGTCAAACTTGAGGGCACAGAGCTATGAGAGAGCCAAAAGGAGTTTGGTTTCTCTCACTAGCCAAGCACCTGCCTTTTGCACGTGTCTGAGAAGCTGTGAACTGGGTCCCTCTAGAGACACCATAAATTGGGATGGGCTTTTGGGAAAAAACCCAGAGCCACCCCTTCACATGGGGGCGGTGCAGCAGAGTGCTGGAGAGCACAGCTATGGTGCCACACCACCCAAGTTCAAAGCCCAGAACTGGCATTTATTACTCATAGACTACTGGGAAAGTTACTTAACTCTTGAGTCTCGGTTTCCTTGTATATAAATGAAGAATGATACTATCATCTATTTCGTAGGCTGGCATGAAGATGAACTGAGAGAGTTCACCTTCTGCTTGTAATAAAATGCTTGAGATAACATTTCTTATCCAAACTGAATGCTAACCCAGCTGCTTCTTCAAGATTCCCAAAGAAAGAAATTCCATAACCTCCTCCTGTGAAGGAATCCTCCCTTTCTAATGTTTATATAATTGGAGAGAGCTATTAGAGATTTTTATAAACCAGCTCATTCTACAGATGAGGAAATTGAAGCCTCAGAAGTTTAAGCAACTTGCCTAAAGTCTTCCAGATAGTGGCAGCGCTGGGGCTGGCTCCCAGTTCTCCTGACACCTGGATCCATATTCTTCCTGCAAATGCTGCATTTATTACTTCTGTCTATAGGCCCTCTCCTCCCGTGATTCCAAACACAAGGCAGAGCATTCCAAGCCCTCCATAGTCTGGCTGTCATCTGCCTCATGGGGCACCCAACACATAGCATCCCTCTTCCCCACATGGGCTCTGGGAAAGCTGTGAAATAGCTACATGGGTACAAACATGGCCAGAACACCACCTTTACTACTGATAAAGGCTAAACTGGAGAATATAGCCTAGTATATGAGAGCCAGTGGGCCCACCAACTGACCCCCCTCCTCCCATTAGACAGACTCTCACATGCAACCCCATCCATATGGACTGGAGCACAAGGGAGCAGATTTCCACGTGGTAGACATTTTTAATCCCAAGAGGATAAAGGAGTACAGGGATAAGCAGAACATGCCCAAGTATTCTTCTGCAATGCACCAATCAGAGAAGTCACTGCAGCTCCCTAAAGCTAGACAGCTGTCGGAAGTGTGAGAAGTCCCCTTTTGTAGAAACCAAGAGTGGGGAAAAGACTTCCTTTTTTAGTTCCACCTCTTTCCAACTGCCCTTCCTTTCCTCCCTACTCTAGTCCTAAAAATGACTTGTAAGCTTTTGGCCCCTCTTCCGGCTTAGAGAAGGTAATATGTGAACTGAGCCTTGAAAGATGGAAGGGCACTGGATGCTAGGGAACCTAGAGAATAGGCAATCTGTCTAAAAGGAGAAATGTGTTTGACAGATTGCCTAAAAAAAAACTGAGAGTGGGGACATCCTGAGCTTATGGGATCTGACACTGCATAGGCATTTAGGGACCTGACTGGTGGTCAATGTCAGAATGGGGTAGAATGGGACCTGAGACTTGCTTTTATTGTTGCCCACCACCCCATAGCCAGGTTGTATAGGAAGAAGACATGAAGATCCACCTGCCCTAATTGTTGGAGGCAATATTTAGCATCACATTCCATACATGGCTCATGGCCAAAGTGGCTTCAGACCCTTTTGTAACCATCCTTAGTAATTCTTCCCATTCTTAAAAATCCCCTTCATTTTTTTCCACCTTCTTGCTTCCCCCTCATTGCCAGTTCTGTCAAATGACACCCAATAAAAAGGAATGAGTGCCAAGAATGTTAACTGAACTTAACTCTATGCTCTTTACATGCATCATTTCATTTAATCTACATTTATAATAATGTAGGTACCATAATCCCATGTAGTAATAGTTGAGTCTCAGAAGGGTTAAGAAACTACCCCAACATCACACAGCTAGTAAGTGACAAAGCTGTGACTTCACAAGCTTGGAATCAAGAACTCATGCTCTTTTCAGCAGGTAACTTCATACACTATTTTGAAAAGAGCTAATAACTGTTGGCACTTTATGCTTTTACACCAGATGGCTTCACCTCAGGTATTTTGAAAAACTGAAAAACAATCATAAAGACCTGTGATCACTTTTTCCTTGCAAAGCCATCCTTCTGCTGAGAACAGGGAAAACTCTTCTTCCCTGTGGCAGAGAAGTTAGCTTCTCTCCATCAAACTTTACCTATGGTTAGACCATGATGAAGTGACAAGAGAGAAGACAGACATGGGCTTATACAGTGTCAAGAAGCATGTGAGGTGCATATGGATATGCTTCATTTGATTATTTTGGACCATTATCACCTCCAAAGCCAATGCATAGATGGCCTTCCTGTTTCCACGGGCTCCCTCTTGCTGGCCTTTGATGACTTCTTTGCTGCAGCATCCTTTCTTCTTCCCTAGAATTTGGCCTAATTTCCCCTGGATCAAGAGGCATTGTTTATCATAAGCCTGAATACCCTGTGACTATCCCTAATACTTACACAGGTTAGGCCTCAAAGACATTTCTCTGGTGCCTGCCTTTTATCCTGCTATAGACACGTCTGTAAAAGAACATGTGTTATTAGAAACTGCTTGCTCAGTGTTCTCTGTCTCGGACTTTCAAAGCACTCACTGTAATACTCTGCATTCCATTCTGGGTATCACACAGTGAGTTCAGAGGACAGTGATCCTGATAAGGGAAATTCAGGAGGTCAAGCCTATGAGGCTAGCTCAAGGACTATAGGGAGAAAGTCAAGACAGAGAGTTAAGTTCCCAATTTGAGGCCCTTATTGTTCTGAAGACATATGTATGAAAATTAAAATGTAAAAGGAGAACATCAAAAGGAAAGGCTATATTCTAAATTAAGAGACATTTCTGTGCAAGAGACATTTAAAACGGAATGGTAAAGAAACCCACAGCTAGAAGGAAAATTCTGGAGTTTAGCTTCTGTGGAATAATAGGAAATTAAAATAGATAAATTATATTAAATGGTTTTGAGTACACCACATTGGTCACAATGAAAGAGAGAATTTGTAAATTGGAGGGCAGTTCTGAAGAATTCACTCACAACACAGCTCGGAAAGACAAAGAGATAAACATGAAAGAGCTGCAAGAGACTGGGAGGTAGACTGATAGGTTCCAACATAGTGTCTATCATTTCAGTGCAAGAGAAAGGGTGGTTGGGGGAGAAACAATAGTGGAACTTTATGGCTAAGAATTTTTAAGAACTGAAGAAGGTCATGAATCCTCTGAAAGCACATACTGTATACAGGACAGCATTTAAAAAAAATAAACAAAACTAAAGCAGATACTTCATGGTGAAGGTGAAGAATGCCAAAGATAAGAAGAAAATCTTAAGCTGAAGGGGATAGGGACCTGTCTTCAGATATCTGAAAAGCTGTGTCTCGGAAGAAGAGTTAGTTGCAATATCTCTGAGCCCCTCAGAGGGTGACCCAGAACCTCTGGGGTGGATTTTAAATGACTATAAGGAGGAACTTCCTAATAACAAGGACTTCCCAGAATGCCTAGTTTGGCTTAAATAAGGAAGGGAGTTCTGTCACTAGAAATTTTCCTTCCTACATAAAGTCTCCCATTCTCAAGGGCACTGGAAGAAAGGTAGGCAGACATGGGAGGTACTGGATGGCTGGGGCCCAGGTGGTAGGATCAGGGCTATTTAAGTGGCTTAAACACTGGAAAATGGAGCCTGAGGATGCAGGCAATTGGAGAGAAAAGAGCAGTGTCCAAAGGAGAAATGTGATTTCACCTCTGTAATGGTTCATTTGGGTCTATCCTCTTGCTTGTCATTTTCCATATGAATTACATACCTTTCCTCAATTTCTACTCCACAACCTCTCCTAGAGTCAGGCAATTTGCTTTCATTAACCTGTTTCTTCTCCCACTTGGATCTTAGAGCAGAGCTACTTGCCATCTTGAGATTCTCTATCCTTATCACTTTTTCCAGAGGAGATTAGACAGCCAACAGAAAACTTACCAGCAATTTCCATTTGTGAAGGTGTCACTGAAAGATGCTATTTCTGAGCCCTTTCCCTGAATTCCCTGAGGCAGAAGACAGAGTGACTGCTCTAAAATCACAACTCAGACAGTAGACTTTGGTTTTACAAGGTTCTGTTATATATACTAACCTCAATTGATTAAAAAAAAAAAAAAGGTAAAGCAGTCATTATCATTACCAGGAAATCAAGAATCAAAACGGATATATAAGGCATCAAAAACCAACACTCACCAACAAATCAAGTGCCTGGGTCTCCAGATCAAGAGATGGTTAATCACCCTGAATGGCTGAAGCCATCTGGTATAAGAGCAAATCAAGAAGAGATGGTTCTAATGTTCCAAGTTGCTTCTAGGAGGGAGATTTTGTCTACTGGGCAATGTATCTCACTTGTCTGGCCCCACATTACTCTGAGTGGGCTCTGTATGTCCCTAACCCTCCCCAGCTGACACTCAAAAGAGATATTCCCATAGAACCATGGTTATGGCAGTTGAGAGAATTAGTAATAGCACCTAGCACTAATCCCTGGTAGAAAGAAGGCAGTCAGTAGAGGTGTATCGCACTGAATTAGAATTATAGCTCAGACTTGTTATGGGCTGAATCAACCACCTGCGGGTTGGCCAGGAAAACCAACCCACATTTTTCTATCCCCAATGCTCACTCTGCTCTAGCTACTCTGGCCTTCTTGCTCCTTGAACATACCAAGTTCACTCGTGAGTCTGAACTTTCCTCCTCCACCTCTCTCACTCCTTCAGATCTCTCAAATAAAGCCTTCCTGAATTATAATCCCAGGCCCATCCTGGCACTCCTCCTTCCCCCTCCTTATATTATTCCTTTCCATGGCATTTAGGACCACCCAACATATCACATACTTTACTTGTTTAACTGCAGCAGATCTGTCTCCCTTGCCCAGAGTACACATTCCTTGAAGCCGAGAGGTTTAATATGCTTTGTTCCCTGCAGCATCCCCAGCAGGTTGAATAGTATTGCTGTATAGGATGCTCAAGATGTATTTGCTGAATGAATGAATGAATGAATGAACCAGTTCATTTACAATACTGTTTCTATGGACTTCCAGATCCAAACAACAGATTTTCAAGCTGACTTTTGAAATGTAAGTCAGTTCATAAATATGAACCTTCTGGAAATGTTTTGCATACTAATAACTGAAATACAGAAATAATTTTTAATAAGCCTACTCTCCCCTCAGGTCAGGCTGTGTACCATCTTGGGACAGATACAAGGAAAAAGACTTATTGAGGCCCCCTGAGTCAGCTTGACGCTGTGTGGGGACAGAGTGGGATAGAGCTTTGCTGAGTGAGCTGTGGCAGGAGGCCTAGAGCTATAAAAGAGAGAAAGACATCCAGAAGAAGAACACCAACCCATGAGCCTGGAAACAGAGACCCTATTTGGAGTCTTGGGCTGTGCTGGGCAGTGTGGGCCAGAGAGTCTCTCAAGTAAGATCCTAAGAAATCAACAAAATGGGGAGGGGGACAAATGGGGGGGAGGGGCCCAAGGGGCACACAGGAGAATAGGGAGTGTATGTTATGACAAGAGCACCGAGGAGGAAGACAGTGGGGCCCCTGGGGTTTTCAGAAAAGGCTCACTGGAGGAGGTGGTCCAGCTGCTGACCTTGAAAGGAGGGTTGGTCCACAGCCTCAAGAGAGAAGGGGACAAGAAGGGCTGGCTCCCACCTGGGCCAGAAGAACTGGTGCTGCAGACACAGGGCCAGGGTGCTACAAACACAAAGTTCTGTGCTAGCAAATCTAAAAATACCTACCCTCTATTTTTTTCTTTCCCTCCTGGTCCCTTTTCTTCTTCCCACCCTCCTTTCTATTTTCTTCCTTCTCCGATTATCCTTTCTGGCAAGGCTTCAACTCATTTGCTCATCCCACCAGGGAATCTCTTACCCGAGGGGCAGGTCAAAATCTTGCTGGACTCCCTGCTGTTCAGGTACAGGTTGGCAGCAGCTCCAAAGGCTTCCCATCCCCCTCGACTCAGTTCTTTCAAATGCCAATTAACAGGTGTCAGCAATGCTGGCCTGGACTAAGAGACCCATGTCTGCATAACAACCCAACTATTTTGGCTCTCCAGCCTGCGAGCATAAATATGGTGGTGTTTGAGCCCTTGGGGCCTGTGGAGTTTACAAGTATGCTGTCAAGATCTCTTCACTGGGCTAGCGCTTGAAGTGCTGCCAAAAAGCCAGGGGACTCCTGTGCTTTTATGTGTTCCCAAGCGCAGGCTGCCCTGGCTCCAGGAGGAGCCCTCTGGGGACCGCGTGTCGGTGTGAATCTCAAACAGCAAGCTGACATTCCGGTTGGGAGTGTGACAGTGCATGCTTGGGTGATGATGCCAGGGCGGCAGGTGACACGGGTCCACTGCAGAGGGGGAGAGGAGCCGGAGTGGCTTCCAGTTACATGTCCTCAGAGCTCTGAAGGATGGCACCAGGGTCGGGGGAACAGTTACAAAACGAGGTTACAAAATCCGGATGTCCTGATCAAATTGAGACCACTGAGATGGGGGCATTGGGAGCACAGGCTACACCGGTGTTCCCCAAGAGCATCTGACTTGGGCTAACCTAGGATTAAAACATTGCCAGCCCGAGAAACAGACCACTGTCAACCGGTGAAAATGCATATGTACCATCTCTCAGAGAGACAAAGAGGAGGCATCCATATGATGTGCCCTAGATGCCTCCCTGAGGAATCCTCTTTCAGGACCATCTTCTCCACACACACACACCCCACACACCCACCCTCCACCAGGCCTCATGCCCGCCACTGAGGTTCTAACTCATGGTAAACATCTGAAAACAGAGTGGCTGCCAGGGAGGAGAAAAAAGAGGCGAGGGTGGAATGGGATGGGGTGGGGCATGGCGACAGGAAGAGCTCAAAAGATTCTCAGGTTGGGCGCCTACCAAGGTTGGCTTGTCCCCAGGGCAGTTTGGCCCTGGCCCTGCGGGCAGGAGGAAGCAGGTGTAACACACGCTTCTGCCACTGGGGGCAGCACGCCCCCCTGCCTTTATCACCACACCTCAGGCTTTGCTCTGGGTTCAGATCTGAGTTTGTGGGACCTTTTATAAACTTGGTTTCCTCCGACAGAACAGTGTCACAGGGCTTGAACAAACCCTGCCATATCTGCTTTGTAGAGGGGAAAAGCTACAGAAAGAGGCCTGATGGGGGAGCTACTGAGATCTCCCCCTCAGGATCAGCCTGATTATGCTTTTGTGATCACTGTTCTAGAAACTCCAAGGAGGAAGGCTTTCTTGATTTCCCCGGCTCTTTCGCTACTCATCGCAGAAGCCTCATACATTATAGATTCTACATTCATGGGGACCAATGCCCAGAGAGAGAGGCAGATCAAGATCACCCAAGACCACCTACTTCCCCTTGGTGCCTAATCATCCTCCTGCTACAGGATTTTTTGTTTCACCTTGTACATATCCCGTTAACATATTGAGATGATAAAGCACAGTATGCATCCTTGGGAATATTTCCTCTTCCCCGAGGTAGACTATGAACTCTTTATAAGTGGGGATGGCCTTTATTCCTTCACTCTCTGGTCCTAAATTAACTTACAGCTTCTGTGCAATGCTTACTCCAGGTGCTCCTGGCTCCTGACGGCTTGAGGAGAAAACAGAGTCTGCACAGCCTGAAAATGTGCGGATGAGCCTAACAAGAATCCTAAAGACGACGTGGAGTCCTGCCCCTCAACTGTTAGGATTTGGAGTAGTCATCTGCCTCTAAGCAAAAGCCAGATGCCCGCAGAGGTGAAAGAGGAAGCTTTCAAAAGGATGAGGTGAGTTCTCCTGAAAAGAAATCTTACTAGATGAAGACAGAAAACAAATAATTTCTCCCAACGTGAGAAAATAATTTATTTCTCTACTATATGGTGGCCAGAAGTCACTGAGCCATAAAATCTAAAGGCCATGTATGTTTGAGAAGGTTGTCAATGGGTTCATTTTTATTTTACAGTGAGTGTATGGCCCCAAGATGCCCAAAGAGGAGTGTCAGAGCCTCAAATCTTTGCCCTTTTTGGGGAAGGCCACTCTGGGCAGACATTTCGCTGATCATAATCACTTTTATATGTAACTGGACCTTAATTCATTTGGTAGTTTGAGCTACGGAAGGGCGGCACAGATTAGAGAGCTATGTCTGTAACTGACGAAATCTGCGCCTGGCATGCATTTGTGGGGAAATTAAAAATAAAATGAGGCTCATCTGAAAAATGCCTGGACTGGAATTAGCCGTCTCCTGACCGGTCACGCATGGAACTTGTCGGAGATGACCAGGACAGAAAAGTGAGACCAGGGCACAGATCGGGCCGTGCTGCCCGCCAGGCTCCTGGGAGCCTGTCATAATTTATAATGGATTATCTTAGGAAATAGATGAGGATGGCTTGTGTTCAGGAGCCAGGAAGGACTACTTTGGTTTAAAAGGAAAAAAAAAAAAAAGCCCGAAACATGTCTCAGAAATGCATGACCCATTGTTATTTATTCCACAAGATATTTGATGCCTTGACTTGGTTTGAATTAACTCATCAAATCCTGTGCTATGAACATGACATCTTTGAAGGGAGTTAATAGAGCCAGGCCAGGTAAATGGCACTTATTTCTAGCACTGGTGTTGGAGCTCCTGTTTGCACTCTTTGCCATAAAGTAGCTTTCCTAAATGCACTGGAGTTTCAGTTTATATTTTGAGTTTCAAAAACTGGGGCTTACACACACACACACACACACACACACACACACACACGGTATATGCCTCTGTGACTTCTCTTTCCCTCTGCAGGGCCCCTGAGGCCCATTTCATGTGATTTCATCAAACGTAATTCCTCTGGACCAACTACATTTGGTTGCATAGAGAGAGAAGAGGCAGGAGCATTTGCTGACTTTTCTCTGGGCAATGTGACAGGGAATTACATAAGTTCTGTTTACCCATCACAAAGACCCTCGAAGGTATTATCAGTCTGCTGATTTTATTGATATGGCCACTGAGACATGGAGAGATTACTAGACGGCCAAAGTCTACCATCCAGTAAGTGGCCCAGCTGGACTCTGAACCCAAAGCTCAGGGTACCAGCGTGGGTCTGTACACCCAGTCAAGGTGAGGTCAGAATCCTGCTGTAACTGGGCAGGATCTGCAACATCAGCAGAATTTCCATGGTAGCAGTCAGCTCCACCTCAATCCTTAGCTCACCTAACCTGGCCCTCAAATCCAGGCTTCTTTTTCTGGAACAATTATGAAAAAATGCACTTCAAACATGGAAAGGTAATAGCAATTAAACAACTCACTTTCCACTGTCGGCTCGGTTTCTCTGTCTCAGTAGAAAGCCTAATGGGATGTTTTATGAGGATGACAGAGACAGACACGGAAAGTGAGACTTGCTCACCGGGGCTCCCTGGAAAGCTTGGGTCATTCACGGCTGGAATTGCTCTTCAATAACAGCCAGCTCTTCAGTGCACTGGAATAAAGCTGCAAACCCGGGAGTGCATCTGCATTTCAGCCACTCTATCTGGGAACATAGCAGCTAGTTTGCCATTCAGAGGAGCGGCATTTCAGCCTCTGTAGAAAGAAAGACCAAGAGATTGTTTTGTCCAATATGTATCCAAACGTGTAGTACCTCAGAGATGAGGTATGAATCTTTACACTTACATGTTGGGGGAGGCTTCAGGGTGGAAAGGCAGGACTGATAAGAAGCCGGGATACAGGGGCACCTGGGTGGCTCAGTGGTTGAACATCTACCTTTGGCTCAGGTCATGACCCCGGGGTCCTGGGATGGAGTCCCGCGTCAGGCTCCCTATGGGGAGCCTGCTTCTCCCTCTGCCTGTGTCTCTGTCTCTCTCTGTGCCTCTCATGAATGAATAAATAAAATCTTAAAAAAAAAAAAAAAAAGGAAGCCTGGATGCAAAGTATAGTCACAACTCTCCTATGTGACCCAGTATGTCACACAGCAATGGCGGGGGGGGGGGGGGGGGGGGGGGGGGGGCGGGGAGGGATGGAGAAAGAGAGAGAGACAGAGAGCAAAAGAGAGATAACTCACTGGGGATAAGTTTCAAGCATTCCTCCATGACACCTTGTGTTGTCTACGGAGTAAAGGTAACAGGAGGTCATTCGCTGCTGAGAGATTTCAGAAATGTGTCCCTGCCTAACTTTATTCCTATCTAACAGATGCATGAATTCTGCAACTGGGTGGAAGGAAAAAGGAATGACGCTGAACAGGCACCTACTCTGTGCCACGCACTGTGCAAGGCTCATCCTCCAATCTTCTTAATCCTCAATGATGTCTCCTCTGAGATGTTAGTCTCTTTTTAGAGATGAAGAAATTGAAACTAAGACAGGTTAGGTTCCTTGCCAAGCATTACATAACCAGTAGGCAGCCTAAGATTCAAGTCCATGTGTGTCGGGCTCCCAAATTGAAATTTGTCCCCTGTTAAAATGTGACTGTCTCTGGAAAAGGTGGCATGTGGGACGTTATCAGTCATTTACACCATAGACTAATGAACTGACTCTACCCTTGCTTGAGAAAAAGTTTTACTTAAAAAGCCTAAACGTCCTAGATTCCACAAAGGGAAAGAAAGTACAGAAGAGAGGATGGTGATGACAAAGACATAGATCAGTCACTTCCCAATTGTGCCCAGCCCTAAATTCCCTGGCAGCTTAACAAGCAGGTGGAAGGCAGGAGGGAAGATGTGACACATAAGGTCTTTCTTAGACTCTCATTTCCAGAAAGACAGATAGTGCAGAATGGAAATGCTGCTAAGGTTCCAAGAGCAAGCAGTGATATTGAGAAGGGAGAGAGGGGCTTACTGGTAATTGTGTGTAGCACAAGTCAAGGCCCAAAGGCAGCTGGCCCTACCCAGGCCACAGCCTGGCCCATGGTCTGCAGGGCCTCCAGGCTGACTGGGTCTGGGAATGATACCTCCTGGTCCCCTTAGAAACAGGGGACCAGCCTGCTCAGCACCACACTCGTGGCCCTCGGAGGTGGCACCATGGCTTAGAGTGGAGCATTGGAACTGGCTTTTTCACCTCCAACCTGTGTGGCCTCTAGCATGTTACCTGCCCTCCTGTCTCCTCATTTGTAAAATGAGAATCATAAGGCCTACCTCACGGGGCCATTGTGAGAATGATGGGCAGGTGGCACTTAGTAAACGGCAACTAATGCTACACATAATCTGCAGTCAGGTTACATGGAATTGTGATCCAAAGGCTGTGGGGCCAAGTTGACTTAACCATCAATGTCACTTCAAGTCACCACCCAGTGTGAACCGAAGCGCAATGGGAAGAGCTGTCAGCTTCAAACACCAAACTACCTTCTTTATCTAAAGCCACAATGTCTGAAACTCCACATTCAGGATATATTCCTTTGGCACCTGCCCCAAACATCCTTTGTTCTTTTGATGGGCAACACATTAAGTCTACCGATTAATTAAAGCGACCAATGGCAGCTACCCACTGGAATTGTCTGGGTATAAAATAAGTGCTCATGCCAGGCCTCCCTCCCTGACCCCCTTCCCCCACCACCCAATTACACCTCTGGGAGTGGCCCAGGCATTTAAAAAAAGAATACTTGTCAAGTGTTTCTAAGTTGCCAAATGTGTAGCCAAGGTTGAGGACCCCTGCTTTAAACTATTTCACTATGAAGAATATAAGCTCTAGCAGTCCAAGGAATACAGCAGTGTCCTCAGAGCTTACCACTGCACTTGGCACAAAAACAGTTAGCCTACAAGGTCATTGCTGTTGTTACCGAATGAAAATAAAGATGTTGATGGCTCTAAATGGACTGCAATGAGAGCCAGAGGCAAGGCAAGGGACAAAGCGCTGAAAGGCACACACAGAAGAAATAGCCTCTGGGTTATTATAGAAGAGCAAGTCACACTTCTAAGGGAATTGTGCTGCTTGTTACTTGTAGCAGCAAAAGACAGACATCCTATAAGGAGGGGAAGATACTTACAGTAGGACTGGGAGAAAAAAAGAAAAGAAATGCTTCTCCAAGTTTCTAAAGTAACATAATGCAAAAAGATATATTTTTCAATTAAGTATTTCTACAAATCCTGTTGGCAGTTGGAAATTATAGAAAACCACATGTTCTGGAATCAGAGGACTCTGGCTTCAAATCTCATGCCTCCCACTTATTAACTGCATGACCTCCTAGATGGAGGTCGGGGGCTTTTTTCACAGGAAAAAAAGCTTTTTTTAAAAAGCTTCTCTGATCCTCAGTTTCTAGAGCTATAAAAGCATGAGTAATATTATAGCTCTCCCAGGGAGGATAAAGGATGCTGGGTGAACCGTGCCGGCACGCAGTAAGTGACTGATCCATGTAAATTCCCTCTCTCTGCTCTCTCCTTTCCTCCATTCCATCCTAGCAAACCAGGTGATGTATGACTCTGGAGAGAACACCTTTCAAAAGGAGAAATCAGATTAATGCTTGCCACTTTCTTCTTCTTTTTTTTAAAGTAGGCTCCATGCCCAATGTGGGGCTTGAACTCACAACCCCAAGATCAAGAGGCTCCAAGACATGGCTCTAGGGTATAAGTCTATCTGGAGGACACAAGGAAGTCTACGCCTCCCAGCAAATGAGGAGTGAATGTACAAATGAATTATTTATATATATGTGTGTTTTGCCTCCAAGGTTTGAAGCTCTTTAAAAGTAAGGTTTGTGCTTTCTTCTATTTTTTGTATTGCCCCATCATACTTAGCATAAGCCTAGCACACAGTAAGTTTTTGATAACTATTTCTTGATGCCAGCCCACTTAACTTTTTTCTATTTTTCATATTTATTTCCATCTTCCAATTCAACATCACCATGACTCTCAGAGACAAAACAATCCTGTCTTTCAGTTGCAAACTTCAGAAAGAAAATGCTTGAGATGGTGGCCAGGGTGGATTCTCTAAGATCAAACACTAAAATCTGAATACTGACATTTGCAAACCCGTTGTGGCAGGCTGATAATGGTCCCCTCAAAGACATTCGCATCCTAATTCCTAGAATCTGTGAATAAATACATCACCGTACATTTGCAGATGTAATTCAGTTAAGGATGTTGAGATGGGGAGATTATTCTGGATTTTGGGGGGTAGATCCAATGTAATCATAAAGGTCCCTTAATCACGGAAGAGGGAGAGAGAATAGCTAGTGTCAGAGTGATGTAGCTAGTGTCAGTCATTGCTGACTTTAAAGATGGAAGGAGCCATGAACCAGGAAATACAGACATCCTCTAGAAGCTAGGAAAGGCAAAGAAAAAGATTCTTCCCTGGCATCTCTAGAAGGAATACAGCCTGCTAACGTCCTTATTTAAACCCACTGAAACCCATTTCAGACTTCTGACCTCCAGAAACATAAGGTAATCAATTTGTGTTGTTTTAAACCACTTAAGTTTTTCGTAACCTGTTACAGAAGCAATAGGAAACCATTATACCAACCGTATGTTAATTTTCTTTCTGGAAACTTTTCTAATTGTACTGAACTATCAAGTCCAGTTGAGAAGAATGTTTCATAAGCCAAGGATCTTTTGAACACACCACTTACTTTTCTGAACCACATTAATTTCCTATTTGTCTACATATTAATACCTAATAATCTATAGATAAAAAATCACCAGTAGGTGACATATCTAACACAGAGTATACCAACATAAAAATGTTCAAGTTAGAAGTTGCAACTTATTTTTTTCTATTAGTTTTATTCTTTAAATTTGCAATTCAGTGTTTTGTGCAATACAATAGTCAAACAATTAACTCAGTGTACAATATGGATCACTACCAATAACAGAATGGATGCTGGCCAGTATTCTCTACCAGGGCACACCAGATAAAAGTCAGCCCTGATATTGAATGGCCTAAAAATTACAGATATCTCCTTTTGCATATGTATATGGATAAGGTCTAAAGAATTCGTTTTGCTATTTTATAACACCTCCCACTTCCCAATCCTCAATTAGAATCCATCATATATAGCATGGTCGTGCATAAATCCCGGTGACAACTTCTACTCATTGTTAAAATAGCTGGGGGAAGTGAATTCCAGAACTCTGGACCTGCCACCAAGAACCTTTGAAGTACAAAATAAAGATCTAAGTATTTTTGGCAGAATTGCACACGTAATCTGGATAAGATAATTTAACCCAAAGGAATAAGGTAAGATTTTTCAGAAGACTCATTAGTGAGAAGCAAAGATAAACAGGTTCATCCATCAATCATAGCTTAATAGTCCCATATCTTCACTTATAAACCACCCTCACAAAAAGTCTCATCACACTCCTCAAACACCTCTCTCCCCATTGTAGTGGCAGGAGAAGCTGAATTCCTGAAACAGGCATTGCTGGTTTCTTGGCCTCTTGGCCACCATCCCTCCTTTCCTTCCCTTTTTTTTTTTTTTTTAAGATTTTATTTATTTATTCATGAGAGACAAAGAGAGAGAGAGGCAGAGACACAGGCAGAGGGAGAAGCAGGCTCCATGCAGGGAGCCCGAAGCGGGACTCCATCTCAGGACTCCAGGATCATACCCTGGGCTGAAGGCAGACACCCAACTGCCGAGCCACTCAGGCATCTCCCTTCCTTTCTTTTAGTTTAGGTCTTCCCCCTTTCCTTGACTCAGAGAGCAAATCTTGATTAATCTTAACTAATTACAGTAATTTCATCTCCTTTGCCAGTGATTGGTTTAGAAAGAAGCATGGATCCAATCTTGACCAATGTTACATAAGAACTTGCTTGGAGGATTCTGAGATTTCCTTTCAGATAAAAACAAATAACATGGGAAAGGCAGCCTATCTTCTGCTGATGTCCTATAGATGTCGTATAGAACTTACAAAAGTCTAGATTATTTATTCTGTAGATGTTGACTACTGTAAAGTTGTCAATCTCGTAAATTTAGGCTTTACTGATTTCTTATTTTCAATAAGACAATGACTTAATTGAATTTTACCTTTGCTTTAAAAGAATCTTACAAAACCGGCAGCCTGGGTGGCTCAGCAGTTTAGTGCCGCCTTCAGCCCAGGGCATGATCCTGGAGACCCAGGATCAAGTCCCACATCAGGCTCCCTGCATGGAGCCTGCTTCTCCCTCTGCCTGTGTCTCTGCCTCTCATGAATAAATAAATAAAATCTTTAAAAAAAAAAAGAATCTTACAAAACCAATTCACAGTGTAAATAACATTTTAGAAAGCATAAAGAGGTCCTAAATAAAATGATGAGTAAATGGATGGATCTATGACATTATAATTTGTTCATTTGTCTAATCAAGAATTAATAAGGACCCTTCAGCAGTGATTATAAAACCCCATCTTTGAGGAATAAGAGATTCAATAAGACCAAGTTGTATCAAAATAATCTTTTTTTAAACAAAATATACTTTCTCCTACAATGGTAGATGATGACACTAATAATAGCACATACTAATTTTACCAAAGCATTCAAAAAATCTTCTAGGTGACACTTCTTTCAATATAAATTTTTGTACAAAATATTCTAGAATTCCGTTATTAATTAAAAGTAATGACTATTAAGACTGACATCTTAATAAGTCAAAATTCATGAGATACAAACTTACTTTCCAATGACTTCACAACGTCCTATTCTGTGTGACAAACTTTGAAAGTTCCTCTTTTAAGTATACAGTGCTATTGATTATTCCTTGCTTTGAAATAATTGGACAATGGAACACTGAGTGATTCATATTTCTTAAGGGATTAGAAGGGGACAAAGGAGATAAACATTCAGCTGATCAGTTTCAGACAAATCATTAGATTTGCCCATATGTCACAGTGGTTCCCCTTCTTTTCCCAGAAATGCTCATGGTATTAATTTTGAATAGCTGAACTATGGGAAGCCTGTACATCATAAGTGTAAGTGGATGCACAATAGAGTAATCATCACACGAGGACAGCCTATTACAGATTGGCACTCCTTCTGAATAAATCAAACAGAAGGAAAGAGAGTCATGGTGGTGGGTTCATCTCTTGGAAATCCTTCCTGATCGGCAACTAGTTGGTGTTAAAAGTCTGGGCTCCACCAACTGTCACTGGTTGGTCAGCAGCAATTTCTCTCACTGCTTTACCCATGACGCAAGCAAACAGACACTACTTTTGTTCTAGTTCACCCCCACGCCTGAAAGGCACAAATGCCTTCTTGATGGATTGGCTCCTGGAATTGTGCAGCCCCCACAGCTGATTTCCTTTCTGGCAAGCTGCCTCCTGGTAAACATCGATGGGATGAGCAAGAGGATGTGTGGGTACAGAGCAGTGATACAGGGCTTTGACTATGATTATGCTTTTGGTCATCATCATTTCCAAATTGCATATTATGAACATAGATTGTATTGGGGATGTTGAGGATGGAGGGAAAGGCTTGTGCATTTCTATTCAGGGAATAGTTATCAGAGTTTACCATCTCCAAACTTCTATTGCTTTAGACTTGGAGGAAGAAAGGATGCACAGCAGAGTCTTCCTATGCTAGAAAATAGTAAGAGATTCACTTCTGGTTCAGCTTCATCATTACCCTCCCTCGCTTGGCTATCTTTTACAGACCTTGTACCCACATTGGAAGATAGGCATGTTTCTTTATTTTACGGTGATTCTCCCAGACGCAGATTCTGAAGATTTGTTTTATAAGGGGGTAGAGGAGTTGAATGGTGGACAGGGTGAGGGAAAAGCCAAGTACCACAGTGATTTTAGGGAAAATTTCACAAAGGTATTTTGAGTATGATCTTCCAGGAGAACTCTGGAGTGTGGATTAAACCTCCAAGACTGCCCAGTTGAGGCCATAGGTCTGGACTTTCACTCTCTTCTGCCAGTCAGTCATTGGCTAAGGGTCCCACAGGGAGATATAATCCCTCAGGTGCTCTGGCTTCCAGGATGCAGACAAATGAAGGGGCAGTCTTCGGAGAGAGTCACAAGTGTGAACCTATAAACAAAACACTCAGAAGCCTGAAAAGAGAACACCAAAATGGTAAAATGGATCAGAGGGATCTGAGTAAAGCAGTGAGGTCCCCTACTCTCCTGGTCAGAGATGCTATATTCTTTAGCTAAAATTTGTTCCAAAGATGTCAATGCCTGTCTCAGGAAACTATCAGAATCTGGTTTTTGTGACAGTCGTAACAGAACCCAAATTCAATATAATCAGTACATACACAAAGCATAAGTTACAGTCTGTACTTTAAACTGATCTGGTCAAAGGAATCCTGAAAAACCATTAGACTTACTGGTATTTGGTTTTGCTCCTTTCTCTGCAGCCCTGGTCCACCAACACCAATTCCCTCCACTTGCTTTAGCTTCACTAATCTTTTACATTCATAAACACACTCTCCTTCAAAAAGGCTTCCCGGGTAGCACCACTGCTTGAACTCCTACCATTTAATGAACATTCAGAATCTGCCCCAGGTTATTAATTTTGTATATGCACCCACCCACCCCCCCCCACACATATATACACACACACAAAAAAACATATATTAATTTCACAAACTGCAAGATCCCTGGCAAAGCTCAGTAACAACTTCTGCTCAAGGAGAGCCTTAACCTTTGTCCCACTTGCCTCAGGCAATTTTTATGAAGACATAAAGATATTTGGGGTAAATAAAAAGTGTAAAAGAACTAAATAGTATAAGGTGACATGTTTATCAACTAGTCCATAGAAATATCATTCACCCATTTGAACTTGCTTCTTCTCTCTCCAAAGGAAAAATATGGATTGGTGAACATTTTTGGAATTTGTTTTATAATTTGTTTTTTTTCCAATACAAAGATTTGTTTATATGCATTTTGGGAAAAAAAATCCAGTTGTTCATTAAACTGCTGTACAGTTTTATATATTTTCTCATTCCTTCGTTCCAACTCAGAAAATATGGAAATGTATTTCTGTGGAATGAGGAGGGGCATGTGCTCAGTTTATTTAATAAGGAGTGGTGAAAATTTATGCCAAATATTTCCCTTCTAGGTCAAAAAAGTATGTTCTCTTGTAAATAACTGAATGTAAAAGATCCATCAGATGGCCAGCAAGTAGCTGAAAGTGCTTCCTAAGTCAGCCCTTACTCTGGGAATCAGAAAAAGTAAGAAGAGTTGAAGCTCAGATCTGAGAGCTCTGACAACTTGGAAAATCACAAGTAAAGCTGCTGTCGAAGAAGGTAAACATGGCCCTTTGCAATTTATTCACACCTAATTCTTCAGCTCTTCATTCACTCACTCTCTCAACATCCATCAGGCAACTAGTGTATGCAAAATTTGGGGCTGGGTGCTGAGCAGAACATTATTAGGCTTTTTACTGAAAGTCTGAATCATTTGTGGACCTGGGCTATTACTGAAATCACAGAGCAGTAAAGCGCATTATATCAAGAGAACACAAAACTGAACAAAGCCACCTTTTAAAGTCCCCCTTTTAATATCAGGTTGACCCGCTCTTCTATTTTGCCCATCTGCTAACCTTTAGAAATATTTTTCTTATTGCTGATAAGGCCAGCTGGTGATCACCCTGTCTCCCCTCTGTAGTACATAAAGAGTATCTTTGTTTTCCTCAGCATGAACTGAGAGGCAAGTCCAGGGAACAGTGAAACACCCAGGATGGAAATGAGGTGTCTTTGTGACAGTAAACTCTTTCTTTGGCCCCCATTATTGAGATCAACATGACTTAGTCACCGGTGGATGAAACCAATGATTGTTTTACTCTGCCTACCCAGAGTCACTCACTGAGTCAGTGGGTAAACTGGCATCAGAACTCAGCCTTGTCTTACCGAGGCTGAGCGGTTCTACTATATTTATCTAGGGTCTCATGATTCTTAGTGCTTTTGCGCTGCCCTCTAATTTGCACTGTGCCTGCTATAATATCTAAACGGGAAGTTGCCAGCTAAAATGGTCATTATCCGAGAAATCTATTTAAACATGTTTATAAGGTCAAATGAAGTGGGTGGTGGATAAGCTAGACAGAAAACAACACAAGCTTTGGCTCAGCATAGCCCATGAAGCTAAAGCAAAAAGAGAATAATGTTTAATGTCAAGCCAGCACATGGTAGGAAATGGCAATCTAAGCAAAATTATATCTAAATGTAGGAATGAGCAATCAAAATATTCCACCAACCAAATGATTTCTATTTAAGAAGCAGAACAATGGTTTGACTTATCTTTATTTAATGGATCAAGACCTTGAGGCAGCATGTCAATAGGGTCCCAAATCTAAACTTTGGAAAGGATCTTTATAGATATAGTGCATTCCAACAAGAGTGAAGAGTTGAGATAATTAAGAAAAATGTCCAGAATCAACCAAAATTGATCTTTGATGGACTTAACAATAGGTACTAGTGAGTACTATAGGACCACAGCGAAATTAGAAAATTGGGGGAAAATCTAATATCTCTGGGAGCCCAACCTAGACTTCCTACACATTCAAGACTTTGAAAAACACCTTTCAGTTCCAAAAAACCTATAGTCAGTTTAGAGCCAACCACATTACATGAGCCTCCAGGCTCTGCTTTACTGTCTTTGAACATCAAAGAGAAAGAAGGAAAAGGGTATGTCCTCTCCCTGTTTTCTAAGAAATAGGGATACGAGTTGGAAGGCTTTGAGTAGCAAAAGAGAAAGGTAGCATCTAAAGTGTTCCCTACATGTTCTGCATGAACGTGAATGCTAGTCAGAGACTCAGCAATTAAATAGATTCTATGCAACTGAAAGATCCCACATGGTTGCTACTGGAAAACGTGACAAGACATGGGCATCAAGTAATTAGGTCATAGAGGAGAGTTAATATTTCTTTTTCACTATGAATGAAATTAATTTAATAAACTCCTATCCATACAAAATTCACTAATAAATATTATTTCTTCCTGGAGCTTGATGTGGCATGGTTTGGGATAGAACTGTATAACATTTGTTCTAGATTCCCTCTACTCTATCATAAAATTTAAGCTCTTTTTTGTCCCTTTCTTTCTGGTCCTAACTCTCTTCTCATTTCTAATGATTCTAGAAATGACTTAATCAGGTCATTGCTATAAGAAAGAAAAGGAGAGAGAGAGAAAGGTAGGGGAATATTGGAAAAGCAGCTGGGGAAAGGAGGGTCAAGCAGAAAGAAAGGAGAGATTGGAGAATGATCAGGGAGTGGGACATGGGCAGATGAAAGTAGCTTTGATATAGTGAAGCAATGGATCTCCCTAGAAGCAGCTGATCAATTTTGCAGCCATTAGCATGTGTTGCTACTGAGCACCTGAAATGCACCTGGTCTGAATTCTAATGTGCTGTAAGTAAAAAACACACACCAGATTTTGAAGACTTTTGTACAAAGAAAAAAGAAAGATTGCAAAGTATTAATATTTTCATATTGATTACCTTTTAAAATTATAATATTTCTGATGTACTGCTGACCCTTCAACAACACAGGTTTGAAATATAATGCAGATTTGTTTTGGTAAATACAGTACATGAATGTAAACATATTTTCCCTTCCTCATGATCTTTTTTCTCTTATGATATTTTTTTTCCTTATGATATTCTTAATACCATTTTATTTTCTCCAGCATCCCTAATTGTAAGAACACAGTATATAATACATAGAACATACAAAATGTGTGTGAATCAACTGTTTATGTTACTGGTAAGGCTTCCAGTCTGAAGTAGGCTGTTAGCAGTTAAGTTTTGTGGGAAGTCAAAATTTATTTATTTATTTATTTTTTTTTTTTGGAAGTCAAAATTTATATGTGGATTTCTGACTGTATGGGGGAGTAGGTAAGTGCTCCTAACACCCATGTTGTTCAAGGGTTAACTGTATAGCATTAAATATATTATTAAAATGAATTTCATCTGTGTCTTTTAATTTTCTAATGTGACCACTAGAAAAAGTAAAATTACATATGTGGCTCAAGTTATGTTTCTTATTTTTTTAAAGATTTATTAATTCATGAGAGACAGAGAGGCAGAGACATAGACAGAGGGAGAAGCAAGCTCCCTCCCTGCAAGGAGCCTGATGTGGGACTCAATCCTGTGACTCCAGGATCACACCCTGAGCCGAAGGCAGACGCTCAACTGCTGAGCCACCCAAGCGGCCGACAAGTTAGGTTTCTATTACACTTCAGGAGAAGTGGTCGAATGGCTTCTATTTCCTCCACCATCTCTACCACAACAATCCCCAAACTCTCAGTCTGAAATTCAAGTCCTGCCACAATTATAAACCCTTTAACAGCAATGTCAATGCCTGGAGTTTCTTTGGGGAGGCAGGTGATGTATCTGTCTAGCAGCTTCTCGTCCTTGGGAGGCAGGTCCATGGCCAACACACAGGGGCCATCAGATAAGGCTGTCCTCAGACCTGCCCTGTGCAATTGCTGAGTGCAGCTCCAGGCTCTTAGGGGCCTGTGGGACTCCAGACTCCCCCCTTCAGCCCCAGGGGTCCCTGGCTTTGTCTTCCTCACAGTCTCCTTGTCACAGTATTTTCTCCCCCAGCCACCTTTCCAAGGATTTATCATTTTTTCAAACATAGGTACTTTCAGCATAATTTTGGGTAAACCAAAAAAAGGATAAAAATCTTTTATGACTCATAGACCACAATACATCAAAGGACTAGAGCATTTTAGGGTGCTACAGAAACTTTTTTGGCGATTTGGGAGCAAAGATTAGAATGACAAAAGGCTCCAGGTGGAAAGAAAAAGGAGGGTGCAAGGGGAAGGAAGTAGAACTGAAGAAGGTAGGCAATTGTCAATGGCTTAGATTCATCTGGTGTATCTTTGTAAAGTCACTACAGGCCACAGACAGTGGGGGACTGTCTTTGGTGGAGCTTCTAGCACACATGCACAGTTTACCTATTTTCAGGATTGCTTGGAGAGATAGCAGAGCCCAGGTCCATTTCAAATGTGAATATGAATACAAACGCTGGAGTGGAAACTCTATACCACTACAGGAGATGTGGCACAAATCAGATGCTCCACACAGGATGGGCCAGTGGCACCATGTTGTTCTGGATGAAATATTCATCAGCCAGGAAGCTTATCCTTTGCACGGAGCACTTTCCACTCATGGCACTTCCCGTACTGAAGCAGTAGAGGCTTTATGTGAAAAAAAAACCCACGTCCTTGTCCCAAAGCACAGCCAACTCAACCAAGAGCTCAAAGGATCCAACAGTTTATGCTGTAGCTTAATATAAGCATTTACACGGCATAACAAGTAATTCCGTATCTGATCTACCCCTCGGCAAATCTGAAGGGGGGGGGGGACGGACATCTTTTCATGGTCATCCCTGAACGTTTGGGGGATTAATAGTAATCTCCTTTCTTCTGTCCTTTCTTTTGTCACCCTTTACTTATCAGTTGGGATTGGGTTAAATCTGGTGATTGCCAGGCAGACATTAGCATAGAGGCCAGAGAGATCTCTGAGCGAGCTTTTCACTACTCACCCCAATTTGGAAGGTTCCTGTGACTTTAGATTAATAGATGCCTGCTGGGTTGTCAGCAAGCCTTGTTTAGGCCAGGGACCTGAGAACTCATCCTTTTTGGAAGTTCCCAAAGGACAGCATTAGGTTTCTTTCCTTCCTTAAAATTTGGGTCCTGATGTACAGAAACAATTCAGGATTTTGGTGTAGTGTGGCCGAGACTGTCCACCTATTATCCCTTCCTATCTTACCAAACTAACCCTAATTTTATTTCAGGAAACAATGTGACCAGCTGAAAGACTATTTCTCAGCCTCCCTTGTAATTAGGAGTGGCCTCTGAGATATAAGGGATTTTGTCAGGTGAGACTTAAAGGGAAACTCCTTAAAAGAGTAGTAGACGGCTGGTATATGCCCTTTTGTCCCCTGCTCCCATCTCCCTTTTTCTTTCTTCTTGTCTAAACCCTAGCAGTGGTGGCTGGAGCCTTAGCAGCCATCTGAGACGATGAAGTGACCCCAAGGATGGAAGGTAAGATCTAAGGATGATTAAAAAGAAGAATAAAAGGAACCTGGAACACTGATGGTCTTATAAGCATTCATAACAGTCTGCATTACAGACCTACTTCTTTTATAAAAAAAGAAAAATAAATCTGTTTCTTAAGCCACTGTCACTTGTGTTTTCTGTTGTAAGCTATCCAACTTGATTCTAACTGATACATGTAGAAAGAATTCTAGGTCAATTATCCAGAAATTAATTTCTGTAAAAGCCATTCATTAATTAATTTGCTAAATTATGTTTGCTTAAAACTTGTTTCTAATAATTACTTAAGAGATGGATTCCAATTTGTATTTTTATGAAGCCTTTTAAAGTTCACTGAATGGGGGAGTAATTTCTTCTTGTTTCTGCTAACTTTGAACATATAATGAATTTCAAGGATTTTATAAAAAATAAAGGTCTTTTCCCAAAAATTGTTCAATTTTATATCTACAATCTTTCACAGAGAAGTAATAGTTTAGAAGTAAAAGTTAACCAGTTGTGTGGGAATTGGGAAATTGTGACTAGGAATACCTCTACATATGTGTCCTCCATGCACAAATACCCAGCAGCCCTGTGTGTGCTCATACACACACAGGCACCCGGGCCCACATGCAAACTTCACGTTCACATTCATACAGACTTGGTTTGTCCCTCCGACAAAAGAAAGTTTCCACTTCATCTATGAGAATCAAATTACATTTAAGGGAACGTCATCCCATTCATATATGAAATATTCAGCTTTGGAGAAGTCCTCAGAATTATCTGAAATATGAAATACTCATGAAATTGACATTCAGTAGAATGCACTGACAAATGCGTACATGAATGAGACAAGACAGTGAACTGTGTTCAAAGGATGACTTCATCAGATTTGGTATGCCATTTATGTTTACTCATAATAAGCATTTGGACATTTTCTTTTTGCTAATTTGATGGTTCAACCTTATGATCTGGTTTCTTTCTGAAAATGGCTAAGTCAATTGTTCTGTCATCTTTTCTTTTCAGATTTGTAGAATGGGAGTGCTAACAACTTCACAGAACTGTAGCAAGGATGAAGTGAGATAATGCACACATGTGTCCCTGGCATACGACAGACAGATGCTCAACAACTACTGGCCTTAATGAATGGCCATAAGAATGACTGGGTATTGGGTGAATGCATGCTCCTGAGCTCATCCATCTTCTGATTCTGTTCCCTATGTCCTCTAGAAGCCCTGAGCAACCCATCTCTATTCTGGAACACCCTCTGATGCTCCATGTATGTCCTTATCTAGGCAAACCACTTCCTTTATCAACTTCCAGCTTCAACTCTGCCCATGGCCCCACCCCAGCTGCCTCTCACACCCCTTCCTCTGGCTTTGCAAGAGCTTCCAAGCACATGGGCCACTCCCTCGCACCACATATGTCACACAATTTCTGTAATTGCCTATTAACTTGTCTGTCTCCCCCATTTATTCATCTTTATATCTGCAGTGTCTACTGTAACCATCTCCTGACAGTCTTGAGAGAGATATTCTGAGACCATCATGGATCTCTAGATTTGTCAGTAACTCTTTCTTTCTTTCTTTCTTTCTTTCTTTCTTTCTTTCTTTCTTTTTCTTCTTTTTCTTTCTTCTAAGGTTAATATTTTTAAGTTCAATGCCCATCATTAATTTTATTCAGACAGCCTGAGTTCAAACCCCAGCTCCACCACCTACAAGTGGAGACCTTAGGCAAGTCATTTCATCTGTGATGAAACTGTGTTTCGGTTTCCCCACTGGTTCCAACAGTGCCTATTCTCAAAGGGTTGTTCTATGAATTAAATGAGTAGATACAGAAGAAAGTCCTTAGAACAGTGCCCAGAACATACGAAGCATTAAGACTCACCTCCAACAAATAATCGAGTGCCGACCTTCAACAGGCACTGTGCCACACAGCAGTGCTGCAGTAGGGGAGGGAACACAGATCACCCCTGCCCTCCTGAAGCCTACAGCACCCTAGCACCTCTCCTCAGCTCTCCCTCAGAGATTTGGTTTCAAATGTGTCCTAGGAGTCTAGGAACTTGCATTTTTAATGCTGGTTGGTCATTGAACCAAACTTTGAGAAACACTGAAAACAAATCTAGTCCAGTGTTCTGTACAGGGTTTAAGTTTCTGCTGCAGTTCAATCACAAATTGTTGTATATCCTGAACCTCTGAGAGGAGCCAGACCTTGGAACACCAGTGGCCTCAGCAACAGAGTATGGCTTATGGTGGGGGGATGGAATTTCATTTCTATGAAAGGTTTAAACACACATATGTGTGTGGAGGGGGTGGTGAGGAGCAGGGGAGACAGGGAGGTCTCTCCAAGTACTCATGATCCCATGTTGTTCTTTTGGAAGTGAGCAAGAACCACAAAATGGTTAAGTTTCATAATTGTCTGACCACTGTGTTCCTATCTTCCCCCCAAAAAATACTACCTTGGAAACAACCACTTTTGAGTTTGATCGTAGCATTAAGTAGATTGGCTGAGGACAGAATAAATTCAAACAAATTTTAGATACATTTGGGGCCATATATCTGCAGTGAAGTGTTCATTTCTAGTGATGTGGAGGCCATTCCCCTCATCTTTATTTGAAGAGACAGTGGGGCAGACTTGCTAGTCACCACTCCTGTTTCTCACAAATCATTTTGTTGGGATGTGTGAGACACCCAGCTAGAAATCCACAACTCCCATATAGAGTTCTAGGCCATGAGGTATGAGCAGGAGAGCTTGTGCGTGAAGCTTAAAGAAGGCCAGGCCTCAAAGGGTCTGTACCATGTACCTCTGTGTTCCTCCCAGATCTTCCCTGATACCTCAGCCTTGGTATCCTTAAGCTACTGAGCCAATACCACTAAACCACTTACTTCTGGACTTTTTGAAAGATGAGGAAAATAAATCCCCTTTGCTTTCCCTTAAACATCTTCGCTGCCATGACTGGTGGTAAATACGGACCCATTTATTTCCCTGAACTAAATGAGAATTTGACTCTGTATGTTAGGAAAAAATAAAATAAAAAACTGTCTTTGTGGTTTTCCCTCAGATCTTTAAGTTTATTACTCTCTCATTATTTTGATTATTTAAATTTTATTTAACAAAAATAGTACTGCTAATAAAAATCACAGTTGCTTAGATAAATTTAGGCATAAGAAAGCCTTCAAATGGCAAACAGCTTTAGAAAACTTATAGCACCTATCCCCTTAAAAATCACCAAAGAGTATTTGGAGCTTAAAATAGGCAGCTACAGTTGAGTATTTCAGGAAATATCTTGCCCTGTTAACTTTCAGAAATTTTCTAGACCAAAAAGCTATGTAGCTAATGCGGTAATGATCAGAAGCCACCATTTATTCCATGAAATGACTGGTTTCTATCAGTCTGAAGGCCAGCTGAGGTTAATGAACCACATGTCCTTAAGAATGCTTATAAAACAACCTCAGGTGGGGTCACTCATTAATGTAAAGGTATCCAGTAGAGATGAACTTTTTCTCCTCCTGGGCAGTTGAGATGATGATCACAAACAATTTTAAGGTAATTCTGGAAACAATATCATGCAATTTAGACAAGCACTGAATTTATCTCCCCAGACACTGAACAGGATGTGATTTCAGGTCTAATTCTAAAATGAAGGAAAATAATTTTAACTTGCATTCAGGTATCTACGAAGCATCTCCGTATTGGGAGTGAATAAATTCTAGGCAAAATCTTTCCCACATAGAAAATTCAACTGCTGGTTCTTTCCATAAACTACATCTACAAAGGCCCAACATCATTTTTCCTCTCCTAATTGCTATTATGAGACAATAAATTTCTTATATGGGAATAATGCAAATATAACTGCATGGCACATGTAGGCCATGTGTTCTAGCAAATCCATAAAGAGGTTTCATTTGTATTTTTGATGAAAGGTGCAATAATCTTCCAAGAGCATTAATCATTAATTTTGGAAACAGAGGATTAATACGTGACTTATCTCAATACTGGAATAGGGCTCAGTAAATATCTGTCAAAGAAAGATTCATTCATTCAACAACAAATATTTAGTGAGCCCTACTATGCTGGAATTTAAGAATCGTGCCTTCCCTGGCTAAACTGGCATTTGTATGTAATAATGTGAATGATGTTCATGACATTTTAAAAACGTGTTTTAAGGTTTTCTGAAACAAAATACCCAAGATAAATTATTTTCAGGATCCAGAAGGGTATTTCATAATAACGGAAAAAAGTGTAGCCTTACAAGGAATTAGACCGGAAACAGTAGAGCTATCAGACCCAAAGTCAGTTCCTCCACCTGCCTGGGGCCACATGGCCTCTTGTTTCTGCCTTTGTCTGCATAGGAGCAGCATTCTATTTTTCCCTTCTGCACACTAGCCTTTAACACTTCTGCCTGACACCATATTTCACAACAAAAGTTCAGCTTAAAAGTTCAGCTTAAAAGTTCAGCTGAATCTGGCCAGCATCTTAGAATCCTAATTCTGCATCCTGGGAAAAGAAGATTTGCTTGGTTCAACCTAGCCTCAGTGTCCCTCACTCATCCAATCAGCTTGACAATGAGGGAGAGTTTACACAATAAAGATACACCATAGGGTCTGGCAGGAGAGGTTCTCAGAGACCCAGAGCATGGGTTCGGCTGCCACCTCCAAATTTTTTCTCCACTTGAACTGTACAGAAAAAAATCTTCAGTTGTGGGCTTTAGTATAAAGATAATCACCTCATTTTGAACCTCACTCAACTTTGCAGAAAACCTACCAGAACAAATTTCTCTCTTTTAGCTGGAAGAAAAGTTGCAATTCTTTGCTTGCTTCTCTAAGAAGAGCTAACTTCTTTGAACATAAAAAAAAAAAAAAAAAAAGTGAGATGGTTTGTTAAGAATGAATTAAGAGATGTGCATATTCCTGAGCTTCATTCAAGTTTTTTCCATGTATTTTCCACTGGAGTCTCTTATTAGTATTTTTATAGTTCCTCAGCCTGATTTCTCTCCTAAAATGTATCACCCCACTTAGTTATGGGTATGTTTGACCCAATTTACCTGATTGCACTGGCTTGGAAATCTCACTAAGCAGTCATAACATAATGTAGTCCTCAGAAACACTCCCTCAATTCAAATTAAAACCACGAACATATAAATTGCCCATCTTCCCAATACTCAGCTCAACAGTTTACATCTATTTCAAATTTTCCAATATCATCTTCTGGAACCAACTCTTTGGCCTGTCTCAAACCCTCTCCTGTGGTTGCTTCAAGATAACTCTTACCCATGGTGACATGGTGAGAAAAGTTTCACTTCAAGCCTTCTTTCTATATGGGAAATCACGTCAAAGCTTTTCCCATTGCTCCAATTTCTACAAACTAATCTCAGTGAAAAATTATAAAGCTGATGAATATTAAAACATGTGGAAACACAGTTTATTAAATACAGCTTCCTTCTTGGACATGAGACACTGATTCAACTCTGCTATTCTCATCAGAAGATGTTTATCAGATGAAAGCAACAGGTTCCCATTCTAACGTGCATTGTGACCTCCCAGAAGGTCTTTCTCAGTAGAGATAAAAACTTTCTCAGAATAAAACTGAGTGGGATGCCTGGGTGGCTCAGCGGTTGAGCATCTGCCTTCGGCCCAGGGTGTGATTCTAGAGTCCCAGGATCGAGTCCCACATCAGGCTCCCTGCATGGAGCCTGCTTCTCCCTCTGCCTGTGTCTCTCCCTCTCTCTCTCTGTGTGTCTCTCATGAATAAATAAATAAAATCTTAAAAAAAAAGAATAAAACTGAGTTTCCATGTGTTTATTAAAAATACTATTTACTTAGCTCTTCTAAAAAGTTTTCTTCAAGACACATCCACATGAATTACCTTACTCTATCCTTACAAGTCTATGAATGAAGCAACAATAATAATGAAGGGAAAATATTATCCATCCTATTTTAAAGATGAATCAACAGAGGCCTGAAATAACTAGCTTTTAGACATGGACACAGCCTTCCAAAGGAGCTTTGCCCTGACCTGTAGAGTGAAAGGGTGAACCCAGGCTTCCCTAAAGTCCTGTCCAGTACTATTTAACTTTTAATTCATATTTTCTCAACAGAACACACAGTTTAGTGATAGAGCTGAGGAAGAATTCAGAATCACGTCCAAGTTCTTTGCTGAGGAGTATCAAAATTTCATAAGAACAAACAAGCAAACAAAAAAAAGAGGATGTTACAATCCCAGAGTCCAAAGTTGCCAAGTTTGAGTTTCTATTTCTAAGGTTAGGACAATACTCAGAGTGATTTACAGAAGACCATGTAAGTAATTCTAAGGGTAAAGCTCAGTTTTCATTGGCATAATCTTAGCAACAAGTATAATATTTGAAGAACAAATAAAAAAAAAAAAAGAAAGAAAGAAAAAGTTTATCTTTCAAGCAATAAAATGGTCATGTTGAAAAATTCCATCCATTTTCCAGCCAAATGGCCCAAATAAAGTTACAAATGCAAGTGCACCTGGAGCAATTTTTCAAAATGGAAAGGTTTTTATACAAGTAACATAGTTTTCACAAAGATCGTCTTTGGATCATGGCTTGTTGCCTGGGCCAGATTTAGCTAACAGGTCAGAGGCAAAGCACTCTGAGCTCAGCACGGGACTGCTGAAATTCTGCTCTCAAGTGTGCGCTTGAGCTGCAGTGGATGCTTACCTTCTGGGACGCAAAGGTCCCACCACTTGGGGACATTGAGCCCCTTGGTTCAGGAAGCCTGTCACCAGATAGCTTACTCTCCTAGACCAGCTGTGAACACAGCACTGCTTGGCCGAATCTTTAACCAAATAAAAACCCTGGACAAAGTTACACAGCTCTGCCTAGATCAATAGTTCCAGTTTGGAAGGTCTGCCCTTGTGATCTTTTGTATGAGCTTATGATTGAAATGATTATATTTTCTGTCTGGAGTGTCTTATTTTTAAAAAACAGCCTTTTGATATATAATTGGCACACATCATAAAATTCACCAATTTAAAGTGCAATGGTTTTTAGTATGTTCAGAGTTATGCAACCATCACCATAATCTAATGCTAGAAGATTTTCATCATTTCCAAAAGAAACCTCATACCCATTAATTATCACTCTCAGACCCCAAGCAGTTACTAGTCTATTCTATGGATCTCTGTCTCAGCAGAGCTGAGATATATGGTCTCATGTAACTGGCTTCTTTAAGTAGCACAGCATCTTTATGGCTTCTCTTGTGGTATGTGGTACCACATTGTGGTATGTGTCACTACTTCCTTCCCTTTTGTTGCTGAATAATACACTATGGTGTGTCACATTTTGTCTCTCCCTTCATCACCTAAGATACATTTGGGTTGTTTCCACTTTGGGGCTATTATAAACAATACTGCTATGAACATTACACACAAGGATTTGTGCAAGCACAAGTTTTCATTTACCTCGGGTAGATAACTAGGAGCGGATTTCTGCATTATATGGTAACTCTATGATTAACATCTTGAAGACCTGCCAAACTGTTTTCCCATAGCACTTTCACAATTTTATATTTCACCAGCGATGAAGGAGGATTCTGGCTTCTCCACAGCTTTGCCAATGCTCATGATCACGTTGTCCATGGTGTCTTAATATCAATAGCATGTCTCTGCCAGTTGGTTCTTCACTATAGTTTTGGTGACTCTGGAAGATAACTGTCCATCTCTCTCTCTCTCTTTTTTTTTAAGATTTTATTTATTTATTTATTCATGAGAGACAGAGAGAGGCAGAGACATAGGCAGAGGGAGAAGCAGGCTCCCTATGGGGAGCCTGATATAGGACTTGATCTCAGATCCCCGGGATCACGACCTGAGCCAAAGGCAGATGCTCAAACACTGAGCCACCCAGGTGCCCCACTGTCCATCTCTTTGTTAGCATCTCTTCTGGGTACTCCTGAAGTGCCCCAATCAGACCACCCCAAACATCAGAAAAAAGATTCTCTATCATTTTTTCATGATATAAGAACAATTATTATATTCACCCATACAGTTAGGTTTTAACCATTTAAAACTTTCTTGGTCTCTTTCTCTCTAGGGTCCCATGACTCAGAGATCCAAGCATAGAAAAGAGAGTAAGTCACCCAGCCAAAAGAAAAATCTCAGACTTCTCAAAAATCTCAGTTAACTCAGAAACTCATAATCACCACTTATTATTTTGATATTTAAGACTACTACCTGGTATTTACTTCTTAAAAATAAGGATGTAATCTAAGGACCATGAGGCATCATTTCTCAAAAGGATGTCTGGAAGCTATCTGCCTCAGAACCACCTGGGAAGAGAAATGGCTTGCTAATTATCAGATGCCCTGCCCCACTCATACTGTAATCTCTTGAAATGAAATAAAGGAATGTGCACTGTAATAAGAGGTGAGTCTGGTGTGCCTGAACACTTGATAATCTCCACTATCACCCCTGGAGTATGTATCTGAGCCTGGCCAGCTTCCGGAGAAGAGTGGGAGAGCTCAGGTCCACTGCCTCGGAGGTTGTTTGCATATAAACCCCAACTAGGGTTGCCAGGGGGCTGAATGGGGATAGCAAGGGAGAAGCAATAGTTCTGTAGAGCATAGGTAGCAGCTCTTTTATTAAGGGGAATCTTAGGGCCAAGGCCCCTTATCTTATTTGAGGTGGGCTGGGTTATACACACTATACCAATATACTCTTGATGTGTGAGACTTGGGAGAGGCCAAGAGAAGGGCTGTGATGCTGGAGTGCAGGGAACTATTAGGGTGGGACTGCCAACTTAGCTCTTCAGGTAGAGCATTGCAGACAAGCTCTGGCATGGTGGCCCCTGAGAAGCGGTATCAGGGAGTTTCCCAGGGATTTATCTCCTAGTTCCCAATAGAGAGGGGCTTCCAAGAGTGGCAACAGCAGAAGTCTACAGAAGAATCACACCCAGAGGCCATTACTCCAAAGTATACTTCCCCACTGATGGCAGGTGACAATGAGGTAGCTACTCCTAATAGAGAACACTCTGGGAAGGACTGCAGTGGGGAGCAGAGAGCAGCTGTTACCGGGAGAATGAGGTCCCCAAAGCCTGTGGCTGTCTGTGGCAGTAGCAGCAATATGATGAGAATGACTATTCCTTTCTCTGAACCCCACACAAGTGACCAAAACCCCATCCCAATGGCTGCAGTCAAGGGTGGGGTTCAGAGTCCGAAGGGCTGGTCCAAAGCAGGAGGAGCCAGTGAGGTGATTCTGAGCTAAAATCACACAATGGGGACCCCTGAGTGGCTCAGCCAGTTACGCATCTGACCCTTGATCTCACCTCAGGTCATGATCTCAGTGTTGTGAGATCAAGCCCTGTGTCGGGCTCTGCGCTGAGTATAGAGCCTGCTTAAGATTCTTCTTCTCCCTCTGCCCCTGCTGCACCCCTCCATACTCGCACGCTCTGATTAGATAGATAGATAGATAGATAGATCCTATAAGAGACCCTGATGAAGCCTGGAGGTCTAGTCCTCAAAGGGCTGGTGTGGAAGCCCTAAGTGGACAGACTCAGAAGGCAGAGGACATCTAGAATGCAACAGAAAATTGATCCCAGCTGGTAATGCACATCTTATTGAGAAGTGGGTCCCTTTATCTCCTGGCAGGTGAGGGCCCAGGGCCACGGGAAACAGATAGGGTGGGAGCTTATGCGCCCTGCACTTCCCAGGGCTGGTCCCTGGGAAGGGCTTACTCTGAGGGGAGATGTCCCGACTGAGTTTTTCCTGGGCCTGGCACATTTCACACATTTCACTCCAAGGAAGGAGCCTTTCTGGTTCTCTCTAGAAGGAGTTGGAAAAGGATAACTGAGAGTCAGGAAAGGAGTTCTCAAACCACTGATACCTGGGGCTGTCAGTCAGTAGCAGCCAGGGTTGTGCCACTACAGACTGTTCACCTTTTGAATTCCCCACCAGGGTCCTAAGTGTAAACCCAGTGAGTTTCTTATTTGGAAGACTCCCAAAGAGTCTGCACTCACGGCACATACACACTCAGACACATACACACACATACGCATCATCATCTACTACAGAGACCACAGAGACTATGAATGCTGCTCCAGAGAATCCAGGAGCCAGTCGATGCCAATCTGCCCGAATCTGCCCTGGGGGAAGATTCTTTTTCAGCCAGGAGATCGAGGGAGCAGGGCAGCTTTGTCCTCTGCAAGGCTGCTGAGGGTTGGGATTCGAAAACTATTTGGGCTAGAAACATCAAGAGATCAGGTTCCCTTCCCAAAGTTGAAGTATTTCCTGGTCCGAGCCGATCCTAAAATGCCAGAAGCGCCCTGGAACCCCTGGCATTTTGGTATTTCCAGCAATTAGTGGTGTTGAAAATCCGTGAGGGGAAAAAAGAACCCAGGCAGTGATTTCACAAAGGGAAAACAAACAAATAAATCCCCAAGAGAGGGTGAGAAGGTGAACCGGACTTCTACTTTAATTTTAGGAAAAAACATAATCCTGCCCCTGCTCTGGCTGGCGCTCCAGCACGTGCAGGCACGTCGGGTCGGTGGCTGTCCCCGGGGTCAGGCTGCAGGTCCAAGTTTGATCCTCTGTTTAGTTAGGCCTTTTAAAGGTTTCGGGCAGACTGAACCATCATAATTTTGGAATCTGAACGTGAGCAGAGGCTTGCAAAGTGGCCTCCTCCTGGGGCTGCCGTGAAGGCTGAGCGGGGACCCACTTGAGTGGTGACCGAGTGCTGATAAGTGGGGAGGGTGAATTTATGAAGTGGGGCAGTTCGTCGACTACACGAGTCACTCAGAATTCATGGAAGCAGGTGCGAAATGACCAGGTTTCAACAGCTGAGGTGGGATGATACTTTGTAATAAGAGAAGCCCGTTCCTGGGCCAGGGTCGAGGGAGACCAAGACTAATCAGGGAATGCTGTGCCGGGAGCCAGCGCTCCGGAGCTGGTGAACCCACGCGGATGACAAGCCCAAGCCGGGGGCTCAGGCGAGAATGCAGGGCGGCCAGGCGGGAGGTCACCACCACAGACCCCACCGGCCCAGCAGCTACGGGCGAGCCTCAGCCCGGCAGCAGCATGCAGCCAGCGCAACGTGGTGCACGCTGCAGGCTGGTGTTTTATTCAGTATAAATATTTTAAATGCAGTTTTAAATATTTTGCAAACCAAAAATAGCAGCAAGCATGGAGGTGGCTTCACTATTGGTTTCTGCCTCTTTCTCGAAAAGCACTGAGTTAATACAGACCCTGTTGTTTGTTATCCATTTTAAACCTTCAGTGGCCCTAACTGAACTAGTTCAATATGAAATGCAAACTTATTTTTTTCTCTTAAAGAGTGCATCAACCCAACAAAGCAGGTGAATTTTTACTGACGGCATTTTTTTTTTTTTTAAATAAAATCATTCTTTAACCAAAGAGAGCAGGAGAGAGAGAGTGGGAGCACTGTCTTAGGGCAAAAATCTGAAGGGCACAGGGCCTAGAGAGTGGAGAGCAGCCTTGCCCAGCAGCTGATGACATAGGGTAGCTCCAAAATCTTTGAGAAGGGCCACCCACTTGCCACCACAGCCCCCATCAGGGTGGTGCTTGGCCAGAAAACTCGTCCTGCACAGCCACACTCCAGAGCAACCACATAACTGAAAGAGAATAACAAAATTAATCCACAAGCCGAGTGAAAGGCACCATCAGCCTCCAACATTGTTGAGGTGGTTTGCTTTGTGTTTTTAATAATCAGAAATAGTGCGAAATGCTGCAGAGGAAATGTGGTGTTCCCAGTAAACACTACCTGGGTGGTGTTCTTGCAGAACAGACAGATGAGGCGGAATGCTAAGCTGTTCTCTTTTTGTTTTTCTTTTATTACCTTTGATTGTGCTTTTGAGAGGTCAGGGTTTCAGGCAAGACCAAGCTACAGAATTTGCGGGGCCCAGTGAAAAATGAAACATCAGGGCTCTGTTCAAAAATTGGTTAAGACTTTCAGCAAGGGGATAATAGAACATGGGCCAAGTGCAAGCTCAACTCTGTGGCTTCGGGGGCCACTCATCCTTTGTGTCTTTAGGTACAAAGCCCAATGGCAGTTGGACCTCCATCTCTTCCCTGGACAAGGCTCCGCTGCTGGAGGCAACTCTACAAGAGCCACCATCTTGCGGCAGGTATCACCCTGGCTATGCCAGTGAAAGGGCCGGCAGGGTCTCAGCAGCTTACTGACCCTCAGCCAGAGAATATACCAGAACTTCTATTTCATTTCCTGAGAATATTTGTTGTGGGATTTCTCTTTCTGGTTTTTAAAAATAACATTTCTTCAAGTTTATTGAAGAAAATGCAAAAAAAAAAAAATACAGAACACCTGAAGAAAACAAAATCACCCATCCCCCAAACACCCAAATAATTTTTGCTGTGTATGTTTTCCATGTGTGTGCAATTTTCCAAAGCCAGAATAATACTCATACTGTTTTTAAAAAATATTTTATTTGAGAGAGAGAGAGAGAGAGAGAGAGAGAGAGAGACAGGGAGAAAGCACAAGCAGGGGGACGGGGGGGGGGGGGGGGGGGAGCAGACTCCTCCCTCAATAGGGAACCCAATGAATGACCTGAGCTGAAGGCAGTTGCTTAATTGACTGAGCCACCCAGGCATCCCTCTAATATTGTTTATAACCTTTTTCAACTTATTTTACGATCTTCCCTTGTCATTCATTGAATATTCTTTAATTACCTCATTTTTAGGGGTTATACATTAGTCCTATATATATGGGATAAGAATAGTATATATTTATAGCACAATGTATTTAACATATTATACATGTATAATTTATATTTATAGTCTAACATGAATACATACATGTATGCACACACCAGAATACATTTAATCTGGATTATATGAACTTGGTCATTATTCATAAAAACAATACAATCTACGTCTGGCTACACTGGTCAGACTGAAAACATATCTCCCTCTTCCATTTGCTCACTTTGCAGTGTTTAAAAATGAGGAGTTGAACTCACTTTTGCAATCATAAATTAAAAAAAAAAATCAGGGCATCCCCCAGCCTATGAAAAAATTTTCTTTCTGCCTAATTGGCATGAAAATCAAATAATTCACTGAGTGCAGTTCCGCTGAATCTAATAGGTAAATGGCAGTTCTTGGTATTCCCAAGCGATGATTCATTTGGAATTGACAAATGTTCGCCAAGGAGATAACCAGCAATACTCCTCACCAACCTGGAGCATTTCCTCATTCAGTCACGCAAGCGGGGGCGGCAAAGAGCCTCCAGCTTAGAAAGAATAATGCTAATAATACACCAAAATGTTTCTGAGCATGAAGGGATGTTTCAGAAGTGGCTTTCCATTTCAACATTCTTTCAACAGTTCAGTCAACTTCTCATAAAATTAATAGTAAATACTTTTTTAAGGCTGTGTGTGTGTGTGTCTGTGTGTGCTGGTATTTTTGGGTGATTTGTTTTGGGTTATTGAAATATGCTACCCTGGAAAATGCTCAGCTATAAATGCCATTCTTCATAAACATGAGCTGGGCTGCTGATACACGGCTTTGCAGTTCTCTTTGAACTGCACTTTTGTTGCTTTCTATGGCCTTCTTCCCTCAGAGCATGTGTCTGGGAACAAGCACTGGAGATGCAAAGGTCACGAAGTTGTCGTGGAAACAGAACCTCTCCTCGTAGGCAGAGCTGGCTAATACTGATCAGCAGCTGCCTGGTGCCAGGCACTGTGCCGGGTTTGCCAGCATCTTCTCTCATTAACTCTCCAGCAGCCCTCTTGGGTAGCACCAGCCCAATTCTTAGAGTAGAAACCTGAGTCAGACCAGTCAAGCGTCGTGCCTAAAGTCATATGGCTTCTAGGCTGGCAAAACTGAAGATTGAGATGGGAATCAAATGTTACTCCTCTGAGCAGCACTGCTTTTCCAGTTAATCTGCCCCCAGCTCCTAGGCAGGATGATAACAGGGACCCACGTGGCCCCATTTCTCTGTAGCATTCCAATGGCAGGTCTAGCAGATGGTCCTGTAATAACTTTCAGAATGATTCTTCCAGTTTCCTCACTTGTCAGACTTCACAGTGACCAGTTCCTTGTCATGTGCATTGCTTTAAAGATTATAACCTGGGCTGAACAAATCCAGAGGAACAAGCCAACATTTCCCTGGTGATCTTAATAATCTAAACTTTCAAAGTTTCCCTAAAGAGTTGAAAAAAGAAAGTGTATGCATGTGTGTGTATGTGTGCACATGTGTATACAACGGACATGACATGAAGCAACCAGAACTCGAGACACATGGGTGGCTAGGTGGTTGAGCATCTACCTTCAGCTCAGGGTGTGATCCCGGGGTCTGGGATCGAATCCCACATCAGGCTCCCCACAGAGAGCCTGCTTCTGCCTCTGCCTAGGTCTCTGCCTCTCTGTGTCTCTCATGAATAAATAAAATCTTTAAAAAAAAAAAAACAAAGAAAAAGCAACAGGGATGGGGAGGAGCTGGATGACAGAAGGAGCAAAGGCCTCAAGGACTCCACTCAGAAATAGGATTAAAACCTGAAGTTTGTGCATGCACACACACACACACACACACACCACTGCTAGTACCACAGACTTCATAACCTATTTCTACAGATTCCCCTGCCACACTTTTATCCACATCCATTCTATACCATCTGTTTCATATGTACGCACCCCTAAGAAATCCCATGATTTTCTGCGGGGCTATAGTGGCTATTCTAAGGAGTCTAAATCTTTTCTGTGTCAGATTATTTCTGTGGATCAAACCCTAGCTTCAGTTGGGCCAACAGAGGCTGTCAAGTCAGGTGGAACCAGAGAGTAGGTCCTCAGGGGGCAGGCACTGCATCAGCCACTGCCCTCCCCATTCCAATACACACCTCCCCAAGTACACACACACCAGACTTTCCTTCTTGCACCCAGGCACATCCTATACTCAGCAAGAAAACCATTAGGAGTTTATTAAAGACAAACTGAACCAAAGAACTGTTCATCTTACCTGGTGCCGTTGCAGTACTGAGAAGACATGGACAATACACCAAACCCCTGTTGACAATTATAGGTAGTGCAGGTAGTGCCGGGGAACTGACACTCTCTCAATTATTTTAGTTTTTTACCCCAGGCTCCTCTAGCACTATGTAACCCACAGGTGCTCTTAAATATCTGGTCAACAAGAATTTCCATGACCTGTGGGACATCACCTGGAACTTGTGAGAAATGCAGAATCCCAAGCCCCACCCCAGACTATAGAATCAGCACTTGAACAAACCCCAGGTGATTCACATAAAATCTAGGCTTGAGCTCTGTTCTAGACTCCAGAAGAGGAGTCATATGGTTGCACATTAGAATCACCTGGAGACATCTTTAACTAGAACAAAAGATAGGTCCCACCGTTAGATTTTTTTTTAAAAGATTTTATCTATTTACCTGAGAAAGAAAGAGCAAGTACAGAGAAGCAGACCCCTGCTGAGTAGGGAACCGATGTGGGGCTTGATTCCAGGACCCTGGGATTATGACCTAAACCAAAGGCAGATGCCCAACCAACCAAGCCACCCAGGCGCCACTGCACTGTTACAATTTTATTTTCTTTGTCTGAGGTATGTGGCCTAGGCAAGGGTATGTCTCAAAAGTTCCTTAAATTTAGCAAATAAAAATAGAGAACATTCAGTTATATTTGAATTTTGGATAAACAGTGAGAGGTTTTTGGTTTGTTCGGTTTTTTTTGTTTTTTTTTTTTTAAGATTTTATTTATTTCTTCATTTGTGAGACACACACAGAGAGAGGCATAGGGAGAAGCAGGCTCCATGCAGGGGGCCTGATGTGGGACTCAATCCCGGGTCTCCAGGATCACGCCCTGGGCCAAAGGCAGGCACTAAACCACTGAGCCACCAAAGGATCCTCCGTTCGTTTGTTGTTGTTGTTTTTACTGCAAATATATTCTATGTAGTATTTGGGATATACTTACATTAAGAAATTGTTTGTATTTACCTGAAACTTAAATCTTATTGACATCTGTATTTTAACTGGTAACCCAATCCCCAGGTGATGCTAATGTACATACATCCAGAGTTGAGAACGTCTACCATAAAGAAAGCCTAGTTCTATGCAAATGCTTGCCCTGGAATTTTCTGAATGGTCCTGATGTCAAATATTCTCTCCCATTGTGGTCACAGATAACACTTTTGGAAAAAAGGCCTTTCTCATCATGATCCTAAGCCACCATTAAGCCTGTTAATGTCCAGTAACACTAGTGAATGGAGAAATGAAATTGAGTTGCCAGATGGCAACTACAGGGTATACAGGGTATATGGCCTGTATTTAATGATTTTTGTCCTGTGTCATATATTGGCTTCATCAAGATCCCTTCAATGTCCTGTATTCAGCCATTTCTTTTACTAGATTGCAAAAACTTGGCAGTCAAAGCAATTTTTTAAATTTAACTGGGTATTCTATATTTTTATTTGTGAGGTCTAGCAACTCAATGGAGGAACTACTCTGCTAAAATCCTGGGGACTAATCCCAAGAAATTTGTCATCCCAGATTCAGTACTTGTCTCAGCCTCTGTTGAAGATTTTTACTTTAGACCTCTGAACTTCAGGTCAAGTCTGCTGAAAAAAAATGTGGCTACTCTACCAGCCAAGAATTTCAGTTCATTCATAGCTGTCCCTGTTATTTAAGTTGAATTTAATAGTTTGGCACTTACCTCACTCATACATCACACATGGGATAAATTAATATTGACAGACATTTGTTGCTAATAAAGTGATCCCAAACTTCTTGGTATTTTTTTCTCTTGCAGTATTTTGAAAAGGCTAAAATTAAGACAAGCAGTGGCTATAAAAACAGGGAACTGGGACACACAGATAAGCTGGGATGGACATGAAGTGACTCTTCATGGGCTGCTGGTTTCCATATGGATCCCAGGGTTGTAGATGCTCCAGGAGAGATGGGGAAGTTGATGGAGTTCAAGTGTGCTCAGCCAAATAACACAAACATTGTGGGAAACCCTCAGGGAAAGTCTTGACTGGGACCCAGCTGGCTGGGGATTGTTGTGGTGGGGAGGTAGGTAAGCAATGATGACCTTATGCTAGAGAGAACATGGGGCACAGCTGAAGCACCAACCAGCCTCTGGGAAAGAGCTGTTCTTTGTGTCATTTTCTCTCCCTCACATTCCCTGGCATGATTTCTACCCCCGTCTTCACTGCAGGACAGGAAAGAACAGATACAAGGTCTGAATTTGCAAGCTGATTTTCAGGTTGGAAAATTATCCCCGTAGATATCAAGAAAGACTGAAGAGATGGCACGATTCAAGGTACAATTAAAAGCTAGATAAACATGGTAAACATGGAAGGTAAACATGAAGCATCACATCTTTCTAACAGGAATTTCATTGAGAGGAAACAGAGGGAAGGAAATGGTGGATCAAATAGACAACAAACAAGCATATATACAGAAGATTTTAGTAACATGAATAAAAAGTGCTAACACATATTAATAAGTTCAACCCTATATATATTCTATAAGCACCAACATATATACATTTATACCTTCATTCCCTATAAACAAAATTCATATCCTTTCAAATTCATATGAAACTTCACAAAAATTGGCTATGTTCTGGGCTAGAAAAAAGATTCAAGACATTTCAAGGCATCATCAGCTAACTTCTCTGACCCAGTGCAGTAAATGTCAAAATCTATAAAAACGATAGTTTTTTAAAAATTCCATGTGACTGGAAATTTAAAAAGATACTACTAACCTTTAGGGAAGACAGCAGAGTAACAGGATCCTAAGTTCACCCGTACCTGCAGATACAACTACATAACATCACATCCTTATAAATAACCTTCCAAACAACCTGAAGACTGGCAACTCTCTGCAGCTAAATGTAGAGAAAAGGCCACACTGAAGAGGGTAAGAAGAGTGAAGATGCAGTTTGGAGCTAAAGGGACTTGCAGGACCACTGGTGGCAGGGAGGAATACCACCAGTGGGGAGAGGGGAGAGAAACAAACCCTCACACCAGGAAACCCCTGCGGGGAAGACAAAGCCCCATAACATTTGGCTTTGACAACCAGAGGGGCATAACTTTGTGAGTTCTTACCATCAGCAGGGCTTAACACATGGAACTTAAAAAAATCAGCAGGCTGAGTGAGCTCTGGGAGAGCTGGAGGGCAATGGGAAACTGAGTCCCCACCCTTAAAGAGACAGCACAACAAGCAGCCTGTGAAGATACAGTATAGAAGAAGCAGTCTGAAAAACCTCTGGAATAGGGACGCCTGGGTGGCTCAGTGGTTGAGCGTCTCTGCCTTTGGCTCAGGCTCAGGGCATGATCCTGGAGTCCCGGGATCAAGTCCCACATCGGGCTCCCACAGGGAGCCTGCTTCTCCCTCTGCCTATATCTCTGCTTCTCTGTGTGTCTCTCATGAATAAGTAAAAAATATATATATATTTTAAAAAAAGAAAAGAAAAACCCCTGGAATAAACAAATAGGAGATTGTTTACTAATCTCAGGGTGCATAGGAGGGGCTGATCCTTGGGAGACTGGTCCAGCAACAAAGGAGCTGGGGGATACCACCAACCCAGGTACACAAATGCCTGCAGAAATTAGTGTGGTGCAAACACTCACTACCTAACTTGGTAACAGCATCCCTCTAACCAGACCTTGGTCTCCTCCCACAGCAGACAATTGCAAACCTTGCTACCAGGTGTCTTTCCCCACCACCCCCACTGAAGCTTCTATAGATCCACTCCCCCCACTCCACCCCCAATCCAGTCAGCCTAGGTCCCACCAGCTGCAGGCCCCTCCTGCAGCAGACCTGCATGAACCTTGCTGGTACTGGGAGCTCTACCCCTACACTCTCCTATGAGCCTGCCCCTTCCAATACACTCTTAGCTGGAGCCCATCCAAAGTAGCGTCACAAGCCTGGAAGTGTATAAGCAGGCCTGAGAGGGGCCAGGCCCACTCCAAAGTGACTCCTGACCTGGGAAGAGGGAAAGAGAACCACACACACTAATCAGATTGTAGAACAGTAGTGGGCTGGGGGCAGACATCTGACCTGACTATAGGCCTTGCCTACCAACAAAAAATTTTCAGGGGACAACACAGGGAAAGCATGCTGTAGTTCAGTGCTACTATGTCTTTGGAAAATCTCTGGCCTGTCAGAACTCAAGCCCAAGGTGGCCCTAAACTGGCCCAATAACAACAAAGGGACCAAACCCTGTTCACAATAAGGAGAGAGAGCCACTGCAGGTGACTAAAGGGAAAAGAGGCTCAGCTACAATAGTAGGGCCTAACAACACACATAGGAGACACCCCTGAAGTACCAGGTTCTGGTGAAGAGGGGATGTTACACTATAAGACACTATAGGACCTCTTCCTTGTAAGGCCCCTACTTTCAAGAGCAGGAGATATAATTGACTTTCCTAACACATAGGAACAGACACAGAGAATTAGATAAAATGAGACATTGGAATATGTCCCAAATGAAAGAACAGTACGAAATCATAGCAAGAGACCTAAATGAAATAAAGATAAGTAATATGCCTGATAGAGAATTTAAGGTAATGGTCACAAAGATACTCACTGGACTTGAGAAAAGACTGGAGGATGTCAGTGAGACCCTCAACAATGAGACAGAAAACATAAAAAAGACCCAATCAGAGATGAATAACTCAATAAATGAAATTGTAAATACACTAGATGGAATAAACACAGTAGACTAAAAGAAACAGAAGAAAAGATCAGCAACCCGGAAGACAAAGTCATAGAAAGCAATCAAGCCGAATAGAAGAAAGAAAAATCATGATAAAAAATGAAAATAGACTTAAGGAACTCAGTGTAAAGTGTTATAACATTCACATTATAGAGATCCCAGAGGAGAAGATAGAGGAATAGGCAAAAAAGTTTATTTGAAGAAATAACAGCTGAAAACCTCCTAAATTTGGAGAAGGAAACAGAAATCCAAATCTTAGAAGCCACAGAAAGCCCAAAACAAAATCAACCTAAGGAGGTCCATACCAAGATACGTAGTAATTAAAATGGCAAAAAGTAATGATAATGAGAGAATTTTAAAAGCAGCAAGAGATAAGAAAACAGTTACATATAAGGGAAATCCAGAAGACTATGGGCTTATTTTTTGGGCAGAAATTTTGCAGGCCAGAAGAGTGGCATGATATATTCAAAGTGCTGAAAGGAAAAAAAAACCTGCAGCCAAAAATAGAAGGAGAAATAAAGAGTTACCCACACAAAAGTTAAAGGAGTTCATCACCACTAATCCAGTCCTACAAGAAATGTTTAAGGGAAATCTTTGAGTGGAGAGGAAAGACTTTAATTAAAGTAGGAGTAAGAAAAGTAGGAATCAAAAAAGCACTAAAATTAGGTATATCTATAAAAATCCACCAAAGGATTCACAAAATAAAAGAATGTGAAGTATGACACTGTATACCTAAAACATAGAGGAAACAGGAATAAAGAATGTGTTCAAACTTAAGAGACCACCAATTTAATATAGATTGCTATATACGGAAGATGTTATATACAAACCTAATGGTAACCACAAATCAAAAACCAGTAATAGATATGCAAAAAAACAAGGAATACAGATATATCACTAAAGAAAGCCAGCAAATCATGAGAGAACAAAAGAAGAAATAGAGAACCATAAAACAAGTAATAAAAGAGCAATACATACCTACCAATAATTACTTTGAATGTAAATGGACAAAATGCTCCAATCAAAACACATAGGGTGATGGAATAGATAAAAAAGCGAGGCCTGGGACACCTGGGTGGCTCAGTGGTTGAGCATCTGCCTTCTGCTCAGGATGTGATCCTGGAGTCCCAGGATCGAGTCCCATGTCAGGCTCCCTGCAGGGACCCTGCTTCTCCCTCTGCCTGTGTCTCTGCCTCTCTCTTTCTGTGTGTGTCTCTCACAAATAATAAAATCTTAAAAAAAAAAAGTGAAGCCCATCTATATGCTGCCTATAAGAGACTCATGTTAGACCTAAAAACACATACAGATTGAGAGTGCAGTGATGCAAAAGCATTTATCATGCAAATGAAAGTGAAAACCTAAGGGTAGCGATACTTATATTAGACACTTTAAAATAAAGACTGAAACAAGAGTCAAAGAAGGACACTATATAATTATAGAGGGAACCGTCTAACAAGAAGATATGATCATGGTAAATATTTATGCACCCAACATGGGAGCATCCAAATACACAGAGCAGCTAATTACAAACATAAGGAAAGTAATTGATAGTAATACAATAATAGTAAGGGACTTTAACATCCCACTTATATCAATGGATAGATTATTCAAACAGAAAATCAGTAAGTAAACAGCAGCTTTGAATGACACATTGGACTAGGCAGATCTAACAGATTCAAATCATTCCATCCTAAAACACAATACACATTCTTTTCAAGTGCACATAGAACATTCTCTTTATTTTGTAATTATTTATTTATTAGAGAGAGAGAAAAAGAGGGGGAGAGGGAGGGAGGGGGGAGGAACAGAGGGAGAAGGAGAGAATATCAAGCAGACTCTACTTTGAGCATGGAGCCCAATGTGGGGCTCAATCCCAGGACCCTGAAACCATGACCTGAATCAAAATCAAGAGTTGGAAGCTTAACCAACTGAGCCACCCAAGCACTCCAGGAACATTCTTCAGAACAGATCACATATTAGTCCACAAAACAAGCTGTAACAAATTCAGAAAGACAGAAGTCATGTCATGTATCTTTTCTGACCACAATGCAATGAAAATAGAAATCAGCCACAAGAAAAAATCTGAAAGCCACCAAATACATGCAGATTAAATAACATGGTATTAAACAATGAATGGGTCAACCAAGAAATAAAAAGGAAAACTAAAACAAAAAACAAAAAACAAAAAAACATGGAGACAAATGAAAATGAAAACACAATGGTCCAAAATCTCTCAAATGCAGGTAAGGTTATTCTAAGAGGAAAGTTCATAGCAGCAGAGGCCGACCTCTAAAAACAAGAAAAATCTCAAATAAACAAACTAATCTTATATTCAAAGGAGCTAGAAAAAGAAGAACAAACAAAACCCAAAACCAGTAGAAGGAAGAAAATAATAAATATTAAGACAGAAATAAACAAAATAGAAACTAAAAAAATAACAGAACAGATTGAAACAGGAGCTGGTTCTTTGAAATATCAACAAAACTGAAAAACCTTTAGCCATACTCATAAAAAAAAGAGAGAAGATGCAAATAAATAAAAACACGAGAGAAATAACTAACACTATAGAAATACAAAGGGTTATAAGAGAATTTTATGAAAAATTATATGCCAATAAATTGTCAACCTAGAAGTATAATTTCCTAGAAACATATAACTTCCCAAAACTAAAACAGGAAATTTGAACATACTAATAACCAGTAATGAAATTGAATCAGTAATCAAAAAAACTCCCAAAAGTCTAGGACCAGACAATTTCACAGCTGAATTCTACCAAATATTTAAAGAAGAGTTATTAATACCTGGGATGCCTGGGTGGCTCAGTCGGTTAAACATCCCACTCTTGGTTCTGGTTTAGGTCACAATCTCAGGGACCTGGGACGAAGCCCTTGTGTAAGGCTCCCCACTCAGTGGGGAGTCTACTTGAGATTTTCTCTCCCTCTCTCTCTCTGCCCCTCCCCACTCACATGTGCTCTCTTTCTAAAATAAATAAATCTTTAAAAACAGAGTTAATACCTATTCTTCTCAAACTATTCCAAAAATAAAAAGGAAGGAAATCTTCTAAATCCATCCTATGAGAGTATTATCCTGATACCAAACTCAGAAAAAGTACAAAAAGAGAGAGAGAGAGAGAGAGAGAGAGAGAGAGTATAAGCCAATATCTCTGATGAACATAGACACAAAAATCCTCAACAAGATATTAGAAGAATGAATCTAACCATATATTAAAAAAATCATTCACCACAGTCAAGTGGGCCTTCTTTCCAGGATGCAAGGGTGATTTAGTATTTGCAAATCAATCAATATGATACATCACATCAACAAGAGAAAGAATAAAAACTATATGATCATTTCAATAGATGTAGAAAATGCATTTGGCAAAATACAACATTCATTCATGATAAAAATCCTCAACAAAATAGGTTCAGAGGTAACATACCTCAACATAATAAAGACCATATATGAAAAACCCACAGCTAACATCATACTCAATGGTGAAAAACTGAGAGATTTTTCCCTAAATCAGGAACAAGACAAGGATATTCACTCTTACCACTTTTATTCAACATAGTACTGAAAGTCCTAGCTACAGCAATCAGATAAGAAAAATTAATAAAAGCATCCAAATTGGTAAGGAACAAAGTAAAAGTTTCACAATTTGCAAAGGACATGAGGACATAATACTATGTATAGGAAACCCTATAGACTCCACCAAAATCTACTAGGAAAAAAAAAAACTACTAGGACTAATAAATGAATTCAGTGAGGTTATAGGATACAAAACCAATATACAGATATCCATTGCATTTCTGTATAGTCTAATGAAATATACTAATAATGATGTAGCAGAAAGAAAAATTAAGCAAACAATCCCATTTATTATTGTACCCAAAACAATAAATTACTTTGGAATACATTTGACCAAGGAGATAAAAGACCTGTGTTCTAGAAACTATAAAACACTGATGATGAAAGAAATCAAAAATGAGGCAAATAAATGGAAAAATCCATGCTCATGGATTGGAAGAGCAAGTACTATTAAAATATCCATACTACCTAAAGCAATCTACAGATTTAATGCAATCCCTATCAAAATACCAGAAGCATTTTTCATAGAACTAGAATAATCCTAAAATTTGTATAGAACCACTAAAGAGTCTGAATAGCTAATTATCAAGAAAATGGACAAAACCAGAGGTATCACAATTTTAGATTTTAAGATACAGTACATATACACACACTCAGGAAAATAAGGAGTAATAGAGCATATACATAAAGAAGATGGAAAAAGTAAGAAAAAGAAGGGGCGTAAATAATAATGAGGCAAAGAGAGAGAGAGAATAATGAATATGAAAAAATGAAAGGTGGTTTTTTGAAAAGTTCATATAACTGATTAAATGGGGGAGGAAATTGCAAATAATATGAAGAGAGAATGAATAAAATGATAAAAATATTTTTTAAAATTTATTTATTTATTTATTTATTTATTTGAGAGAGAGAGAGTACACAAGTGAGTGAGGGGCAGAGGCAGAGGGAGAGGGAGAAGCAGACTCCTTTTGAGCAGGAAGCCAGACTGGGGGCTCAATCCCAGGACCCTGAGATCATGCCCTGAGCCAAAGGCAGCTAGTTAACCAACTGAGCCACCTCAGCACCCCAGAAATATCTTTTTAAAAAATTACTAACAAAAAACAAAGCCAATTAACTTGGAATATATATATTAGTAGATAAGTAGCTAATAGAAAGATAGACAAATGGATAGTTATATGGTGGTGGTTCTCAAAATGTGGTCCTGGGATCAGTATCAGTTTCACCAACTTCTGAAAACAAAACAAAAAAAGCATGCCCCCTTTCCAGATCTACTGAATCAGAAATTGGGACTGGGGCAAGTAATCTGAATTTTAACACGCTTCTTCTTCTCATCCTAAGTGATTGATACCTGCCAGGGTTTGAGCACATATGGTAAGTGCTATGGGAAAAAAAGAAAGGGAATGGAATGTAGTGGAGAAGGATGTTTGTCATTTTTATCTATTTATTTTTAATTTTATTTATTTATTCATGAGAGACAGAGACAGAGAGAGAGAGAGAGAGAGCACGGCAGAGATACAGGAGGAGGGAGAAGCAGACTCCATGCAGGGAGCCCCATGTGGAACTCGATCCCGGGTTCCCGAACCACACCCTGAGCTGAAGCTGGCGTTAAACCGCTGAGCCACCCGGGCTGCCCTGTTTGTCATTTTTAAAAGAAGAACTAAGGATCTCACTGACATGGGTGACTTTTGAGTAGAGCACCTAAAAGAGATAAGGGAGAGCATAAAGCAGATATATGAGTAAAAAATATTCTGGGCAAGTGAAAGGGCAAGTGCAAAGGCCCAGCCTGAGGCAGGACCATGCTTAATGTGTCCAAGGAACAGCAAAGAGGTCAGTGTGGCTTGAGCAAGTGAACCAGCAAGAGCGCCAGAAAACAAAGTCAGTGAAGCAAAAAGGTGAAGAGGGATGGGTGTGGGGGGCAGATCCTGTTGCACCTATACCTGATTAACTCATTAGATGAAGAAAATATTTCCCTTCACTCCAGAGACACTTTGGTGGACCAGCAGATCTCATTCCATAAGGACTCGTGAAGACAGTCACTTGCCACAGGAACTGATTGATGACAAAAGGATAAAAGAATGGAAACGCACACATATGGGTCAAACTCATATGGGCACCTCAGAACTCCCCCAGATACTCACCCTAGTAGCCTGACGCCTGGTTAGGCTGTCCATGGGCCTCCTCGGGACAGTTTTTGGTTGCCATGGTATCTAGATGAATGCTCACTCCTCACATCCAAGGAATGGTAGGAATTTTCAACATGGTTGCTCATTCTTCCTTCACCTTGGAAAGAAGACAAAATTACTTATAGAAGTAGCAGCAAGCTGACCCAGAAGGCAGAATGTTCTTTAAATTCCCCTTTTCCCCTTCGCACCACCTCTTCCTATGTTGTCCATAATTTGGTTGAGGGTAACTCACATATCCATGACTTTCAGGGGGTCACAGTCACCCAGGTAGGAAAGAGCAGCAGCGCAGTAGGGCACATCCCAATGCTTGCGGAACTGTTAGCCTTCTTTTTCTTTGCTGTGAAGCAGCAAACCTCATGGTTAAGAGTAACAGAGTTGGGGGAGAGAGATGTGCCCAGATACCGATTCTGGCTTTGCAGGTTACGAGCCTGGACAAGCCAGTTAACTAAGCTTCTTTCTCCCTGTCTTAAAAATTAGTCAATCATACTGACCTCATTGAAGTTTTCAGAATTGAAAGCAGATAACTTGCAAAGACCTAGTAGTTTGTCTCATACACATCTCATACTCAATAATCGTAACACTGCTGTCATTACTGAATTTATTATCTTTAATGGTACATTCCAAGTCCCTGCACTCTGATGAGGGGAAGGTCCTGCTTTCCTTGTGCACAATTCCTGAGCCTATTTATAGCCTCAGATCCATTCTGTAGCATTCTTCCCTCTCCTTCACTGATGGGGGTTGGGGTTGGGAAAGGCAAGGGGAACCAGGAGAACCCCTGCAGACTGCCTTTCCCCAGGCCCTCAGAGGTGACTTCTGGCTGGGTTCGGCTAGTGGTGGGGTTGCACCTGGGAAAAGTCACAGTATTTCTCCCCTTCCTGCCGGCCTTACGTGGCATTTCTTGCTGACTCTGCATCTCCTCTATGGTTCCACCTCCTGTCTGACAATCCCCAGCCTCCATGGAGTGATACCAAACCCCAGGCTTTGGTGACATTGCTTCTTTCCTTTGCTCATACCATTTAGGGAACAGCCATGAGTTTCCTGCTCTTTCTCATCTCTGAGTTACCTCTATGTTTAGTTTCCCCAATTTTCCATCCCTTCATAACTGTTCCCTGAATTCAATTCGGTGATAGTATCTGAAGTGGTCTCCATATTTCTGGCTAGAACCTGACAGATACTCATGCCCTCTCATTAATATTTTCTCCCTTATTTGGGCTTGCTCTGAATCTTCAATTCTTTTTTGGCTGTACTTAGAGAAATAAACAAACAACAATAACGAAACCAACCTAACTCCTGGGGAAAGACCTCGGTATTTTTATTTTGGGCTGGCTAAAAATGATGGACTTTCCCCTGCCCCTAACTGTGACCTAAACTAGGGCCAATCTTGTAACAAGTAGAGGGACCAACAAGTAAACAGGGCTGGTAGGAATATTTGTACTCACTACTGGCACAATTTTTAGGTAAAGAATGTATGACTTTCCAAAATGGAAAAGGCCTTCTTTGTATTCAAAACTCCAGGTTCCTTATTTCAATTTACTACAGAGCTACAATAATCAAAACAGTGGTATTGACATAAGGATAGACATGTAGATTAACAGAATAGGAACAATGGCCAACAGCCCAGAAAGAAACGTTCACATTTTTGGTCAGTTGATTTTCAACAAGGGTGCCAACAACATTTGATGGGGAAAAGACTGTCTTTTCAAACAAAAAGGACTAGGAAAATGGAATATCCACATGTAAAAGAATGGAGTTGGACAATCCCCTCATCCCATCTACAAACATTAACTCAAAATGAGTCCAAGATCTGAATTTAAAGCTGAAACTGTAAAACTCTTAAAGGAAACATAGGAAAATCTTCATGACTTTGGGTTGGACAATGTTTTCTTAAATGTGACATCAGAGCATAGGCAACAACAACAAAATAAATAAATTGGACTTCATTAAAATTAAAACCTTTTATACATCAAATGACACTGTTATAGTGAAAATATACCTCACAGGATGGAAGAAAATATTTGCAAATAATATGTTTGATAAGGGATTAATACCCAGAATATATAAAGAACTCCTCCAATTCAACAAAAAGACAACTCAATTTAAAAAATAGACGAATAGATATTTTTCCAAAGAAGATATATAAATGGCAAATAAGCACATGAAAAAATGTTCAATATCATTAGTCATTAAGAAAATGTATATCAAAGCCATGATGATCTACCACTTTAAAACTGCTAAGATGGCTATAACACCACCACCAGCACCAGCAACAAAAAAAACCAGAAAATAAGTGTTGGTGAAGATGTGAAGAAATTAGAACCCTTGTACATTACTAGTGGGGACATAAAATGGTGTAGTCACTATAGAAAACAGTCTTGTATTTTTCAAAAAGTTAAACAAAATTACCACACACTCCAGCAATTCCTCTCCTAGGTATTACACCCAAAGGAACTGAAAAGAGAGACTCAAAAGAGATACTTGCATGCCAGTGTTCACAGCAACATTATTTAAAACAGCCAAAAGGTGGAAACAACCCATCTCCATCAATAGATAAATGCATAACCAAAATATGGTATGAACATGGAATATAGTGATAAAAAATGTTTTGATACATGCCACGATATGGGATGAACCTTGAAAACATTATGCTGAGTGAAAAAAGCCAGGCATAGAAGGACAAATAATGTATTACTCTACTTATATGAAATATCTAGAATAAGAAAATTCAGAGAAACAGAATATAAATTAGAGGTTACCAAAGGCTGGAGGGAGGAGAGAATGTCAAGTTATTGCTTAAGAGGTACAGAGTTTCTGTTTAGGGTGATCAAAAAGTTTTAGAAATAGATATGGTGATATGTTGCACAACACTGTGAATGTAATTAAGGTCACTGAATTGTTTACTTAAAAACAGTCAAATTGGGGTGCCTGGGTGGCTCAGTTAAGCATCCGACTCTTGGGCTTAGGTCATGATCTCAGGGTAATGAGATCAAGCCCCATGTTGGGAAGTCTGCTTGAGATTCTCTCTTTCTCTCTCCTCCTGCCCTCTCCTCCCCTCAAAATAAATAAATCTTTTTTTAATGTCCATATGGCACATTTTATGTTATGTATATTTTATCACAATAAAAAAAAATGAGGTCTATTAGGTTGGTAGACTGGATATGAACTGAGATAAAAGTGATCTATATGAATTTCATGGTCGCCCATCCCTGGAACCCCTGTAGAAGGGGTCAGCTCTCCACTCTCCTTTCCCAGGTAGATTTCTGGAGTCCAATTTAAAATTGCAGATCTTTGTACACAAGGGGGCTGGGCAGGATTTAGGTGAGCAGTGAGGACATTCCAGGTGGGAGAATGTCGCCGATCTGGGGAAAGGACATGTCAAAGACCAAATTAAGAATGAATGTGTATTTGGGGGTAGGAGGACCCATCAGGGAAGAAATCTGAGTTCGGAGCAAATTTGGAAAGCAACTGCTAGAATTCTTGGAATGCTAATGCTCAAAAGTGCACCTCTGAGAGCAAAATGGTGTCTGACAAGTAAGTTTTGCTTCACGAATGTTCCTGGAGGAACATTTTTGTTGTTGTTGGCAGCACAGTCTTGCCTCTAATGCTTACAAACATGAAGCCCTGAGTTCATTGGTTAAAAATGTCACAGATGAGGGTAGGGCCTTCCGGAAAGTTTTCATGTGTATGAAGAAGGAATGGGGGCAGTCAACAGGATGGAAGCATGTTGTTTGGGGATAGAGAAGGAGAGGGTTTCAGCTGCTACTGTGAGGAGAACTTTGGGGGGTAAGGGGAAGCTATCTTAAGAGATCAGTAGGCACTCTTTAAGAAAACCTGCAACAGGGGCATCTGAGTGGCTCAGTGGTTGAATGTCTGCCTTTGACTTAGGTTGTGATCCTGGGGTTCTAGAATGGAGTCCAACAATAGGCTCCCCACAGGGAGCCTACTTATCCCTCTGCCTGTGTCTCTGCTTCTCTCTGTCTCTCATGAACAAATAAATACAATCTTGAAAAAAGAAAAAAGAAAACCCATAATAACAATGGATGTTATTCTTCAAGGGGGAGCCAGAGCAGGATTTCTATACCTTTGAATACAATGCTATGTAAGTTCAGAGCTACAAGGAATGTCTGATTTTGTGCAATCTACGTGCACAACAAATGGACCTTTGTCCCCAGAAGGAGGCAGTCCGGCCCTACCCTCATCTGTGACATTTTTAACCAATGAACTCAGGGCTTCATGTTTGTAAGCATTAGAGGCAAGACTGTGCTGCCAACAACAACAAAAATGTTCCTCCAGGAACATTCGTGAAGCAAAACTTACTTGTCAGACACCATTTTGCTCTCAGAGGTGCACTTTTGAGCATTAGCATTCCAAGAATTCTAGCAGTTGCTTTCCAAATTTGCTCCGAACTCAGATTTCTTCCCTGATGGGTCCTCCTACCCCCAAATACACATTCATTCTTAATTTGGTCTTTGACATGTCCTTTCCCCAGATCGGCGACATTCTCCCACCTGGAATGTCCTCACTGCTCACCTAAATCCTGCCCAGCCCTGAAATCCATCACTCTTGAAGCCATCTCTAGACTCCAAACTGCAGTGATGTCTCCTCACCTTGATCTCCTCTAACCATTTCTCTACATCACATTTTAGCCCTTAGCAATGTTATGATTCCTACTGTTCTTTCACTGGTACCAGGACAGCTTGTAATTCCTGTGGTGTCTAAATGAGGTTGTCTCTTGATCGGCCGCTGGCCTCCGAATGTGGGGCAACAATCAGGTGGAAGGAAGTTGGTGGTGTGGGAGATGAAAGAATTCATCTGAGGCAGAACACAGGGGATAGGGATGCCTGGGTGGGTGGCTCAGCGGTTTAGTGCCGGCTTCAGCCCAGTGTGATCCTGGAGTCTCAGGATCGAGTCCCGAATTGGGCTCCTTGGATGGAGCCTGCTTCTCCCTCTGCCATGTCTCTGCCTCTCTCTCTCTCTGTGTCTCTCATGAATAAATAAATAAAATCTTAAAAAGGACAAAGGAGGGGGATCCCTGGATGGTGCAGCGGTTTGGCGCCTGCCTTTGGCCCGGGGCGCGATCTTGGAGACCTGGGATCGAATCCCACGTTGGGCTCCCGGTGCATGGAGCCTGCTTCTCCCTCTGCCTGTGTCTCTGCCTCTCTCTCTCTGTGTGACTATCATAAATAAATAAAATTAATTAATTAATTAAAAAAAAATAAAAGGACAAAGGAGATAGAAGTTTACTGACTGCACTGCAAGAAAGTGGCAGGCAGGACAGCAGAGGAGAGGCTGTCTACAATGAGGCAGTGGGAGTGGGGGCTGTTTTTAAAGGGGGAAGGTGGGGAGATGTGGCAACATAGAGAATTCTCCCTTTTTTTTTTTGGTAACTGTGCCTGGTTCTAAGTAGCCTATTGGTGAGTTAGGGCCTATTGATATTTTGAGGTGGGTGGCCTGATGGGCCTGTCAATTCAGCCAAGTGGTCGCCGTGGGCCCTTTCTGCATTCCAGGGCTCAAGCCTGTTTGCTTAAAAGCAGCCTCTACAGTCCCTTGCACATAAGACGTACAGCCCACATTTAGAGCACTTTTGAAACAGACTAGAGCCTAGCACTACACCAGGCATATGAGGTACTCAGTGAACTGGTCTCTTTGTTTTGAGATGGTCCACACAGTCTTCCTTTTTCTTAATCTCTAGCCTCTTCCCACCCCTACTAGCACATCCACATGTTTTCTCCCTCCTGGTTCTTCAATTATAATTGTATAATGTGAAGTCATCTCACATACTGAAGGATACCTTGTAAAATAATTTGCCAGGGGAAGGTGTTATTAGCCATGACAGCCAGGGCAGTCACCGAAGGTTGCATCCTGGCAGCCAGTCCTTCACCTTCCTTGTTAGCAGAGCCCCCAGTTTTGGTCTAGGTGGCAATGTGCTCACCCCAGGAGAGGAGTGCCACTGGTCTAAACCAAGTATAAGAGGCCAAGTCAGCTTTACCTGCGAAACCAGTAGCAGTCAGGTAACCAAGTTCTAAATCAGGTGACTCAGTAAGATATAAGAAGTCAGCTGGAGGTTTCTGGGAAAGACTTTTTTCTTGAAAAAGCAGCCAGTCACAGAATGAAAACTTTTTGCCTTCTTCTATCCCTTTCTGTTTCTAAAGATGCCCTATGAAGATTGTGGAGGCCTTGCAGCCATTTTGTAGCCATGAGGGAAATGTAGTTCACAAACAGAAGACAGCAGAGAGCCTTCTGGAGCTTGGCATCTTACCTTGGAGCCTTTTCTTTTCTAACTTTTTGATGTGAGAAAAATACATATCCAAATTAATTGCAAATGCCTGTAGTATTACCCTCACTCCATTCAAGACCTTTAAGGGCAGCCCAAGTGGGCCAATCTAATGACATACAAGTGCTGTGTGCAGCACTCCTCTCTCCTGCTCCTCTTCCCTCCTCCACCCTGTAAAGCTGACAGACAGAACCTTGGGACAGGACTGGACATGAATTCAAACAGAGCCTATCTCTATGAGGTTCCTGACAGGCCAGCTATTTACAAGCTCAACATGATTCTAGGAACTAATGAGATCACCAGGAATGCTTTGAGATCTCAGACTCAACAAACTGGAGTCTTTTTTTTTTTCTTTTTCTTTTTTTGGACTTATCAAACCTATTGCAAAAACGTACATTTGTGATAAGCACTATGAATTGAACCACCTGGCCATGTAAACTTACAGAATTCCACAAAAGGTGGAATGAGGGTCAAAAAGGGGGTCTGGGTCTTGTTTCCATTTGATCTTTCACGTCTTCTTTTGCTTAATTATTAATGGTGAGGTTCTTTTTCTTTTCTTATAGATTTCTTCTCCTTATTAAGGTAATGATCTTAAGTTCTGAGGAGAGAAGAAATAACTGTTCAGCCCCAAAGGATTTTTCTTTAGAAACATAAAAATAAGGACCTCCTGACTTGGCACATCAAGAGTTATTTAACGATAATTAAAAACCCCATAATTTTGATATCTTCCTTGACTTACCCATAAACAGTCCAGGCTGATAGCTAATCTTTGATAGGTTTATTCCTCTGCCTACACGAGGAAAGTATTTTTCTTCTCCAAGTACTAATCAACCAGCAGCTAGTGAAAGACAGTGTCCCCACCTCCCACACAAGCCAAAGGGATTTTTTTAGTACTTTACAAATCAAAAGCTTTTAAATCATGTTTAATAAAGGGAGAATTTAAGACTTTTATACGGAGCTTTTGTGTTTTTTTAAACATTCCTTTGGAATAAGATTCAAATCTTTGGCACACTAAAGAGGTACATGAAGTATAAACTGAAACCACTTGCATTATTCAAGGAAACAAATACTTTTGCTTAATGATATGGCCATTTCAGAACCTAGTAAGGAGTTTTGGTGCGAGGGTAGAGAGGGGTGCTTTTGACTAATTCACATAACCAAGATCTCAATCAATAAATGAATGACAGAAAGAACGATTCAGCTCAAGGAAGGCAAATACAAATATTTGAACACTAATATGTTCAGAAGTCTTGCATGTTAAAAAAAAAAAAAAGTAAAATAAAATGACAAAATGAGATGCAATTCTTTGCATATCAATTTTTGGAAGAATTAAATCTACATAAGTATTTAAATATATGTATTATATATATATTAATCAATGCCAGATACAGGATTGTGATAAAAAGGCATAAATTGGTCCATTTCTGGCAAACTATTTGGCCATTTCTATTAAGAACTTTTAACATATTCATACTTTTTTGACCCAGAAAGTCATTTCTAGGTATCTTCATGAAGTAGATACAGGTTTAGGTGGATGCTATGCTCATAATGCCATTTCTGGTGGCACATGTGCATGTGTGAGTGTGTATATGTGTGTGTCTCTTATCCGCCAACTAATTTGGGTCTGACTTCAGCCAGTCAGAACTCCTCCTAAGCTCCTTCCAATAATCCCATTTTTGCATAACTAGCCACAGTTGTGAATACATTAAAAATATTTATATTCCTTGATCCAGTGTTTCTACTTTTAGGAACCTGGTCTATGAAATTAATCTGAAATTTGGACACGAAGAATACCAGGACCATTTATAATATAAAAAAGCAAAAAAATCTATGTGCTCAAAGGTTGGCAAATAATTAATAAATTACAGTTCAGCCACACAAACTAAAAGTTATGAAGCCATTTAAAACTATGTTTCCAAAGATATTTTAATGACATGAAGAAATGCTTATGATACAATGTCCAGTGAAAAATAAAATGATAATTATAGTATGATGTCAGTCATCTATTATATATGCATGCACTTTAAAATGAACAGAGAGAATGCACAATGAGAAAAAGACAGTCTCTTTAACAAATGATGTTGGGAAAACTGGACAGTTACATGAACAGTTACATGAAAAAGAATGAAACTGGACTACATTATTACACCATACACAAAAATAAACTCAAAATGGATTAAGAACCTAAATGTAAAACCCGAAAGCATAAAAATCCTAGGAGAGAACAGAGGCAGTAACCGCTTTGACACTGGATGTGGCCAATTGTTTTCTAGATATGTCTCCTGAAGCAAGAGAAACTAAAGCAAAAGTAAAAAGCTTCTGCACAGTGAAGAAAACAATCAACAAAATTAAAAGACAACCTAGTGAATGGGAAAAGATATTTTGCAAATGACATATCTGATAAGGGTTAGTATCCAAAATATATAAAGAATTTATATAACTCAACACCCCAAAAATAAATAATCCAATTAAAAATGAGCAGAACACACAGACATTTCTCCAAAGAAGACATTCTCCAGGTGGCCAACAGACACATGAAAAGATGCTCAACATCATCAGGGAAAAGCAAGTTGAAATCACAATGAGGTATCATCTTACACCTGTCAGAATGGCTAAACTCAATAACACAAGACATAATAGGTGTTGATGAGGATGTGAAGAAAAAGAAACACTCCTGAACTATTGCTGGGAATAGGAACTGGTGCAGCCACTCTGGAAAACACTATGGAAATTCCTTAAAAAGTTAAAAATAGATCTATCCTGGGCAGCCCCGGTTGTGCAGCGGTTTAGTGCCGCCTGCAGCCCGGGGTGTGATCCTGGAGACCCAGGATCGAGTCCTACATCGGGCTTCCTGCATGGAGCCTGCTTCTCCCTCTGCCTGTGTCTCTGCCTCTCTCTTCGCTCTCTCTGAATGAATAAATAAATAAATCTTTAAAAAAAAATAGATCTATTCTATGATTCAGCAATCACACTACCGGGTATTTATCCAAAGAGTACAAAAATATTAATTTAAAGGGATACATGCACCCTCCTTATGTTTATTGCAGCAGTATTTACAACAGCTACATTGTGGGAACAGCTCAAGTGTCCATCAACTGATGAATGGACGGACACACACACACACACACACACACACGGAGGAATATTATTCAGCCACAAAGAAAGAAATCTTGCCATTTGCAACAATATGGATGGAGCTAGAGTATAACACTAAGTGAAATAAGTCAGAGAAAGACAAATACGATATGATTTCACCCCCATGTGGAATTTAAGAAACAAATGAGCAAAGGGAAAAAGAGAGAAATTAAGACACAGACTCTAATTATAGAGAACTAATAGTTACCACAGGGGAAGTGGGTGGGGGATGGGTGAAACAGGTGATGGGGATTAAGGAGTGCACTTGTGATGGGCATTGGGTAATGTATGGAATTACTGAATCACCATACTGTACACCTGAAACTAACTGGACTTGAATTAAAATGAAAACTTAAAAAAGAAGCTCCTCCAGGAAGGAAAAATACAACAAAATAGTTATTCACAGTAAAGATTTTGAGTTATTCTGGTGTTTTATCCTTTTCCAATTTCCAAATTTTCAACAATGTACATCTATTACTTTTATAGTCAGAAAAAAACATATCTTAAACATTTAGAATGAGGTAAACTCTGTTTTACTTGCATTCATCCATAGCGAATGGAATGCAGTTCAATCAGGCTATGGCAGTAGCATCTACCTAGCTTTACATTAAGGTCACTTGGAGAACTTTTAGCTATTTATCTATTTACTGTTTTACTTTGATGAGGACTTTATTTTCCAAAGTTAAAAATAAGCTAAGTTCGCCATGTGCTCACTAAAAACTATTAATATTCTATCAGGTTCCTGACATCTTTAGCCCATCCCCCTTCACAGCTGGGCCTCACGCCTGGCTGAATGCTCAGTCCCACCACTGTCATGGGGGCCAATCCTGGCTTTAGAAGCAAGGGCTGAACTAGGCTCCGTATAACTTTTAGGGTCTAAGCATTAAGCCTTGCTACTGTCTACTACAGACAATATCCAGGTCTAGTAATGTGCTTTGCCTGACTAACCAAACATCTGACTCTCTTTCGCTCCAGGCAAGGCAATAGGCAAAACACCAAAGTCTTTCTAGAACTGGGGCTTGGGATGTCTCTTCCATTTCCTTTTCTTTTTCTCTACCACAAAGTTTAGGTTCAGCTGATAACTTTTCCAGGTGTTGCTTACCTGTCAGATTGCCTGTTAGGACATGGGGAGCATCAAAATTATGATTCTAATTTAATTCATCAGTGGGGAGGAGGAAGCCTGGAGTCAGCATTTTGTAAGCTCCCCAGGTGACTTTGATGTACAGCCAGGGTCTAGAACCCCTGGTTTCTTTGGATTAAACTTGTAGAGTTAAAGCCTGCTAAGTATGATGGATCAAATAAACGATAAAAACTGATGAAAATAAGGTATCCATCCATTCCTGGAATGTTTTCCCAGCCCTCATGTGTCACCCTATACCTCCTCCATGAATTTAACTAGTTTATCTATCCCTACAACTAGAACCATTTCTAGCTCCCAAGCTACAAACTATATTTCCATATAGCTACTGGCCATCCACAAGTCTATTCCATAGATCTCTCAACTCCCCATATCCCAGACTCGCCAGCTGGTCCTCTCTCCCTGGCCTCTTGTCATGTCACATCAATGATGACAACACCACCCATGCTACTCCCAAGTTCAACATCTCTAATTCATCTCTGACTCATTCATTTATCCCTAATATCAAATTCTATGGAACCATGGGTTATAAATGTATCAGCTTTCAAAAGTCAGCCCAGAGAAAGAAATATAGCAAGAGTCTGGGTGTGATACAGGAAAACAGAAAGCACATTCAACATCAAAATGCATTCAAAGCTCAATCTGTAAAACACACAGGTCAATGCCCCAGTTTACAATCCTTGTATGGAGTCTCCCTCCTCGGTATCTCTCTCCTGACTCTGTCTTCTCTCCTTTTGCCACTGACATAGTCAGACTCTCATTTCTTAACTGAGCTACTAGGGACAATAATCTGACTGTCATGTATCTTCCGCAGTAGTGCCTGAGTCCTCACTAGACACAGAACTACTCACCTGACCTTGGAGCCTGCCTACCCGGTTTGACTCCCACCTCCACCAGTACAGTGTGATCTTGGACAAGTGACCTAAACTCTCTGGGTTTCAGTTTCCTCATCTATAAAATGGGAATAATAATTATGATACTTGCTTCGTGAAGGTGTTGTAAAAATTACATTGATCAATATTTATAAACTTCTTAGACCAATTCCTGACACAAAACAAATACTTGCTATTATTATGTGTATACATACTATTCTACTATTAAATGAAGTTCAGCTCCTTTAAGAAGCATTTCAGGCTCCCCACGCTCTGGACCTTCTACCTTCTAGCCTGATCCCTCACTACGTCACTCCCACACACCAGCATTTGCCACACTAGATTATTCATTCGTAATTTCCTGCCTCCTGGCCTTTGCTTACCCTTTTGTTGCCTGGGATGCCCTTATCCTCACTGCTGGCTATGGAAATTCTGTGAATTCTTCAAGTCCAGCTCATAGGCAAACTTATCCTTGACCCTTTACTGATGGCCCATCTTGGAATTAGTCTCTCCCTCCTAGGCGATGTATTTGCCCTTCATTTTTTGTATTTAACAATTGTGCCTTATGTGATAGGAGGCATTTGTGGCCTCCTTCTTTCTCCTACCTCCCCTACAAGCTCCTATTGTCCATGAAACTCTAAGTTCCTGAAGGCCGGAGTCTTGTCTTGTTCATGTTTTAAACACATTCAATATTTTACATTTCTGTTTTATGACTTTGTACCTAGCAAAGTGCCTCGTGTAAAGGAAGTATTGCTTAAGTTTTGTTAAAGAGAATTGTTAAATGTGTATAGACATTCCCATGTCTATTCCAAGCTGAAACAGACACTCAGTAATTATCTGGTGACTATAAATAGGGTGTGAAATTGGACACTCAGGACAAAATAAACTCTCTGAGATCCAGTGGTCTGACCTGGGTGTCTACACTGATGAGACTAATGCTACAAATTCAAGGTATCCATTGCTCTGTGTCTGTTCAGACCTTTTTGGTTATAAGTAATACAAAACTGAATTCAAACCAGCTTAAACAATAAAGGGAACTTGGTGCCACCTGATAATGACGTAGATAAGTTCAGCAAGACTTGCTCCAGTAGCTCAACAGTGTCACCAAAGACCCAATTTCATTTGGTCTCCAATCTATCTTCCACATGCTGTGCTGAACCCAAAGGCTGGTTTCACTTACGGTCACAAAGTGACCGTAAGCTACTAGCAGCTACTGGGGAATAAATGCTTCCTCATTTACGTGCACTGGCAGGTCCACCATGTTGCACAACTCCAGAGTACACCATTCATAGAACTGAATTAATCATAATGCCAAAGATACCTACAAGGTTCTGAGCACCCAATTCTGATGGAGGTGGGGGGCAGGTTTCTACACCATCATGCAATTCTCAGACACCACCTGGGTGCTCTATAATTCAACTAAATTCTGACACTATCCACTATCTATCTGGAGATAGCATCAGATTCCACCGGTTAAGAGTCCAATCCCACAGGCCTGCTGCCCCCACCTCAGATGCCAGTTGCAAGTCTAGGTTATCATCTGTTCTCCCAACCAGCCAGCTACAGATCAGAGGTTCTAAAGGCTACCTCCTTGCTTGTTTTTTGAGGGTTTTTTTGTTTTCTGCTAGAGTGGCTTACAGAACTCAGAGAAACATTTAACCTACTAGATTACCAGTCTATTACAATATGTGTGTGTGTGTGTATATCATATACGTACCATATATTACAATATGTACACACACACACACACACACACACACACACACACACACATAATCCAGAAACAGTCAAATGAAGGAGATGCATAGGGCAACATAGGGGGAAAGGGCAGCAAGCTTCCATGCCCTCTCTGAGAATGAATGCCACTCTCCTGCCTCTCCATGTGTCCACCAACCCAAAAGTTCTCCAAATCCTGTCCTGGGTTTTTATGGAGGCTTCATTAAGAGGAGAGGGCAGGGGGAGGGGGTACTGAAAGTGCCAACCCTGTAATCACATGGCAACCAGCCCCAAACCTCAGGTGCTTTCCAAAAGTCACTCATTTGTATAATAAAAGATACCTTTCTTGCACTCACCTCTTAGGAAATTCCAAGGGATTTAGAAGCTCTGTGTCAGAAATGGGCATGAAGACCAAATATATAATTCTTATTACAAATCACAATACCACAGGAAACATCTTGTTACATTTGTGGATCTCATTTTGTCTGCTAGTCAAAGCCACAGAATGGGACCATTTGTATTGATCATATTAGACTTTATGTTTGGGAGACCCAGGGCTACTGTCAACAGAAAGAAGACCAATGATTCAGCTAATAGAGATCAGAGAAGATAGTGTTTGCTCCATCTAACTAATTATATAATATACATACTATGTACATACACACACACAAATATACACACATATACATGCATGTGAAGAGTTAATATATGCTTATGTATATAATAAGACTGTAATTTTCATTTGCTCAACAAACTATGTGCCCAATACAAAGAACATTATTCAGTCTCCACCTTCAAGGGATGCATAGTGCTTTCACTTTTCTTCCTCTCCTTTATTACCAAGTCAAAGTGGCTGAATCCTTCCCTTATCCTTCCCTTATCTTTGATATAACCCCCTTGGAATCTATGTTTCTAGTATGTACCTTTGTTTTGTCTTTAAGGTAACTCAGAGGATCACATTTAAGCCATTAACATGTGGTTAGAAACTGAGGAACTATAAAGAAGTTATGACTGTGTCCTGGTCTGCATCTCTTCAAGGGTGACTAAGGCCATGCCAGCCATAGAGAAGGGATTGCTCAGACTGACCAGGGACCACCATGGACCCTATGCACAGCCTTGGGAGACAGGCAGATTTCCATCACTAAATACTCCCAGAGCTATTCCAGTCATTCAACCCACATTTGCTACTTATCTAGGAAGATATATTTGGCTTTTTTTTTTTTTAGTGAATGATGTATTTACACTAGATCCCAGACATTTGAGACAGAATTCAAACAATGATTTCTGATCTCGAACAAAGTCCAGATTTCCAGTTTTATTGGAGTTAAATCATTCAGATGAAACTGAGGAGACAGAAAGTCGGGGCTTAGCTGTTTATTAGTTATTTTATTCTGAATAAGTCACTTCACCTCTTTAGGTTTCAATTTCATTAGTCAACAACTGCATGCAGAAGACATCTATTGGGTGCCTGTTATGAGCCAGGTTACAGCCAGGTTATATACTGGATGCTCAGGATATAACCATAAAGGCAATCCCATCATCTGCAAAGTGAAAAGGAGGCCTAGCTTATGTCAACTTCTGTCCTGCTATAAAGATTGTGTGCTCTGGAGATGGAGACAGCAGGTATGTGTCCCCAAGCTCTGCAGTAGTGACTCATCAGTAATGGGTTGTGATGAACGTGGAGCCCATCCCTAGATCTCCCCTCTACCTCTTGGTGCTGGAATAGCATGATCAGGGTGTAAACTGCATCCTGCCAAGGCCTGCAGAACTCTGACTTTTGGTGATTCATCATTTAGTTTATAGATTAGTAGGTTATAAATATCCTATCCAAAATAAGTCATATATTCTCCTTTCCTTAAAGTATATTCCCAGAAGAACAGGTGTGCTTTATCTCCTTTCATATAAACATCAGAGCCTGACCCCGTAAGTTCATTAAAAAAAAGAATCCATTGGTGGGTGGTAAAATTCCTTTTGGACTCTCTGGCTGTTCACAGAGTTGTTTTCAAAGTGATCGGTGATCATCTGGACAGCAAGGAGAAATTAATCACATTGGAAGTTTGTCTGCTGCTATAAACCAACTGAAGATAATGGTGCCTGTGGCTGTGAGGCACAGGGGAAGGAGAAATGGAATTAGAGCCAAAGAAGCTGGGTTTGTTTAAGTCTCAGTCAACCTACCAGAGAAATGTTGGGTATGACATTAGCTTCTCTGAATCTCAATTTTCTTATCTTCAAAATGGGTTTACCTACTTCTCAGAGTTGTTATAAAGCTCACAAGAGATAATGTGTTTGAAATGTATTCTACAGATGTGAATTATCATTGTGTATCAGGATTTAAAGCATTTTCTCTTAGAATAAAGATGATAAAGATCCTCCAGAGGGCAACTACTCATTAGCTGGAATCGCACTTTTTAATCTGGATAGAACCAAGATAACCATCCAGCTCATCCATGCTACTTCACAGAAACTAAAGGCCAGACAGGCTGAGTAACTCCCCCAAGACAGTAGTATTAGACACCATTAATAAAAAAAATAAAAAAAAAACAAAACCCTACAGGGACACCTGGGTGGTTTAGTGGTTGAGCATCTGCCTTCGGCTCAGATCATGATCCTGGAATCCTGGGATCAAGTCCTGCATCAGGTTCCCCACAGGGAGCCTGCTTCTCCCTCTGCTTATATCTCTGCCTCTCTTTCTGCATCTCTCATGAATAGATAAATAAAATCTTTCTAAAAAAATCTACAAATGGTTTTTAGAATTGGGGTTACATCATTTTACATAATAAGAATTCCAGAGAACAGACTATTTCAGAAAGTCAACATTATTAAGACACAGACCTTCATCTCATGTTGGCACAGGACAATAACCAAAGAGAGGAAGAGGTGTGTGTATGTGTGCACATGTGTATGCATGTGCACATATGTTGGGAAAGGCAGAGGGAGAAAACTCTCCTTACATAGCTTTCTTTCACTATAGGGACATAAATACTTTCTAGAGGCTCCCAGCAGACTTTCCCTCAAGTCTCATTAACCAGAACTGAGTTACATGCCTATCCTTAAGTCAATTACTAACAAAAAGAATAAAGAATATCATTGTATGGTTAGGTGATTCATGATTTTTGTCCTGGAACCATCTTCTCCTAGCATGTTGTTGACCCATGTCTAATAATTCTGAGTTTATTAAAAAGAAACAGTGGGCAGTAGTTATTGGGCAGGCAACCAACACGTTCTGCATCCTGTCAAAACAGTCCTGTTCTTTTCAGAATTTGATATTACTGGTGGTATACTGGATAACTAGTGGCTCTTGTCATATAAAGAAATGACTCCATATCCATGGTCTCAGTCCTACATACAGATGAATTTCTTCAAGGTTTGTGATCTTTTATAATATGTGAGTATTTCAGTCTATTCTTCATTCTGCAAATATAGCAACGCTTGATTAAACTCAAATAATTAACTCCTAAATAAGAACATTACCTAAGTTATCTATTCATTGATTCCAAACATTCTTTTGAGTTCCTACTATGTACTAGGAACTATTCTTGGTGTGGTTTATACATGGTATTGAGATAAATGTTCAACTACTTGGAAAAGCAAAGTAAGTAAATGCCTAATCTATTAAAGAGATATTTTGAAAACAATATTTATAGAAATTTGAGGTTATTAAGACCTATCATAAACAAAATCATAAAGGAAAATTTCAAGTTGCCAAAAAGTTTTAAAATTTCAACACACTCAAAATCAACATGTTAAAAGATAAAAAAACTAGGAAAAATATTTGTAATATCTTTAAGAGGATGTTGTTCTTTAATACATAGAAAGCTTTTATAAATCAGTAAGAAAAACAGGGCAACCTTAAAAATGGCCATAGAACATGAGGATATGTTATAAAAATAAGAAATGGAAACTGTCAATAAATCTAATATGTTCAACCTTGCTAGTAGAGTGCATAAAGTTGTATGTTTAAGCAATATACTGCAATTTTATTAAATTGTCAAGTAATATTAACAAGTGTTAGTATGAGTGGGTGGGAAATAAGCATCCTCATATATTGCTGGTGAGAGTATGAACTGGCTGAGATTTTGGGAATACAAATTCCTTATATGCAACAAAGCCTTTATAAGGGGCACATCTTTTGATCCAGAGATTCTCCTTCTAATCATTTATCCCCCCTCAAAATCATCAAGGGCACGTGCAAAGATGTTTTGAATCAATCTGTTATCGTTGCTTGTAACAGCACTTGAAACTCAGTAGATTCCAAGTACAGACACCAAAGTTAACTACAAATTGAGTTGGACTTAGTTCTGGAGCCTATTACAATTTTATGAATTGTGGACTTTAAAAATAAAAGAGTATTTAAATTTTCACGCTCTGTTTAGTTTTTAGAATAAATTAGTCTCCTTGATAATCTCCATGATCCTTTTGTAAGAAGGAATAACCGAAACATATAAAGAAAAAATTACCTTCACCTTCAAATTTTTAAAAAATGCTTTAAAAATAATGTTTTAAATGGGATCATCTAGTGAAAATTAACCTTAAAAGGTGATATTAAAAATTTTTTAAGATGAACTTACAGGTGCTACAAATTTAAAAAGAAAAATGAAAAAAGCCTTTTAAACTAAAGCCATGAAAGAGTTTAAATGTGGGAGAAAGCAAACCTTGGGCCAGAGAGCTGTATGCAGCAGGCCTTTCTGTGAGGTCTTAGATTTTTTAATTGTTTTACAGTTACTACTATTTAACCCTTAGTTACTTAATATTTAGTGTTTAAATTCTGAAATTTTGGATTTTCATATTTAGAATTGTGGTGTGTACGTTACTTAAGAATCAACTGGTTATGAAGGTAATTTTTGAAAGAATTTAAATTTTTGTTGAGAGTTTTAAGACTTCCTCAGGGTATGTGGTAAGTGCTCCAAGGTAAGTAAACATAATAGCAGCTAACATTTTTTTTATTATTATTGGAGTTTGACTTGCCAACATATAACACCCAGAGCTCATCCCATCAAGTGCCCTCCTCAGTGCCCATCACCCAGTCACCCCATCCCTCCACCCACCTCCCCTTCCATACCCCTTGTTTGTTTCCCAGAGTTAGGAGTCTCATATTTCGTCATCCTCTCTAATTTTTCCCAATCATCTTCCTTCCTTTCCCTTATAATCCCTTTCACTATTTTTTATATTCCCCATATGAGTGAAACCATATGATTGTCCTCCAACTGACTTACTTCACTCAGCATAATACCCTCCAGTTGCATCCACGTCAAAGCAATTGGGTATTCGTCCTTTCTGATGGCTGAGTAATATTCCAGTGTACACATCCAGTGTAGCATCTTGTGGCAGGCCAGAAAGGGCTGGCATGATCTATTCAGGGTACTATAACAGAAGAACATGCAGCCAAGAATACTTTATCCAGCAAGGCTGTCATTCAGAATAGGAGAGAGAAAGAGTTTCCAAGATAGACAGAAACTGAAAGAATATGTGAACACCAAATCAGCTCTGCAAGAAATAGTAGCTAACATTTAGTGAGTACATACTGCATGCCTGGCATTGCTTTAAGTTCTTTGGATATATTAACTCACTAAATGTTCACAGCAACCCTGTAGGGTGGCACCATTATTCTTCCCATTCTACAGATGAGGAAACAGAGACACAGAACAGCCTCCTCAGGGACACACTACCAGCTCAAGGCAAAGCAGGGATTTAACCCCAAACATTCTTACTCCAGAGGCCCAGCTCCAATCATGAGGCACAGCTGCCTCAACGATCTAAGTAACATTCGGTATTTGGCTACAGACAATAAAGATGATGCCACGTGGCACAAGGAGGAGATGTCCGTTGTGTTTCCCACCTGACTCTCCAGACAAATCATCCAGGCAAAGTTGTGAAAAATACAGAGTCCAGAATCCGAATCTCCTGAGGTGGGAGCCAGAGAATGGCCTTTTTACCAGGTCATGTAATAATTGCTAATGCTTTCACAGTGTTACTACGTGCCAAGCACTGAGCTTACCGCTTTCCACACCTGACCTCGTTGCATCCTCACACAAACTCCATGTGCTTGATATTCTTTATGCTCTTCCCGTTTTAGGCTTGAGGAAATAGAGGCTTTAGAGAGATTAGGTAATATGTCCAAGGTCACACAGTTCATGGGCAGTCAGATCAGAACTCCAAGAGCCTCCAAACCTTGACCTCTTACCTCTGCGCATGCTGTGCAAGGGCAGGGCTCAGGGAGAAAGTGCCACATGTGGCTGCACCAAAGCATTCCCAGGCAACCAGTGAGGCAGGCTCTAGGGAATGTAGTGCCCACCTCACAACAAGTAGAGGCCTGCCTAGGCTGAGGGACCAGTGGGTGGGTTCTGGATGAGAGGACAGCGGGCACAAAACAAGTGAGGGCCCCAGGAGCCACATAACAGACATCAGCCCACAGAGGTAGGCTTCAAACACCACTGAGAGTTGAAGTGCAGAGTAGGTTATATGTGGCCTGGACCAAACCCCTAGCAGGGTAGAACCTGAAAATCTGGTACCGTCTCAGCCTCTCAGGACCTGGTAAGAATAAGCTGCCCTGCTCATCCCTAAACCCATGAAATTCAAAATAAAAACAAAACTGAATAACAAATTAAAGGAAACTCAACAAAGCTCTAATTTTTTTTTCTCATGATGACTTTGACGCTATTTGAAATATCAAATACCAATTTATTTTAACTGCCCTAACCATTAACTTTGTCTGCTCTGGGACACCAGCTTTTAATCATGGCTAAGGTTCCATTCGGCTACATCTTTGCCATCAGTTAAAGTTTCCTTTATGGTAAATTATGGTCACTGTGTTCATGTGGGAAGGGGAAATTTCCTGCTTCAACTTGAGACTGAGGTGTCAATATGATAAATATCAGGATAATAAGATGGATATGAGACAGAGTCTTCCACCATCTCTCTCGCTCTCTCTCTTTCTCTCTCTCTCTCAATGTAACAGCTTAGAGAACCTGGAATATAAAGCAGGAATCAGAGAATGGAGAGAAGAGAAGATGTGCAGAAATCTTAGAAGAAAACTGTGCTCTGAACTCTCCCTCTACCTTCTCATGGGGTTTGAGGAGTACACCATGAGAGGTCTTTCCTGGATCCCCTTCACTGAGCCCAATGGATCCCAAGATTGTGAGGGTTTGCACTGCCAGGAACTGTGGGAAGCTATGCAGTCACCTGGGAAGCAGGTAGCCTCAGATGAAGGAAGCTGGGGATGGCCAGCTGCCCTGGAATGACAGAGGCAGCACAAGGCAGAGTCAGAGACGGGGCAATGTCTCTCTAGGGAGCCTTAGCCACCTGCCAGGTCCCAACAATCTGACTAGGAACTGCTCTGCGCCTTATTTTCTCCCCTCACGCCACTCTATCCTGCCACTCTGGCAAGGGAAAGAAAAAGTCATCAGTGAGTGGGGAAGGAAGATTGCTGGGGCAAGGATAACTGCGGGACCCCTGCAAGGTGTTGAAGGTGGAGGGGAGATTTGCTGCTGGGTCAAGTGCAGAATATTTATTATTACAGCAGAGGCTTTCTGTCTTCTGATTCAAGACTACGTACGTGACTCGAAGGAACTCAAGGTTGTCACTTTCCTATGGATGAGCATAAAAGTCACAGCCTGCCTGATTTTTCACCTGAGTTAAGGGAACATGATCAACACCACCTTCAAATAGAGTTTAAAGGTACTAAGGGAAGCAAAAATAAAGTTATCTTGAATCATCAAAAGATGTACTTGTTTACTATATACTGCTCTCACTAACATTTATCAGGCACCTACTTTTTTTGCCAGGCACTGTATGCCAGGGAAACGGCTCACTATCTTACTTAAAGCACAAAACAGCCCTTTTGGGAAGTGTAAACCTCCTCATTTTTACAGATAACTGGGGCTCAGAGAGGGTAAGTGATTGACCAAGCTGAAATTTGAGCCCAGTTGTGTGGTATCTACTACAAATGCTACAGTGCCCTGGGATGGGAGTGCCTGCAGCATCCTGTAGAAAGAGCTCCTCCTTGGAGGCTTGGGGTGGTGGGGATATTGATAACTTGTTCTGTACTAGAATCGCAGAGACTAGGATTGTCACCCACGCATAGAGACAGCAATGGATACACTCCTGGGAGGTCATCTGATTTGAACTGCATTTCAGGCAGCGGCAGGGATGAACATACTCCATGGAACCACTCCATACCTCACCCTGGCAACCTGGCATGGAGGCACATTACCACCTCCGATGGTGGGTAAGGCATGTTAATAGATACCAACCTTGGTGCCACTGGCACCATTCTGGAATAGACAAGCCACAAACACCCAGGATGGCAAAATACGTACCAAGTAGAGCGTCTCAATCAGCAGGCAGGCAAAGCAAAAAAGGTAGAGTTTAGAATTTTACAAAAAGATGCTGTTTGAAACTACTATGAAATGTATGCTGTGATAGGAGTAGGGTCTTTCAGTAATTAGGGTCAGTGAACAGAAAAACCTCATTTTCATCAATCTTTAACCTAATGTGTCAGGAAACTGGATAGGTGACTTTTTTTTTTTTTTAACTTTTCATAAAGTCCCAATAAATTAGGTTCAAACTAACTTGTAAATTTCCAGGCAATCCACATGTCACTCCCCACCCCCAAACCCCTACCCCCTCCACCTCCCACCTCCGGAAACCACATAAACATATCAACAGAAGCAGGTTACTCTCAAGGACAGGCTGCTGCATTCTTCAGATTACTAAATCCTCATGAAAAGCCACCATTGTCCTGGCAAGGCATTCAAGCCACCCAGATCGACTGAGTCTCCTACCGAATCGCCCATTTCAGGCCAGAGGGGGTTCCCAGCCAGCCTCAGAGAGGTAATTGCACCAGTGCATGGGGGCAGGGGTGGGGTGGGGAGAAGGTCACTAATCTATCTTAGTGGGGTGCTAACTTTGAAGCACACTGAAGGCTACTTAAATGTTAACATTCGAAGGGGAAAGCACAAACACCCAGCTTTCAAGCCATCAAATTTTTCTTTTAAGAGATAACCACTTCTGACTCAGAAGACAAATATTAAAAATAAAAATACCCACTCCAAACAAAAACCAGACCAGGTCTCCACCATCCATACGATCTTGGTGGTCTCCAGGTGAAAGAAATGTTGTGTGTGTGTGTGTGTGTGTGTGTGTGTGTGTGTAAGCACAGCCCAACACAGATTTTCTTTTTTTTTTTTTTTTAAGTTTCTTTCCCCCTACCTTTCAAGGGTTAGCTCAGTTACACAAATTCATCTGACCAAAGTAAATCCCATTTTATAAGTGATGAAACATGGCTTATGAAAGATAAATAGAAAAAGATATTTCATTAGAATGAAGGGGAAAAAAAAACCCTCAAACAACAATCCTCTCACCTAACCTTGGATTCAGTAAGAGGAAAATTGTCTTAAAGAATTCAAACAATGAGGCTTAAGTCATGACACTGCTGCATGTTTTAGAAGCTGCTTGTTCCTCCTTTCAGGTTCTTCTCTCTGCAAATGAATGAATGAATGAATGAATGAATGAATGAATAAATAAATAAATAAATAAATAAATAAAATGAATGCAGGAGAAGTTTACAAAGATGAACAAAATTAATGTTCTTTATTTGCATTCAAAGCTAAAATTTAGTTGTGAAAGCCAGAGCATAAGCTGAAAACAGGAGCTTCCAAGGCTCAAATTTTGACTTTTTCCTTTTCTCTGGGTCTGTTCATTAGAAGCCTCTTCTCTCTCTCTCGCATTAATTTGCCTCTTCTTCCAGTCCATGACTCACCCACGGGAATGAGAGCTGCACCCAGCCAGCTCCTCCAGCAAAAATGCCTCTTCCGCCCCTGGAGGAGCTCCTTGTGTGTCAGTTGCAAAAAAAAAAAAAAAAAAAAAAAAAAAATCAGCTGCACCTTTCTGGCTCTCGCAGGAAAAACTTGGAGGAAAGAGAGTAGGACCAAGCTGTCATTCTAACTTCTCTCCCACAATAAAATCTTTCTGAGAGAGATTTGGAATGAGGAAGGGCAGAGATGTTGAAAAAGAAAATGAGACAAGCTTTCTATTATAAGTGGGTTCATTAGCCTAATTAAACATCTTCAGCTTCCTGCCTCTCTCCTAGCAATCACTGAAAATCTAAAACGGTGAAGGGAGGATCTGATACTATCTCAAAAGGGATTTGGAGGGCTAAAGGGTCCCTTATTTTGTGTATGTAGACATAGCACACACATGGATGGCTGTAGTCCAACTGCAGTGAGTGCAGGACTTCAGCACTGAAGAACCAAAGCAAAACATAAAGTCTGAATTATTCTTTTTTTTCTCTCTTAATTCCCATCCTGTCTGGACAAAACTCTGCCTTTATTCCATGTCTTTGCATCCCAAGACCATCTGAGGAGGAAAAAAAACCCCACCAAGCAAACAAACAAAAACCAAGCAACCCTGGATTTAATATAATCTTCAGATGTTGAACTCATAAGAAATGGTATCCACAATGGCTTAAACTCTGTGCTTGCCTTTTTCTCCTCATCTCCAACGAAGCCTCTCTTTCTTGCTTTCCTTGTCCTTCTTTGCTATTGTAGCCAGAGGAGTGAACTCTGTATTGGATATTTGAGGCCAGGTGTGAGGTACTTAGATTAACCTTGGCAGAGATACCAAAGATTAATTTCAGAAAAAATATAAGTTGGCAGAAGACATCGCATAGATGTTTCCCCAGGAACAGGATTAACAAAGAAAAATAAAAGAAAAAGACATTACATCCGGCATATTTCAAAGTCATGAGAAAACACATGGATTGTATAAAATAAGAGTAAGATCCAAGTTGGCTCAATTCATGAAGAATTAAGGAAGCAGCAATAAAAGTATGAGACAACATGGATACAGCGACAACCTTCCCTTATTCCGCACTCATCCTGCCCCCAAAACACATGCATACACACAAACTCCATAAATGCCTTCCACAAACTTTCTTTGAATGTTTTTATTGGGATTTTCTCCTCACTCATCACTGACAGCCTCACAGTTCTTTTGAGACCCAGAATCCAGTGTGTATATTCACCCCCATGGCCCAATCCCATACTAGTCCTTTATATCACCCCAAACAACTTCACCACCAAGAACTGTCCTCACAGACCACCATCTCTCTGTCTTCTCTCTCTCTCATTCCTTTATTCCTACCAAGTCTAACCTTCCACACCAAGGCTTCCCTACTGTTCTTTTCCTTTGGCCTCTCTGCTTTCATTTCTGTCCCTATTCAGCTTGGATTTCAAAGCACTTATTTCAACAATGCCCTGTCTAGGCTATCTGATTCAGATTCCTGACTCTGAGAATTTCCCAGGCTCTCCATTCTCCCTCCACTCCCCTCCAAGAGCAACTGACACTCACTGGAAAGATCAATGCAATATAAATACCTACTCTTGAACTCCTGTGGCTACTCTCTCTTGCTGAAGACCCTCTTCCTGAAGCATTTTCTAGGGGCATTCAAAACTCATCACCAGGGACACCTGAGTGGCTCAGTGGTTGAGTGTCTGCCTTTGGCTCAGGTCGTGATCCTGGGGTCCTGGCATCGAGTCCCACATCGGGCTCCCCACGGGGAGCCTGCTTCTGCCTCTGCCTATGTTCCTGCCTCTCTCTGTGTCTGTCATGAATACATAAAATCTTTAAAAATACTCATCATCATATTCCTTCCACGTATCACAGTTCTCTTGCAACTATTCTTGGCATCTAAACCCACCTCTTTCTCTGCCTATCATCAAGCTAAGTGCCATATCTTGCTGATTTCATCTCCATGATAATTTTTAAATAACTCTCTTCCTTTCAGTTTCAGTTGGTATTACCAATGCCCCAGTTAATTCCCCACGTCCCAGCAGTTTCAAAAGACTCCAGCCTGCCAATTCAATCCTGCCTCCTCTTTCTCATCATTCAATCCTGCAATCATTTCAATCCTATGAAGAAGCCTTCAGTGGTCCCTTATTGACTACGAACCCAATATACACCCTGTAGCCTGGCACAAATCCATCTATATACAACAAAGCCCTAACCTGCTTTTCTAGTCTCATCCCCTGCTACTCAGCCATTCTTTAGCCAAAATGGAAATAAACATAATTTTCACACCTCTATACTTGATCAAGTCCCATCCACCCTTGTCTCTCAGACTTCTGCCATTTTTCTAGGCTCTTCTCAAATGCCTTCTCTTCCATGGAGCCTCACTGGCGAGTGATCTTTCTTTCCTTCAGGCTCCACTGTATATTTTTGCATCACCAAGGGTGAATTTATCTCACTCTAGCCTTGGAATTTACTTCTGTACTTGTCTATATTGGAAGCCTCCTTGGGAGTGCTTTGCATTTCTACAGGGTTTGTAAAGTGCCTTCCATAATATAGGAATGGCATAAATATGTGTGCAAAGGGGTAAAAAAAAAAAAAGAGTAAAACAGCCAGCTGGATCTTGCATTTCAATTTTCCACTCTGCTCTTAATTGGAGAGGATGGGGGAGGGATGCAGGAGGGGTCCAGTAGATCCTTTCACCTCTCTGGGTCTTGTTCTCTTTCTTGAAAAAGGAGAGCTCTTGAAGGTCTCTCAACAGTCTAGCTCAAATGCAATATAATTCTTCTGCTAGCTATATAAATTTGGAAAAATACTGACAAGCTTGGTTTGCCACTTACATAGGAAAAATCTCCCCAAACAGGTAGTTCCAGGAACTTCCAATCACACTATTGTCACCACTAGGGCTGACTACATATAATTGTACTTAATGGGGAAAGGTCTGGGGAGTGAGGTTGTGATCCCATGCTGTCTGACATCGCCTAACCTACCCACCCCCAACATTTTTATGTGCAAATATTTAAATTGCATCTTGTTTCCCCAAGACTTAAAGTGAATTCCACAGAGTCCACCTTTCAAAGTCTTATTGGGTCTGGTGAGAAATGATGACGGGATCAGGGTCTGCCATTATTTATTCTTTAATTTAATTTCCTGAGTCAGTCTCACCTCTCCCTATTCAGACACTCTGAGGGTAAACAGTGACCTCTATTCTCAAAGTGGTGTTTATTTATTTTTAATTTATGTATGTATTATTTAGGTAGCTCCTACTGCAAAAAGACCATACTAATATTCTGCCATTTTGCTTAACTAAAGGAAACATGTTTTTGTTCTATCCTTGTTGTAAACCACACATCATATGACAGAGTAAAGGACATATTTGGCTCTTGCAGAGGACACTGAACATAATGAACATGCTAAGTTTGTAGGATAATATATAATATTGTCATTACATATATTTTGCATATTAATATGTAATATTAACACTATAACATTCATCTAAAAAAGCAGGAAGGAACTGGAAGAAGGAAAACTCTAGGAAAGTTGCTTGAGCCCCATAGGCCTTGGAAGTAAAACTTCCAGCCAGGATAGTACTGTTACCAACTGATACTTACAAAATACTTTATTCTCTAACACAGTCTAATTTAACCTGGGTGACAGCCTGATGAAACCAGCAGAATGGGTGTTGTTATACCCACTGAGCAGAAGATGGGACTGACTCCCAACCTACTTTGACAAATGGTACGCTGGGGAGAGTCAGAACCACTGGCCAGGAGTCGTAGGTCCTGGTCCTGTCATCTTGCCACCATATTTGTGCTGCCTGTGAAAGGCACCCGGAAAACATTAATTCCAAAGCTGCCTTTTTTTGAAATGAGAAAAAGAAGGCACAGACTATAGGCCCCCCACCTAGCTGGGCAGAGAATGAGTGAGGCCCAAGCCTTGTGACTCTGCAGTCGAAAGACTCTCCCTGCTTACCAAAAAGGAATAAATTACATAAAAACTAAATGGTCCTTAGGAGGTATTATGCAAGACCAAAGGCATTATACATTTGCAATAGTCCATGTAAATATTTACGCTGTGAAACAATCATGATGGCTGAACAGACATACTACTTGAACAATTAAGAAAATAATATTAGCCTAGGAGTATGGTGCTTATTGTTGCATTCCAATCAAATTTACAATACAGGTAACTTGACAAATTTAGTGATTTTTTATATGTTATATATAATATATATAATGATATGTATTATCATATTTTGTGGCATATAATTATATAACATATAATACAATTATATATAATCAACTGGTGTAGTATTTCTATGTAAATTTGGTGATATATAATTTATATCATGATATGTATTATATATACATACATCCTGCCGGCAGACAAAAATTAGGCAAAAATAGAAATTAGGTCAGTTGAATGACTTCACACAGCATTACACAATCCAATTTTTAGATTTTCTCCTCTGTCAGTCTTCCAGCATCTGTTTTCTTTTTTCTTTTTTTTGAACCAGAATTTTTTTTTTAAGGATTTTATTTATTTATTCATGAGAGACACAGAGAGGCACAGACACAGGCAGAGGGAGAAGCAGGCTCCATGCAGGAGCCCGATGCAGGACACGATCCCAGGACCCACGATCATGCCCTGAGCCAAAGGCAGATGCTCAACCACTGAGCCACCCAGCCATCCCCAGCATCTGTTTTCAACACCAGCAACATCAGTTTAGCCTGGTATTCTGCAGTCTCTTCATCTTGATCCCTCACACCCTGATTTCCTCTCATGTGGTGCTACACCCTCATTAGACTGCCCCCTCCTCTACACCCCGACACACACACACACCATATATATAACCCCACACTTCAGTACCCTTGCTCTTCCCTTTTCTTCTGGCTACAAGTCCCTTCCCACCTTTATTTGCCTGCCTCACTTACACTTATCCTGTGAAACTTAAGCATTCTGAGAACTTTACCTAAACTCAGAATAAAGCCTTTCCTGTGTGAGTCAGCAAGTATTCTGGGCATACCTCTATCTTACCCCTCACCGTGTTTCAGTCACATTGCCTGTTCACATCTTCTGTCCAATTAACCAGAATGCAGTTGGTTAAGAATCTTCACTAGTCTTCAGTGACAAAGAGTTGGTGATTAATGCAGAAACATTCAAATACAGATGTCATTAGTGGCGGCAACTCACATAAGCAGCACCTCTTGTAGAAGACTACTTAGCTGGTTGATTTAAAAACTCTATGCAGTACCCTTTGTTAGTGCATCTTTGTCATTTTGCCCTCTTTGTAAAATTCACCCCGTCTTTATTTTCCCTTACATATTCATTATACGTTATGCCACCCCTCTTCACTTCCAGTTGGACACTCACAGTTTCATAATCTGATCATTTGTGACAACAGTGAGATTTTTTTTTTTTCTTTAAAACTTGCAATCAGGGCAGCTCGGGTGGCTCAGCAGTTTAATCAGCTCAGGGTGTGATCCTGGAGACCCAGGATGGAGTCCCACATCAGGCTCCCTGCATGAAGTCTGCTTCTCCCTCTGCCTATGTCTCTGCCTGTGTGTGTGTGTGTGTGTGTGTGTGTGTGTGTGTGTGTGTGTGTCTCCCATGAATAAATAAATAAAACCTTTAAAAATAAATAAATAAAAAATAAATAAAACTTGCAATCATTTAAGATATCTTAATTATTAGTGATGTAAATAAATTCCATTTTTACTTAGGAAATCAAAAGTATTTGTCAGGCTCAATAGTTTCCTTCAAAACATTTAATAAACTGTGATGCACTTAATAAAAGTTGCATAAGTAGATTCAGATTGTGCCTATTTGAGAGCTAATGCTTCCAACAAGTATTTTTTTAAAGAATAAATGAATTGGAAATTGTTAAATATTTGATAAATTTCACAGATTAGTAATTGTCTTTCCTGCTCCCTCTGTTCTGAGTAATTTTCCCAAACATATTAAACACTGTGGGCATTTTTCAAATATTATTTTTACACATTTTTTTCTCTTTTCTCTTCTACTGTTCTGACCCTGCCGCTGCCCTCCCTGCCAAGCCTGCTAAGCCATGTACAGGTACCACTGTTCCCAGTGTCTAAAGGTGTGTCACCACCATTGCAAACACTCGTGTCTGCTGAGCTTGGCTGCCTCTGCCACCTCCCTATGCACTGCCCTGTGAACCTTCTAGACCTGGCTCCCACCATATGGCACTGCCACCACTTCCACTTCTACAAATTCCAGGATGTCGATGTTTTGAAGGTGGCAGTTTCTACTGTGGTGAGGTGGCTTTGCCACCTCAGTGTCTCCCAGGACGCTCATGTGCAGTCTCCTCTGTCCCCAGAACTTAGATATGATTTCATGGAGAAACCAGCTAAGAGCTGCCAGGCTTCTTACTAGGGCACACTTGTCCTGTCTCATTCTCCCCTTAGGATAAATGCTTCCTAAGAAAGTGTCTCTATCCTCTATGCACATAGGCTTTCGCAAATGTGCCCTTAGAGGCACTGTTTGAGGCATCTGAATGAGGAATACAGCTTAGGTTCAATCTAGGACAAAAGATGCTACACACATTTTTGCCCAAAACTTTGTCCAGGTGCAGAATGAATGTGAACATTCAGTTGGACTTTGCCACACATGGTCTTAAATTTATCACATCACAAGCAAATTCTCAGAATACATTCTTTGGCTTTTATTAATATCCTTTCCAAAAAAATAGTTTTCTATGAAGTATGATTTAAAAAAAAAAACCTATAAAATTAGAATATTTTAAAAACAGTTGAGCATGTGGTCCTGGAGGAAAAGCAAGAGAAGCTGGCATGGAAAATCTGAACATTCACAGGATTTGATCCAGATGATCTCAATCATTAAGGGAATTACTTAATGGCCATTCTCATGTACTTGTTTTGTCACTCTCTACCCAGCTTTGATGTGGATACACCAGCTTTGCTGTCTTTGATTATAAACGGAGGACTACTGGAAAATTGGGAGTTTGGAAAAGAGAAACAATGGTGATTGAATGAATGTCAACAAAGACTATATAAGGAAACATTTAAGGAGATAAATATCTATATTTACATGAAATATATTTAGCGTAAACTCACATCTGAAATGTATACATGTGCATGTATATAAAATAGCTACTGATAAACAAATATTTTACTTTTACATATGACATCTATTATGTGTTGTTCTGTGAAAGACTAGACGCCAAAGGCTAGGAGGGACTGGAACAAACCATTTAATCCATTTGCCTCCATTTAGGCAGGTCCTCTGCACCGTGCATGAAATCTGAGATGACGCACTTTAGCAGTTCTCCAGCTTGGCAAATTGCTGGCATAACCACACAAACTATCAACTTCCTCTATGCTTATCCTTATCCATTAGCATCTTCTTGGTGTTCTGCAGGCAGGCATAATTGCAGCTAGATATATTTCATGCTTTTCAATCAATAACATTTATTACTATCCTACATGTAAACTATTAGGCTTGGTGCTGCAGGGAATTGGAAGAAACCTGTAATACCTTAATTTGTATTTCATTTACCTGTCTATGTACTCACACACGCATATATGTGTGTGTATATAAAGCACTTTCACACATGCTGTTTCATTTAATACATAATCTCTTTCAAGGAGGACAAAAGTAAAGCTCAAAGAAGGTAAGTGACTCACCCAGCCACACACAGTAGCAAAACTGAGCCTGAACTGAGGTTTTGTGATACCTGAGTCCAAGTTTACTATATCATGACTTTCCCTAAATGTTACAACTTCTCATAACCTTGATCCCCACCTGACAAGGAATTGACAATCTTGGGACGAGCTAAGATACATTCACAATGACTGAAGAATGATGTGATTAGTGATAAAGAATGATAGAAGTTGAGAATAAGGAGGGATCAGATCATTTCCAAATCAATTGATTTATTTGGAAGAATTCATAGAGGAGGTAATATTTGATTTGGATTTTTAGAAAACTGGCAAAATGTTCAGAGTTGGAGAAGGGAGAAAGGCCACGTCATGAAGAGTTTCTGAAATTGGAAAGAATAAGGACACGCTTATCAATTGGCCTTGATTGGAATTTAAGACTTACGCAAGGGTACAATGGAAAATAAGCTTCACATAGAAACTGGAGCGGGATTATACAGGTCCTTGAATATTGGGGAAAGTGTTAGGTGCTCATGGAAGGTTATAGAGCAAGACATCTCTGGAGCTGTATAAAACATTTATTAGAGGAAGAGGAAATTAGAGGAGGGAGACTAGTTAAAGGTCTATAACAAAGTTCAAGTGAAAAAAGTACAAACTTACTCCAGGGGAATGGCAGTGGAAATAAAGGGGAGGAAGAGTCCAATTGAAAGGATTCATTAATGACTGAATGGAGGGGCCCAAGAAAGAAAACAAAGATGCCAGGCTTTCGTGCCTCAAAGAGTAAGAGCAAACAAGATAGGAGGAAGCACTGGTTTGGAACAAAACACAAGAGCTTGCTTTGGGGTATTTTAAGGTTGTAGAAGGACTGTAGTAAGACATCCAGCAGAGAGTAGAAATGAAACCTGGTCATAGAAGACAGGTCAGGACATGAAATATAGATGTGAGTGACTTCTGCCTAGACATTACTAATGAGGCATGGGAATGAATTAGGAGGTTACAAAAGAGCATATTAAGAGATTACATGGGAGGAGAATGTAAATGAAGGGACTGGAAAAAGAAGAAGAGTACAAAATGACCTTTGAAAATGTTTTAATTTAATTGGTATGGGCAAAGAAGCCAGAAAGAAGACTAAGGGGTGCAGGGAAGGGAAGTGGGGAGAAGGAAAATAACTTTTAAACGAAGTGAAGTGAGGAAGTGAAGTGAGGAAAGACAATGCAAGACCTCTAAGGTTGCAGAAGCAGAATGAAGTCACAGGGTAAGAATCTACCCACCCACCCCACCCCCGCCCCAGTATGTCTTTAAATCAACAAAATGATACATTAAAAAACAGGCCTCCAAAATGTTGTAGCAACAACCAAACCAGAGAAGTGGATAGCCTTAGGCCATAAACTTCAAAAAGGACTGCCCAATGAATGAGACCTGGAAATTCTGTGGTGAAGTGACACAGTTCATCATGGCAAGGCTCCTAACCCTATTTCTATCCCTTGGAGCCATATAGGCATGCCAACTAAACCCATGAACATCTCATTAATATCCCCAAATTGGAAGACAAGCTTACTGAGAAGCTAACTCTCTAAACAGGAAGTCACAGAAAATGTTGGGACATATTGGAAATGAATAATGAGGTATGTATGGCATTGAAGGCTCCAAGACTAAAATGAAATTGGAGCACAGGTTCCATGTTTGAGGGTACATTCCTATATGACTAGAACACACCTTCAACTCAGTAAAGAAAACCCCGTACATTTAGTATACTTTTAACAACTTTAGAAATGACTTCTGAACACTGATACTCTAACAAAGTCTGTATAGCACCTCAACTAGGCTCTGTCTTCTCCTGCTATACGCCTATAGAAAAAGTGGAAATAACATAAAAGACTCAGCCCTAAAACTGTAGTTTGTCAGGAAAACAGATGAGTGTCAAAAGGAAAGGAAAACAAGAATATACCTACAAACATTAGGGCAAATAACAAGTCTGGACCAAGCAAACAGTTAAGCAAGATGAAAATTAGCAACTTGGCATCCATCCACATATACATAAACACACAGCACATATTTAAAATGCAAATGATAAAGAAACCAATTTGGATGCAAAAAAAATCACAAGAAAATTGTTCACAAGTGCTCTGAGGTACAGAAAACCTATCAGAAGATAAATTCAATAAAACGAGGGCTCCTACTCAAGATGATTAAACAACAAAATGAAATAAAAGGCTAAGTTACAGAAGAAAACAAATCAAGGGAGAAAACAGCATCATCTATGATTAAATTTGAGAATACAAGAAATACACTAAATCCACCCAAAAATAAACTTTCCAGGATATAGGAAAGTGAACGCAAATTCAAAAAACAAAATTAAAAAGTAGAGGCAAATGCAATAAAGAAGTTAACTGACATAGAGAATAAAATTGTTACAACATAAGAATAGTGTTTCTGAAAGAACATTAAATATGGATGCAAAAAGTATTAGATGATATAATACTAGCAAATTTTGATGGAATGAAAAAATTTAGCCTGCAGATCACATCATCCTGTTTTGAAAAAAAAAATTAATGGAGACCACTTATACTGCTAAGACCATTAATTTCTAGAAAATTCTCAGATACCTAGACAGCAAAAAAAAAAAACAAAAAAAAAAAACTAATCATCATGAGGAGACGATCACAAATTGACCTCAATCTTCTCCACAGCAACACTGGATGTCAGAAGATAATGTAAAAATGTCCACAAAGCTCTGAGAGATACAATAGTGTCTCAAAATATCAGAACTAGGCAAAATATTGGGTAATAATAAACATTTTCAAATGTGAAAGAATTATTACAATAGGGTTTTATCAGTTTTTTCTTATTTTGATTTTTTCAATGCCAAGAGTATATGATTGAGATTTAATTTATATAGAGCAAAATTCATACATTTTAATGTTTAGCTCAGTGAACCTCAATCTGTATAACCAACAGCTTATCAAAATTTAGGATATTTCAGTCACCTCAGAAAGTTTCCTGGTATTTCTTTCTGGTAAGTATCCCTATGCTTTTTCTGACTTCTATCACTATAGATTAATTTTGCCTGTTTTTAAAATTCATCTAAAGGAAATAATACAGAATTACTATTTTATCTAACTCTAGCTCCAAATAGTGTTTTTGTATTTCATTTATCAACATAAATGGTGGTGTATGTCAGTAGTTCTTTTTTATTTCTGAGGGCAAACTCCAGCTTTTCAGCTTTTTTTTTTTTTTTTTAAGATTTTATTTATTCATGAGAGGCACAGAGAGAGAGGCAGAGGGAGAAGCAGGCTCCCTGCAGGAAGCCTGATGTGGGACTCGATCACAGGACCCTGGGATCACACTCTGAGCTGAAGGCAGATGCTCAACGACTGAGCCACCCAGGTGCCCCTCCAGCTTTTCAGTTCTCATGGACACTGGGTTGTTTCTAATTTGGGACTCTTATAAATAAAATTGATATGAACATTCTTGAAAAAGTCTGTAGGAATAGATGCATACATTCTTTTCCTTTGGTAATATTTTTAGGAATGAAACAGAGCGGTTGTTTTATTTTACGCTCTCACAAGAAATACAATAAAACTTCAATTGCTCCACAACCACAACAGCAATCTTCTTAGTATTAATTATTTTGGCATCTCATCATGGTCTTAATTTGTATTTCTCTGATGACTAGTGATGCTCAACACCTTTCATATGTCACTAGTCATTCATAAATCTTGTCAGGTGCCTGTTCAAGTCATCTGCCATGATTTATTTAGACTGTTGCCCTTTTAAAATTTAGGAGTTATTTTACATCTGTGGTATCAGTTCTTGATCAGATATATATTTACGAGTACTTTTTCCCAGACTATGGCTTGGCTTTTTACTTTCCTAACAAATGTCTTTTGATGAACAGAAGCTTTTAATGTTGATAAAGTGTAATTTATCATCTTTTTATAATTAGTGCTTTTATGTATTGAGAAATCTTTCTCTACCTCAAGATTATAAGAATATTCTATCTTTCCTTTAGGAAGCTTTATAATTTAAGCTTTCACTGAATTAGTTTTCATGCATTGTGTAAGAAGTTCTTTTTTTCCATATAAATGTCCAATTGTTCCAGCATCATTTATTAAAAAGACTTTTCTTTCTTCACCGGATTGACTTGGCATCATTTAAAATCTAATGGACTGTATATATGTAGTCCTACTCCAGACTCTCTTTTCTGTTTCATTAATTATCTGTCTACCCTTATACCAACTATACTGTCTTGATTACTGAAGCTTTCATAAATCTTAACATCTGTTAGCATGACTCCTTCAATTTTGTTCTTTTTTTTTTTTTAAGGTACAATGGCTAGTATGAGTCCTTGCATTTCTATATAAATTTTAGAATTGGCTTGTTAATTACTTCAAAACACCTGCTGGGATTTTGATTGGAACTGAAATCAGTCAATATGTCAATTTGAGAAGAAATAACATCTTCCCAATACTGAGTTTTCCAATCTGTAAGCATCATATATCTTTTCACTTTTTTCAGTCTTTTAAAATTTTTATCAATAGTGTTTTGTGGTTTTCAATATGCAGACAGGTCTTGCACATATTTCACTAAATAAGTAAATAGTATTTCATTTTCCAATTGTTGCTAATAAACAGATGCAAACTGCTTTGTTATACTATGTATCCCTTGAACCTGATAAACTTGCAGTAACTTTTTTTGTAGATTCCACAGGATTTTCTGTGTAGCAGTTTGATAGCTTTGAATAGTTTTACTTCTTCCTCCCTATGTCTATACTGTTTACTTCTTACTCTTGCCTTATTGTACTGGCTATGATCTCCAGCACAATGTTGAATTAAAGTGATGAGAAGGAACATTTTTGTATTACAGGGAAAATAATACTTCCCTATCAGGTTTTAGGTTAGCTTCAGGTTTTCATAAATTATTTTATAAAATGGAAGAAGTTCTCTTCTATTCCCACTTTTCTGAGAGTTTTCTTCATGAACAGATGTTTAGTTTTATCAAATGCTTTTTCTCCATCTTTTAATATGGTCACATAGGTTTTCTCTTTATTTTTCAATGTGTTATTTAATGATTTTTTAATGCTGTGCCAAACTTGAATGATCCTACTGGGTCATAATATTTTATCTTTCTTACATATTGCTATTTGTTTAGAATTTTTTCATTAATATTTATGAGGTTCACTGGATCTATAGTTTTCATTTTTGTTTTTCCTTGTCAAATTTTGATATCAAGGGTTGTTTTTTTTTTCCTCATAAGGTGAATGGAAAGTATTCCCTCTTATTTTATTATCTGTAAAGGTTTTAATGTTTGTATTTTTCCTTATTTAAATGTTTGGTTATGGGCACCTGCGTGGCACTGTCAGTTGAGCTGAGCATACAATTTTTGGTTTCAGCTCAGGTCATGATCTCGGGGGCATAAGATCAAGCCCTGACTTGGGCTCCATGCTCAGGGTGGAGTTTGCTTGAGATTCTCTCTCCCTTTCCCTCTGCCCCTCCCACTTGTGTTCTCTCTCTCTCTAAAATAAATAAATCTTTTAAAAAAATAAATATTTGGTAGTATTCACAAATGAAGCCATTTGGGCCTGGGATTTCCTTTCTGGGAAGATTTCTAATTATAGATTTTAATTCCTTAACAAATACAGGAATATTCACATTTTCTATTTTTACTTTTGATAGTTTCAGAAAGTGATATTTAAAAAAAAAAAGTCCATTGTTTTAAATTGTTAAATGTATCACCACAAAATTGCTTATAATATCCCCTTTATCACTCTCCAAATGTCTACAAGGTCTGTGCAGATATCACCTAATTTGTGACTTGTGTTTCTTTTTTTTCTTGATCAGTCTTCCTGTGCACTTATTAATTTTATTAATATGTTTAAAAAAACAGTTTTGGTTTTTATTGATTTTCCCTATTTTTGCCTGTTTTTTATTCCACGAATTTTGCTTTTATTATTCCTTCCTTCTACTGTTTTTGTGTTGCAAAAACAAACTGATTTCTTTTTAGGAAGGAATAAACAAAGTTAGGAAAGTAGTATATTTAATAGTGTTGAATCTTTATACCTGCTAATAAAAAGAATAAGAGCTATAGTTATTAAAATTGGCAAATAGGAGATCATTTGTGACTTTCAAGATGTTTTATTATCTAAAAGAAAGACCCATAATCAGACACATTTGAGATCTGGTAATGGAATCTCTAATTGTATTCTGACCATCCAACATATGAATCTGATTTCCTTGATTTGAGAGCCCCCTTCATCCCCCAATACACACACACACACACACACACACACACACAATCACACAATACTTTAAGTGAGGTAAAACCTATCTTCCACTATACATGGAAAATTCCAGCATATTTTCTTAAGAAAACTTGTAGCTAGGAGTATAGGCCCATGATCTAGTATCTGGTAAATAGACATACCTACCTCATTTCAGGGGACGACAAGAAATCCACCCTGGTGATAACAGGAATTGCAGGAATATTAAATTCCTGGGGTAGTTGATGAAAGCAGTGCTGATGAGGGCATGCAGTGTCCATTTCACAGTGTTGGCGATGTCAGTAGTAAAAGCTACAATGATGCCAGAAGTGTACTACCCATTCTCTTTGGGATGGATGAAGGTCATTCCTAGCTATGGAATGACCTTAAATCTACTTTGAATCTATGTCTGTAGACTTGCTTGGTGTTCTGTGAACAACTTAACATGACCAATTAATTCTCTACTGAAATCAACCAGACTTAGTTTCTGTTGCTCGCAACTAGGAGTCCTGGCTGTGATAGGCTACAGCCAAGCTCCACATGTACCAGATAGGTGACTTTGACCCAGTTATGCAAGATTCTTAACACCATTTTCTTCAACCATTAAATGAAAGAAATGGTACCCACCCCAGTGCAGTTATGATTTTTAATCAACATACCATACACAAAGCATTTGATACATAGTTAGTACTGAAGTTAATTCTATAAAAATAAACATTTATAAGCCCCTATAAAACACGGGTTAGTCTCATTTAAAATCATCATTGAATTATATATCATAGATCACAATGGTTAATAAGAAATTGGGGGTGGAGATAAGCACTGTAGCCTTTACCTTCAATATCTTAAGAATAAAGAAAGGCAAGCATAAGATACTAACTCAAGAGGGAACAGGGTTGAGATAAGATTTTTTTTGTCTTTTTAAGAGTCTGAAGATCTGAGCTTGTTTGTAAGATAACAAGTAGGAACTAATAAAGCAATTTGGAAAGAAAAAGACCATTGACAAAAGTTCTTTAAAGATATCAAGGTTCTTGATTAATCGTCTTTGGTTGTAAAAATAAGGAAGAGAATTTTACATGCCAGTTATAAGACCAAAAAATAAGAAGTATTATCCAGGTGGGGGGAAGTTCCTGTTTAAGTTAAATCTATACATTCTCTGTATCTTGTCATCATAAAATTGAATTGTTTATTGAAAAAGGCAAGAAGCTCTCCCGTGATTTTCTGCTTTTAACCACAAAAGTTTTATAGTTATCTCCCATGGAATGTAAACCTTGACTACAAAGCTATGATAACTCAAATCTTCCTTTACATAGTTGTACTAAAAATTATATTTGGACACTTTATGTTTATTATAAAGGTGATTTTTGCTAGAATATGTTTGTTGTAGTAAATGGAATTTTACTCTCCTAAATTATAATATACACATCAGTTTTGTGTGGATGATGACCAACTCTATGAAGTCATTAACTGCATTCTCTAACTATCTACAAGGTACCTCCTTGTCTTGCTTTTCTCCTCAAAAACTTGTTCTTAAAATTAAATTCATGATTCTAATAGATTTGCTTCTAAACACAACATGAAGCTTCTTGCCCTGTTTTCTTTCCTTCTTCCCTTCCACAGAGCAGTTTTGGTATATCAATGAGGATGACAGCCAGACTGAAAGGGATTAGGAGAAAGCAGTGAGAAAATGGAGTCAGGCAATTAGACTCACTTTAAACTGTTGGAGGTAACTGATAGGGCAGGGAGATAAGATGCTAACTCACGAGAGTAGAGGGTTAAGGTAAAAACATATTCTTAGATGGGGAAAGCCTGCATTTGTTTCTAAGCCAAGGAAGGAGCAGGAGCCCATGAAGGAGTAACTGAAAACTCAAGAGAGGAAGTAAGATTAATGAAACAAAATCTTGGAAAAATGAGGAAAATACAGGATCAAGGACACATAGTATGAGACTAGTGTTTGAAAGAGGGAAGGAAATTTCTTCCTCTGGGAAAAAAAGAGAAGGTGCAGATGATAGAAATTCTAGGATGGGGGCAGCCTGGGTGGCTCAGTGGTTTAGCGCCACCTTTGGCCCAGGTTGTAATCCTGGAGACCTGGGATGGAGTCCCATGTGGGGCTCCCTGCACGGAGCCTGCTTCTCTCTCTGCCCCCGCCCCTCTCTCTGTCTCTCATGAATAAATAAATAAAATCTTTAAAAAAAAAAAAAGAAATTCTAGGATGGACATGAAAGCTCACGTTAAGAGACGTTTACTCTTCCACTGAGATACAAAAGGCAGCGAAGTTAGTTTGAGAGCTGGAGAAAATTAGAGCTTGTGGAAATTGTTCAGAGGAGGATTCTTATTGAGAAGGAATGAGTTGAACAAAATAATTATTGAGCAGCAGTGAAGATACAAATGAAATGTCAATGGTAACAATTAGCAGAGTTCCTTAAAGTTTTCTAGCCACATGCGGGTATAGAGAATCTCTAACTGCACTTGAAATATTAGGGACACTGATCTTCCTGTGAAGCTACACAGCTTTTGAAAAGACCCAAGAATAACACAGAACCACAAAAATCAAAATAACAGCTGGGAAGGACACCTAAGAGATAGTGGGGCCCACATGTTGACCTCCAAGCAGAAGGACAGTTGGATGGCCCACTGGCAGTACTTGATAAGACAATGTCCCTTAAAAACTTGAAAATTTTTTCAAGTATCTTGTGGTTGGAAGACCTTTCAAGGAGCATTAGCTCATGTGGGTTTTTTGAAGGAATGGCTCCTCTTTTCTATATTACCTACAAAAAGCTAAATGGACTCCCAATCTAGAATCATCAGCCTGGGGTTTTATCAAAAAAGAAAAAAGAGGGGACACAAAACAAGATCTTCAAAGGCCACACACAATGCTATTAACCTAATTCTGGCAGTGTAAGTGCCCTGCCAACCACAGGACATTTTCCCTTTGTAGCAGAGACCTTACCATCCAGGACCATCTGGAGAGCCTACAAAGAATAACTAGATGGCAAGTAAGGCTAAAACACACCAGACCCTGTCCAATCTGCTATATATCAATTTTTGTTTCAAAATGTAAAATTTTATGGAAAGTTCGGAAAGGGCTTGGAAACTTTCACACTGGAGTTTTTATGTGTGTTGTGAGGTCAGGTATGGGAAGGAAGGAGATGGAAGGACAATATTTTTTAAGATGAAAACTATGATCTACCCAAGGTTTTCCTCTAGCCATGCAAGAAAAGGGCTATATGAATACACTAATGGAAATACTTAGGTTGTAGGTAGCCAAAGACAAGGCTGGGATGACCCAGGCAAGGAGTAGGAATTAGATAGGTGTGTGTGAAGCACATCAGTAGCTATGTATGATGCATGAAAAGATAGACAGAAACTGAGAGACCCACTGTCCTCAGGAGAGAGTCAACAGAAATTAGACTTCAGGAAAGCAAGAAGAATGCCTGGACCAAAGGACACCACCACTTGAGGGTGTGGGGATATGGAATAGTGAGAGAGCCACACAGAATGCCAGGCCAGAAATGTCTCTGGGCTTAGCTCTGAAGAAATGGTAAAACCAGTAATAAACATGGGATCCAGTGGGAAGAGACTCAGCCCAATGTGCTGCAATAGCTGAACGTTTGATGCATTTGACCTCTGAAGAACTGAATCCAAATCCAAATAAAGAAAAACCTCCTTGTAATGCTCAAGAGTTAGAAGAATGTGACATTTTCTTTGAAGAGAGCTCCAGTTTATGCAGATTTGATGTCAGTACATTAAAAACTACTCATGTGGTGAATCTTGGAAGCAACCAGTACCTTTTCTCTGTCATAGTGGACCCTAAAGAAATGCCCTGTTTCTGTTTGCGTCATGATGTTGATGCCCTACTCTGGCAACCACACTCCAGCAAACAAGATGATATGTGGGAACACATTGCAACTTTCAATGCTTTAGGTATAAAGCAAGCTCTTTGCAGGCGCGTTTTCTATTATGTCAAAAATCATGGTCATTTATTTTAATTCATTTCTTTTTTTCTTTTTCTTTCTAATTTGAGCTGTCCTAATTATATTTGAATTGATTTGTGCTATAAAAAAATATATATTTTTATGATCATATGATCATTTTATGATCATATTTTTATCAATATCTGATATTGATATGGGCCCTTTTGTATAGACAAAGCCTGTTTTTCTTTTTTTTTTTTTTTTGTTTTTTTTTTTTGTTTTGTTTTTTTTTAAAGCCTGTTTTTCTTAAGTAGATCTATGTGATCAAAGATACTGTATTACTCTTTGATAAAACAAACATAATAAAATATGGCAATTTCATAAATCAAGATAATAAGAATGAATTTTAAAATTTAAACCAAATTTAGAAATCTCTAAATCACTCTAGTTATTGATAGAGATTGGACCAGGGATAAGAGCAAGGAAGGGGCATTGGGTAAGGTTTGTGGTAGACGATAGAGTTTATGGTTCTTTCCTCTACTGGTTATGAATCTTTAGAAAATCTTTGCAAACTTTCTGACTCCCCCATGAAAGCTCATACCCTACCCCAGTGGTACTGTTATCCAGGAGAGTGAAGATCCTTGTAGATGTGCTCCAGCCCATGCTAGGTTAGCAGACAGACTGTACTTCAGCATTTACCAACAAAACATCTTGTCAACAACCACATTAGATATTCACTTGGGCCTTTCAAGTCCAGAGTTCTATTAATCTTAATAGATTAATAACTTAATAGTGTTCCAAGAGTGCAGCTATAATGGTTACAAACTAGACTGCCTATAGTTGGACTCTGGTTCCTACACTGAGACACTTAAAGTAACTGACACACAATAGCTTAAATGGTACAGAAGTCAGAAAGTGTGGGAGTTCTAGGATTGGTTCTGTAACTGAATGATATGATTGGGAATGTAGGCTCTTTTCAGCTTTCCATTCTTTCCAATGTATTAGATTGCTATTCCTAGGCTTGTTGCCTAGTGGTCACAAGATGGCTGCTATTGTTCAAGTGCCTGTTTTTGACGATACAGTGCCCAAAGCAGACAGAAGGAAAAGAGAAGGCCTCTGTTTCATTGACAGCTTCTTTCTACTCAGAAAGGAAAATGTTTCTCAAAATGGTTTCTCTCCCCAAACCCCTCCTACAAAGTTGATCTCACCATACATCTGATAGAAATGGATCACCCAAACTGAAAAAAAGTTTGAAAAGTGAACACACACCATTTAAACCTCTGTTGTGGGAAGCAGATTTTTCCTTCAAAGAAAAGAGAAGAAATGACTTCAGGTAGACAACTATATCTGTTATCAATTGCTATAATAATGCTGCATAGCAACACACCCTAAAACTCAGTGGGTGGCGAAAAGCAACAATTTCTTATTTTTTCATTAACCTGTAGGCTGGCTGGACAATTCTGTTCATCTGAGTCAGGGTTGGCCAGTCTTGGTTGGGCTTGCTCATACGTCTTAGTCAGAAGGTTTGAGGGTTGGCTAGGGGCTGGCTGGTCTAGAATAGCCTCAGCTAGGATGATTCATCTCAGCTCCATTACCCTCTCATCCTCCAGCAGACTAGCCCAGGCTTGTTCCCAAGATGGAACCAGGGGCTCAAAAGAGAAAATAGAAGCATGCAAGTCCTCTTGAGGATCAGGTCCTATGCGTAGTCACTTCCACCATATCTACTGGCCATAGAAGGTCTTAAGGCCAGTCCCAATTCAAGGGGAAGAGAAAAAGGCTTTGTCTCTCTACGGGAAAAGCAACAATCACATTGCAAGGGATGTGGATAAAAGTGAGGGAGAACAGGAGCCATTTTTATAATCAATCACAGCAAGCAACAGAGCTTGCTTGAGGTGCTTAGTAGATATGACGATGGGCAAGTTATTTAACTTCTGAGCTTTGATTTCCCCACTTGCAAAATGGGGATAATAATAAAATCTGATAAGTTTTTATATATATGTATTGGTCTATGTCAAAGATATTACAAATACATATCTTCACTTGATAAGTTACAAGTACTAAGCAATCTTAGCACTCATAATTACTGCCTAACAACTGATCATAGTGGCCCTAGTCTTAACTATCTTACAGATAGAATCATAACTCCTTAGGAATTCTGATGCTCAGGACAAAGAATGTGAACGTCAGCCTCATGTTTCCTCAAATTCACTTTGCAATTTGTGATACTGTTCACAGATTGGTCCTGGTAACAGTGTTGTGCTTTGCTCTAATTCTTCTTGGTAACTAGGATCTAATTCACTGAAAAAAGTCTCATATACTGTCAACATATGAATTTCACCAATATTTAAATTATAAACTCTATTTTGAAGTAATTATTTCACTTCTTTGGCACCCTACAGATTTGAAGGTACCCCGGGGTGAGACTCTAGAGAACATTCATTTACTATTTCTAAAAGTACCAAATCTTCAACTACTCAAGCTAAATTTAATTTGAGAAACAGATTTTGGGCCCAAGTCCCTGCTCCGCTGTGTCGGGTATACTTGGACCCAAGCTCGAGCTTGTAAATAAACCGTGTCAGGGTTGGCCAGTCTTGGTTGGGCTTGCTCGTGTGTTTGCATTGGTGTCGGCTCCTCGGTGGTTTCTCAGATTCGCAATCTCGGGCACAACATTTGGGGGCTCGTCCGGGATCCAAGAAACCTCCAGGACCCCATCGGGAGGGTTTCACGTGTGGTGAGTGCACTCAACTTTTTCCACCTTTTGCGCGCATATTTCCCAGAGCTCTAACCTGAAGGAATTCCAATCTGTATTAGGTCGGCATTGGCTTAAGCGGATGCGCTGGCGGGCCGTCGATCGGGGGTCTTGAGGAGACGTCCCTTGCCCCCACCGGGAGGACAGGGTCCTCACCTGTAAGGAGGACAGGGGTCCTTATCTGTAAGGAGGGCCGACTGCCAGCGCTTCGGGTTGCTTTCTGTTTTGTCTCTGCGGCGCACTGGAACGTTTGTCTGTGTTACTATGTCCTTGTTAACTTTTTTTGCATTTGTCTGTGTTGTTGTGTCCTTGTTAATTGTCTTTACTGTCTGTATCTTGGTGCAGATCGGGGACATAACGAGGGAGACAGAAACCACTCCCCTGTCTCTTATGCTCTCCCACTTTTCAGATATTAGGGAAAGAGCTCGTATTCTGAGCATAGACACACGGAGAGAGAGATTCCAAATTTATGGCATATCAGAATGGCCAACCTTTGATGTGGGATGGCCCCAAGAAGGAACTTTTCACCTACCTATTATCTTACAGGTTAAGGCTGTAATCTTCAGGGACAAACCAGACGGCCACTCTGACCAGGTGCCCTACATCCTGACCTGGCAGGACATGATCGAGAATCCCCCTCTTTGGCTAAAACCATTTTTAACCCCCAAAGCAGGACCCACCGAGATTCTAGCCCTGCGGAAAGCCGAGAAGGAGACCGACTCTATGCCCCAAGCGCCCCTTCATCCGGTCTTCCAGGATTCCTTCCCGGAGGACTTGATTCTCCCGCCACCCTACCGGGCACCCCCTCCCCCTTCCGCCCCTCCACTGGAGACACTGGGGGCTACAGAAGGGGCGCCACCCCTCCCTGACAAGGGAGTCCCTGTGCGTGGGCCAGCAGCGGGGACACGCGGTCGGACCCACCGGACGGCCCCACCTCTGAATGCGGGGCCGGCAGACTCCACCGCCCTTCCTCTCCACGCCATGGGGCCCCCCGACGAGACTGGTGAACAGCTAATGTTATATTGGCCATTCTCCACCAGTTATTTATATAATTGGAAAACCCAAAATGCAAAGTTCTCTGATAATCCGAGAGATCTAATCAGGCTTTTAGATACTGTTCTCTTTACCCACCAGCTTACTTGGGATGACTGCCAACAACTCTTGCAGGTTCTCTTCACCATCGAGGAGAGAGAACAAATTCAGGTGGAAGCCTGGAAGTCTGTCCTGGGAGAGGACAGACAGCCGACTCAAAACCCAGACCTCATAAATGCTGCCTTCCCTTTATCCAGCCCCACCTGGGACTACAACTCAGCTGAAGGTAAGGAGAGACTCTGGGTCTACCGCCAGACTCTAATGGCAGGTCTCAAGGCTTCCACGGGCAAGCCTACCAATCTGGCCAAGGTCTATGATGTAAGACAGGGTAAGGATGAGAGTCCAGCAGCCTTCTTAGAGAGAGTCATAGAGGCTTTTAGACAGTACACCCCTATGAACCCAGAAGCCCCGGAAACAAAGGCCACAATTATCATGGCTTTTGTTAACCAGGCCACTCCGGACATTAAAAAGAAATTGCAAAGAGCAGAGAGACTGGGAGAGAAGAGCTTGCAGGATTTAGTGATAGTAGCAGAACGAGTCTATAATAATAAAGTCCCGAAGAACAACAAACCAAAGTAAGTGACCGGCAGACCCGAAACCTGGCCAAGATCCTGCTGGCCACAACCATGGATGACCCACAGGAAAGACGGAGGTACCTCAAGAAGCTGGCTTCAGGGACTGGTAAGGAGGATGGCCCTGGTCCCCCTTGGGAGTGCCCTAAGGATGAACAAAAACCAATGCGCCTATTGCAAAGAGGAGGGCCACTGGGTAAAAAGCTGCTCTAACAAAAGATCTAAGGCCCCTGCCAAGATCTTGGAAATGGAGGACCTGGACAATTAGGGGATTTCAGGGTTCGGCACCCCTCCCCGAGCCCAGGGTAACTCTTTAAAGTGGAGGGGCAACCTGTTGAATTCCTAGTGGACGCTGGGGCACAACATTCGGTTTTATTACAACCCCAAGGGAAATTGGCAAACAAAACTTGATGGGTGCAAGGGGCCACCAGGCACCAGCAAAATTTTGAATGGACAGAGGCCATGAACAGAGCCTTTAATGACCTTAAACAGGCCTTGCTGCCTGCCCCGGCTCTTGGGTTGCCCGATCTAGCCAAGCCCTTCTACCTGTATGTGGACGAGAAAGACGGGGTGGCAAAAGGGGTCCTTGTCCAGTACTTAGGTCCCTGGAAGAGACCCATAGCCTATCTCTCCAAAATGTTGGACCTGGTGGCTGCTGGATGCTCCCCATGCTTAAAAATTATTGCTGCAGTGGCCACTAGTCAAGGATGCAGACAAACTGGCCATGGGGCAAGAACTGCATGTTACCACCCCACATGCTATTGAAGGGGTACTCAAACAGCCCCCAGACCGCTGGATCAGCAATGCCCGTCTGACCCATTATCAGAGCCTGCTGCTAAACCCCACCAGAATTTTATTTAAGCCACCAACAACCCTGAATCCGGCAATGCTACTCCCTAACCCAGACTGGGACCCCCCTCTGCATGACTGTCAAGAAATTTTGGCACAGGTACACGGAATCAGAGCTGATCTCCAGGACCAGCCACTGCCGAATGCCGATGCCACCTGGTACATGGACAGCAGTTTTGTCCAAGAAGGAGTCAGATGTGCGGGGGCAGCTGTAACCACGGAGACAGAGACCGACTGGGCGGAGCCACTGGCAGCCGGAACATCTGCTCAACGGGCAGAACTGATCGCACTGGCCAAGGCGCTGACCATGGGGGAAGGTAAACGAATAAACACCCACACCGACAGCAGGTACGCCTTCACATCCACGGAGCCCTTTACAGAGAGAGAGGGCTCCTGACAGCAGAGGGAAAGACTGTATAAACAAAATGGAGATTCTTGAACTCCTGAGGGCCCTCTGGCTGCCCAAGGCCCTAGCCATCATCCACTGTCCGGGGCACCAAAAGGCAGACACACCAGTAGCCAGGGGAAACCAGCTAGCCGATTTAAAAGCAAAGGAGGCAGCCCTTTTGGTGACCCAGGTCTTAGCAACCACGCGACCTGATCCAGGGGCACCGACCCTGCCTGACACCCCCAACTATACTGATGCTGGCTTACACTGGATCAAACGCTTGCCTGTGACCCAGTGCTTGCGTGGCTGGTGGAGGGCCACAGACTCCAGCACCATCTTGCCAGAGGAACTGGGACGGTGAGTCCTATCCAAAATGCATCGGAGTACTCACATGGGAACAAGGAAGATGGAAGACCTCATACGACATGCAAAGACCACTATTAAAAACTCTCGAGCAAAGATCGAGCAGATTGTGGCAAGCTGCCACGCATGCCAGTTAACTAATGCCACCGCCCATGGATCTAACCCAGGCACCCAGCTCCGAGGGGACCACCCAGGAGCCTACTGGGAAGTGGACTTCACTGAAGTAAAACCTGGAAAATACGGATACAGGTATTTATTAGTGTTTGTAGATACTTTTTCAGGATGGACAGAGGCATTTCCCACCAAACATGAAACGGCACAGACCGTGACCAAGAAACTGCTGGAAGATATCTTACCGAGGTATGGTTTTCCTGTTAAGATTGGGTCAGACAACGGCCCACCAGGATTCATCTCTAAGGTAACACGGGGAGTGGCACTAGTACTTGGGGCAGATTGGAAATTACATTGTGCATATAGGCCCCAGAGCTCAGGACAGGTAGAGAGGATGAACTGAACATTAAAGGAGACCTTAACTAAATTAGCCCTGGAGACTGGCGGGGACTGGGTGACTCTCCTCCCCTTTGCCCTATATAGGGTGAAGAACTCCCTATATAAGATGGGACTGACTCCCTAAGAGATCATGTTCGGTCTTCCTCCACCTGTTATCCCCAATTTGAAACCTGAGATGCTTGCTGAATTTGATGATCACCAACTTCTTTTCTCCCTCCAAATGTTACAACGAACCCATGAGCAGGTGTGGCCTAAGCTGAGGGCCCTCTATGAGACTGGGCCACCCCCGGAGCCCCATCGATATCGGCCAGGTGACTGGGTGTACAAGCAGAGATACCAACACCAGACACTTCAACCTCGCTGGAAGGGACCTTATATCGTGATCCTGACCACTCCCACCGCTCTCAAGGTCGATGGGATTACTCCCTGGGTCCACTACACCCACGTCTGGCCAGCTGACCCACAAGCAATTCTCAAGGACTTTGTTCCAGAATGGAAAAGCCAACCGGACGAGGACAATCCCCTAAAGCTAAGACCGCGCCGTTCTCACTTATTTCCCACCTCCAAGACTCCCTAGTCTGAGGTTGTCTTTCAAAATAGAAGGGGATTAGACTTAGTCTTCTAACAAAGGGTGGGGTGGGGATGGTTATGTGCTGCCTTAAATGTAAGATGTTGCTTCTTCCCTGGAATGTAAATGGGAGCGAGAATAGCAACAAGGTTGGTTAGAATCCTGGTTTAATCATTCCCCCTGGCTCACTCTGAGAGCAACCTGGACCCATGATTGGGTCCTTCCTTAGGTTCCTCTGAGAGGGGGAAATGTGGAGGCCGAGAAAATTAAGGCCATTCCACTTTGAGTTCAGTGTTATCACAAGTGCAGCCATCCCAGGCCCCTGTGAATAAGAGCTGAACTTTACCTTACTTCAGTTACAGGAAGAAAACAGCTTGCAGCTTAAAGTCCTAGAAAGCCCCTATTAGAATGAGAACAGAGCCCAAGCCAAGGGCTGAAAGCCTCTATTAGAATAAGAATGGAGCTCAACGCCCTTGAAAGCCCCATATCAAAATGTAAACAGAACTTGAGAAATTCCTCCACCCCTTCTGAAGATCCCCTAGACCAGCCTATAAAAACTAAGCTGAAACCCACCTCGGGGGTCCAAGTCCCTGCTCTGCTGTGTCGGGTATACTTGGACCCAAGCTCAAGCTTGTAAATAACCCTCGTGTGTTTGCATGGGGGGGGGGGGGGGGAACAGATTTTGATCCCAGAGGTGGCAGCAATGAAAATGTGCCGTTCAGATCTCCTGCTGCTGGGAGCAGGAATGACGGCCCCAGCTACTGCCTCTCGAGATCTGACATGCAACTCCCAGACAATGACTAAGCATGGTGGAAAATAAAGGCAGGCCCTTCCAGCAAGACATGGGACTCAAGGCCTCCCCTTCAGTCTGGCTGAACATTTCCTATAACTTGGCTACAGTCTGATATTCTTCCCACCCAGCTCTTCTTCCTTCCCTCTCTCATACGAGTGTCACACCTGCAATGCAGTCTGAAGGCTCTTCCTGCCTTTTCTACATCCTCCTTTTCCTTGCACATCTAATACCTTCTTGGCATCTGATTCTCACCAGGTGCCATGAAAGGGGGGTGGTGGTTAATCTGTTTAATACATATTTCGGGCAAATGCTAGAAATGGTTATAAAATAAAATGAATTTTCTTGTGTAACAGTTAAAAAGGGCTCACTGAATCCAGTTAACTATTGAATGAGGAAAAAGGTCTGAAATAAAATAATGCCATTCTCTATAGTTTGGCCTAAATGTGTATTTGTTCAGGGGCATAAGATAGATCTCCAAGTTATTCTTGGGAATGCCCAAGGAAATTACTCACATGTGCCCTCCTTGTTCTCATTCTGCTCGGGCTCCCACTTCTTCACACCTGTTGTAAAGCCACTGGGAAAAGTCTCATGACTGTCAGCACCCATCCTGAGAACACCAAGACCCAACCGTGTCCTAGATGCTCCAAATCTCTTTCCTCTTGAACCTGAACAGCGCTGAGCCATATAAAGATACCAGGGGAAGAGATGGGGAAGGGCGGTTTCCTCTCCAACTCTATGCCACAGTTTTTACTTGCCTTACCAATACACATCTATTGTGGCTAAAGAAGGGAAGTTTCATCAGATTCTCTTACTCATACCTTTTATTCACTAGGAGCTCAAAATCAGCCCAGCTAAAATTCTCTTTTTATTCCCACTCAAACTCCTTTGGCCCCCTCTAGGTACAAAAAACAAAACTAAAGATGCAATGAAAATGAAATGATGTATTAACTGTATTTTCTTATTTTCTATATTCCTGGTGTTCTGGCATCTGGCATCATAGGAGTTGTTGTCTATTCTGGAGAAACTGCCCCTCCCAGGGCTCTAGAGAATTCCCCAAAATAACAAATGACTCCCCTGAGAACATGTCTTTCACCCAGTATCTCCAAATTTTGGTCTCTAAAGTGAAGGCAACTGGGATAGAATTAAATCAATTGGGAAGGTGTACATGAGATATTCTATAAACAAAAGAGGGCTATTCAAATATAACAAACCAACCAATCTAGAGCCCATACCTACCAACTAACTCCTTTACTGAGCTCTTGCAAGTTGACCCACTATCCCCGTGCCCTAATCACTCTACAGTCTGCTACCTGGCAACCACAGATAATCCCTACATGCTAAAAGCCTACTAAAATTCTTCAAACTAGTCAATCTTAAACCTGTCTAGCCTGTTTACTCAGCCTTGCCCATTCCTGTCCACAAAAAAAAACCACCCCAAAACAACAACAACAACAAAAAAAAAACATAATAAAAGCTCTTGCTTATGCTTTCCCTTCATTCCTTCAGTCTTCTGAATGACCCTAGCTGGTACTTAACTATGTGGTCCCACAAAACATGGCATGCTCCCTCCTCTTGGACCTGTGAGTGACAAACTATCTTTCCAGCAGCCATCACCTCCTGATCTGTTGGGAGTCACCATATCTGACTAATAATAAAACCTTTTTTTTTTTTTAAAAAGGGATAGTGGGTAAGTTTTAATATGAGGCATCTATACTAGTAATAGCCAGCCTCCAATTTTTTTGTTATATTTGAATAGTCCTCTTTTGCTTAAAAAAAAATATCTCTTATACACCTTCTTGGTTATCTTAATTTATCAGCAACTCTTCATTTTAGAGATAAAATTTGGAGATATTTGACCAATGGCAACATCACTGAGAGAAATGTATATACTTTCTATGAGGCTATGTATGAGGCAGTAGGACAGAATACAGAGTACAGGCTATAGTGTTCGTTTTAGAGAAGTCTCAAAACACATACCAATAAAAACAGTCACCGCCTCTAATACTTTCTGAGCACATTCTATGTGCCAGGCACCAAAGCAGGTTATTTTCATATACCAACTCATTTAACAGTCATGTCAATGCAAAGGTTGATACCCAAGGTGCCTACTACTATTGTCCCTCTTACAGACAATCTGCAATTAACAGGTTGAAAATTTATTTCCACATACAATGTTAGAGCTGCAAATGACTTAAGAGATGAACCCTCATCATTTTACAGATGAGCTAAAAATATGTTCATGTGTTCTACTCCACTTGGAGGTTTTGTTATTTTTGAGCACACTCCCCAAGTAAGGCCTATGTACCCTGATTTCGCTAATAGTGAGTTCCTATTCCTGTGACCTCTAGCCCAGCTATGACATATAGGGGAAATGACACCTACTATAATAATCTCAAGCCCTATAATCCATCACACATATTCTGGAAACACTAAAGGGAAACATGTTAAAATAACCAAACACACCTAGTATATATCACAAGGCTTGCCTAACTATTTCCCATTTACGCTATTTTGAGAATTGGCTCATAGCCCAGTTCCGACAACAGTGTTCAAGATTAAGTGGAAGGCCATCTGAGCATGGTAATTGAAATAAAATTTTCCCCCCAAAGGGCTATTAGTTATGAGTTTACTTTCTTGTATGTGTGAGATCCCCTTCTGAGCCTTTATGAAATACGGGTTCTGCAACTGTCTCACTTACTGGAAAAAAATATATGTCCTATTAGGTTTTTAGAGGACAATGGCATGTCAACTCTAATCAGCCTTCCTTCAGAAGATTTCACAGAAGTTAGGCCCAGGAGCCCCTCCTTAAACTACCTCCCATAGCAACTGCCTCACTCTTGGCAAAAGCACACTTTGCTCTCCTCAATCCTGGTGACGTCAGTCACATTAATAAGCTAACAGTCCTAGACAACAGCAGTCACCACAGAGCCAACTCAAGCCCAGCTTGAGGGGCAGCGAGAGCTCAGTTCCTGAACATAATCCCACCATGTTTTTAGATTACAGTCCTTGGCAGCATAGCTCCATCTTTGGGCATAGCCCATCTTGGGATCAAAGCCATTGGCCAATGACAACTTGATGCATTCATTTGGCTGGGATGTCCTGAGTAACACAGTAATCAAATTTCAATGACTTGGATAAGCCCCGTTTTCCTTCCCACCCCTCCATGGTTCTGGACCATGCCTAAAACTTAAAGGAAAGAATACTTAGGATCTGATATTTTCTAAGATTGAACAGCTGGCTTAGATCTATTAAATTGCAGCTTTAAATTAATACACTCTATACTTCCCCTGTAAATCAAGGAAAACAAAAATGTACCAAAGAACTGGAAAGAAGGTTTCTGAGTTCTCTTAAATTGTGCCCAAAGATTTCTAATTCTAATTTTGAAAAAGGAAAGGAAGGATATTGGTTGAAAGTCACTGAGTGTATACACCATGCACATTTATTAGATTCTTTGGCATAATATTTGTGCTTTGGATTCTCCCAATTCGAATGATTTACTCTACTGCATCAAATAAAGTTATAACTTTGATCTTAATTTTAGCCATCCCATAACCTCTTTAAAAGCATCATATCATTTACTGTCATAATTCAGTGTGCTTTCATGACTATGGGGTAAGTAACTAATCCAACTAGTTGTTCTTCTAGGTGTTCCCTTCATTACTTTATCCATTTATTGGTTAGGCCAGAAACATATTATGTCTGTGGTCAGCCCTCTACCTCCAGCCCAAACTCTGATCTAAATCCATAAGTCTAGGGCCTTGAAAATGAGGAAAATTCCAAGTAGACCCAGAAAATATCATTTATTAAGTTAATCAAAGGTTGTGTGTATCTAAAGGAGATCATCATAGAAACTGCTTTGCAGAAAACTGCTTGGTAGAATGGATCAATCAACATGTCAATAATTCTTTATTGAAGCACACCACCATTCTCAGGACTGAGGTCCACACTGACTGGGAATACTGTTGGAAAACAGTCACTCACTCTTCATTATGAACTTTTTTCCATTTTGCTTTGCTTCGTTTTTTAAATTATACAGACATGGCCAGAATTTGAACCTTGCTTCACCTGGCTCAAACCATGAATACTAACTGCCTTAATTGGGAAGATGTGCCAGATCCGAGATCCTTATTGTCTATCTGCTTCTACTCCAAGAAAAGGCTGTGCTTCCTTACAGTGAGTGGCCCAACACAATTTGGCAATGACTTTCCTGCATTTTCTGGCAGGGAATATGGAAAATAATATATATGGAAAATGTGTGTGTGTGTGTGTGTGTGTGTGTGTGTGTGTGTGTGTCTGTAATGAGTTTTTTTCCTAAGTGACTTTTCTATCTTTTGAGCTTTGAAGATAAAGAGGTGCTAACCATTCCAGCTCTATTGATTTGCTGGGTTCTGGATTCCTCTACAAACTGGGGCTTCAAGGCCTATCTCCAACAAACTTTTTGTTGTTTTTTGGCCAATGAGGCTCAAAGCAACAAAACTGAATAGGATCATGTCCTTGAAAGAGGAATTTGCTCCTTTACTCTTAATTCTACAATTGTTGAGAATAAGGGTGTGGTGAACAGACACTAAAGAAAGTTTGGCCTAAAAATGAGAAAACAGAGAGAAGGAAATACAATACTGATCTGGAAGTGGACTTAAATGAGGATTAGCAGCTGTCCCATCTCCTTTGGTAAAAGGGCTTAACTAACAGCAAGAGGAACTGAGGATAAAATTTAGGAAAAACTTCCTAACCCTTATAAATCCTGGCAATGTTTTACCAAAAAGGACTTACCCAGTGTATTTCTAGATCTTTTTTTTTAATGTGAAGTTATTTTTATAAATTTAGTGATTTGTTATTCATTCTAAGTTGCAGAAGTTTTAGACTTTTATATTTTTCTTCATTACTGAAGCAATGCAGGTTTACTGTAGGAAAAAAATGTGGAAAATACTGATAAGCCACAAGAAAAAATTATCTATAATTCCACCACCCAGATAAACACTGTTATTATCATTCTGGGGCATGGCTTTGTAGACATTTTTCTCAGGAGACTGGTAAAGTAAATACTGGTAGAGTTATAAAATGCCATTATTAAGAATGATACATACATGACCCACGCACCTTGGGCCTTGGCCTCCATATTCATCCAAAATCTGCTCTTTGGTTTCATCTCTTGTTTTGGCCTTGACAAGTGAAAGAGCTGAGTGCCAGCTTCATCACCATCTGGCAGCTCTGAACTCCATGCATGTTCAGTAATGTTATGGTACAACAGACTACCATCACAGCTAGTTGGTACTAATGTCAGTAACTTGAAGAAGACATTTATCAGATTTCAAGTTGATAACTGAATATTCACCTAAAAATACACATAAGCATTTCAGATGTAACCTGGAAGGAAAATCTCTATATGTGCTTTATATATTGAAATTCTAATACCTGGAGTACAATTATTGCAATTTTGTATACATACATACATACACACACAGCAGTAAAATGTTATAATTAAAAATTATTAATGCTATTGGTTTTATGTATTAAAATGATTATCAAGGGGTGCCTAGTGGCTCAGTCAGTTAAGTGTCTGACTCTTGATCTTAGCTCAGGGTCATGAGTTCAAGCCCCAAATAAATATAAAATAAAAATAAAATAAAATGATTATTGAAGACTTTCAAAAGGTTAAATAAGGGGATAGTTTACAAATATTGAACTATTAATATAGAATAAACTAATACAAATATTAGTAAAATAATGAATGAGAACTTATGAAGATCATGATATCCTTTCTGAACCAAAGCATATTAATAAAAATTCAAATAATAATATAAAGCAGACTAATATTCAGGTATTTAATTTTATTTGGCATGAATTTTTTAAGAAAAAGTGCTATTTTGGAATCCTTCATCTTTTTTTTAAGGTGAATTAAAACAATTATGTAAACCCTGACACCTTAAAATTTCACAATGAGAAGTTCCTAAATCATGGACCACACATCCATAATAAACCAACAAACCATCTTTTTCAGACATAAGAATATAAATCACATAGCAAGTTGTTAGAGAAAAATGGGCCCATATGATGCATTTTGTTTTCATTAATCCAGTTTCATAATTATAAACTTCATAAGAATTATCTAAGAAGGCAATTCTTTATAGTCTTTGAGCTTACAGAAGTTATCATTTTAAGTAAAAAATTTATTGAAATTATTGCTATAACTACCAGTCCCTAAAGGCAGTCAAAGATTTTTGAGATTTGCCAAAGTTATGAATCTTGGATAAAAAGTCTTTTTAGAAAACACAGTTGAAACCTTTACCTGAATGATACTCTGCTGTGCACAATGGCTGGTGACATTAAATGTGCCAGTTGAAAGTTGCCCTCTCTTTAGTATAAAAATGTGCAGAATAGCAGCTGAAAGAACTGTCCAGCAGTTGCCAGCTATGAGAAACTACTATAATGTTCCTAGAGTATAATACATTTTGAATTTTTGACTACTAAATATTAAAAATAAAGAATAATTTAAACATTTGCATACAATCTCAGGTTTTGTATAGTCCAAAAATTCTCTCAATGACTGTGATATTGAACTATAGCCTCTGCCTCATCAGAATATTTTCATACTTGACCATTTGCTATTTAGAACTGTAATCAGTGTGTCCCGAACATGTAAGTATTACATGTTTGAGACAGATGTGTGTCTGTTAGGATGTTTTTAATTGCATGAAACAGGCATCCCTACACAAATTGGGTTTGAAAAAGTGAACATGGAGGGCATGTGGGTAGTTCAGTCAGTTGGGCATCAACTTGATTTCAGCTCAGGTCTTGATCTCTTTTTTTTTTTAATATTTTATTGATTTATTCATGATAGACATAAAGGGAGAGGGGGAGAGAGAGAGAGAGAGAGGCAGAGACACAGGCAGAGGGAAAAGCAGGCTCCATGCAGGGAGCCCAACGCAGGATTCGATCCTGGGACTCCAGGACCAGGCCCTGGGCCAAAGGCAGGCGTTAAACCGCTGAGCCTCCAAGGGATCCCTCAGGTCTTGATCTCAAGGTTGTGAGACTGAACTCTGTGTTGGGCTCTGTACCAAGTGTGGAGCCTGCTTAACATTCTTTCTCTCCCTCTCCTTCTGACCCTCCCCCACCCTCTCCCTCCCTCCTAAAAGAAAAAAAAAAGTGGCCATGGGAAGAGAAATTACTGGGATTACTGGGTCACTTACCTGAAGAGTCTGAGCTGATACATAATATTGCTTCAGACAGAGCTTTACCCAGGGCTCAAAGATGTGAAGAGAACCTAGTTTTTCTCTCACCATTTCCCATCTCTACTTCTTAGCTCCTTTAGCTCCATCTTGTTTCCCTCCTAATGATGCAAAGATGACTGCCAACAGTCCCTGAAGCCACTTGCTTCTACATTAGCAAACAGATAAGAAGCAAGTCAGTTTTGTCCAAAGAGTTCTCAGGAAAAGTCAAGTACACCTAGATGTACTAAATGCTAAATGTATGCTTACATGATGTGTTCACCTCTGCAGCATCACTGTGGTCAGGAGAATACCACATGATTATTTGTTTAAATCAACCAGCTTCTATCCCTGGAAGTGGGAAAAGGTCAAACCAAAGTGGTAGTTTACAAAGGAGTCGAGAGATGTCATAACCAAGAATTAGGAGAAACTGATATTGACCAGCAAACAATAGGTGCTAACCTCAAAATGCTTTCCACTGTTAAAATATGATTATAAATGGTTATTATATATAAAGCATGATCCCAGTTTTGATGTATAGATTTCTGTGCAAACATCTTCTGGCTTCATTTACTTAATAAATTATTTCTTTTTTGGTTTTATAACTATATCATTTCACTATTAGAATCAATACTTCAGCCAGCACAACTGTACATATTCTTGCATGTATATAAGATATTAGAATAATTCCTAAAAATTCAATTAAGTAAAAAAAAAATATACACCAGTTACAGTTTTTACACATCTTGCAAATTGCTTTCCCCAAAAGTGAAACTTCTAGCAGCAATGTACCACAATGCCAGCTTCCCATAACCTGCCTCACCAACAAATAATTCAAGAGACAAAAATAACATCTCAGTGTTGAAATATCTAACCTTTTGAAAGATGAAATTATTCTGATATCAGTTACCTAATGATATTTAATTTTTATCTATTAATAATTAGCTGTCTACTAATATCCTGGCTCATTTCTCAATTGGCTGATTATCTTTACATATTAAAAATAGTAAACTCTGTCATATCTAGTAATTTTTTCCTCATTTGTCATTTTATTTTGTTTTAGTTTATGGCAGGGTTTAGTTGTTTGCTGCTTTTCCATACAGAAGTTCTACATTTTGACATAATCAAAATTACAGTATATTTCTTTTAAGATTGCTGCCTTAAATGTTCTTTTGAGAAATAACCTTCCTCATCCCAATTACTTAAATTTTTAATTATATTTTCTTCTAGCACATTTACTGTTTCATATTTTACCTTTAGATCTTTAAATCAGGGATGCCTGGGTGGCTCAGTGGTTGAATATATGCCTTCGGCTCAGGATGTGATCCCAGAGTTCTGGGATCGAGTCCCACATGGGGCTCCCTGCATAGAGTCTGCTTCTCCCCCTGCCTCTCTCTGTGTCTCTCGTGAATAAATAAATAAAATCTTTTTAAAAAATCTTTAATTCATCTAGAATTTATTTTGTTGTATGAAATAAGGTCAGGCTATAACGTTACTTTTTCTAAATGGCTAAACAGGATTCCTAATGTAGATGTTATATAGACTGGTGATTAAGAAGGCTGGTTTTGAAGCTAGACCACTGAGTTCATGACCTTCAAAAGTTAGGCATCTTTTCTATATCCTATCTATAAAGCAAGATTAAAATAATGGTACCTTCTTCACAGAATGGCTTCAGCTATAAAATGTGTTAAGCACATAAAAAACTAGAAACACTGCCCAGAGCACAGCAAATGTTAGACATTGCTGTTACTACTTTTTACTGAAAGATCTATCATTTCTCCTCTTGAGATATTACCTTTGTGCAGTACTAAATATTTATCTATAAGTGGGTCTGTTTCTAGAATTTTTTGTTTTCTTCTATTGGCTAGTCTGTTTACTTTTCCCTCTCTGCCGATTTTTAAAGGATTCATGTCAATATTTCTGAAATCAGCAGAAAGAATTTGGGGCTTCTTCAGATGGCTTGGTATCTTGTCCTTATTAGTACCATGAGTCATTTCTTTCTATGTGTCATGTTAACTTTGCACAAGTCAGCTCTATGCATACCATTTTGTGCTTAATTAGCTTATTTAGTCTCAGTTCTTCCATTCACTAGCTATGTAACTTGGGCAAGTAACTTGGGCAACTGAACTCTGTCTCAGTTGCTTCATCCGTAAAGCGGGGATAATAATAGTTATGATCTTGGGGCACCCAGGTGGCTCAGTGATTGAATGTCTGCCCTTGGCTAAGGGCATGATCCCAGGGTCCTGGGATCAAGTCTCACTTCGGGCTCTCAGTGGCGAGCCTGCCTCTCCCTCTACCCATATCTCTGCCTCTTTCTCTGTGTCTCTCATGAAAAAATAAACAAAATCTTTTTAAAAAATAGTTATGATCTCATAGGGCTTCTGTGAGGATTAAATGAGATGATGCATGTAAAGCTTATAGTAAACATAGCAATCCCTAAATAATTGTTAGTTATTAATTTATTTTATTATTATTTTTATATCATAAGATGCAAAAGTCTCTCCTTCATTAAAGGGCCTGGCAAGTACTGACATAAGTAATCAAGATATAAGGATATGGAGAAAAGAAGTCCATTGGCATTTTTCAAGTAAAGTTATATTTTTTCCAAGTTAATATATAATTAAAAGCATCCCAAATAGTATCTTGTACCTAGCAGGTACTCAAAAAAATTTCTGAACCAGTAAATATAAAGAAATCATATTGTTTTTCTGTCTGTGCAGTGTTAAGGATTTCATGTGAAATGAATATTGAGAAAGAAAAACTTCACTAAAAATGTTACTCAAAAATATAAATTAAAAAAAATTAATATTCTTGTTCAAGCTCCTAGTACAACTTTATCCCTATGATCATCACGTTTATACACACACACACACACACACACACACACACACACAGAAGGGAGATAGGAAAAAGGAGAAAAATGCTTAGAGATTAGTGTCAGAGCAATAATTTCATTTTCTTGAGGCCTGTTTTCTTGGAAATATGTCCTACCACAGAGTAATTATCCTCTTTTATAATCTATGTAACATGCATTCATATGTGTGTGTGCATGTGTGTGTGCACAGACTTATACACACAATTCACAAATAGGCATTTCTTGACATTTTAAGCCATTCCTGTTTGGCTCAATTCCAGTTAATCATAATAAAATGTCAAGAAACTAAGTACTAAAGACACAATCTGGTCCTTCTTGAACTTATTTACTTGTTCTTTAAAAAAAAAAAAAAAAAGATATGTCAGGAAGCATCTGACTGCTTACTTTCTTTCAGCAGACACAGTTTCCTTGTTTTACTTGGGCAGGGTCTTTTACCAAGTGTGAAAAGATGGAGAGGAAGAGGATCACAAATATGAGAGGTGTGGCCATATGTGCTATTTTCCCCTGAGGTTTAAAGTGTTTAGGCAAGGCCATGGTGAAAGACACTTGTGAGTCTCCAACTCTGAGTCATCTTGGGGGTGCCAGTAGCATCTGAGATGTGATGCCAAAGAATTATTAGGAACCAAAACATTAAAATCACTCCCATGTGAGTGTGAAACTCAATCTTCTTGACTTTTGAAGGAGAAATGTTTCCTTTACAATTCCACCATTTTCAATGCCAGTAATTGCACACTGGATCAAAAGACTGATGAGGAGTGGAATTGGAAACCTAGAGATAATTTAAGAATAGCTTAGGTAACTAGACCCAGTCTTTGAAGAAGAACTCTATGGAGGAGGTCTTAAATGATCTTAAGTCTTGACCCCAATTCCTTAGACACCACCACAGAATAAGACAACACCACTTATGTTTACATGGTACCTAAAAATTCAGCTATGTCAGTTTGAGTTGATTTTTACAGCCATTTTCACAAATGATTTGAGTCACTAATTAGTTGGCAAATGTTCAATTCCTATCCACTCTAGTTATCTAGGTCAAGAGAAATAAACCTGTCAATGCAGCCAGCAAAAAAAAAAAAAAAAGAAACAAAAAGAAAAAGAATTAGAGAATTTCTTTACTGCTCTGTGAGACATGTTCCTTTGCTATGCTATAGTGAGTCAAATAACATACTTATCATAATCAATTCAGTATTTAAAGTAGATGTACTTCCTACTTAATATGTAACCTATGTTTGAAGTTTGATTTAAGACAAACTCCTGATGTCCAAGGGCCTTATACTAAAGATTTTTTTAAATAAACAAAAATAGATAGATGATTATGATGGAGATAGATAGAACGAACATAGGAACCATCTAAAGAACATGTCCCAGGTTAGAAAAGTAAAATATATAATTTTATCCATATTCATTAATTTGTTATTCATTCATTCCACACATTTTATTAAATGCCAGTCACTGTTCTATGCATTGAGGATGAAACAGCGATCCAGAAGACAAGTATTTTTCTCTGTCCCCCCTGGAGCTTCTAGTCTAATGAAGGATATTGCCAATAATTCAATAACCTCACAAGCAAATAGATTCATTAGGCCAAGTAACTGCAAATGGATGAAAAACAGACAGGAGGATCTGAAAAAATGAAAAAGCCAGGGATATCAGGGAAGTCGTCTCTGAGAAGTGATAGTTGAGGTGATCTCTGAAAGGAGAAAAGAATAGCAATGACTAGGTTAAAATAGGAAAGAAGGATAGCTCAGGTAGAGGGATCACCATGAGCAAAGGCTATACAGCAGGCAAAAGTGAAGACAGAGGGCAGACATTAAAAAGAAAACCAGTGGAACATTAAGAAACAGCTGGTAGGTTGCAAGATTGAGCTGGAAAGTCCATGCTCAGTTGTTTTGTCTGTACTTTAAGAGCCATGGGAATCCACTGAAAGAATCTAACCAGGAGAGTGATGGTCAGATTTGTATTTCAATAACAATTAGTTTGGATATATGTATGGAGATTGGCTTAGAGGGAGCCCCAAGAGGTTGCAGGAAAACCAGCTAGAATATCAGGAATAAGCTAATGCTGTTATCTGGCAATGATGGTAATTTTTTTTTAAGATTATTTATTTATTTATTCATAGAGACACAGAGAGAGAGAGAGGGGCAGAGGCACAGGCAGAGGGAGAAGCAGGCTCCATGCAGGGAGCCTGACGTGGGACTCGATCCAGGGTCCCCAGGATCACACCCCGGGCTGCAGGCGGCGCTAAACCGCTGTGCCACCAGGGCTGCCCCAATGATGGTAACTTAGATCAAGATGGTACCAGTGGAGACAGATAAGTAAACACCACCTGGATTTAAATTAGATTTGAAGAAGGAAAGGGGCATATGAAATAAGCTTATGCAGTAAAACTAACTGCTAAGAAGGGAAGGTTAAAACAACAGCAATACTTTACAAGGCCAAATACTGCTCATGACTCAGGCAACCGGCATTCTAAATCTAAATAAGTCTAAATCCAGAATTGTGACTACTTTATGTTGCTCTGAGGTCTTACACTTGCCTCCCAGAGCTAACCCAAGAAAACACTCCAAGAAGGGAGGGAAGTTCTACTTCTGGTTAAGGTATAGAGAGGCATAATAACTATCACTTCCATCATGAAGAAAGAAAAAGAAAAAGAAAAAGAAAAAGAAAAGAAAAAGAAAAAGAAAAGAAAAGAAAAAGAAAAAGAAAAGAAAATAACAGACTAAAAATTATATTTTTCTTTAAAACCATTAAAGACTTTAGACTAGACATACATACATACATACATACATACATACATACATACAAGTCTAAATAAACTAATTCCAGAGAGGGACATGCTATTCAAAGAAGAGCACAAAATGGGCAGCCGGGGTGGCTCAGCGGTTTAGTGCTGCCTTCCGCCCAGGGCCTGATCCTAGAGATCTGGGATCGAGTCCCACGAGTCCCGCTTCTCCCTCTGCCTGTGTCTCTGCCTCTCTCTCTTTCTCTCTCTCTCCCAAATAAACAAATAAAATCTTTAAAAACAACAACAACAACAAAGAAGATCCCAAAATGGTGATTACTTTCATACTAGGGATAAACTGCCTAGCCTGAGTACAGGCAGGTAGAAAAGTAGTCTTGGCATAGACAAAATGAGTTTGTTGGAATGAAAAGAAATCAATGGAACTTTTAACAGTGTGGGCTAGCCTGAAATAGTGGAATCTGAAACACAAAAATGTATCTTCCAAACAGCAATTCTACCTCACGGGAATTCTGCTGAGTCAGGAGCAGTTGGAGCAGAGCTGGGAGGTAGAGAGAGATTTCCCAGTCCCTTGTGGTACTTAGGTTCCAGAACCCTTATGGAGTTAAATCTGGAAAAATTAAACCAAGACTGTAGCCAACCCTCTTCTTGTTCAAATCTTTTTTTTTTTTAAGACTTTATTTATTTATTCATGAGAGACATATAGAGAGAGGCAGGGACATAGGCAGAGAGAGAAGCAGGCTCCCCATGGGGAGCCTGATACCGGACTTGATCCCGGACTCCAGGATCACGACCTGAGCCAAAGGCAGGTGGTCAAGCACTGAGCCACCCAGGCATCCCTCCAGTTCAAATCTTGATCAGCCCTCTACACATGAAGCAAGAAGTTGGGAGTTAGGCTGAAAGGCTAAGAGAAATTTCCATAATCTCACTGGTAAGAGGTAAACTAAAACTAATCAAACTTGTATCTCAGTTCCAGTTCAGCTAAACTCATGATAGGAACTGGATAAAAATTCCCTTCCCAAGCATTTGGACAGAAGAAAGGGAAAGCCAAGTCTGGGAAAAAAAAAAAAAAAATATGCGATCTTGCTTTAGTCCCTATTGTTCTTTTATGCAAAATGTCTGATATATAGTAAAAAATTAAGAAACATACAAATAAGAAAAAAAAAATGTGTCCAAAATAAAAAAAGAAAATAGACAATAGGGGAAGACCCACTGATGACCACATACTACAATAAGTCAATAAGGTCTCTAAAATAACTATTTTAAATATGTTAAAGAATTATGCTAAATTAAAGACAAAGATGAGTGAACAAAAAGGAATTTCATCAGAGAAACTAAAGCTCTAAAGAAGATCAAAAGTAAAATTCTAGGATAGAAAAATATGGTATCTGAAGCAAAGAATGTAATAAATAAGCTAAAAAGCAGATTGAAACAACAGAAAAATCAGTAAAGTCTAAGGTAAGTCAACAGAAAATAGCCAAAATACAAAAAGAAAAAATAATTAAAATACTAATAAACACAGCGTCAGAGATACATAGGTTAGTATCAAAGGGTAACTGGAACTCTCAGAGTATATTCTCTTTCAAAATAGAATTCAATTATTAGTTGATAATAAATTGGTAACCTCAAACATTTAGAAATTAAGCTACGCACTTCTAAAAAATCTGTGGGTCAAAGAAAAAATGAAATAGAATTTATAAAATATTTTTTACTGAATGATAATAAAAACACAAAGGTCAAAATATGTGAGATGTAGCCAAAGCAGTGCTTAAAGGAAAAGTGATAGTTTCAAATGCATGTATCATTTTATCACTATGATAAAAATGTTAAGAAACTTTCCTGGGGTTGGCTGACCATAAACATAGTTTGCTAAAGGAGGACTCTCTCAGGTTTTGTAAAAATGTATCTCTTGAAGAATCCTGAAAAAAAAGAAATGATTTGAAACAAAGAATAAAAGGCATAAAGATTGGGACACCTGGGTGGCTCAGTGCTTGAATGTCTGCCCTTAGCTCAGGTTGTGATCCTGGAATCCTAGGATCAAGTCCCTCTGCCTATGTCTCTGGCTCTCTCTGAGTCTCTCATGAATAAATAAATAAAATAAAATAAAAAAGGCATAAGGATTGATGAGGAAGAAATAAACTATCTATGTTTCTGACAATATAATTACATATATAGAAAATCCAAAGGAGGGGATCCCTGGGTGGCACAGCAGTTTGGCGCCTGCCTTTGGCCCAGGGAGCGATCCTGGAGATTCGGGATTGAATCCCACCGGGCTCCCGGTGCATGGGGCCTGCTTCTCCCTCTGCCTATGTCTCTGCCTCTCTCTCTCTCTGTGACTATCATAAAAAAAAAAAAAAAAAAAAAAAAAAAAAAAAAAAATCCAAAGGAATCAACAAACAAAAACTACTTAGGGTTACTGAATAAATTTCCAAGGTCACAGGATACAATGGCAATATATAAAAATCAATTAATTGTATGGGAAAAGACAGCCTCTTCAACAAATGGTGCTGGGAAAACTAGACACTTACCTGCAAAAAAATGAAACTGGACCACTTTCTTATATCATGCACAAGGATAAACTCAAAATGGATTAAAGACCTAAATATGAGACCTGAAACCATAAAAGAAACCATTAAAGTGAAAAAAGGCAAGCTACTGACTATGAGAACATATTTACAATACATGGATATATAAACGGATTCATTTCTAGAATATATAAAGAAGTTCTATAAATAAGTAACTTAAAAAATAAGCAAATTAAAAAGAAGGGAAAGATGCAAATGGAAATCCTCCAACAGAATGTACAGAGTACCCAACAAGCACATGAAAAGCTGTTTAACATCATAGGTTATCAGGAAAATATAAATTAAAGCCATAATGCGATACCACTATCTAGCTAAAATTAGATCAACCATATCAAGTTTTGGTGAGGATGTGAAGTAGCTAGAATTCTCACACATTACTTAGGGAAGCATAAACATATCATCACTTTGGAAAACAATCTGACAGGTTTTTAGAAAGTTCAACATATCCTACCTTATGATGTCATTCCACTCCTAGGAATATATTTAAGAGAAATGAAAGCATATGCCTACAAAAAGACTTGTATACAAATGTCCACAGAAGCTTTATTCATAAGTGCTAAAAACTCTTAACAAACCAGATGTTCATCCAAAAGAATAAGTCAACTGTAGTATATTTAATACAGCGGATTTCTAGTCAGCACTAAAAAAAAAAAAAAAAGAACTAAAGATACTTGCAACAATTTAGATGAATACACTGAATAACAGAAGCTAAAGGCAAAAGAGTATATGCCATCTTATTTCATTTATATTAAGACCAAGTACAGACCAAATTAATATATGAAGATAGAAATCAGAACAGGGTTTGCCTCTGGGGGAATGAGGGAATGGACTAGAAAGTGGCATCCAACACCTTTCAGGAAAATGAAAATTAATGGTTAGGAAGGAGTACATACATTTATCAAAACTCATTAAACTGTACACTTAGATCTGGACATTTTGCTGTGCGTGAAGTATTTCCTCGATAAAGGAAAGAGGGAAAAGAAAACAATCCTGAAAGCAAAAACACTTAACCGTATGAAAAAAACAAAGATACACTTAAATGTAGGCTTCATTCTGTATCCAGATTACCAAATTTCTTATAAAAACATGACTTCACATGGGGTACCTGGGTGCTCAGTCGATTAAGCATCTGCCTTTGGCTCAGGTCATGATCTCAGGGTCCTGGGATCCGAACCCTATGTCAGGCTCCCCGCTCAGTGGCAAGCCTGCTTCTTCCTCTCCTTTTGCCACACCCCTCTCCCCACTCATGCATGCACTCTCTCTCTCTCTCACACACAAATAAGTAAATAAAATCTTTTTAAAAAATACAAAATACTATGACTTCACAATGCAAGGAAGTACAAAAAAGTAATATAAAATCAAGCAAATTATCAAAGTTTACTTTGAAAACAGACACACGTAGAACAGGATTCTTCAAGAGATAGAACAGGTTTTACAAAACCTGAGAGATTCCTCCTTTAGCAATCTATTTTTATGGTCAGCCAACCCCAGGAAAGTTTCTTAACATTTTTATCATAGTGAAATCTAGTTCCAGTGATTAGCCTCAAACATGAGTAGCAACTGATGGAAACAGTTGGGCTCTGGAGCCAGGCAAACCTAAATTCAAAGGAGTGTCAAAGTACTAAAGCCAAAGTACAAAAGTACAAAGTACAAAATAGCCAAAGTACAAAAAGAAAAAAGAATTAAGATACTAAACACAGTGTCAGAGACACCTAAGTTAGTTTTAAAGGGTAATTGGAACTCTCAGTATATTCTCTATCAAAACAGAATTCAATTATTAGTTGATAATAAACTGATAACTAGAAAAACCCTCAAATATATAAATATATTTATCCTCAAAACTGATAACTAGAAAAATCCTCTATGCCTGAGTTGCTCTGTGACTTGGGACTAGAATCTCTGCCTTTCTGGACCCCAATTTCTTCATCAGTAAAATGGAGAGAGGTTTGTTCTGAACTTTAAAGTTCAGAAGATAACAGATAGGAAGCACTTAGTGCCTGGCACATAGACAACTCTCATAACCAGTGGCTGCAATTATTACTAATGGGGAACATTATGCCACCTGAGGAAAGGTTGCAGAAGTAGGTGGGAGCTGAAGTTTTTAAAGAGAGGTGTTTATTTTGCTGAGCAACCAACCAAGCCCTGTGTCACCTTGGCTGAATGTCTGAACCTCAGACGGTATTTTTTATACTAATGAAACCACCATATCCTGTCTCATTTTATGCCCCCAGAGGTCTGATTCTGGGTTGGCCCCTTAGCACCCACAAAATAAACAACCATACAAACAACAGGGCTCAGAATGGCTACCTGGGTTTTCCATACTGTGGACAAGGTTCAATATACAGGTTTTTTTTTTTTTTAAAGATTTTATTTATTTATTCATGAGAGACACAGAGAGAGGGGTAGAGACATAGGCAGAGAGAGAAGCAGGCTCCAAGCAGGGAGCCTGATGTGGGACTCTATCCCAGGTCTTCAGGATCACGCCCTGAGCTGAAGGCAGGCACTTTAGCCACTGAGCCACTCAGGGATCCTGATATACAGTTTTTAAGGATAACAGAAACTGCCACCAGGTGACTTCCAATCCCATTCCCTCAAAAGAACATAATTATAGGAATAGCAGACTTTCAGATCACTTTTCTAAACATGAGTTTAATACCTCAGGGTTTTCCCATATCAAGATCCTATCTGTACAGCCTACCTACTCTGTTCCTTTGGAAACAAGCCCATCTGCTTCCTTAGTTTGCCTGTAGAATTTGAAGATAATCCCAGTATAGATTACATATTATCTGGGTCCAAAATAGGATTTCTGTGGCTTCACACTATTGTCATCATATCACATCAGAGAATCTCAAAATTGCAAGGGATCTCTTTGGAAACCACACCACCTTCTTCATAGCTCCACCTACTGAGAATTTGTGGTCAGCTCTACCATTTCCATTGTCTTGAACTTCATTAACTTGAAAGCCTACTTAATTCATGGATGGTGAGCTCAAATTGGAGTTCTTTATTCTAATGAAAGAATATCTTCCCTTCATATAACTCTCTCAGGATTACTTACCCACCCTTGGAAGAAAAACAGGATTGATGCACTTCCTCTTCACATGGTAGGTCTTTCCCCACTTTTGGAGTGGCCAGCAACTTCTCTGACCACAGCATCCAAACCAAGATGTTCCTTATTGTTATCTACTTATACATCTACTTATACCTCTGCTGTTTCCTTCAAAGTGCTTATAAAAATTTGCTATTGTTTTCTATGTCTTTTTTATAAGAGAACATTAGCTCTCAGAAGGGCCACATTGCACTTAGTTATGGCTATACTGCCAGCACCTGACACTGAACCTGGCACATCATGGACACTGGATATGTGAGTATATATCTTTAGACATTTTTAAATAGCTCATATTCTCTCCTTAGCTTTCTGTGACCTGACCATATATTTTTATTCCTTCTGAGAGTTTTCAAAGTGCAAAGCCCAGAGAGCAAGAAGGTAACAAATCCCTGTAAAGGAGACTGGCATAAAGAATTGAGAAGTGGTGAGGTTGTAGAACTGGCCAAAGTATGTGCTTTGTCCAAAGGCACTCAATTTCAAGAAATTTTTAACCACTGGATTACTGAGCATAACATGTCTGTGGCTGGATTGGGCCTGCACTGCAGGCCACCATTTTACAAGCCCTCTTTCAACTCCTTTCTTGAATGTGGTTTGCAGACCCTTCATATCCCTCCCTTGGAATATTCCAGTATGTCAGTATCTCTCTTGAAGTTTAATTGACCAGGAAGTCACAGCACATGGGGCCCAGTGCACACGGGACTGTTACCTTCTGTGGTCTGGATAGTAAACCACTCTCAGAGCAGCCCAGGAGGCCTGAGGTCTCTGAGCAGATGTCCCACATTACTGTTGGCTCCAACTGAGTTTGTAGTCAATACGTCTTTTTTTGCCATGAGCTGCTGACAAGCCACTTAATGATAATAATATTTATGCAACAGCCCAAACAAAGGTCTCTGGCCTTGAAGAATTTAGACCATATATACTTCTTGATGATGTTTTCTTTCTGCACAAGTCCTGACAAGGAGAACAGGATTCCCCAATCACTCTGATCTACCCCAGACAGATGAGGCCCAAACAACCAATTGAATCACAAAAGAATAATCCAGTCAGTTGCTCTTCCTGACCAAGGTAATTAAACTAGACCAATAGACCTGGTTGCATTTTAATATCACCTCTGGCCTCATCACTGGGTATTCTGACTGAGTCTGCATCACCAGGAGCCTATACCGACAACAAATTCCCTAAATGATGTGGCACATCTAAGAGCCCACATCTGGGGTCCACTGTCTAGCTTAACACTATCAGTATCACTCACAAATTCTCAAAATTCTAGAAGTGAGGCCCTCTCAGAGACAGACACATCCTAAAATTTGAGAGCCACCTGTCTAGATCAGGGTTGATGAACTGTTTTACTAAAGAGCAAATATTTTAGGCTTTGTCGGGTGAGAGGCAAAATTGAAGGCATTATGTTGGTACTTATATAACTGTTTTGAATGTAGCCATTTGTTATAGGTTAAATTGTGTCCCACTCCCTCCCCTTCTCCAGAGAAGATATATTGATGTCCTAATCTCTAGCACCTCAGAATGTGGCCTTGTTTGGAAAAGATCTTTGAGAGGTAGTCATGTTAAGATGATATTATTAGGCTGGTGTCCTTATAGAAAGAGGAAATGTGGACATTGGGAGAAACACAGGAGAACGTTATCTACAAACCAAGGAATGCCTGAGGCTTACCACAAGCTAGGAGTAAGGCATAGAACATGTCCTCCCTCATAGCCCTGAGGAGGAAACAATCCTGATGACATCTTGATTTTGGACTTAGCCTCCATAAATGTGAGAAAATAAATCTGGGTTTAAGTCACTCAGTTTGTGGTACTTTATTACGCAGCCCTAGAAAATGAATATACCATTTAAAATATAAAAACAATTCTTAGACCAAGGGCCATATAAAAACCAGAAGCCAGATATGGCTCATGGACCATACCTAGAATATGCCCCACCATGATGATGATGGCTTAACAGCCTGGAAATCAACACATTGTTCATAATCTCATAGTAGACCCAGTCTCACGTCCCTAAATTCAACTCAAATACTACCTCTTTGGAGAGGTTTTCCCTAATCTCTATAATGTTAACCATGTACTTCAAGGATCTTGCCAGCCTTGCTCACTGCTACATCCTTAGAACCTGACATATTTCAACTTCCAGTAAATATTCAATGAATGAGCGAATTTAAGACAGATAATCACAAAGCGCAGTTTTCAGAGAAGCAATTTAAATCCACGGGGTATCACTGATTGTCTGAAATAACATAGCAGAAAACCCAGGATTAAAATCCTCTTGTCTAGACTTCAAAACTTACAGTCTTTTCATTGTACCACTCCATCTCTTAAACATACCTAAGCCTGTCCTGGAACACTGGCATTTAGTATACAATACATTATCCATATTTTTATGTAAGAGGTTCCCAAACAAAAAGGGATGTTGGGAACTTAAGTGTGATTGACACCTGGCCATTAAACGACCACAGGCAGGCTGAGGAGGAGATACCCCAGAACATTTACTGAGAAAAAAACTCTGTGGTAGATATTTGCCAGGGCTACCTAGCTCCCATTCCCTTATTAACCACACCTCGATTTCATTTTGGAAATCAGTTCTTTTCCAGTGTGTAGCCAAGGCAGGAGGTAATTCCTAGAGTCTGCCTTCCAACTACAAAGAAAATGACCAATCCGTACAATATCTGCCCAAGGATACAGTCAGGGACCTGTACGTGGTCTAAGCTCACCTGATCGGACACTGTCTCCCAGACTTTTTAACTCCCAAATGACATGGGGCACAGTATATTAGTTATTGATTGCTGTATAGCAAATAGCCACAAACTTAGCATCTTAAATTGATGTGCATTTGTTCATTATTCTGTAGGTCAGAATTCAGGGATGTCGTGGTTGTGTTCTTCACTCATGGTCTGTGATGGCTAATTTTATATGTCAACTTGATTGGCCTAAGGGATGCCCACATAAATGGTAAAGTATTATTTCTGGGTGTGTCTGCAAGGGTGTTTCTGAAAAAGATTAGCAGCTGAATCAGTAAGGAAAAGAGATGGCCCTCACCAATCTGGGAAGACATGATCCAACTGTGGGCCTAAATAAAACAAAAAGGTGGTGGAGGAAGGGCAAATCTGCTCTGGGACATCCATCTTCTCCTGCCTTTGGACATAAGTGCTCCTGGTTCTTGGGCCTTCATACTTGGACCAGCATTTATACTATTAGCTTTCTGATTCTCAGGCCTCAGGACTTAGACAGTATTATTTCCTGGTTCTCTAGCTTGTAGATGGCAGCTCATAAGACTTCTCAGCCTCCATAATCATGCAAGACAATTCCTACAATAAACAATTCCTACAATAAACCTTCTCTTATATATACCTACATATACATCCTATTGATTGTTTCTCTGGAGAACTCTGACTGACACAAGATCTCACAAGATGCTGTGTACCCATCTGACACCTCTTCCAAGCTCATTCTTTTTTTTTTTTTTTTTAATTTTTTTTTTAAATTTTTTATTTATTTATGATAGTCACAGAGAGAGAGAGAGAGGCAGAGACATAGGCAGAGGGAGAAGCAGGCTCCATGCACCGGGAGCCTGATGTGGGATTCGATCCCGGGTCTCCAGGATCACGCCCTGGGCCAAAGGCAAGCGCCAAACCACTGCGCCACCCAGGGATCCCCCAAGCTCATTCTTGTTATTAGAATTCAGTTCCTTGCAGTTGCAGGACTGAGTTTCTTGTTTCCTTTTTAGCTGTTGGCAGGGGGTCACTTTCAGCTCCTTGCAGCTGTTTTGTGGTCCCTCCATCTTCAAAGCCAGCAATGGCACACAGCACCCTTCTGATGCTTTGAATCTCTCTACTTCCTGTTGTGCCTTCCTCTTCTGCTTTAAAGAGCTCACATGATTAGATCAGGCCCATCCCAATCATCTCCACATGTTAAGGTCGACTGATTTGGACTTTATACCCAGAAAATCCTTTCACACGAGTACCTAGATTCATATTCTACAGTAACAGGGGACAGGAATCTTGGGTCCTCTACAGAATTCTGCCTACCTAGAGGTGATCTTCATTGCACAGGCAACAGTGGTGGTCATGTCCCAGACACTTGGTTCCTGCTGGGAAACAGACATTGCTATGTGTGTCTCACGTCCTGCTTCTTCGGTCTGTGGTGCTTCCTTGGTTCTTATCATTCCCAAGCTTAGTCTCCTAGCCTGTCGTCAAATCTGGTAATTCATAATATAAATAAATAAACCTCTATTTACCTGGTATCATCCCAAACTGCCTTCTATTGCACTCAAGAAACCTGTCTCAAGCTCCAGAAGATGCCCAGCAATCCACCACAAAACAGGGATTCTTACAGAAGGGGAAGTGTGGTGGGGCAGGGAAAACCCACAGGCGGCTTTATCAAACCACATACCCTCATCCCCATAAATCTGACATGCTGGTTTAAAATACTGGAGTTCTATTAAACCATAGGAAAGCAATGACTGTTTAATTTTTTAAATATGGAACACTTCACAGATCTGTGTATCAGCCTTGCATGAGGGTCATGCCAATCTTCTGTAATCTTTCATTTAAACAAAAGTAGTTAGTGGTCTATACGGTAAAAATAAATTAACTGGTCAGGCTGCACAAAATCATGTTCTAATTTTTTTAAAAGACTGGGCTAGACAGAAGCTGAAATTAAACAATCTGACACTAGTTAAAAAGTGAAATACCTATCAAAAAAAATCTTTTGACCCCACATAGTTGTTATCCTAATTTTAAATTCATGTTTTCCTAAACCAAACAAATTCTTCTCAAAGAAAGACTCAGCCAGACAACACATGCCTCGAGGTTCAGGCTTTGTACCTGAGCTTGTGGGCAAGGTCACCTTTCAATATAAAACCTAACGTGCGCAGGGTTCCTAGGGCGGCTTTGATGGAAGCCTTCGTGTAACAATTTAGCCCTTTTCAGTTTATAGTTTCCCCCCCAGGATTTCTGTGTTCTTTGGGGTGAAAAGACTTGGTCAATTCATTTGAATCTGATCATAAGAGCCCAGTCTGTTGCCTGCCAAACTTAGGTTTTTCTGATCCTCGACAAATCCGAAAAGTATAACTGCCCCAGACTAGACAGGGTTATTGGCCTAGGTACCAGTGCCTAAGCAGTCCAGACTGCAGAGAAAAGGGCAGATGAAGCTACCGCCTCTCTCCCTGAACCTTGATTTTGTTTATAGACGGCAGCATTTATGTGGAAAAATGTGTTTGCGCCAGCCTCCTTGAGCAGCGCTGGGGCAGCTCTTTCCTCCTTTGTTGAACTGAGCTTGGAAAAAGCCCCTCAGAGTGAGGAATGGCTGGCACTGGCCAGAACATGCTGTATATTTCCACAGCCTACTCCAATATAAACAGAGCAAGCTTATTAGTTCATGAAGAGCCAGGAGCTCCCCTGCTCGGGGAAGACAAATGCCACATATCCAGGGAAATCAGGGAAGAGATCAAGCACACATTTTGTGCACATCTGCCTCTGCTCCCTGCTCATACATATCCAGGGTTCTCACTTTCTTTGCATAGCTTCGGGCCCCTAGAGTGTGGTGCTTAACATTTAGCTCCAGGATAAGGTGTTCTGTGCCTTCCAGGCATCCTTGGTTTTTTAGGAGCAGGCAGGAAAAGTGAAGGAGACATTCCCTACTTTGAACTCTTGACTAATGAATGCAAAGGGCATCTGAACAGCACAGAGATGTAGCATTCAGAGTCTGGAGTCTGATGGCCAGATTTGAATTTAGCTACACACCCATATTGGCCAGGAAAAGTCCTATATTTAACAACATCAGACCCCAAATCTCAGAGACTAAACAAAACACAGGTTTACTGCTCACTTCATGTCACTCTACAATGTGTTTTTGGCCAAGAGGCTCTGCTCCATGCAGGGACTCAGGCTCACTGTATCCATGTCTTCATCCAGAGCCCTGGAGTTAGCAAGTCAGGGAAGAGCGATTATGGTCTGAGTATGTGTCTCACTTTCACCCTCTAGCCATGTACCAGCACTCAGTTACAGTTTCACCCATCTGCAGGGGAGGTTGGAAATACAGTGTAGCTGTGTGTCCTCAGGCAAATGAAAAATGGTTTGGTAAACATTTACCTGGTCTCTGCCATAGCTGCTTACTTAAGAAAATTCCTGTATTGGGATCCCTGGGTGGCGCAGAGGTTTGGCGCCTGCGTTTGACCCAGGGCGCAATCCTGGAGACCCGGGATCGAATCCCACGTCGGGCTCCCGGTGCATGGAGCCTGCTTCTCCCTCTGCCTGTGTCTCTGCCTCTCTCTCTCTCTCTCTCTCTGTGTGTGTGTGTGTGTGTGACTATCATAAATAAATAAAAATTAAAAAAAAAGAAAATTCCTGTATTAAATGTTTTAACTTCTTTCCCTGTTAATTGGGTTATTAGTCAGGATCCTTCAGAGAAACAAAATGTGTGTATGTCAGTGTGTTTGTGTGTGTGTGTGATACACATAGAGATAGAGATGGAGAGAATGAATAACTAAGAAATTGGCTCACGTCACTATTAAAGCTGGCAAGTCCAAAATCAACAGATCTGCAGATCTGTAGGCAAGAGTTTATCTAGGCTTGAGTTTGAGTTTGGAGGCAGTCTGGAGGCAAAATTTCTCCTTCAACTGATTGGACGAGGCCCATCACATTACGGCCCATCACTGCTTCATAGTCTACTATTTTTTAAATTTAACCTCATCCAAAAAGTACCTAGAAAGCAATTATCTAGACTAGTGTGACTAAATATCTGGGTACCATAGCTCAGCAAGTTAATACATTACCATGAACCATTATAATGGGTATGATAAATTAGTATTACGAAGCACCCAGGACCATGTCTGACACCTAGAAAGGTCTCTGTAAACATTAGTTTACAACTACTGTTGTTATATTATCATTACTACTGATACATGAGGCCTGAACATAGCACCATAGCACTACCACCACCTTACCACTCCCCTCAACTACCCCAGCAAACCATCTAGGGAGTTACTAACCTATAAAGGGCTTATTTTACTTAGATAAATATTTTCTTAATTTTTTTCCAAAGCATTTTCCCATCTACTATTTTACTCAGTCATTCACTCAAACTTATGAAGCAGGCAAGGTGAGATTATTCCTACTGTTTTTATTTTTTTTTATTTTTAAAGATTTTATTTATTTATTCATGAGAGACACAGAGAGAGAGAGAAAGGCAGAGACACAGGCAGAGGGAGAAGCAGGCTCCATGCAGGGAGCTCGACATGGGACTTCATCCCAGGCCTCCAGGATCACGCCCCAGGCTGAAGATGGCACTAAACCACTGGGCCACCCGGGCTGCCCTGTTTTTATTTTAGAGCTGAGGGTCAAAGAGGATGGCTGCCCTCCTGCCCACCCTTCCTAGTTTGTGCCCTATCCCAATCTCCACATTGTGTTTCAGGAGAGCCACCCCTGCCCTATGTGAGAGGTGCCTTTCTTCCCACCTGATCTAAAATTTATTCTATATTATATTCCCATAGAAGTAATAATGTAACAAGTGTTGAGTAGGATTAATTGAAATACTCCTATTAATACTATGCTTCAGGTATTCCATTAAATAGGTATTTGTACACAGATCTCAGGGAACCTAATTCACCATTTGAAACATTTCAACTATTATTTCCATGGAAAAACAAGCCCCATGATTCAAGAATTGAACATATGAATGAATTTAGGGATAGGACTCTGTAAGAGAGGATTTCCTGCATGAATTCAGATACCAGTATGGGTTTAGGCATTCCTGGGAACCAGTTAGTTTGTCCTTCCTATTTTCTATGTTCTGGGGCTCACCCTTCTACAGCCAGTCTATTTTCTTCATCACTGTTTATGCTAAATAAATAGGATGAAGCAGAAGTCAAAAGTCTGGGTATCTGATTTGGTTCTGCCGTAACCAGATGCAGAAGTCTTTTTACTTTGGTTTCCTTGCAGATCAAGGGGGTTTCATGAACTCATGGTTGGTTGCCTATCAGCTACAACATTTCTCAGTCTACTCTGGGTCACCCTTCCGCAGGGTCTGATACCTGCCTGATAATCTAGACTCACAAAGCTCTGCTTCCTCCCATCCTACATAGTGGTTCTGAAGTCTCAAAGAGGGATCATAATGAACCCAAAGCCTTCAACACACAAAAGAATCCATTGCTAATGGTGGGAGTTCAGGCCCAGAGCCACTCTGCTAGGCCCCAGCCATTGTCCCTTAAATTCTATCAATTGGGAAACAGCACATTCTCCACCCTCTCACCAGTCAGCTTGGGATTATATATCCAGCCACCCAAGGTTAGAGAAAGAATGTTTATGCAGGCTGAAATGATCAGAGTAATTGGAGCCATGAAAACTTCAGTTGGAGAGTCATTCAATTACAGATATTGTCCCTCAAAACCCAAATCCCTTAGAGAGCAAATTATTTCAGCTGCCTGAGCTGCTGAACGCAGTTGGTACAGAGCCTCCTTCCCAGTGAAAAGCACGATCCCCTCTCCCCAAGGGCACTAGTGACCCCCACAGAACCTTTTCTCCCTGACCTGCATGCTGGCCAATCATGCTCTTCTGAAACTAGATACTGTGAGGCCAGACCTGTGCATAGCAAAAGAGGCTGTCCAGCTCATTAATCCAATGAAAGGATAGCTTTACACAGGGCACATAGCGTTCCACTCAGCCCATAATGCCTGCATGTTTCTGGGGGCGGCATTGCTGTTAAATATCCAAGACAAATCTAAGCCTGCTGAGCAGTCCATCCACTCTTGTCAACTCTGAGCAAAATAAGTCACACAGTGTAGTGTCACACAGTGTAGTGTAACACAGACCTAACGGTTCTGAAACCTAAGGTTTGGCCCAGTTTCTGTAACTTGCTCAATAGGTGACCTTGCACAAGTCATTTCACTTCTATGGGACCATCTGGCTCTAGGATTCTATCACTAGAACCACATATAACCATGGAGTCATGACATTCTTCACTTTTATTATTTTCTCTCCAAAAGAAAAAGGTAAAAAAATGAAAGAAAACAAACATCAGACACCTTTGACATATCAGGATAGTCCTTCAATCCTCCCAATAACCCAATGAGACAAGTATTATTGTCCTTATTTTACAGATGAGGAAGTTTAGTAAATGCTATGAGCTGACTTGTGCCTCCCCTAAATTCATAAGTTGAAGCTCTAACCCCCAATGTGACTATATTTGGAGATAGTACCTTTAAAGGTTAAATGAGGTCATTAGGGTAGGGATCTAATCCCATAGGACTGGTGACCCTGTAAGAAGAGAAGGAGAGTCCTTCCCCCACCACATACACAGAAGAAAGGCCAGGTGAGCACACAGTGAGACAGCGCACGCTCAAGAAAATATATTTGACTGAAGACTTCATGACATTCATTTAAACTTGAAAAGTGAACTTGAACCTCCAGTCTCTAGGCTCAGGAAGTTTGAAAATAGTCTTAAATCTCCTACTACTTAATAAATACTTCAACTTTAAGAATAACAGACATAAACCATTCAACTAGAACTGGACAATTATAAATTTCTGAAACAATTTTTGTTTTTTAATTACTGATCAATTTTAAGTCTAAACGTTCTCTGATGTTAGTTCCAGGGTGACATTGTCCTAACACTGCCATAATCAACAGAAAGAAGACTTCATTGGTTGACAACTTCTACCATCATTTCTATTTATTTTTATCATAGTCTCCTTTGTCCAAGGTAGAGAATAATTCACACACATATAAGTATTCATGCATGTACATATGTGTGTATTTGCCTGGGCCTGCATAAAATACCCTTGAAAGTATTCACCAAAAATACTGGTAACATTGGTTTTCTCTGAAGAGAACTTGGAGGATCAAAAGAGGGAAGAGAGGCTTTAAAAAATATGTGTGTGGTTTCTTAAAATTATTTACTATTCCACTGAGGTAAAATATGTAAATCTTAAGTGAATAGCTCAATGAATTTTTTTACATATGTATCTACCCATATAAACAAATAATCAAAATACAGAACATTCCTAGAACCCCAGAAGATACCCCTGCTCCTACCTAGTCAATACCCAGCCTCCCAAGATAAGCAAGATGTATAAATGGATTCATACAGTATATAACTTTTTGTGTCTGGCTTCTTTCACTGAATATTATTTTGATGAGATTCATCCACATTGTTTTTCATATGGCAGTTCTTTTTCATTACCATATAGTGTTCCATTAGGTAAATGAATATACGACAGTTTGTATAACTACTACTGTCGATAGACATTCAGTTGTTTTCAGTTTGGGAATATAATGAATCAAAGCTGCTGGAAGTATTCTGGTAGTATTCTGGGAATCTCCTGGTGATCTTACAAGTACTGAGGAACTGCTAGATCACAAGTAAGGGTATTCTGATGTTAGTAGATATTTCCAAGCAGCTTTTCCAAGTGTTTGTACCAATTTACACTAGTACCATCTGTGTATGAGCATTCCAGTTAGTTGCTTCACATAACTGCCAACTTTTGGTATTGTCAAAGAGAGACAGTAAGCAAGAATCTATATATATAGAGATATATATGTATCCTTCTACAACTTCTGAATTTTGAAAAAAGAGTCATTTATTTATTAGGGCGCACATGAGCGTGAACAGTAGGGGTGGGGCAGGACAGAGAGAGAAATCTTCAAGCAGATTCCTCACTGAGCAGGGAGCCCCACACAGGCTCAATTCCATGACCCTGATATCATGACCTGAGCTGAAACCAAGGGTCAGTCACTTAACCAACTAAGCCACCCAGGTGCCCCTGCAACTTCTGATTTTAAACCATTTGTACATATTGCCTATTCATGATTACATAAAAATATAGCTTGAACACTTAATAAAAGACACAAACTGGCAAAAGTTATGTCTTTCTTTAACAGAGATGAATGGCTAGGAGCTTTCCAGATATTCAGCACAGAAAGGGAACTGAGGACTCTGTGACTTGCGCTCTGTAAATGGTGCTGGGAATCCCACCGAGCTGTCAGCCTGAAAAACAGGCTGACCACCTGAGACCTGAAAAACGTCAAAGACCTTAAAAGACCACTGCACTGGTGAACCCTTACTGTTGAGAGTGGCCACAGGAAGCCCTGGCTAATGACAGAAACCACAGGAAGACTTAGGAGGTAGCATCCACAGAAGCAATATCTAGGAGCAGCCTCATCTGCCACCTCCAAGATCACCAAGAATCTCTTTCAGGAAGCACTCACTGGTATGAACAGTAGACTGGAGAGTCAAACCAGAGAATCCCCATTACTCAAGATCCTTGAGACTGTTCATTTTCTTGCCTGAATCATCTTCAAAATCCAAAGAGAGACTACATTAGAGCTCACCAGTTTGGGAACACATACTTCCTTGTTGGGGGAGGACAGCCATTCATCAGGAATGAGGCAATACTTGGAGGCTCAAAAATTCTGCATAAAGTCTCCAGACAGCAAGAGACCAACAACCATCCAACTTCCAGTAGAAAAGAAAACCTGGAAAGGATGGGTTAAATCAAAAGCTTTAAGCTCTCAACCATGACCCACAGGAAGAAAAATAGTTTACACTGAAAACCCAATACACACGATACCGAATTTAAGTTGTCATCAATTGCAAGATACACCATAATTTTACCACTAAACAAGAACAACAAAAAAAAATTGTTCATAGTGAAACTCATCATGATTTCAGAGATTTGTAATTGAAAAATTGTATGTCTTAGATAAAATATAATTTGGATGGAATATAGAGAAAATTTCAAGCAATAATCCTAACCTTTATTATGTGCTATTCTATTCAATGTCATTTCTTCCCAAAATGCTGGTACTGACCCATTAAGTTGATTTAAAATTTATTAATGGATTTCAACCTATAATTTGAAAAAAACACCAGATTAGAATTTAAGTACTAGGACTTCTAAATAATTGTAATAAGAACTCCAAAGAGTTCAAATAAATCTACTGATAGGACAACTGAATCCAAATAGTAATTACTGTACAGTATATCAGTAACACATCTCTGGGCTGAACTGCCTAGAAACCCAAGGCAGAGCAGTGTGTAAACACTGCTATGGGAATAATTCAAGACAGTGATGTTGTGGATGTGCATTGCTATAATTAAGCCAGAAGACATGTCAGCCAGGGCATTTCTGAGTGCTGATTCCTGCATACCTCCTGTATGTTGTAAGGTATGTCTCCAAAATTAGAATGACTGAAAGCCCCTAAAAAAGTGCAATAATCCTTCCCTGTAACACCCCTGCCTGGGGGTGTCAGGCTACTATTTATAAACATGGGTTAAGAGGGAAAATACCCTAACTTCTGTATTACAAGTCTCTACAAATGCAAGTATGATAGCCAATCAGAATACTACTCTGGTACCATATTTTGGAGTCAAATCTTTTCTATCACATGAGAGCCCAGAGAGAAATCAGATGAGGAGTTTTTCAGTTGTGCATTGCTTGAGCACTTACCTATACACTGAGCATCATCTGAAGGAGATGTATGTTGAGCCACACAGGACACTGAATGACTTTCTACTGGAATTACAGACAAGGTGAACATCTTGTCAAGTGGTAGCACAGAACAGACTGCTGAATTCTATTTTGCGCTTCACACAGAAAGAGGATTGAACAAGAATTATCCACCAAAACATAGAAGTGGAAAACTTATTTTTCTAACAGGTTTCCAGGAGTGGACTCCCCAGGAGCTCTATACACATGAATAAAACATAAATGTAATTATGAGCTGAACAAAGTTTACTTATTTTTCCAATTTAGTTATGTTTTAAAAAATATTGCCTTGGGGAAGAACACTTGAACATTCCCCCTCCCCCCCCAACAAGAACATATCAATGAGGTCAAAGAGCAAATCAAAGAAAGTATGATACAAGAAACCAAAACCAAAGTGGTTATACTCAGGGATTCATAAGCAATTAGACCTTTTATTGATCCCAACAGTTTTCTTTCCTTTCTCTGCCAAATCAGGCCCATTGCTATTTTCATCTTCTGAATGTTTGGAACCACAGCAATAGTGATTGGGGAAACTATGTATCACTGTACAGGTTGTTCACTGCACAATGGCACCCAGCCAAGAGGATGACTAGAGGCTGACATGCAGCTCACACTTCTTTTGTCCATTGTACATTCTGGCACATGGCTGCTTCTGCCTGGAGGGAGAGGTCCTTTTTTGAGCTTGCAACATGGCACCACATGGGTTAGTGGAGGGAGGACCTTGCAAATAGGGAAGGAAGGAGTGAAGCAGTCACTAGCTCTAGCATACTTCAGATGGTATTTCTACCATCTGCATTTCTTCCTAAATATCAGCTAGCTCTAAGAAATAAGTTGGCATCTCAATTCATAAATCTGAGCCTTAGTGTAACTCTACATGTATTTACCAGATATCTGAAATGCAGTTGTAATGTTCTCTTAGAGCCTATTTATTAGAAATTTGGTTCAAAAATCCCCATGCAATTTGAAGATGAGAGCTGGGGGAGAAGGGAAGAGATGGGGGGAGAGGTAGTATCAGAATTGAGCACCCATGACACAATAGTTTCTCATATGTTAAAGTATAGTCAAATTGCATTATTTTCATTAAAACAGACTATACTTTGGCATGTCCCCCATAACCTCCTATTCTGACCTCCAATTTAGATGAAACACTTCTTCCATGTGGAAAAAAACCTATTGATTTCTATCACAAAAGCAATAGCTTAGTTCTTTTAATTGTTAATTAGCCAGTCAGATCATGGGCATAAAAAATAGGTAGCAAGGTTTAAGACTCAGCATAGGCATGACTTCAAATCCTGGCCACCTACTAAGAAGCATCAAACCAAACCGGAAACTACATATTGCAACTTCTTGTTCCAGCCCCAGCCCAGATTCCAAGTGTGTTCTCCCATTACTTTTTCATAGGATCTCATAGACTAACCAAACGAACACAACTGTTGCTCAACAAACCCACCATGGACCTGGCTCAGCAGAACACCTGTCCCCTAAGTATCTTTCAAGATTTCGCTAATAATCCTCTTCCCTTCCCCCTAAAAACCTCCCCTCATTCCCACAGTTGGATGCTAACTCTCAATCCTTATAGCTCCTGGAACATACTTAGTTCTATCACACCTGAAGGCGTTCCTTTAAGTTCTTCAGTCTGACTCCCATTCACATAACCCATGGCTGACTCCTCTTGTTTCTTCAAGTCCCCCATGATTAGATTTCCCCAGAGAAGACACTGTGCTCTTTTTCACAGATATTTTTTCCCTAATTCCTACCACAACTTGTAAAAATGTATTTCTTTCTTTGCTAGATTTTCATATCCAGTGAGGACAGGAACTTTACCTGTTTTACTTCCTTAGTATACTGTTTGGGGAAGAGTAGGTAGGCACTCAATAAATATTTGTTGAGTGAATAAATAAATGGATGAACAAACCTGACAGCATTTACATTTTGCCTCTTATACAGGGCACTCATAAAATTTTTCAAATCATGACACTTTTGAGAGTAAAAGTGGATGCTGATTACTAATTATGTTGAGCTAAAACAGGCATAAAACCAGGGCATATGGTCACCATACCCTATATCTTCTCCTATTTGTCCCACCTTTACCAACCAAGTTTGTAAGAATCACATTATCTTTAGATGCCACTTGCTAAACCATTTTTCTTTTGTGAAGACCAAATTCCTTCCTTCAGGACCAAACCTTTGACTTGATATTTCCATAAAACAATTTCAACTGTGTCATTAACATCAGCTGCAATAAGGGTGAGCATTTTTCCATTAGCATGGCCTTTGAGCATGTCTTCACTGGTAACAATGGCCTCACTCAAGGAGTCCAAAAGAAAGACTGCTTCATTTCAAGGGCAGCTCATAATGCCATCTTGGATATCCAATTCCAGTGTATTTCAGGACAGGCAGCATTAGTGCCACATTCAATAAAGCAAGCACTATCTCTGCATGGCTGCAGTCCAGCCTCAGGTAGAAAGTGAAGGAGGAAGGCAGACAGAAGGCCAGTAGTGTAGAAAGAGGCTTTTGGATTCAAACCATTCTAGACTATTGCTGGCAATAGCTAGAAGATTCCCAAAAAGGAGGGATGAAGAGAGAAGAGCACGAGGGTCTAGCATAAATACTTCTGGTCTGGGTTTCTGAGTCTGCTTCTTTTCAGCTGTGTGACTTTGAAAAAGTTATACTTCTAATCTTACCTATCTGTAGCATAGATACAATCTTACTTAACCGTGGTACAAAGGAGAGAATTAATAAAACACCTACTATAATACCTGACACACTGTAAGTACTAAGTAAATGTTGCTATAACAATCATTATTGTTTAATAGATTATGTCACTTTTATTACAAAACTAGCATCTTACTATAACATGGTGGTCAAAAACTCCAGAGCCAGAGTTTGAACTCCAGAGTTCAAATTCTACTGGTGCCATTTGATACTCATGTGGCTCTGAGGAAGGTACTTAACTTCTAAAGACCTCAGAATTCTCATCTGTTAATTCAAAATAATTATGCCTACATCATAAGATTGTTCGGAAGATCAAAAGAAATAATGCATATAAAATGTCTGGCATAAGGCTTAGCACATCACCATTGCATGTGTTTTGGAGTAGAATTCATTGGAAGTACAGTTACTAAAATCAAAACAATTAGCAAGGATGAGAATCTTTTGAGAAGCTTATTGACCTGCCACAAGAGGGGCAGGATTTGTTGCAGTCTAGTGTGGTGCCTGGTCCCAAGGAACGTCAGGGAGAGGAAAACGAAAATGAGAAAGTTGGTATATAAATTGTCCACTGAGGATACCAACCAGAGTAAGAGTAAACAGAAAGTGCATACCCCTGGATTGTTTCTAGGTGCTCCCTGATAGTTTCTCTAGAAGAGAGACTGGAGAACAGGAAAGAAATCCCAATCTGGTAGATTTCAATGACCTCTATTTTGACCATTTGATCTTCCCATTAAAATCACATTAAAATGGCAGATTCTTTTAGATATTACAACACTCATTTTGTAAACATTCACAGTTTAATATTTCCCCTGGTTTTAATGTTGACCATATTATAAAATTCACACAATTTCAGTTTTGGCTGAAAAACTCCTCAAATTTCCGTCTGGTGACCTTAAAGAGTCCACCTCCACCAGGCTTTGAATGCTTTCCTGACCCCACATTATTAAATTAATGTTGGGTGAAAGTAGGAATGTCTTTGCCTTACAGACATTGTGATTGTTTTTAAAAGAACACTGCTAATTACTTTCCCGGACATCTGACTCATTATTCCATTCCATGAAGTTTAAGACATGGAAAAATTCACTTGGAAATTCCAATTTTAATGATTCCTCAATTTACAAAGAAATTGCCTTAGGACGCAAATTCTATTCCCTTGATCTTAGCATTGGATAATTGCAAATGTGCAAATACAACTTAACAAATACATAATAAATACTGTAAAGTATTAGAACTCCAAAAGTTGTTATATGTTGCATCACCTGATGAAATGGGACAAAATTTTACACACAAAAATGTAGCATACATACACAATGAGGAAGCTTAATCTGAAAAATACAAAAATTTCCATTTGCTTGTAAAGAAAAAAATGTTCTCAACTAAGTGGACTAGACACCCTCTGTGTACTTTGAAATTAAGAAACTGATGAGAGAGGGCTTTTCAAAATCAAATATCTCCAATCTTTACAGAAACTGAAAAGACCACATTTTGGTGTTAACCTGAAAGAGCTGAGAAAAAGCACTTTTATAATAACTATGTCTGCTGGTCTTTTCAACATTATGTATACCGAGACACATCATTTAAGAACCTGTTTTGCAAATTCTAAATGGGAAGGAAGAATTTGCTATACTTCAATTTAAATTCATCATATTTAAAATTGATTCTGATTTCTTACAATTTTTTCTATCAAATGAAATCAGTTAATCCCTGAAGATTGCATTCTTCATTTTATGAGTGAATAATCTGAGCAAGACGACATAGGAAGAAGAGGCCAAACTGAGCGAATAAAAATTCATATACAAACTCTGCATGGGAAGGATGCATACTAAAAAAATTATTCATTGTTCATCTAAAATTCAAAGATAACTGAGTATCCTATATTTTATCTGAACACTCTTCTCCTGGGTTTCCCAGCTAATGAATGGAAGAGCCAACACTAGAAATGGGGGCTCATTCTGTTGTGGAGCCATTCATGAAACAATTATTCCTTGAAAGATGGATATTCTGGAAAACCAAAAGCTATATAAGGCAGCCCCTCCCCTCAAGGAACTGAAAAACTAATGGAAAATTACAGCTATCTGGAAAAGATGAGGGAGTGTCTATATAACCATCTCAGCAAGCTACTATACAAGAAAATAGTTCTCAACTTTGGCCACACATTAAAAATCACCTAAGGAACTTTAATTTTTTTTTTTCAGTGCCCTGAGATGCTGATTTACTTGGGTCTGGTATGGGGTCAGAGAAACTGGTCTTTTTTTTTTTTTCCCCTAAAAGAAATATTCACAGATAATTCTAGTGTGCAGCCTGGTTTGCATGTGATGAATCACACTGATTTAACACTCAGAAATCTCCCCTAAGAAATCTTGATTCATTAAGTGGATAAGTCTCTGCTAAAGTAAGTGCGTGTGCGCGTGTGTGTGTGTGTGTGTGTGTATGTAGAGGGGAAGGGTCCCACAGCACCACACTTCCTGTATATCATGCAGGTGTTCAAAATGGCCATTTAGACTTCGTAGTAAGATTTGTTGAAAGGAGAGCATTTTGCTGGTATTCATCTTACTCTCATTCTGAACTAGGTTCGTAGTAATTTAACCTACACATTGTGTAGCCTATGTCCTGAAAAATTCATTTTAAGTATACAGTTTACATATTCCTTAAAAACAACTAATGAAGAGACAGTCCCATCTAGTCCTACAGTCTACTCAGAATACCCCAGTTACCTGGGGTTAGACATGGTGCCCCTGACCAGGACAGGTCTTGTGGATTTGACATGGCTTGGATATGAGTATCTGGATGTTCTGTTTTGTTTTTTAAATGAACAATGAGCAATATTCTTGAAAAAGATGAGCTTTGACAAATTTTGTCTTCTCAAGTTTGTTTAGGTAGGATCTTGGCTTGATGTCAACAGTTTTTTCAACTTTGTAAGGTTGTAAATTTCAGCCTATCTTTTTTTTTTTTTTTTTAAGATTTTTTTTATTTATGAGAGGCAGAGGGAGAAGCAGGCTTCCCATACCAAGGAGTATTCCCACAGAGGAATCTACTAAATGAAAGAAAGCCCTATTCAATCTTATGACTTCCCATGGAGAGATAAATAAAGACGCACTCTGAGTGTCTTCACTATTGTCATTATATTTATTGTCCTGGTTAGAGAAGGGTCAGAAAGTCACAACTACATTTTCCTCTGCTTGGTTATTATTATTACCAAAAGACAAAATAGCAAATGGACAAAAGCAGGATTTCGCAATGTAGTCCAAAAAGACAAGATAAAGAAGCTGAGTCACCTCCATCCTGCACCCTCACTTAATTTCTGACATGAGTGATAAGGAAGGCAAGTTTACTGCCCGCATTGCTACATCTGTTCTCAAACTATGCCATCTTCCAATGTCCGTATAACTTGACATTTTTAAATCATTTTTACCACCTCAAGCCATCCAAAGCCCAAAGGAAATTATATCTAAGTCCCAACTCTGAGGACACATGTAACTGTGGGTCAAGCCCCCTTCTAGAAGGTCATCATTGTGTAATTTGTATTTAGATCATTTTATGTCATTGCTCATCCTTCCATTCCAGAATCCACCTGGGATCAATTCAGCCGATGACAGCAACGTTTTTTGGGATAGTTGGTCAGGTCTGGTTTTCTGAGTGTCACATTAAAGACCGCTCCCCTTCAAAAGTGTTACACTGAAAAATCTGGTACAAATAAAGAACATGATAGAGCCAAATCAAGGCAAATGTATCTATCCAGGAATGATGAGAGGGCACATTTTTTCAATACATAAAAGGACTACATGAGTGTTCAATAATACTAATACCTGGAAACCTCAAGATCAAGACAAATCAAAAATACTCCAAATTAGTCTGATTCATGTTAAATATTTCCTGTCTCAGTGACCAACAGGCCATGTTAAAACCAGTCTCAACTCCTTTTAGAAGTCTTGTTCTGTTACCCACATGAAAGGTAATGTAAGAATTTTGATCAGTGATGCAAGATTACTAATTCTCATTGGGTAATTTTCCCCATTAGTCAGAGATCAACTCTGCCAACTTGGAGGCTTCACATGTTCTGCGGCGGGCTGCCATTAAGAACTAGCTGTCAAACTCTAGGACTAATGGAAATGTATACTAAAGGCCAAATTCCACCCTTTGCTTACATAGGGACAGTTCTAACCAGGCAAGGGAGCCTCAACTGAGTCCCAAGATCTGAGATTTCCAGTAATCCTTTATGACCACCTTTCTCTTATGTCATCATCAAAACAAATTTCCATTGACAACCCCTCTTTCTTTTCCCCTGAAAAATGCCAAAATACCACCAGGAGGAAGCATTATCTTTCTAAATTCTTAATTGAACTGAAAAAAAGAGATCTGAGATTTTTAAATTCATGGCAGAGGCAGACTCATTCATTACACCTTGAAGAGCTAGGATATGGACTAATGAGCAATTACAAATTATAATTTACATTATAAATGGGAGGTGTTTTGTTCTTTCCTCTGCTATAAATCTAATTCATGCAGCCAAAAATACAAATTCAGAAATACACAGGCTGCCTCTCTCTGATATCTTCTCAACTGATAGTTCAAGGGGTATGATAGTTATGTTCATATAGAAAAGGATGTCAATATAATGCCAGATACAAACCAAACAGGGCCAACACACGAACTAGAATGCAGTTCTCCTGCTTTGGATCTAAAGATACCCAACTGGAGGCTCAGTCATGTGGCCTATACAAGTGCCTACAAAATCTACAAAACCCCTGAGAGCTATGCATAAAGGTGAGCCAACTCTAATTCACATGCAGCAATGCAAAACCCCTTTCTTCCTCTGCCCCATGGCAAAAAGTGAATCTATTCCATCTGTTTACAATGATTGCTGTTACTTTCCAGCATAACCATAATCTTATTTTGTAAATCCTATTCCTGACACGCCTCAAACCATCTGTCTATTCTTTCTTGGGTTAGCTTGGGGCTGTTTGGCAAATGTATGTCATTACCTGTAAATGGAATATTTTTTAGCAGAGTACATGCCCCTTTTAAAGGCATGTTGCCATGGCTGCTAGGTGTTCCTAAATAATCTCCTACAGTTCTTCTTCTTAAACCCAATATGCCTTTTAATTTTTTATATGTGTAAAATAAAGGTCAAGAGACAAAAAAGCATAAATGTAACTACTTAGGCTTAAGATTCAGAGTAAGTTTGCACATGTTCTCAAACACAAGGCATCAGTTGAAATTTTACTAATAAAATTATATGTGTCAATTTGAGGAAAAAGGTAGCCTATGTTTCAGGTTCAGACTTGCAAAAAAGTGATAAAATCTGACTGGTAGAATTTCTGCTATTTCTTGTCCTCATGGAGCTGGGCCCAGGTTCCCACCAAGTCTCTACATTCTCCCTCTCCTTTATCATTCTGCCATTTTGCCTTTGTTTATAACTACAAGGAATTGGGAGAGAACTTAGAACCCCAAAATGGGATGAAGCAATTCACAGAGCACAGATAGAAACGAACAAACACGAGAAACCTAGCACACCTTATTGGCCCAGGTACCAAGTGTGTTGCATTGCAGCAACTTCACTCCTCCTAAGAGCGGCAGCAAGGCTGCATCTGTGTTCCCTCCGGACCACATGCAAAGGAGCCAGCCAGGATTGTTTTAAAAGGGACTCCACCTGTAGAGATGCTCTCACCACTCACCACTCATATCCTTCCCATCTCTTGATCATATTCACACACCTGCTCTGGGAATGAGCTTTCATTCTCCCCGATAGCACCTGCATCTTTTGTCAGAGGATACCCTCAAGGTGGTGGACCCCCTGTGTGCACAGAGAGCCAGAGAGCCTAGGGACTAGGTTTGAGACTTGAAAGGACTGGAGGAACTGTTATATACATGAGCGTCCAAGAAAGTTAGAATGAGCCTGCATATCATCTTTATCGAGACAGCAATGGGAAGCTATTCTCTACCTCTACCCTACAGAGTCCCATTCTTTCAATAAAATGCTAACAATTACACATATGTAAAGAGAAAAGTCAGGATGTTTACACACAAAACCAACTGTGATCTCTGAGAGTAGAGTGTGCTAGGGGATGAGTAAAAAGAACTTGAACATTTCATTCTATACATTTCTATACCCTTTTTTAAAATAAACATTTGCTAATGAATTGGTAAATAAGATATATGCAGATACATGCATTGGCAAATAAGATATATACAGATACATGCGCACACACATTCATTGTATAAAAATTCAGAAAAAGAAACCAACCATAAACATAATTCCACTCCCTCAGATCCCACCTCTCTTAGTATTTGGGAGGTTTTCCTTACCATCTTTTTGCTTTGAGTGGGCACATTTGCTTTGGGTAGGCAGGTTCTCACTGAGTTCTACCTGACTTGTTAAATTAAACAAGGAAGAGCTGCAAAGATTGTTTATCACTTTCACCACATCTTCTGTGGCTATTTTGGCTATATGAAAATTGGAGTATGGTTTAAAGAAAATGGATTTGATACTTCACAGGTCTCCCTTATAGAGCTTAAAATGCTCACAATCGGGATCCCTGGGTGGCTCAGCGGTTTGGCGCCTGCCTTCAGCCCAGGGCGTGATCCTGGAGTCCCGGGATCGAGTCCCACGTTGGGCTCCCTGCTGTGGAGCCTGCTTCTCCCTCTGCCTGTGTCTCTGCCCGTCTCTGTGTGTCTCTCATGAATAAATAAATAAAATCTTTAAAAAAAAAAAATGCTCACAATCAAGGTGGAGATAAAAAGTCATCCGTGAGGGATCCCTGGGTGGCGCAGTGGTTTGGCGCCTGCCTTTGGCCCAGGGCGCGATCCTGGAGACCCGGGATCGAATCCCACATCAGGCTCCCGGTGCATGGAGCCTGCTTCTCCCTCTGCCTGTGTCTCTGCTTCTCTCTCTCTATGTCTATCATGAATAAATAAATAAAAAATCTAAAAAAAAAAAAAAAAAGTCATCCGTGACATTTCATGCACTGCCTCCAGTCCAGAAGACCGGAATTCACTGCTCCTCTTAGGAAACTGGAAACACACCTTCCTTGTCTAGCTGGAAATACATATTCAGGTCAAACTTGCCAAAGCTCACCAAGTCTGCCCAGAAAGCCCAGCTGAGCTTCAAACACCTGAATGCAAATTCAAGAGGAGATTTTATTTCCCTTCTGAGATTTACACAAAAATCTAACCTGTTGCAAATTCATCTCCTAAAATACACAACGTGAGACCCTTAGCAAATGAAGTGGCTGCTACACATGTGGAAATTACCTCCTTGTTTGTTTTCGGTCTTCCTGTTTCCCCTGAGAACCAGAGAGAAAATTCAATTTCTAAACCTTGAAGGAGCATGAACAATGAACAATTGTTAGCCTAGAAATAGCAGATGAAGCCTATTACTGCACAATGGAAAGTAAACGGCATTGTCTTGAGGTTGTGTTTACTATACCAGCTTGGTGGGTAAAATGATACAGTAGAGCAGAGGACTGGTGTCCTACTCATTAGAAACCTCTGAGAAACCCTCTACACTGAGGGGAGTGTCCAACTCCTTTCTGTTTTTCTTCTTGTTGAGTATAGGTTTGGATAATTATATGTAATTTCTCATGTCTGACTACATGAATGAAACTTCTTACCAATTTCCACCAAAACCCTCTACCAAATCAATGAAGACAGGATCAACAGAAAGCCAGTACCATGCAAATATGCAGGAAAGGTCTTCATTTTTTTTTCATTCAAGTGGCAAACCAAAAGTCTTGAAGAGGCGACAATCTCATGATCCAGCAAATCAGCAACAGAACACACAAACATTCTCTTGGCTTGGAATATGAAAACTTTTTACAAGGGTAAATTAAATTGAGCTGAAATTTTAAAACCAGGAATGGCAAAGTCTATTTTTTTTACCAAATTTGTTGGAATCCAGTCATATACTCAGAATAAACGCAAACTGGTGCTCAAGTCCAGTTCCCTTTTTGAAAAAGAAGAAGGAAAAATAAACTTTCTAGACTTTAAAATACAGCTTTTGAGACAATGTTCCAAGGGCTACTTGGATGTTGGCTGGCGCTTACAAAACAATACTAACAAGTTGAGTGTAAATGAATCAAAACCAGACAGATTCCATTTCCCTTCAAGAAAATGGGTGTTTGGGGAAAATATAAATAAATAAAAGCTTCCCAAAAAATGTATGTGAATTCTAACAAAAACCACAGTGTTCTGAATAAAATCTAGAGAACTGTCTTCTAACCTTCAAGCAGGGCTAGGTTTCAAAGAGGTGACACAGAGGGGTAAGCGTGATGTCCAGGTCCCTCTGTGCCAGGCACTGAGCTTCAGGAACACTGTTTTGATTTTGCCCTCACAATAATCTGCACACAGGTATGTGTTCTTCCCCAACCTTATTGATGAGAAAATGAAATTCAGGGACTTGAGTCACGTTCTCTAGATCACTCAGCATTACTCTGAAGGACATCTGCATTAGGAGACTACTCACACACATCCACGCTCCTGCTACATGACAGCCATTGCTTATTCAGTGAGTATGACTTAGTGATGTTTAATAAGGCAATTCTGGAGCACATTACTTGTGCCAATGCTACATCTTGTCAAGGCCAACACCTGCACTGGCTTAGTGTGTCTGGGGCAGAACTGGTTGGGGATGGGGAGTCTCACCTTGATTTAACTTAGGGTCACTGTGAATTCATGTCATAAATCCAAGCTACTCAACTCTGTGCCAAGTCTATACTAAGTGTTTCCCCTACATTAACTCCTTTCATTTTCAAAAATGGCTCCAAGAGTTTTGTTAACATTTTTATTTCTATTCTATACCTTTAAAAAAGCTAAAGAATTAAAGGGTTAAAGAAGAGGCAAAGCCATAGAGGATTCTAACCCTGACTCCTCCAGGCCCAGAGCATGTGCTCTTACTTCCTTTATCAAACTGAAGGGCATCATCCATGTATTACAGAACTGAGTGCAGGCTGATTATAACGCTAGAAATTAAGCAGCATTGCCTTCTTGTCTTAGTCCCTTCAGGCTGTGATAACGAAATATCACAGACCAGGCAGCTTATAATCAGCAGAAATTTACTTCTCACCATTCTGGAGGCTGGAAGTCTGAGATCAAGGCCACGGCATGGTTGGGTTTTGGTGAGGGCTCTCTTCCTGGTTCAGCCAGAACTTCCTCACTATGTTCTACATGTTAGAAGGGGCTGAGGTCTCTCTGGAGCCTTTTTTATAAGAGCACTAATCCCATTCATGAGGCTTCTACCCTCGAAACTTAAGTACCTCCTAAAGGCCCCGCCTACTAACACCATCAGTTTTGGGGGTTAGGATTTCAACAAGAATTTTGAAGAAACATATATTCAGACCATAGGACTTCTCACAGTACATAACCATCAGAACTTGATAGTATCCTCCCACCCATTCATTGATGCATGCAACAGTACTCGTTAAGTGCCTGTGATATATAAAAATAGGGGGTTATAAAGAGATCAAAGAAGTGCAGGTCCTTACCCTCAAGAAATGTAAACATAATAGGTTCAAGTGGTACACATTCCAAATTTACTTGGTTCTAGATTTTATTCTGGCCTTCTGCTATTCCTTATCTTTTCAAGTCACTTATTATATAGTTTCTTTCTTTTGGACATATCCAAATTCCAAATTTATGGCTTAGATTAGTTTGTTCCTGAGACCAGTGAACCTCATTAAGAGTCAAACAACTGGAGAGACAACTTGAAACCAAGGAATTCTGCACTCACAGAATATTAGAATTTGAAAGCATCTTAGAGATGGGGACTATATTGGTTAGAGTAGGCTGTTACAACAAAGAACCCCAAAAGTTCTTACTGTTCTCACAAAATCCAGTGTGTGTGTTCCCGGTTAGGCCACTTTCCTCCAAGTGGTGACACATGGGTTCCAGGTTACTTCCACACTGTGGCTCCACCATATCAACAAGGGGTTTCAAGACACCCACTTCAGCCAGCCAGCAGACAGAGACAAAAGAAACCTCAGAGAAGCTATGCTTACCCCTAATTACTCCCTCCCATTCCACTGGCAAGAGTTAGTCACATGCCCAACTAGATACCAAGGATACCAAGAAAAATCAGTAGTGTAGGGAGCATGCAGTCCATCTCTAACACAGACCCCAAAGCCCACCTTACCACCACCATGCAGATGAGAAAACTGTCTAGAGCAGCTAAGTGAGTTATCCAATACACAGGAGCAGAGTCTATCTTCCAATACAGCACTCTTTGCCTATAATATTAACACTTTTTTAAATTTTTATTTATTTATGATAGTCACACAGAGAGAGAGAGAGAGGCAGAGACACAGGCAGAGGGAGAAGCAGGCTCCATGCACCGGGAGCCCGACGTGGGATTCGATCCCGGGTCTCCAGGATCGCGCCCTGGGCCAAAGGCAGGCGCCAAACCACTGTGCCACCCAGGGATCCCATATTAACACTTTCGAAAAAGTCATTTACTGTTTTTATTTCTCATCTCATAATTACAGAAAATTTGGGAAATACAGAACTTAAGAAAATAAGAATTGTTTATAATCTTCCAACAATAATCACTGATTATATTTTGATGCCTATCTAATAGTCTTTTCCATAATATTGGGGTATTTTATCTATATATTAATTTTTAATTACAAAATATTTCAAATATACAGAAAGTAGTATAAACAAACCTATATCCCACCCTATATACCACTGAGTGCTTAACAAATGCTAACATTTTGCATATTTGCTTCAGTTCTTTCTTTTCTTTAAAAATAAAATAGATTTAAAAAAAATAAAATAAAATAAAATAAAATAGATTTAAATAGGTCTAGCTAAAATCCAGCCCCCATCTCTCTCCTTCCTGACAGAAACCTTTTGGAAGTTAGTCCTGAAGCTGAAGTGGGTATACATCCTCTGCATATTTTTACACTTACTACGTTCTATACATATTCCGTAACAGTGTATGTGCTCTTTTGCACATCCTTTTGTACCTTATTTCAGTCAGCAGTATATTTTAAAATTTATCCATGTTGATACATAGATATGGCTTTCATTGTGCTGAACTAGAGGTGATATTCTATCATATGACAAAGCCACAGTTTGTTTATTCTACTGATACACAGTTAGATGGTCTCCACTTTTTTCCCTTTCTAATGATTAAAAAACCAAATTGGCATCAAATTATAACACAGAACTGTTGCCTGCTTTTCCCACTTAACATTAAGTACTTAATGTTATTAAGTATTCACACATATTCTTCGAGAATATTATTTTTAACAGCTGCATAGCATTCTCTCACAGGAATATATCAAAATTATTTAACCATTCCCATGAACATCCTTTTATGTGCAGTTAAGCATGATAACAAACAGAAAGACTAAGAAGTGCTTATAGAGAAGGAAAGTACTATCATGGTTCAGCAGCCACATTCTGGTTTCATACCGCCAAGGTTCAAATCCCACCTATTCTACTTTCTAACTGTATGACTTTGGGCAAAATCTTTAACTCCTCTGTGTTCTATAAAATGAGGCTGACCACAGTACTTACCTTAAATTCCACAGTAATCCCATGGGTATATATGCTTTCTGGCTTTTGTGTTGTTTTGTTCTGTTTTTTATTCGCTTGTAGACAAACAAGGGTAATCCTGCATCTGCCGGTCAAACTTGCTTACAGAAAGCAAAGCAATACTCAGAGGACAAAAAGTCTTGTGAGATTCGGATCACTCACTCCAGCACAGTGCTTGGTACACAGTAAGCATTAAGTGTTAGGTTAAACATGTCTATATTTGTAGTAGCTGCATAATCAAACACATGCGTGTGCAGACACACTCCCACACAAATATCTACATATAATGCTATCATGTTTTCGGTATGTGACATGGCATTGCTACACTTCAGTTCCATCCCAACTCTTCCTTATTGATATAGTTTCCCAATGTGCTCCTCAGTGTTCCAACTAGCAAATCTTCCAGCTTTGTTACCTTTTGCAGGGAATCCCTTTAGACTCCCCAGCAAGCCCTCACCGTCTGACACATTATACACTCAGCAAATGTCACCAGAGTCCATAACTGACTTTATGAAATTCTTAGACTCTACTCTCTCTTTCACAATTCAATTAAATGTCTACCTATCCCAATATTTTCTAGCGTCACCTCCTGCAAGCTCCTCCTCTCTTTCTGTCCTATGAAATGATGTCCTATTTCTCAACTGCTGTCAGCTGGCTCAAATCTCAGTATACATTACCTTTTCAAGGGAATATAAAGACACGAAGAAATCCATTTAGGTTTTTTTTAGTCCTTTCAACTATAGCTCAATAAAACTTCATTAGCCTCAGGAGACTTCCCCTAATTCAGCTAAACAAACAGTCTTCCTTCTACTCTTAGGAATGCTATTGGGCAGTGTAATAGCCTTTGAAAAACTTTGTAGGGTTCCTGAACTGGAAAGGGGGATGAAAGGAAGCTATGCATGAGCAGTGAAGCAGTCAAGCTCCAAGTCCTGCCCTCACCTTGGCCATTAGCATGCTCCAAAATCTGACAAGAACCATAAGTTCACAAGGAAGTACTTACTACACAATTTGTCACTACAATTTCCAAATGGCCTAGGATGATCATGGCACCTTTAAAATCAGTAGGGCCAGGGGAATACTTAAAAGGCCCTTAATTACTGAAAACCATCATGGTTAGAACTTTTTCTATACTATTAAATATGGTCTAAATTAGCTTCAAAAAACAAGAAAGATGTTTCTAGAAAAGAGGAAACACACACACACACACACACACACACACACCAATCTATGTGATAGACCTAATTGAAAAGAGGATTGAGTCCCATCCATCCTTTCATGGGAAAAATTAGTGCCTTTTAATCTCTAGGAATATATTTGTTTTCCTTAAATGCAAGTTTGGTTACACTTCCAACTCATTAGTATTAACCCCTTTCCTACTGCAGCCTGATCAGAACTGATTCTGTTTTGAGAAGTCTTAGCAATGAATTTAAATGGAGTTTTGCCCTCTGGCCTACACCACATGGGATTACTTCTATGAGACCATGTCCAGACTCTAAAAAAAATCAGGGAAGAGGTCATCCTTGATTGGCTTAATCGTGTTTTTTTTAATTTACCGATGTTATATAACTCTGTTGCCCCTTTATTTATGTTCAGGAGTCCCAGATCCAGTCTTCAAATTGTGGAACACAGGAATAGAGACAAATCTTACCTAGTCTATGATCATGTCGTCCAAGACCACACTTTCTTCATCAGAATGCCATTAGGAACTGAGGATTTCACAATCAAAGGTAAAATGCCTATTTATGACTTTGCTCTATACCTTTTTTCTACAATTTTGTTTTGTTTTGTCTAGGGCACCAGCAAACAAAGTGATTTAAGATAATTAGCGTTGACTGAACCATAAACATGCCCTATACCTTCATCCTGACAATTCACTCCCAACCATTCCTTTATCAAAGGAGAAGCAGAGGAAGAGGAGGATGTAAGAAGAAGATATCAAGAAGGAGGAGGAGGAAAACAGAGAGGAAGAAAAGAAAGGAAAGAAAGAGAGGGAAGGAAGGAAAGAAGGCAGGCAAGGCAGGAGGGTAATGTCTGCTGTAGTAGCTGAAAAAAAAAAAGTGATGAAATAGAAAGACTTCAACCTTGTGTCCAGTAAGTCCCCCACCTCTCAGTACATTCTACTAAAGAGGAGGGGGGGAGATTCACAAAGTCTACACCACTCTTAAGCCATAAAATAACCAGCCCCCTCAAATACAGCAAGACCACGATAATGAACAAAAAGCGTTCCATAGAAAACCTCAGAAGTACCAATATTGCTTAGCATCTTAAATTAATACAGACTTACATTTCTATGCTCTTTTTAAGATTACAAGCTTTGCTGATACACAAAATGGAGTTCTCTCCATTGGAATCGAATCTGCCTCAATCAGGTAATTGTTGCATAGAGCACTCACTCCCTTATAGGAAGAAAGAATGGTGCAAGGAAGAGCAGAGTCAAGGCCACATGGAAGTGGCCCTAGCTCTGCCTGACAACTGGCTGTATCCACCTTGGACAGTACATTTTAGCCCCTCAGAGCCCATTTCCTTCTCTGTAAAATTTACCAAACAGTTTCTCGGGGTATACCATGCACTAAAGAAGCCCAGTTCAGGCTTGATAACTAACTCACTTCTAATGTTTCCTTCATCAGTAAAATTGAAAAAACAATACCTACTTTAAATAGCATGGTATGTGGAATACCACAGAAATTTAAATCCACTGCATAAATCTTAGAGAACTTTCAGCATATTCTACTTAGAGATACAGTCACGAAGTCTACGAATCACAAAGTTTCTAAGTATCTATGTATGGTTCAAGGATCCATGGTTCTCTGGCTCCAAGGTCTTGTTCTGACAGAATAAAATTCTTGAGACTCAAAGAGAGAACTTACTTGGATTAGACCCACACTGAGCATCCAGGGTAGTGACCAGACTTGTAGATAGTTGGGGAGAGATCTGCCTTAACACCCTGTAATTTAGCCCTTGATATACAGGTGTGAGTAGAGACATAGTGTTGGATAAAAGAAGAGAAACTGAAGAGTCTTGAGACATTTCTGCCATTAGCATTATCCTCACCTTCTGACTTTCTGGGAACTGTCACCTACTGAACACCCTGTTACTTAGAGGAACACAGGACAGGAGGGGACAGAAAGGTACATTTTCGTATCTTATACACTCATCACACTCATCCACCTGACTTGGAGGTAGAATGACAGTGGCAGCAAAGGCCATGCAGCTAGAAGTAAATGGAGTATAAAAAGAGGATACACTCAGAAATGCAGTGGGAGCCTCAGTGGTACAGAAGACCCCTGCTACAGATAAAGTACAGGAATGAGAAATCAGGGTTCAGCCTTCTATCTGGTACATTTTAATCCTCCTCTCAGCATTACAAAAAGGTTGCACTAATGTCTGCTATTGAGTTCCTTGGTAAGGCTGGGCTCCTGCCCTCCAGGTCAAGTGAAAGGGGGCCAGCAAGAATCTTGAAAGCACTGGAGGAAAGCAGCCCATCTTCACAGAAATTGCATTCCAAGTTTAAAATGCAGGTTTTGATTACAATGGTTCAAGACCACCAGAGAAAATGCCCAAATGGACTGACTGAAAGCCTCTTTCTAACTGAATCACACAAGACTGTAGCACATTTACAGTAGAAAAGGTAAATACTGTAGTTAGCCAAAAGGTAGGAATATCTGGCCACAGGCAAATTACAATGTATGAAGATTGCCCCCCTTTTTTTTTTTTTTTTAAGATATTTCAAACTAGCATGCTGAATCTTTTCTTTTGGCTGAGAGAGTCAGAAAGCAACTGACACCCAAAAGGGAAAAAACACCCAGGGAGAAGGCCAAGTTTCTGAGAAATGAAAACATCTCTTCCATTTCTTTTCTAGTTAATACCTGAGGCTCCTCCATAAGGAAAAAAGCTGCAAATATGCAGCTGGCCTTCATTTTGCATGTTCACAGTCCCATAAGAGCTAACAAACTAGCCAAGCTTGCAAACAGTCTTGTCAGGACATTTTCAGGATTTAGACCAAAAGGCCTAGAAGGGCCTGGTGAAAACTTCGTGAATGGAGGTGTTTCAGTGAGTCCCCCTATCTGGGAAGCCAGGCTCATTCAGTCAGCACAGTCAACATTTCCTATTGGCAAATGCCTACATAGTCATACATGTCGGAAACCTTGAGTAGTTTGATGGTGTCATTCCTATTTTCCAGACCAAGAGGGGAGAATAAACGTTGAATAAGTCATCCATCAATCACCTGGAGCACCATGGAGTGCCAGAATCAGGGCACAGCCTCCCTCCCAGACCACACCGACCAGCCTGCTCCCCATCAGGGATCCCCAAGCTTCAGCTTCACCTGGTGCAGCTCACCTCTGACTGCCCCGTCCTCCTCATGAGGAGACTCACCAACAGCAAAGAACAGCAAAATGCTTGCAAATCCTTCAGAGTTTCAGAAATCCTCATGGAACTAGTATAACCACCCCTCCTCCAAACCCTGAGGAATTGGACAAGCAGGCAGAGACGCTGTTGGGCATGGAGGAGTCTTGGCCACACTCTCTTCTTGTCTCCCAAGAAGAAACACTAATAGCAACAATTCTCCCCTCCTTGTCATCCCATTCACCAAGAGGATGTGGCCAGGAACTAGAAAATTCTCAGGTATGGAGCTCTTCCTTCCTTACCCTGGGTGTCAACCAATTAGCAATAGGAGATTTACTGGGGGGGGGGGGGGGGGGGGGGGGGAGAGACTGAGGTTTTCCTGGTTTTTTGTTTGTTTGTTTTAAGATTTAAGACACCTTTATACTCATTTTACACTTTGGTAAGAATTCTTAGGAAAGAAATGATGAGTATTGGGGGCCAGGATATACCCTTTCTTTGGGAGCCTGGACAACAGTCAACTTGGCAAATTAGAGGCAGTTGTATTGGGTCCAGGAACACACACTCTCCACAGCTTCATCCTTTAGCCGCATGTGGTAGAGTTTTCACTTTTTACAATAATTCTTCATGGAAGAAGGATGAAAGTTGTACTTAATGAAGTTTTGGAAAAATAATCTGATCCTTGTTCTGGCCTTCAGATGCTGCATCTTTGTAAACAGCGTGCAAGGGTCTTTGTAAGATTTATAGGAAATGGCAATAGGCAAAGAAAACATTAGCTCCTACTCTGGCCCCGTAAAGCTGTACTGCTGGCTTTGTAGAGCTCTCAAAGAACGTTATTGAAAACAAAGGAGAAATCAATACCATTCCGTCCACTGCCAGCTGTGGGCCTCCAAAGTGAATCAACCTGGCTTCACCTACCTCTCCAAATAGTGTCGGCTTCAAACAGACTGCAATATATTTACAGCCCCCCTCCCAAATCCTTAGAAAATTGTCCCTGAAATGAAAAGTCTGCAAAATCTTTCATCTACAAGGGGTAGTGCTACAAGGATTTCTCAGTTCAAAGCAAATGATAGGAAAGAAATGGCCACTTTCTGCTCATTGTGTAGTAAATTTGATACCAACACTTGTTAGATGCGAGATAGCCCTCCAAGTTGACCCTGTCCAACCCTACCAGTAGTGTCTCAGATTACCAAGAACCAAGTAATTAATAGGGGGTGGCCAGACTAATTATGAGTTTGGAAAGGAAAGAAATGAGAAGCAACAATCACTGAGAATGAGGTTTTGTGTAACAAAATACAAGGTCTTTATTTCAGACTTCATTACAGGGACAGTAATGATTAACTATCAAACACCCTCCTCCCACCTTGAAATAAAAATTCCAAATGATAATGTCTTAGACCTTGCTCTTAGGACCGCCTCCTTTTCTGCCCCAGATGAAACAACTTACAGGTTAAAACACCAATTAAACCTCCCCAGAGCAAGACCTTCAACATTCTCTTCTGTAGGAGTTGTGAATGGGGAGCTCTGCACAGGATTTTGCTGAATTAAAAAAGAATCTGTGCTTCTAATGTCACAAACAGCCCCCACCCCATCAACTCCCTTAATTTGCAGTTGATGGACTATCTCTTCACCTTGTCAATCTTCAAATCCTTATTCTCTAACCATGATAGGGAAATGCCAAGTTCTCTGCAGAGGGAGGAAAAGTTTCTCAGTTATGCATCCAAATGTACTTGTCACACAAAAAAGCCCCAGTGCTGACTTGCCCAAGTCTGCTCTGAGCGACAAACTTTAGCCCTTACCACCCTGAAGACAAAAGCAGGCACACATAAAACGTTGCAGCAGCTACTGGCATGGCCTCGGTTAGGCCAGCCATTCCTGCCAGGAGTGTGGAATTTCCCTGTCACATAAAACCACAGTGGGGTCAAGAGGCAGATACACTAATCAAGGAGCAGAGCAGAACCTTTCAAGGTCTTCTCTGGCTTCGATGCTGGGGGAGGCAAAGCAGTCCTTCTGGCAGGTTTAAATGTCCAAGCAAAGGAACTTCACTCCGTTAGTGAATCCCTCAGCAGACTGACCAGGCAATTAAGAATAAATAAAAATGTATTGAACACCTACTCTGTGCAACTCATTAAGATAAGAGTTTGTTAAGGCTATAAAGAAGTGGAGCAGAGCCCAGTTCTCACTGGGAATATATGTGTAGGCAATTATGAATAACCATATAGCATATGGATGCCCCATGAGTGGCAGCTGTTTTTCTAATAGCCCTTAACCTTCCTTCCCTGATAACAAAAACCTGACTTTGTTCAATTACCAGGTGACTGTGTTTTCCTAAAAGGTGACCTTCTTCACAGTCTAAGGGGGTGAACCTTAACTGGTCAAAACTAATGGTTTTAACCTCTGCCTAAACATTGGAAACACCTGGGGAGTGATTTAGACATTCCAATGGCTGGGATCCACCCTAAGGCTCTGATTTAATTGGTCAGACCATGCGTCCCAGCATCCAATAGTTTTTAAAGTCCCCTGGTGATTCTAATGTCACCAGTGGTTGAGAACTACTGGTCTAAGTCAACATGATTATTTCATTCTGTCAGTAGTGACTGGCATAGGGTTGGTCATGTGGTTTAATTCAGGTCAAAGATATGAGAAGGCTTCTTCTGAGAGGCTTCTAAGAAAGTTTTCTTCAGGTTTAGAACACAAAAGGAAGGTAGGTGCTCCTCTTTTTCCAAACTTTGGACAGAGTTTTAAGAGGAGGTGAGGTCTGAATAGGGACAGTTTGCAAGAGTCACAGAAAAAGTCATCAATGCCCAATACCTAGAGGAAAACAGAAGAGAAAGATAAATACATAGTCCATGGTGACACTGTCGGACTAATGAAATAACCAAAACTGCAACCTCACTTTCCTGTAGACCAGAGACCTTCCTACAGATCTTGCTGGCACACTGTAAACGTCTGGTCTTAAAAATACTGATGTCTGGGTCTCACCCTCTAGAGAATCCAATTTAACTAGTAAATGGTGAGATATAATAATCAGGATTTTAAAAAATATTCCCAGTGGTATTGTACAGCCAAGTTTGAGAACTATTGTTCTAGATTTCTTATTGCATGTAACAATTTTCCTATTTTTTAAGATAGTGGTTCTCACTATCTCACAGGTTCACTGGGAGAACCTGTGTTTCCCCCAGTCAGCAGCATCAACATCACCTGGAAACTTGTTTGAAATGTACATTTTTAGGTCTTACCCCTGACCTGAATCAGAAAGGAATTTAAGATAACATATACCTGATACACAGTCTTTCATTTCAGATAGATTTGTCTCTCTAGTTAAATTTGGCCCAATATTATGAGAATTGTCAAACATACAGAAGAGTGGAAAAACTGTAGAGTGAACAAGCAACATTTTGCTCTATTTGCTTTACCACAGATCTCTACAACTACCCAACTCAATCCATCCATCAATCCATCTCTTTGATTTGTTTCAAAGTAAGCTGCAGACACCAAAACATTTCACTCCTAGACACTTAAGTATACATATCTCAAGCTAGAATTCAATACTAGTTTACTGTTACTTTTTTAGGTTAAATTTACATTGAATAAAATGTACAATTCTTAACTGTACTATTCCATGAGTTTCTAATGACCTTCTGCATATGTTTTTATGTTAATAAAACTAACATTAATTTGCATGTCTGATGCATATGTATTATAGAGTCACCGTTGTGTAACAAGAAGTAGATACCATAATGACTGTATTAATATCTTAGTTTTCACATTCATAAAATATGGTGCTTCTTCATCTGACTTTTATGAGATAATAAATATTGTCAAGTGTGAGAAGTTATGAGTGATTAGAACTTGAATCAAAAATGTCTTCCCGTTCTTTTAATCTTCTGGTTAGTTTTAATTGGTGGGTTCTCTGAAATGACGCGGTGTTCTGTTTAAAAAAAGAAAACTGCTCCTACCTGCAAATATCCTCGTGTGAGTCAGGGTTTCTCCATATAGTATAACCTAAGCAAAACACAGCTCCCGCTGCTATGACTTCTGATTTGTGTCTATATAGAAAGCCTCGTTGCACATGCCAATTAATTATAATAAGTAGACATGACAAATGTAAACTTTTAAAACAACTTTTAATAAACCCTTGCCTAAAAAATAAAAATAAAAAAATAATAATAAATAAACCCTTGCCTACTGATGCTTTGAATAAAATAATACTTCATTCAGGAGGAATAAAGGAAAGTTCCACTGTTAAAAAATTTGAAAACCACTAACTCTAATCCATTACCCTTATCCTACTGGTGAGAAAATTGAGGCATAAGGACCAGAGCTCTTACCTCTTTTGGTCCTAGTCCATCTTCACTACCTAATATAAAAACTGGATTAATCCATAAATATTTCTTGTGCATAATAATGTGCTCAGCTGTGTACTAGATCCTGTAGGTTTAGAAAAGTAGACATGGTGCTTTCCTTAGACCAGACAACTGGCACCAGAGAAGAGGAAAAACTAACATGGATAACACAACACAGGGATGGTTTAAGTCCTAAACTTTGTGGACTACAGAAGTGCTACTTGATTCCAGAGAAGGAACTGGAATAGCTGGGTAACTTAAGTCCTATAAATAAAGGAGAGGTGGGGAAAAAGGTGCCTGACAAGTTGAGGATATGTCTTATGGAAGACAAAAGCACTTGTACAATGCTCATCCTACAATGCTCCTGGGAGTTAAGATCATTATTTATTTCACTTACTGTGGGAAAATTCTAAGTCCTCCACTTTTCCATCTACCTGGTCTCCAGACCTTTGCATTCACCTTCAAATTTGACTAATGCCAACCCCTAAACCAAACATACAGAGTTCCCATTATGCTAATCTTGAATGAATTTCTTCCCTTTTTCTTTTCCTTTCTTTCTTTTAATTGGGAATAGGAGGCATGAGGGTAGGGACAAGATAACAGGAAAACAGATTTTTCTAGAACAAGATTAAAAATCTTGCTGCAGAAAGGTAAGAAATGAACCAGTATCAAGATTCTGTCAAATCCAAGAGGATGAGGGCAGCAACTGGATCCACTTAGTTTTGCAAAAAAAAGACCCCCAGTAAGACTTTTGCCTTTTTAAAAAATATTTTATTTATTTATTTATTCATGAGAGACACAGAGAGAAAGAGAGAGGCAGAGTCATAGGCAGAGGGAAAAGCAGGCTCCATGCATGGAGCCCGACGTGGGTCTCAATCTCAGGTCTCTGGGATCACACCCTGGACTGAAGGCAGGCGGTCAACCACTGAGCCACCCAGGGACCCCCGACTTTTGCCTTCTAAAGTGATAAGCATTACAGTGTTACAAGGATTATTTAATTTTCTAAGATCTTACTCCTTGGCATTGTTCAGATTTGGTTCCTTAATACTGGAAGCTCCAGGCCTCCCGGTTCACCGCTCTGAAAATCTAAAACATATGACAGGGGAATTCTAGTGAACACAACAAGAAATTCTGCTTATTCAAAATTACCAATCCATTCAAATGCCCAATATGTGTGAAGTGCCACATGTTCAAAGCCATAAAATTTAGATGTTTACCCAAGCAGCTTGCTTGGATGTCAGGTCAGGCACAAAAAATGTCAACGCTCACTCCTTCTGTAACTGTACACTGCTCCTTCTCCCAACCTGGAACTGGCTATTGATATTCAATAGTGCCACAGGGCCTCAGGAAAGTTCTTAAATAACCTTGCTTGCTGTAATCACTCAGACCTACACTCTTTGGACCACTGCTTGTAGCTGTGTAGCCTCAAGAATGCTAATTAGGTCACTCACAAAAGGTAGGTGCTCTCAAATGATTCAGTCATGCCTAAGAGCAATCCTGCTCTCCTGAACTTTTGTTTTTTGGTGGGAAAGTCAGTTCATGGCCATGTTATCATTAGCGTATGCTCCTAGGGGGAATAATGATTACACCACAGTTCTTATGTCTATGTTTCAAATCAAGTGATATTTACTCATTTTTGTATTTCAACATCTTATAAACATCTCTAAAAAATATCCATACAAGTTCAACATCCTGCAGAGGGAAAATTCTAAGTAAGCATTATCTATGATGTATTTGTGAAAAGTCAAGGGAGTTATTTTTTTCTTGAGAATAAGTAGACTCAAGGAGAATTGACTACCTCTTCTTCCATGATCAAGGAAGACTTAATGAGGAATTTAGGTATACACTAAAGAAAAGGTCTTTCAATCTGAAGCAAGATGACTCTCGAATTCTATATTAAAAAGTAAACATCAGGGCCAGATGTTACTCTTTGGTGGCTCCAGTCATAGAGACCTTAAAGGTCTCCTCACAGCAAGTACAAGTCTAGGACCATAGGAAGTTATCAAGGAAGTCCATGCCAGGTCAGAGCTTAGCCAATTTTCTTCAGCACTCATTCTTTGCTCATTCAGAGCAGTTTCCTTATAACATCACCCACCTTTCTGGCCAGTGGATCCTGTTGTAAATGCCACTGAAAGAAAAGTGAGAAACTAAAGACATCGGAATTCAATACAGGTCCTTATGAGTTCTAGAGATGAGCTTGGATCCCTAGCGTCTGCCTAAAGCTGACAAATTGAATTAACCAGCTTCCTGGAAGCAGCAGGTGACCAACTCCATTAACCTAGTCGACATTTTGTCATCTATGACTGATGAGCTATTCATGGAATTCCTCTTCTCTTTGAGATTCCACTCACTTAAACTGCTATTAGGCATCATGTATGCAGCCCACATGAAGATAACATGGCTTGATTCTCCTTGATGGAGCAGCATAATGCCTACTGAAATTGATTATACTGGTGGTCTGAATTTAAGTAAGAGTTGAGCTTAGGATATTGATCTCAGTTTGCAAAGTGTTTCTTTAATCACTTGATGAGCTATTCTTTGAGATATGTAAGCTGGCTTTCTGTTCATAGCCTGAACATTAGAACCAAACCCCAGGTCCATTTCTAATCTAAGATGATTAGGGCTCAAGGTAGTTACAGTCAGTGGTCCAAGGGCTACAGACTTAATCTTCAAAAACACATCAAGATGCTCTGTAGCTATTGTCAGGGGAAAGTCAAAGAGACAATAAGAAAGAGCAAAAACGCTGTCCAGAAAATAGCCCTCAACAATAGATGATACATCCTTCCAAAACACTCAAGAGGCATCCTGTCAACAGGGGTTCAATAGTAAACAGTCACTCTATCAACAAAGAAAGAGGGCACCTTCAGGAAGAGGGAGATGCAAAGACAATGAGATATCCAGTAAGCCCAAGTTTACTGTGGACCCCTACTGTCCACATCCAGGAAATGGATATGTGACTGGCCCCTGTAGATGAGTGGGAGAGCAACTCCCAAAAACCACATGGCTCTTGAAATCACAAACTTCTTTATAAGTCACACCCAATCAAGAAACAGCATGCTGGCCCAGCTGCTGGTGGTATTCACGAGTCCATTCCCTGATTAAAACCTGAACCTCTGCATCCCTAAACATGTTTCATTTGGGCCTTCAGTACCAGGAGCTTTTGCTCATCAAACGTCTCCACAGCTCAGAGAAAGTTCCTAAATCTTCAAAGTTGGTGTTGATGGTGATGATGATGGTGATGGCGTGTGTATGTGTTGCAATCTATCAGGGGCTTTAAGATAGTGTACCATTAGGAAGAGCTCGAGCTCTAGTGAAAAACCTGAGTTTGATTCCCTATTTTGCCAATTACTAGTTGTATGACCTTAGACAAATTACTTTCTCTTTTGAAATATTAAGTTCCTCATCTTTAAAAATGTGAGTCATAATAATACCTGCCTCATGGCTATTATGCAAATTTGAAAAGTAGATGATACCTGCAAAGACACGGTATGGGGCTGGCACCTGGTAAGTACACAATACACCATGTTATAGCTTCCTGATCCACATAGTTTTATCAGAATCTAAGATACCCATGCATGTGTGCATGCAGATAGACACACACACACAGAGTCTCTTTCCTCCATCCCTAATTTCCAGTTCTCTGAAAAGTAAAAATTCTTACATATAGGCAATATAAGACATTCTTTATTACTGTAATCAATGACAACCTACAGAATGGGAGAAGATATTTGCAAATGACGTATCAGATAAAGGGCTAGTTTCCAAAATCTATAAAGAACTTATTAAACTCAACACCAAAGAAACAAACAATCCAATCATGAAATGGGCAAAAGACATGAAGAGAAATCTCACAGAGGAAGACATGGACATGGCCAACATGCACATGAGAAAATGCTCTGCATCACTTGCCATCAGGGAAATACAAATCAAAACCACAATGAGATACCACCTCACACCAGTGAGAATGGGGAAAATTAACAAGGCAGGAAACAACAAATGTTGGAGAGGATGCGGAGAAAAGGGAGCCCTCTTACACTGTTGGTGGGAATGTGAACTGGTGCAGCCACTCTGGAAAACTGTGTGGAGGTTCCTCAAAGAGTTAAAAATAGACCTGCCCTACGACCCAGCAATTGCACTGTTGGGGATTTACCCCAAAGATTCAGTTGCAATGAAACGCTGGGACACCTGCACCCCGATGTTTCTAGCAGCAATGTCCACAATAGCCAAACTGTGGAAGGAGCCTCGGTGTCCATCAAAAGATGAATGGATAAAGAAGATGTGGTTTATGTATACAATGGAATATTACTCAGCCATTAGAAACGACAAATACCCACCATTTGCTTCAACGTGGATGGAACTGGAGGGTATTATGCTGAGTGCAGTAAGTCAATCGGAGAAGGACAAACAGTGTATGTCCTCATTCATTTGGGGAATATAAATAATAGTGAAAGGGAATATAAAGGAAGGGAGAAGAAATGTGTGGGAAATATCAGGAAGGGAGATAGAACATAAAGACTCCTAACTCTGGGAAACGAACTAGGGGTGGTGGAAGGGGAGGAGGGTGGGGGGTGGGGGTGAATGGGTGACAGGCACTGAGGGGGACACTTGACGGGATGAGCACTGGGTGTTATTCTGTATGTTGGTAAATTGAACACCAATAAAAATTAATTTATTAAAAAAAAAAGAAAACTTTTAAAAACTCAAAGAGTTAAACACTATGCCAAGGGTTCTAAAGATACAAAGTGTATGTTGAATAATTACAAAACAGAATCAGATAAAGCACTTGAGTCACAAAGACCTCTCTTCTCTTTATTCAAGCAGTTCCTGAAATCCTATTTTCTCAATAGAGGGAGGAGGGGTGCCTGGGTGGCTCAGTCGGTTAAGTGTCTCCCTTAGGCTCAGGTCATGACCCTGGTCCTGGGATTGAACCCCTGAGGTCCTGGGATCAAGCCCCACATCCAGCTCCCTGCTGAGCAGGGATTCTGCTTCTCCCTTTCCCTCTGCCCCTCCCCTCCATTTGTTCATGGTCTCACTCTCTCTCTCTCTCTCTCTCTCTCGTAAATAAAATCTTAAAGAGAGAGAGAGAGAGAAGGGAGAGGATAACTGTTGGCAATCTTCAATAAGCTATTCCCTTAAACAGATATCCAAACTGAGGCCTGAGGCAGGATGATGAGGGAGGGCATGGGTGAAAATAGAACTTGAAGCTTTCAGAGAAAATGTAGGAACATATTTGGTTATTTGTGACAACTGTGTATCGACAAGGCTTAATACCCCTATGCATAATACCTACCCTAGGCTTGTGAATGACTCATATGATTTTCCTCCTTAAAGGCACACTTATTGAGTACTGGCTTTTTCTGAGGATTTGTAATCTTTAGGACCCTGCTGGAAGCCAAGGAGTTAGAAAGAAGCCTACAAACCACTAGGAAGGGGGAGATGGAGAGGATAAAGTATTTATACCCCTCCCCTTGATCCCCGAAGCAATATATATGAATATTATACCTATGAAAACAGACATTCATATACACCCTGAAAATATATCATGCCCCTGCTCTTGGCAGGCACCCAACTGGCCCCAGCTGCAGCCTTAAGCAAAATCTCTCAGCAGCCACTTGCGGTGGCCATGAAATATGATCAGATGGGAGTCATATTCCTCATACCTGTTTAACTTTGAAACCAAAGTTCTGGAGAAACCAATGAATTTATCCCCAGCTTGTCTATTCAAAGAGCCAATAGTTGCAAAGGAACAAGATTTCCTCTGTTGGCACAGATATATAAGCTGTTGTTAACTGACGTTAAAGTGAGGACTTTCTGAGAATATGTATTTCATGGGAAGGCAATAAAGAAACTAACCACATGATGACCCCGCTTAGACTGGTGGAGATATTCTGCAAAAGAAGAGAAGTGGGAACATGCCAAGCCCCAAGACTCCTGAAATGATTAGGGAAGCATATAAAATCTATGCTTTCTGACATAATCACTTTCCGACATGGTGAATTCTCACAAATCTATGACTCCATATGCTTATTCCCCTTTGCTAGGGCACTGCAGTATTTCAACTCAATTCAACATGTATGTATTTAATCACTAATGTATGCCTAAGGATGGGGGGGGGGGTCAGGAGTGGTGAGAGGAAACCAGAAGAAGACTCAGAAGAAGTGTGAGGCCTGGCTCCTGACTTCCAGAGTTAATAATCTGTTCATAGTCACACACACACAATCATTAAATAATCATACAGGGCAGAACATGCTAGTTTCCAAAAAACAGGTCAGGCAGCAAAATGCAGAAAAGAGAGAAATGAGAATGGATTAGAGAAATCTCCATGGAGAATAGAAAACTTAAAGTGAGACTGAGCATTCATTCATTCATTCATTCACTCACCGAATAGTCACACTCTATGTACCACTAGGCACTGGAAATATGATGATGATGAGCAAAACAAGATGTACCCATTCTCATGGAGCTTACCAGTGTAAAGGTAACCAGACTTTCATCAAATTTCTTATAGTACAAATGGTGGCAGTTCCTGTGTGCTTGCTTTTGGCCTTCCTATGTTCCATCTATTTCCATTTCTCCTGGTGCTTCCCTGATGATCATCCTAAGGGCTCCAATTCACTGAGGGCTTACCATGTGTCAGATACTACTAAATAGTGTATTTGCATTATCTCATTGAATCCTCAAACCAACCTCATAAAATGAGTGTGATTATCCCCGCTTTGAGTTTAGGGAATCAGACCCAAAAATGTTAAATGTTTACCCAAGGTCACACAACTTGGAAGGATTGAGATTCAAGCTTCTTAGATTTCAAAGCTGCCCACTTCTGGAAGATTCAGGTGTAGCTTAAGGGTTTCAGAAGAAACATTTTGTTATCACCTCCGTTGGAATAATGAGGGAAATGCTGCAGATGGAAATAAGGTTTTAAAAGCTTTATTTTGTGGTTATCAACTAGGTAGTCCAGTCAAATGATAATTAAACCTTTTATTTCTCCTTGGCCAACAAATGAACAAATTTGTAACACCAAAAATCAAAACAAATGCATTATCTATTTAAGCCTTATGTAATTTTTCTATTTATACTCTGAACATCAACTTCCTTCCTCCTGAGGCCCTTTGAGAAGCTGAGCTAAAGAAAGACCTGACATTTGCTCCAAAATGCTGATTCTCAGGTACTCTTTTTCTCTCCCTTTCCACCAAATGCCCAATTTCAAAGGGCACCATCAACAGGATTTGGCAAGAGATTCTCCTGAGAACCTAAGAACCCTCCTGCAGAATTGCCGCTCAACTCAATCCTCCCCAAGGTGACCCAGCAAAGGAGGGGAGACCCACCAGAGTGTGCTGACATTTTCCATGGCTTCTTTTAAGGAACAGCTGGGCTATAATAGAAGGTTACTCGGGGATACCCATAGGTTTGACAGGAGCCCATATTTTAAACAAGGAGGATACTAAATCCATCCAGTTCCTGGAATGTTACTACTCTCTCAGGAACCCAAGAGAAGTTTCTGATGCTGATCTATAAATCTCCCTGGACTAAAATACCCAAAATTAGTTTCTGTGCCATGGGAACATAAAAATGATATGGCTTTTTTCTTTGACATGTCAGTTAATAAAGAGTGGGAGGTGGGGCCCGGATGTTGCCTGACAGGTTTCTGAAGGGTTTACTCGTTAAAAATGGGAAGCACTTTAATTACCTGTTTGGTTTTTTGTTATATGTGTGTGTTATATGTTAAAAAAAAAAAACAGGTCCTATGGACACTCAGGAAATTATATCATTAATTATGCCTGTCAGAACACTATGTGGCCTAAAGTAAATAGAAATTTCATAGGGTTTCTTTTTCTTTTATTTTTAGTTTTTAAAATGTTTTTAAAATATTGTTTTCATAGTATTTACACAGACTCTAAGTATTTGATTAATGAATAGAGTGATTCTTTTTTGTTATAGATAATCCAGAAAAATAAATGCAAAATCTGTGTATTTGACTTTGGATTTGTTACTGATGACTTGTTTAACAAAAAATTTACTTCCCCAATGTATGTGCTACTTAACCTAATACTAATGTTAATTTGCATTCCTAACATACAGTAGCCATGGGAGAATGGGAGCCTAATGGTAAAGGGAGAGAGGTGGTGGGTTCAGATAATGGAACCCAGAAGGCATTCCCCCACCAAATGTGGGAAACAGTATTGCCATTCACCTGTGGCACATCATACCCTTGATGTGAAAATCCACTGGCTTTTGGAACCAGGAAGGATTGATAGCACAATACGATTCGGGCATCTCTGAAATAATAGAGTAAGTAACCCTCCCTGGTCAATGCAGAGAAAACATTCTGACTTTCCATATACTGCCTAGTTGTCCCAAATCCTAGCTCCTATTCAGCCTGGTTGAATTGGAAAGTCAAGTATAAGGTCCCTGTGTCTCTGAATGATAAAGTCTAAAACAGGCTTGGAAGAGGATCCCCACCCTCTAAAACAGGCTTGGAAGAAGATCCCCAGCCCATGTATTCACTCTAGAATCAGTTTGTGGCAAACCCTCAAGGAAGCTCCCATGTAGGTTCTTAGAACAACTCAAAGAAGAAATAGAGTCCCAGTGGCCTAGACAGAAGAAAAATTTAGCCAATATACTCTAAAACCAACAAGATCCTTCTAAATTCTCTGCAGGGCTCTCACCTCCTTCGTGGCTCAGTGGTTAACATACATGGTCACTGCCATTCTTATTAGAGGGCTCAGCATGCAAAGCATTCATAAATATCTACATCTATGAGTCTGTGCATGAATAAAGAGGGTCCCTTCCAACACTGGTATGGCTTTAAAGAATGGATGAGACCCTCAAATGCACTGCAAGTGGGGGAAAATAAATTAATGCAAACTTCCTGGAAACCTACTTGGCATAATGTATAAAAATGTTCACTGTAAGTAAGCAATCTCCTCACTAGAAATCTACCTTAAGGAAACAATCAGAGATGGGAACACAAATTTATATTCAGAATATTTATCTCTGAATTATCATAACAAAAAACTAAAACCAACTAAATATTGACAATAGGATACTGGTCAAATATATTCTGAAACATCTGTACTGTGGAATTTAAAAACTGTTAAAAGTAATGCTTTTGAAAAATACTTAATGGCATGGAAATGATGACTGAGTTATTGGACTATGGTGATTTTTCTTTTCTTTTTTTTATTTGATTTTTATTTTCTTCTATGCAGTTGTGCTTTTCAAATTTTCTACAATTAGCAAGAATTATTTATATTCAGGGAAAAATACATTATAGAACAAAAAAGAAAGAATGTTATGCTCAACCTTTGACCAAACAATGAGTCAACCTCCATATTGTTCTCTAGGACAGATGGAGGATTCTTTTGTATTTGAATGGAAAGTCATCACCCATTCACATTAAAGAGCTGACCTTAGTGCAATAATTTTTTAGCTCCTCTTACACTCAGACAGCCTCTTCCAGGGGAACTTAAGAAGGCATGCTATACACACTACAGCCAGTAAACTGTAGATGAAACAAAGTTTGTGCAGAAACTGGTACCTTGGCAGCCAAGTTCAGAAGGACTGGTTTTCTTCCTGAGTTCTTTAAAGGCTGCCTAGCAAAGGTCACACCAATACTGATGGTGGCCTTGGACTGAGAGGGCAGGACACTAGTCATTAAAACAGAGCCAACTGTCCCACAGCACTTGTCGCCAGTGTAATTGGTGTCTTGCTTTCCCATGCCCTTATTCCAGGAAAAAATTATTTGGTTGGGTTTGGGTTTTTGTAAACTACAGTGACCCTTCTAACAAAGGTCCATATCTTCCTCCTCTTTAGTAAACTCAATATGTATTCATCAAGAGGCAATTTTTCCCCTGCCACCCTCTGAATATACTTTAGAGCTATGTCAATCACATCACAGGGGGGTACAAAGAAGAAGATAAAACTTCTGAAACATAAAAAATAGCTCCATCTCTATCCAAATCCCAAGCACACTTTGCCAAACACTTTCCCCTGAAATTGTCAAGGCCACGTGTTTGAACAGGAAATTTAATCCACATGTTTCTGATTCATATGTACACTTAATGCATCAAAATATAATCTCTTTGAAGTCCAAATGGCCTTTTTATAGACTTCTTCCTTAGGAATGGAAAGTTGTACTTGGCCAAGAACTAACAAATTTGAACCCTCCAAAGTCCAAGTTCTTTTCAAAGTCCCCAACTTGGGAGATTGAACTAGGCTCTGAAATATACCCTCTATCCCCCTAGATACCCAAATATGATTGGAAATCTTGGGATATTTCATTCCACCATGCCTTCTCAATCTTGATCATATACTTTCATGGAGGTTTCCAGTGAAAGACAAATAAGAGTGAACTCCCAGTGAATTACCACAATAATGCTATAGGAAGCCCTCATCCCCTTCCAGGAACCTGAGAAAGGCCAGTCTTCATCCCCTTCCAGGAACCTGAGAGAGGAAATCAAGTGATTATCCAGGAGTGATAGAGCAACTGGCGGCGGAGCCAACAATTTAGTCTCAACTGCAGACCAGGGGTGGGATCCCAGGATTTCTCTGGGAAACCTGATGGTATAACATCACAGTTAGAATATTTGGATTCAGAACTTCCATAATTCTATTCCCAAATGTCCCACTGCAGATATCGGTCCAAACCTCATTTTGAACAGAGGACTGTAAGACCATGTAGCCTCTTTAAATCTCTGATCTGAAGATGATCTGAAACATAAATCAATGCTGTCCAAACTGGAAGTGGGGAAGAACATTGGGATAGATAGGAGAGAATTAGTCATTTCATGCATGCAATGTTTCCATCAAGCTGAGCCCTCCCCGCCAGCTGCACCTCAGGTCGCCCATGGTCTGCGGGCCAGGGGAGGGTCGGGCTATCAGAGTTAAACAGAGAGGATCCACTCTGCCTCTGAACTCCTCACCAGAGAGCAGGTCCCTTGAAAGCAGGTCTCTTAATTAATTCATTGTCATTTCCACTGCAGCATTTGGTGTATGGCAGTCAATAAACTATTATTGAATAAATTGAGTGTGCATACATGAATTCTCACGTCAAGGTGTGCTTCTGGGACACTGGTCTATGACATAGCAGGATAACATAGAGGAAATATGTGTATTCAAGGCAGAAGGAACAGCAGTATAAAGGCCTGGAGGTGAGAAAGGAAAGGCTTGGAGGATAGTGGACTATGACCTGGGCATGGGCTGAATTAGGGTTAGTATAAAGAAGCACAGGGGGCAGAATCTAATTGTGAAGGACTCACATTAAGTAATTTGTTCACTAGTCCATAAGCAGGAGACAGAAGCAAGGAGTGATGAGTTCAGATCTAAGTTTTAGAAAGTTATCTTTGGTCTTTGTTATGACTGAATGTTCTGAATATTCCCCCAACACATACCTAAATTCATATGTTGAAGCCCTAACACCCACTGTGATGGTATCGGGAGCGGAAGGTAATTAGGATTAGATGAGGCCACAAGGTTAGAGCTGCCATGATGGGACACCAGAGAACGTGCTTTCTTTCTCTGCCATGGGAATACATGGTGAGAAGGCACCCATCTGCAGGCCAGGAAGAGGGCTCTCATAGGAACCCAACCATGCTGGCGCTCTGATTTCAGATGTTCATCCTCCCCAGCTGGGAGTAAAAATCTTCTGCTGTTTAAACTCAAGGAAGGAAAGAAGGAACTAATGAAAGGAGGCAGCGAGGGAAAAGAGGAGGGTGGAAAGGAGGGGAAAGAAAATTGTGTATATTTAAAATAAATTTTTTTTAAAGATTTTATTTACTTAGTCATGAGAGACAGAGAGAGAGAGAGGCAGACATAGGCAGAGGGAGAAACAGGCTCCATGCAGGAAGCCTAATGTGGGACTCAATCCCGGGACTCCAGGATCATGCCCTAAGACAAAGGCAGACGCTCAGCAGCTGAGCCATCCAGGCATCCCTATTTAAAATAAAATTTAATGGACCCTTCTATCATTCCTTTGAACATCCCTTCTACTTCTCTTCACTCACTTGTACTTTCAAAATTTAACTGCAAAAAAATTACCAGCCATCTCCCCAATGTACGCACTATGAAGCATTATTTAGTAAAAATAAATCAAATCTGTACCTTAAACAATTTGTCTGCCCTCTATCATTAATCTTTTCAAGTGGGTGGGTGAATGGTCATTTGCAAATGGGTGTAAAACTCAGAGAATGTAGACTGCAAACTCAGTTACACTTGCCTTAAGATAATAACTGAAAGTATTTATCAACACAAAGATAATGCACCTAAAAATACTACATTAGAGAGTAAAAAGAAACTGTGGTTTATTACATCCATCCTTTTTAGGCTTTCTCGTGAACTTCACCAATCAAAACCATTAATGGTGTACACTTAAGTATAAAAAGCGACACTGATTTCAAATTGTTTTTAGAGAACTGCTCATCAAAACTGTCAACCCTGAGGACTGATATTAAAGACATAAGGGCTCCTCACCTTTCAGCTTCCCTGATAGAATCCACACCTCTGAGTTTTTAGTGAGCCAAAAATTAGAATAAACTAACCAAGCCACCATTTCTTCCTCAAATAGTATATATTGCCATAACTATCATATACTTTAGAGAACTCAGCTATGTGCTGCTTCTGTTATCTAGATGGGAAAACTGAAACAGGTGGACTATTACATAATATGCCAACAAGCTGGATTTAGAATTTGAAGGTCAGCATCTCCTGTCCATGGCTTAAAGCTCTGAGTAGTATCATATCCCAAAAGCTCTTCCTTCCTCTTAGCCTCATGAGACAGTAAGGGACCTTGGGGATGATCTGATTCTATGGCTTTCCAAAACAATGCTTAGCAGCCAGTCCTTTCTATCAACAAAATCTTATGCAAATGGCCAGTATGTAAAGCCTATCATACTCTTGCAGGGACTGGTTGAAGACCAAGTAGTGGGGTACTGGAAGCACCCTCTATTTGATTCTGAAAAGACTCAAAGACTGACCAGTAGTCCCCAAAGCACAGGTTGAAAACCTGTGACTCCATACATTCCTCAAAACCCAAAAAGAGGAAATGACTAGCCTAGAGTCTTTAAGCTAATGACAGAACCCAGCCTAAATGCCAGCTGTCCTTTCTGTTGAGTGCTATGCCCACTAATCTTACACTGAAATCTCCTAGCAAGAAAAGATTTATTTTCTAAATCAGTAACCCCATGACTGCTACAACTAAAACATATGGAAGGAAGAAATGTATGAAAGAAAGAACATTCTTGGATTAAGATAAAATTATAAATGGAATAGTATAATAGTTTAGATCAGGAATTGGCAAACATTTTTCTGTAAAGGGCTAGATAGTAGTTCAGGCTTTGCCATATAGTTTCTGTAGCATGGATTCAACTTTCACTGTAGTCACAAACAATACATAAATGAATATGCATGGCCGTTTTCCAATAAAACTTTATTTACGGATTCTAAAATGTGTATTTCATATCATTTCATATGTCACAAAATACTATTCTTCTTTTGATGTTTTCCCCCAAATATTTAAAAATGTAATAACCATCACTAGCTCAGAGACTATAGAAAAACAGGCAGATGGCCCATGGGTTGAAGTCTGCTGACCTTAGTCTAAAAGAAAACTTTGCTCTACAAAATGCTTAAGCAGGATTAAACAGGATGCACAGGTTCTTCACATGCTTAGCACATAATTTTTAGAAGAGCTCAGACAATGCAGTCATTCCCTAAGCATTAGCATGTGGGTTGCCCTTTATTCAAGTCCTGAAGGCCTACTAGAACCCCACTGTGGAAAAAGTAATGTCTCCTTGCCTTAGACTGGGAACCAGCAGGATCAGTGTCCTGTTAAGGGGCACAGTGGGAGCTAGTGAATGGAGGAGGGTCTCCGGTTCATCTGGAGAAAGAAGGGTGATGGCCCAGACCCAGATGGCAAGATCCCATATATCTGATCCTAGGACTAATTTAAGCAGATCACCTGAAGACATGTATCATTTCACTCCAGATCAAATGTGATCCTAGAAGCCTGGAAGTCACTTATTTAGCTCTTAAATCAGAATCATTATTTCACTGGCTGGCATGCTTATAACCAATATGGTATTACCTAAAATGTGCAAATAAGGGAGTGTTGACATGCTGTATTCCATCTTCTAGGAACTAGATGAGTTTTTCCCAAGGAAACAATTTTAAGAATAACTAGTAGTGTCAGCATTACATTAAACCAATATAATTCATGGAATTTAGCTATAAAATGACTTATTCAGTGGAGCTTAATTGGTGGATACCCTTGGGTGAAAATCTGAGCAGCCTCATTACTTTTCTGATAGCCTTTAAGAAATATGAATATTCCAATCTATTAGTTTAAATGCCCAATTCTATGTAAACTTCAGTCTTGCTCTAAAGTTACAACTTTTTCCCTATCACCCCTACCCAAAGTGAGGGCCTATTACATACAAGAAGCCTAAGGTCAGGAAATGAGCTAAAGACAATTTCTTTCCTCTCCATGGCCCAGTACTTTATTCCTCCCCCCTCAGCTTGCTAAATGTACTTTCTGAAGCCTCTGAATTAGAACTCATAGAAGAAGTAAAGGAAATAAGGTAGATACATTCTTACTTAACTGATATGATTGTGACAGGTTAGCTTTGCTACTCTTAGGACCTGGTAAATGTCTAAAGTTGAATCTTTTGCAGGCACTTTTCTGAATTCTTTGGAGATGCTCCTTAATTATGTATCTGTCACCAGAACAATGCATTTATATTCCAGCTAGTGGTTTACTTCTTCTTTAGCCCTAAAAAATCAAGCTGTACCTCCAGCTTGTCTCCTGAGATCTGAGCACCCTTCCGTTAGACCTTTCAGACAGGACATAAGGAGACCCTACACCAGTTATCTCTTGCTGCAACCCCCATCACCTGCCCCAACAACTCTGAAAGTGCAGATCAATCCCATACATAGCACTCTCTCCTTTACTTCTCAGTTCAAAGCAACCAGCTAGTCCATCTCTCACCTTTTGGACTTTCCAGTGCTGTTAGACATGTTCACTGTGTTCCCTAAGCTCAGAGGGATTCCTATCTCCAACTGGTGTCCTAGCAGCTACTTTCTCTTAATGTGAAGAGAATGGGGAACAGCTTCTTTGGGAATCCTTTGGATTGGAACCCACTCTCCCCAAAAATGCTCTCCACAAATCCTCTTTGAAAAGTACTCCTCTCTTCAACCCCTTTATATCCAACATGGATGAAGGGTTCAAGGTGTTAAGTTTTCAATCACTTGCTTTATAACTCCTGTTCTTACAAGTTCAGTTTGGAATGTTATTTCTCTTGTTCCTGGGCATCAACAGAAACTTCCACTGGAACTTATTGTAATCATTTATGTTGCAGTCATTTTATGAGAATTTTACTGAAGCACACCTCTGATGCAGTGTAATGAAACCACAGTGCTCATAGCATGTACTGTAAAACCTAGCCACTACTGACAGCACTGTCCCCTTGTAAAAGTTTCCACAGCATCAAGGCCCTGCTTCTCCTGACTCACATCCCACTCAAGTATCCCCGTGGTCAGTGGAACAGTCACTCATTGCCCTGAGCAAACTATAAGTTTCCTTTCTCAAAGTATTTGCTCCTGCTGTTCTCTTAATCTGTAATGCCATCTCATCTTCCATCTACAAATCTTACTGATATTTATCCTTCAAGGCTTTGCTAAAATGCCACCACTACCATAAAGCTTTCCCTCAAAGCCCCCGTCTGAATTCTCTACTCCTTCTCTTGTGTTCCCATAGCACTGTGTTTTTACCTCTTCGTAGCCCCCATGTCATTGTCTTTAGGAGCTATTTTTGACAACTGTTACATGGCTGCCTCCTTCACAAGACGGTGAATTCTGGAATGGCAGAGACTATGCCTGACTCCTCTTTGCATACCCCACATCTCAACAGCATGGCCCAAGAGCACTGTTCTGCCTAACAAGGTACAATGAGGAAAAAAAGAGAAAAAGATCCCAGGTACTCTTGAGAACAATAGGATTCACATCTCCAGGCCCACAATAGAGCAGTAAGGGGTCTAACCTGAGTGGTCCTGCCACACAGCCTTTCCTACAGCACATGGTATGCCCACTGTGAATTAGGCAAGTAGAGAAATGATTCGCACACTGCAATGGACCCTGCCTGTGCTCTGGCCAGAACCCTCGGACCTGGTTTGCCAGTCTGTGTGCTCTACCTTCCCAGGTTCTTAGAGCTTTAGGGGCTAATACAGACAGCATCACTTTTCACAAGTGCAGATCACTGAAAGTGCCTAAACTTTTGCATCCTTTCTTGTAAGCCTTTAGCCAATGGTTGGCTGGTGAGGGAGTATGAAAGCCCAGCTCCTTGCTTCAAGGCAGGACAAATCTACAGTGCAATTTAGGCTGCAGAGCTCCCTGCAGATTGGGCTGAGTGACTTACCCGGGTGAAATGTCTAGTAAATGGCTGAGACAGGATTCAAACTCAGGCACGCTTTACCACCACCACAGACGGCTTGTTATTTTAAGTATTACAACTACCATGTTATGTTCTATAGAAAAACTTGTCTATCAACAAATTCATAGCACTTAGAAAAAATAAAGGAAAGCAGAATATTTCTGCATTAAACTATTATAGGGAAAATGGACAGATTAATCCATCTCCAGATTATCTGCATTGCACAGATATTATTTTCCTAGTGAAAAAAATAAAAAATTAAGAGCTTTGAACCCAAAGACAACTGGCTTTGAATCTCAAGTCAGCTATTAGACCCTGGGTAAGTTATTTCATTTCTCCTAGCCTCAGGGTTTTCATAAAAATGGATATAATAATATCTAACTTGCACTGTTACATAAAGGATTAAACATAACATATACAAAAGCTCCACACAGTGACTAGCACATGGTCACCATTTGATAAATGGCTATCATAGTAGTATTAGCAGTAAGAATATAGATCTGGCCTCTGAGATTTGTGTAACACTAAGGCTCACAAGTATAAATACAAAACCCCACCATGCATAATGCTAACCTATGAATGTAATAAGAGTATTACTGGAAAACGTTAAAACTGAAAACTGGCAGAAAGAGTATCTACTTGGACCCATATACCCTCCTGTCTGGCACATCAGGAATGATCTATCTGCCAGTAATCAATGACTGTTGGGAAACAAGAATAATTATAAAATCATTGTGTGAAAACTAGGGAGTTTTTCCCAAGACAGGCTGCAACTGCAGAGTTTCAAGCTGACATTTAGTTCACCTTAAAGAAATAATTACATTTAATAAGGTAGTTGTCAGTAGAGGATCAGGGTCTAGAAACCAAGTTTCTATCGTCTGATGCATAAGATTTATAAGCAGGATCTGTTTGGGGTGAGGAAGTCAGAGAGAGCCCCAAAACTATGCAAAATGTATTATAATTCCAACAAAAGAATTTAGATATTGATACCTTAAACTTCATTGGAGTCAAATATTGAGTTTATTCTTAGAATGGCTGAGTATAGTCATTACTGCCATTTTGCCTTTTCTTTTTCTGGCTATAGATCAGGTTTGGTTTTTTTGTTGTTGTTGTTCTGTTTTTTTGTTATATAGATAGTAGGAAAACAGCTCTGGATAGCCCTTACCTCTCTAGAAGTAACAGAACAGTACATGGTAGATTTGATTTCTTGAAGATGACTGAATATGGCCAAAATATTGGCTATCTATGGAGAAACAAATTAGCCAAATAAAAGTTAAATCACCATTTACTTTGGGCCCAGTTACCACTCTTCTGGCTCTGGTTCCAGGCTAATGTGATAGACACACTGCTCTCCCACTAGAAAACTGAATAACTATTCAATTTTCTAAACAAATCTTGAAACACAGCCTCACAGAAGGCTTACAGTAAATTCATGTTTTCTGGACTTTCGACCTCAAGTGAGAGGAATAAGTCACAGATTCATGGATCTGAACAGGCCAGGTTGATGCAAAAAGCTGATTTCACAGGGGAGGCGGGCAAGGAATGGAGTGGAAGATACTTTAAAAAAATGTATCTTTTTGTATTCCTCAGCCTTTGAGGAATAATTACAAAATGTAATTATTTAAGGTAGAGAGAAGGTTATTGCCCTGCCTCCATTTCCTTTGTGTTTATGTCAAGCAACCAAATGTTTTCCTAGCAGGTACAATAGTAATTTGAGAAATAAATATTTCTGTCAATTCATCAGCTAGGCATTATGGAAGCCAAAAAAAAATCAATCTCTTGAGTGAATTAAACTCAAGTTTCTGTTATTTTATGGAATTCAGACACTCTTATCTGACTGCTCCAATTCTTTTTGCATAGCATAAAAAAATGCAAGTGAGAAAAATCATCTTTCAGCTCTGAGAGGTAATTCACACAATCTCCAAAAGACAGACACAGAAAGGGACTACCACACACAAGGAACGGAATTTCAAGATCCTGGATTAGATGCCTGGCCTGGCTATCAAATGGACCTTGACTCTGGACATGTTGGGTGTTGTTGTTGTTGTTGCTGCTATTTTCATCTTCTTTATAAACCATACATGTAAACTAAGAGAAACAGACTCACTGGATGAAATCTAAGACTGCTTCTAGCTGTATGACTCTGAACTTGAGGGAACAGCCATGTTATACATGCAGTATATTACATAGTATAAAAACATAGTCCTGTCCGTAAACAGAAGCCTATAATAGTTAATATCTTCCAAAATGCACAGTTCTCACTGCAAAACAATGTAGCAAATACAACTTCTAACAAACTGACAGAGTTGTTAAAAATTCAATTAATTTTTAAACAAATTTATGCTGTTATTTGTTTTACTTCATTTGGTTTTTTAATTAATTTAGAACACTCAAATAAGTAAGTCTTTTATCATTATGATATATTCAGTTTCCACCAGGCAGGACCTGTTAGTAATTTTTCAAAGTTTCCGCATTTAAGAAATAAGATACACGTTAAAATTGATCTATCTGTGGATTCATGTATCACTCTGAATACAGTGACAGATCCTACCTGAATGAAAAGACACACCTTAGTTGTTAATGTTTTTAGGACTACCCCTTGAAAATGATAATAATTACATGCCCCTGACTTCAAATATGTAGGCATGAAAAACCCTGCCAAAACTTGAACCACTTCTTTTTCTTTCAAACACAAGAAACCAAGCTCAGAGCCTTCAAATTGCCGATTGCTTTTAGCTTATCACACAGTTCCTACAGCAGGTCGAGTTCCCACAAATACACCCTGAGATTAATGTATAGGAAGTCTGTGGGGGAGTACTCTCAAGATCAGCACCTAAGGAAGAAAGAGGACTCAGAAATAGGACTGGGGAAGAAGATGGTCTATGACAGAGTATCAACAAACACCTCTTGGGCTTGGGCCCAAGGGCTTCTGAAGCTGGGATGGCACCTTTCAAGCTGCCCCAGATTGAGGTAAAGCAGCTGGTGGAGTAAGTCCTTCAGTTCCAAAGGGCAATCTGAGGCTCATCACAGCATCCCCTACAGTTCCTAATGGAGCCAGTTCTAAGTATGCTAACAGTCCAGTGGGTCTGTTATCAGTAAATATTTATTGAATATGTACCATGTGCTCACTACTAGAGAGATCACCAAATTTTATATATATCCTTGGCACTAAGAAACTTAACAGTTTAGTTGAAGAGAGCAGATTTTTTAAAATCACATGATAAAATTTTAAAATAACAAGCAAAGAAAACAGTATCAGAGAAATGAGGGTAATCAAGCAGAGATCATTTTAAAACATGAAGGATAGATGACTTAATTCTGTGACACCTAGAACAGAAGAACTGTAGCTAATGCCTTTAAAGTTACTAGGATTTTGATGGGTGGAGACCAGGAGGAAAGTCATTCTGGGTAACAAGGCAGCAATAAAAGATCAGAAGGCAAAATGGAAGTAATCTTCATAAAAAGGGCCATAACCCTTTGAAGAAGAGCACACTGGGACCAGAGGTAGGAGAAGAGAAGTGAGATGTGATAGGTGCCAGCTTTTCTGGTAAGTCCAAAGGTGAAAGCATTTGGCTCTTCCAGGACTGGCAGCAGCAATGATTTATCAATTTCTGATCAGAGCAGAGGCAGTCTAGCTCTGGGACTCACTGTGGAAGCATCTCTCTTAGGCCAGTTCCACGGTGTGATTCTTGGAAGCCCAGCCTGAGGCCATTTTTCTGTATTCCCAATGATTCTTGGAGCTAAAATTCCTTAGTAAATAAATATCTTTCTGCTTAAGTCAATGAGAGCAAATTCTGTTGTCTGCTAACTAAGAACCCTAACAACACATTTTCTTATTCAATAGTCACAACAATTGCATGAACAAATAGTAGTATCCTCATCTTACAGGTAAGGAAACTGAAGCCATAAGGTTAAACAAAGTGTCCAAGGTTTTCCAGCAAGTATGTGGCTAAGCCCAGATTTGAAACTAGAACTGTCTCATTTCCTAGTCCATGTCATTTCTATAGCATCACAACTCTTTCCTGAAGATAGAGACATGAATGAGCCTCAATATTTTCCATATGAGCATATCTGCAAATATAATAGTTTCCACAATGGGTCATAAAATAATCATTTCAATGGAAGAGCAATACCAAAAGGTGGAAAGTTGCCTGCAATCCATGCCAAAGACAGAAGAGGATGAGTCCCTGGAGCCACCGGGCCATCCTAGCTCTGCCTAACTCTACTTCTCATGATTGTTTACAAATTTAACAACCAAACTCAACAATAATCTCCATACTCTCATAAACAAATTCAAGGCCACAAGGGAAAGCAAGTTTTGCATTACCCACCCCATGTTGTTCCATATATTGAATATAACTATCTCATGAAGGTTAAGTTCTTCGCCAGGAATGATAAAGGCAATTTAACCACCTGTGTTAGCCTTTTCACTTTCAAGATCAATTTCATTCAGCAGACTCACTGGATAGTGGCCAAGAATATGCGTTTCCAAGCCATCTATGATTAAAAGTAGAATCTATGGCAAGATAGAAAACAAATAATACATACAGGACAAGTACTACCTCCTCCTAAGCCTAAGGAAATATGCTCAACCACTGGACTCTGGCCTGTAGGCTTCATCTTGGTAGACTAGAAGGAAGACTCATGGTCAGTGAGCCTCAGGGTAGTCATTCTATACCTACCACAACTAGTTTTCTGAAATTCTGCCAGAGAATGACTTAGGCTCCACGGAAAGGGAACTTACCCTCTGACCTCAACACTTCAAACCTGATTTCACACCAGTTTAAAACACTTCATGGCGCCTTTCCATTCATAGAGTGTTCTTCTGGATATTCCTTTCTGTCCTCAATTCCATCTTTAGCACAGCTGACAAATGCTGCATGGACACACAGCTGTCTCCCGAGAGGAGCCCCATACTTTTTAAACAGCTTTGCTTTGTGACCTGACCTACAGGCAGGCTGCATACTTCAGCATACTGACAGCTAAGTCATGTCTTTTGTCCCAGGCACACAGATATAGCAGGGTAGGGAAAGTTCACATGGAATGCTCACATTTCAAAATGTAAATAAATGGCTCAGACCAGAGGCCCAGTGCACTTAAGTTTGGAAGACAAAACCTCCCAAAGAAAAGAGTGACCTGAAGGGGACTTTTCAGAAATTGCTGCGGGACCGTGTGGCTCTGACAGCTGCACCTGGAGGGCTGAACGAAGCAGATCTCCTACCAGCAGGAGCCCAGATGTCCTACACTGGGTAGGACTTAGCTTTCTGTTCTTTCCTGATCTCTTCCCTAAATATCTTTCAGATTTTTTTCCCCTCCTGAGCCCTATTCCTTTCTTCTTTTCTTTTGTCTCTCTTTTCTCTATTATACTTTGTATACTTATTCCTCTAGCCTTCTCTCCTATTTCCTGGTTCTGCAGCTCTTATTTTTCTTATACTTGGAACCCTTTTATTTTCTTCCAGTTTTCCAAGGAACTTTCACACACAGCTGGTCCCATCTGTCTCTCCTAAATGATCCTCTTCCTCCTTAATCATAACTCATTTCCTCTCTAATTCCACCTGCTTTTAATAGGCTGGACCCTACAATCTCCACACCCTAAATCCTACTAACATTTGGGACAGCAACAACCAGGGGCCCTAAATTCTATCACTTTTTAAACACCAGGTATGGATCACAGGCTCACAGTGTTACCACCCTTTTTCCTTTTCTTACAGTGATCTCATTTTTTAAATTTACTTTTTGATATTTAACTCATTTCAAAACTTTCACAATTTTACAAGACAGATAATAATATGTTCACCACGGAAAAATTAGTCACAAAAGTAGAAAGACAGAAATAAAAGGTCAATTACAATTCTACCCTTCAGAGAATACCCCTGGGTTTCATGATTGACTCAACAAATATTGTTTTAAAGATACAAAGATGAATGAGAAAGACACTGTCCTTGCTCTTAGAGAGCCTCTATCCAGTGAGGAAAAAAACAAATACAATATAGCATATATAGAAAACAGCAAGAATCAATAGAAGAATCAACAGAAGCAGGGCAAATAATTCACACTTCGGAAAAGCCTCCTGGAGAAAATGTTATCTAAGATGATCCAGGCACAAAAGGGAAAAAGAGAACGTCCCAAGGTAAGTCATTAAAGATACAGTTTGGCATATTCAAAGAATCAAAAGGAATTCAATATGGCTGAAAACAAGGAGCAATGTCACTCAACAGGCCTGAAGAGGTAAGGAGGGGCCAGAGGGCTTCGTAAGGCACATTAAGAAGTTTCTGTAATGGCAATGGGAACATTGAAAAATATTAAGAAAAGGAATGCCATGATCACACTTTTAATAGAACTATAAGCCTAAAAGACAGAACCACACTACGCAATAGATGCCATACTTGTAATCAGAATTTTAAGAGGGAGGGAGGGAGGGAGGGAGGGAGGGAGGGAGGGAGGAAGGAAGGGAGGAAGGAAGGAAGGAAGGAAGGAAGGAAGGAAGGAAAAAAGAAGGGTAGAAGGGAGGAAGGGTAGAAGGGAAGAAGGGAAGAAGGGAGAAGAAACTCATAGAGAGAGGATGAAAGGATGGATAGGTAGGAAATAGCAGAGCCAGGACACAGCCTCAGCAGTCAACTATACTACTCTTTTATGATGCCTGTTACATTATTTATTGAGTTCCTAACCATTTGGGGAGTTTAATCAGGAAACTCAGGCAAATATGTTTTGTATGTGATCCATACATTCTGTGTATTATAATGGAATTAGCCCTTTGCCTTGGACTTAAGAAGTGACTGATTCTCCTGGTTGAGGAACTGCATAAGCTGGAATCTTACGTGAGGAATAGCTTTTTAAGCCACAGTCCATAAGCACTTTCAGTACCCCAAACCAGAAATGATAATGTGAAATTATCCAAGTTGCTGTTCTGAGTGCCTCAAAAGCACAAAAGTGTACTCAACCTTATGCTTTCATTTATTTGTGTAGCTCTAATCACAGCATATTTCTAAATATTATTATTGTTGAAAGTTGGTCATGATCCTAAAAGATCTTATGATTTCCCTACTCTCTACAATGCCTTTTCTATTACTCACTGACACCAGGGCAATTTCTGTTGCTCATTAAAGTAATAGAGTCAATATAATTGTTTGGACTTGAGCCTTAAGATTAGACAAGTGCTTCTTAAACTTTTTTATGAAAACTCAGAAAAAAAAAAAGGGGTATATTTCATACTGACATTTAGTACAAACATAAGTATTTATGTAATTAAAATGAAAGTTTGGAAAAACAATAATTACCACTAATTATGTGATGCAGTCTTCCATTTTATTTTCCATTCCATTCAATTCTACTCCTATTTTATTCTATTCAACTCTAAACTGATACAACTACTTTGGCAAATCCTTTGGTAGGATCCATGAAAGCGCAAGTGAGTACATGTGTCCACCATTACACTTGTTTAGAATAGTCACGGAAATACTATGAACAAAAGAAACGTTCACAAGGCCAAATATCAGAAACTCCTCAAAGCCTCATCAACAGAAGAATGGGTAAATAAATGCTGGTATATTCATACAATGGAGCACTTCAATTATTTGTGATAATATAGATGAATTTCCCACACATAATGTTAGATACAAAAGAGTTCATACTGTATGATTCTGGTTATATAAAGTTCAAAAACAGCCAAAAGTCATCTATCCTGTTATAAGTCAGGGTAGTGGGACACCTTTGGAGGGGTAGTGATTTGAAGAAGTCATGGTTGGGGAAGGTTCTGGGTACCTGGTTCTTCTTGATCGAGGGATCTAGATGCTGTCTGGGGGGGAGGGGTGTTCAACTTGTGAAATTGTATCAAACCGTGTATGCACTTTTCTGTATGTAAACCATATTTCAGTAAAACATTAAGAAAAAATAGTGGTCACAAACCACTAAATTATATTCTCCCACTCACAAATCACTTGCAACCTGAAATCTGAAATTTCCTACATTAGATACCAAGAACACCAACGGAAGACATACTATCACATATCAAAATATTTACATTTTATTTACAAATTAAAATAGCGGGGATCCCTGGGTGGCTCAGTGGTTTAGCGCCTGCCTTTGGCCCAGGGCGCGATCCTGGAGTCCCGGGTCAAGTCCCATGTCAGGTTCCCGGCATGGAGCCTGCTTGTCCCTCTGCCTGTGTCTCTGTCTCTATCATGAATAAATAAATAAATCTATCTTAAAAAAATTAAAATAGCTCAGAAGTCTTATTGTGAACCATTAGGCACCAACCAAATAAAAAGAATCCAGAAAAATGAAACAGCTAAAAATAAGAATATACTGTCCCATCCTACTTGATTTTAATAACTTTGCAGCTGCTTTCAATTCACATTTTTATTGAATCTTTCATAATAATCTATACTTGCTGCCAATCATTTAAGAAACACACAGTTCTGAATATGTTTATCTAGCTTTTTCCATAGTTTCCAAGCCACCTTCTTATTGAAATATCCAGAACAGCTCACTGGTAAGGAAAATCTCCCCTAATGTTCCCCATTATGGTCCTTCTCACTGGAATCTGTTTTTCCTCTTAGAGCATCCATCTATGAGATGTCCTCAGAAGCTCCAACCTGCTCCATGCCATTCCTGAAGTGAGAGGAGACAGCACCTGACCATGGCTGATTGCAATCAACAATTCATAAATGAGTATGGGGTTTGGTACTTTAAAGAGACCCAGATGTATTTCCATTCACAATCATTATCTTTCTCAAGCGAAGTGCAGATTACAAGCTATACTGCGTATGCTTTTGTTTTTCAAACAGCAGATTATTACATATATAGGGCAGATGTCTTCCAGGACATTTCTTGGCTGACATCTTTATTCCGTGATTCCATGAGCATTTTCTTCAAATTCTACAAAGTAGTGAGATCTCCAAATGAAGGCAGTCCAGCTATCTTGGGAAAGTGGTTTCCGTTTTAGCTGGCCTTAAGTGTCAATCCATCAGGGGCTGCAGATGCCATTGCTTGGCTTGAGCCCCACTACCCCACACAATGCCTCACTGTGGAACCAATAAAGGTCTTTGGGGCTTTACAAGCTCTTCTGAAACCTAGATTGCATCAGTTTCCAAGAATGTCTGACTTTGGCTGTCCAAAATATCTGCCCAAGTCCCCCTTTCTCTTCACATCTGTCTAAACACAAGGGCAAGAGATATTGTGCATGATGCAAAGGCAAGAAGTGCAATGCTCTTCAAACTCAGAGTCAACAGTGAGAATGACATGAAACAAACTCAACCTGCTTTTTACAAAAGCTGAATTTAAATTTTCTGTCTGCTAAAAGTACATTTGAAAAATGAAATCTTTCCATATGGCTTTATTTTCTTCTATATAAAAGAGCTAGACTGAATTCTGCTGTCTTTAAGAAAAAATAGAGCTCTATGTACATAGTGCTGACATATACACTAAAGTCATCTGGAAAAAATACAAACTACTATAACAAACGCCAAATGCCAAAAGTAGCCAGTCTCATTCTATTGAGACAAATAGATTGAAAGGGGAATGTGTTTAGTTGACAAAATGAATAGAGAAAATTGATCTCTGATCATCAAATATACTGTAACCGGACATGAGGGTTGGGAAGTTTCGAAATGTTGTATTTTGCACACAAGATAAATTTAAAGTCTTCAAATGAATGTTTTTCAAGAGCTCCTTACAGCCAAGGATGAAATTATTCATACCAGAATAAGTGTTTACAATAAATATTCCTCTTTAATTCTTGAGAGGGGGGAAAAAAATCCATCCTTTAGTGAAGTGAATTTTTAAACAAAGTTTTGAATCTCAAATGGAGAGACATGGCATATTCCATAAAAAGAACATTTAGCACATAATGTTCAAAACAACCTGCCTCCTCTCCCCTTTTATGAACAGTTATATTAGAGCCCAGATATTTAAGATTATAAGGCAAATTTGTAATAGAGCCACATTTCCTTTTAGAATATAATACAGCTGCAAACCAAAAAAGTCCTATTTCCACCAGTTATTTGCCAAATGGCCACAACCTCACACCAATAAGGGAGTCTAGTGGAATCCTGACACTACCAGGAAAGGGAGCAAGGATAAAATGAGAGTAGTCTAACCCTTCTCTTTCATTTGCCATAGAATAAATCCAAACAGAAAGAAAAGCATTTCTAAGACCAAAGGTCACATTTTAAGACATAAAGGTTTCTTTTTAACTATGTCTTTTTTTTTTTTCTTTTTGCCTAAGGAGCAGGACCTTATTTTTTGCTGAAACACAAGAAAGCATATCACACACACACACACACACACAAAGTGAACTGCACATAACTTGAAGAAAAAAACACTTGATGGGCTCATTAACATAATCCCCACAGTCCCAGCTCTTTCAAATAACAGCCTAATTCCATTTCCTTCCACTCTGCTACCAAATTCTGCCTCTCTCCATTGCCTCCATTTCTCCTACTTTGTTTTGTCTTTCCCTTCAGTAAACTCGACACTCAGGTAATTCAATCGCCTGTTCAATGTCATGGTTGAATCAAATCGCTGTCACTCAAAATATAACCTGCGGCTTGAACTATGGCACGGTTGAATGATCAGGGCAGATATCCCCAAATCTGGAATTTCTGGGTTTTCAACTACTGAGCTACTAAGTGGCTTTAGACAAGATCTTCTCTATCCCTCAAGAGAACAGGTCAAATCCTGTTTGTACTGAGACTCCAGGGGTGGGGCCCAGCAGGCCAGGCCAAGAATTCCACCCGCAACTATGCTCTCTGGGTTACTGGAAAACTGGTCATAATGGGATTTAAGCAGCAAATTGGCGACAGCAGCACTGACCTCACAAGATGGACGTGGATATTAGCAAATGAAAAAGCTTAGCAAAATTTCACTTTCACACAACAGGGTAGAAATCCGAACAGACCAAAAGGGAGCCCTACTTAAAGATGGCCACACTTGTGCAGTATAAATAATGAGGTTCACAAAGAAAACCGTTTCCACTCCTGCTAGCTCTACTGAAACAAGTTTAAGGCCAATAAAAACATAGTGCTAGTTTACAACGGTTAGGAGAAATGAAGGAAGATGGTGAATCTCCGTTGAGTTCAGAAGTTTAAAGAGAAAATCCTAAGGATGGAGAATGACGAATCGTATTGACACTGACTTTTAAAAACTTTTTTACTGGGGATCCCTGGGTGGGTCAGCGGTTTGGCGCCTGCCTTTGGCCCAGGGCGTGATCCTGGAGTCCCGGGATCGAGTCCCACGTCGGGCTCCCTGCATGGAGCCTGCTTCTCCCTCTGCCTGTGTCTCTGCCTCTCTCTCTCTCTGTATCATAAATAAATAAATAAATAAATAAATAAATAAATAAATAAATAAATAAATCTTTAAAAATAAATAAATAAAATTTAAAAAATAAAAACTCTTTTACTATAATTCAAGATATGAACCAGGACCAAGCATATTATATTAATGTTATTATGTAGAGTAAAAACTATTCTAAGGACTATAACAGAAGAACACCTGAAGGAACAGGGCTTGATTATGAATTAAAAATTACAAACACACAAATGACTGCAGCCAAGTAACCTGCTGGACATTTGCTATGCACTGGGAGAGGAGTGTTGAAAGGAACCTAGAGGATGAAACTGGTGTTGGAACACCATCTGACAGGATCCAGAGCTAAGGCACCCTGCTCAGAGACCAGAGACCTTTGCCTAGCAAACTCAATCCAAAGGAGAAAGGGGGCAAGCAGATAGCTCTTTGCTGAGTCCTATCACGAATGAGGCACTCCATAAATCTTTGTAGAATTGAATTGTTGAAATAAACCATACTCAGAAGAACTGGGATTTTTCAAATTACAACAGCTGCCTTTATGAGTTGCACTGCTCAAACACACACAGAGTGGTTTGAGAAATGAAGGACATCAGAACTAAATAGTCTCCTTTGCAACCGATAGTAAAATTAGAGGGAAAGCAAATAGCAACAGAGCAGACAATCAAAATCAAATGGATGTGGACCACTTAAGTAATTGGGTCAGGGGATAGTAAATGCAGTTCAATTTAGGATAATGTTCAATAAATTGTTTTAAGGAATAACCTAGGGAATACAGGTTAAATGGAACAACCATGTAGGAGATTGATCTGCAAGTCACAATAAAGAAAATCATTGAAACTAACCACCAGAGCATTACCAACATTAGTAGAAAGGCCATAGTGACCCTACGAGTGAAAATGCAAATAGACACACTCAGAACACAGAGCAGCTGTCTTCATTCATGCGCTTCTTTCTGTTCTTCCTGTGCTAGGGAAAAGTTAACCATTTTCTAAGCAGCTCTCCAAACTTATATTTCAAGATTACCATAGGCTTTCCCTAATTTCTCTCCAGATTTCCTTATTTGCTTGGAAAAATTGGCAGTAACAGTCATAGATAAAATGGTCATGTTACAAATGTTATCACCCACCTGTCAAATTCTTTGGTGGACCAAAAGAATTTTGGGATGGCGCCAAGAATCCATGTACCACTGTTAGGGGGCTTTCCCCTAAATAAGGTGGGTTATGGCACAAAGACAGTATCCACTTTACAGGTAAGACCAGGTAAAACTAAGTTAACGAAGCCCACAGATTCCCCAGGAACAAAGAGAGTTGGAAATGACTAACATTTGTCTATTTGAATTTAAATTTGCTTCCTTTAGTTATGGAGAAGAAACATGAGGATACCAGTTAATTTTAATGGACATTTGCTATACGGTATGTCAGACACAGTGCTGGGCGCTGGGGATTCCACAATGACTGAGCTACAGCCCCGGCCTCTGGAGACCCCCAGCCAGATAATCACAGCACAATGCACAGGATAAAGACAGCTTCTGCTGCATGTAAGGTGATCACATGTATTCTCTGCAGATCTGAACTGAATATAAATTTGGAAAAAGTTTTCAAAACCCCAGAAATTAAAAAAAAAAATTAATGTTTTATTGGTATCTCTAAGGCCCAAATGAGGGATGAACTTCAATCATTTTGCTAAACAAAAATGGTCTGTTCTTGCCAGTAAGACAGCAGCTTGCACTATGATACTCCAGCCAACTTCCTTTCTCAGCTCAAATCTGTCCCATTTTGCCCTAGCCTTGGAGGAGTTTGCTCTTCCAAATAGCTGAGACTCACCTGGATTCCTAAAAGGAGCAGGACTAACCCAACCAGACTAATTAGGTGTCTGGATTTCACTGGCTCAAGGGAAAACATTTTAATGGAAGGCAACATAGATGTGGGAGTCTGAGATAGGTTGGTTTGGATTCAGCCTTTACATTTTATCAGCTTGTTACTTAGCATCTCTCAACCTCAACCTCCTCATCTTTATAATAGGAATAATTAATCTTCATTGTTGACTTGTCTATTATACTAAGCAAGGTAATATAAGAGTGCCTGGCATGTACTTCAATTAAAGTTGACATCCATTCTATGCCACTATTCCCATCAAATGCTGGGCAAAGATACTTTCCTAAAATTCTATTCAGCATGTCTCTAAAAAGTAGCAGACAGTGGAAATGGTCTCAGCTGGTCATAGCATTCCAAGGGACACTTAAGTTTCTATCTTGTGAGTAAAAACATGGAGGGTCTACAGCAGAGAAGACACCTCTCCCAGCAAATACTTTCAGAGTCATCCTTCTCAAAACAGTCTTAGTTTTGTCAAAGATGAGTCACGTCCCAGCCACAGTGAAAGAACTGGATATGGGAGAATTTTGCCAGAGGCTGCCAATGAAGAGTGAAAGGGGAAAAAAGACACTGTGCTTATCCTTATTATAGGTAGGGAATTTTATAGAAGAGAGAGGTTGAATAACAGGCCAGAGACACACAGCATTTCAGAAGTAAAGCTGATGAGTGGTATGCCTCAATTTCCAGCACTGTGCTCTATTTTGGCAGGAACTAAGTCTGCCTTTTTCACTGTCATGACCGTAATGCTTAGCTCCTAGCAACACTCAGAGCCTGCAACTCCTGGCAATAACTAGCAACACTTCACCATAATAGGCATTCAATAAGTGCTTATAAATCAATAATCTTAAGAAAGGTAAAATTAAAAGCATGCATCAGCTCAGAACTTGCACTTAAAGCAAAACCTAATAAAATATATACATTGAAAAGGAGATATCCTGTTTCAGTGCAGGACAAAATGAGACATTTTTTTTTCAAACTAGCAAAGACAGTGAAGTTAAGTTCCTCCATTCCTACCCAATCATTATCTTGCAATATCCCCCCACCCAGCTTTTTCAGGAAAATTTGCTATCCATTCCCAAAAACAACTCTCCACATAAAATAGATTTCATCATGGTTCAAACTTACAACATTTTTTAATAAAGAAACACCAGATAAACACTGGGAGAGCTAATACTTTGGTGCCAAACAACCAAACAGATGTGATTCCTACCACTTCCTACCTTTCCAAAAGACGTGATTAATGGGGAATTATAGGAATATTCTAATTCTTGATGAAAAGCTTGATTGATTTATTGGTGCCTGCAGCCAAACAATAACCAGGTCCATGTTTCAAATCACTACAGATGACCCAGAATCTGGGGCTCATCACGATTCTATACTTTGCTACAAGACCGTTGCCAAGAAAATCTCCTCCTGGCTCAGTAATCCTTCTTCCTTTCTGGATAAATTCTACATAGCTTTCCCTTTAGCTCCTGCCTTGGGTTAAGATTTCTTGCAGCAGCTTTGTAAATGACTTCTGTCTTTGGAAGATTCATTAAAGTCACACTGTGTCTCTGATTCCCACTTTTGGAACAATTTCCACTTTCCATTCAAACGGGACCTTGCACAGAAGTCTCAGCCCATCATCAATCACCCCTGAGAATCATCATGAGTCCTTCTGTCCCTGGACTAGGTTGGGTTCTTCTGTTCAGTGTCCATGATTAGTATTTGTATCTCCCCCACAGCAATATTTTCATATATTAACTTCTATTTAATTGCCTATTTTTCCAACTAGACTGAAGGACCATGAAGAAAATACCATATCCTCAGTACCTGCTGGTTAAGTAAATGAATGCCTCCCAAAGTTTTATCAGCCCTTAGAAGTCCAAATGTCATTCCTTTTCATAAAAGAAAACGTAGCACTGTTACTGAAGCTAACAGTCTCCTGATATCCATTCTAATCTCTGGTTCTTTGGGGTAACTGAACCCCAGGAGTTTTGGCAAGGAATGAGGCCACATAGCAAGAGATGCTTCCAGCCTCCCTTGCAGTTAGGCTCTGGATGGGGATACAAACAACTTCCAGGTTGTGTCATTAAAAAGAAGCTGCCTCTCCTCTACTTGCTCCTTCCCATTCCTAAAGGCTAGAAAGCAAACAGAGTGCTGCTAAGACAGCTGCCACTAGGGAGATGAGGACAGCAACTTAACAATGGCAGAATAACAAGACAGAAGAAACTGAGTTCTAGGTGACCTCAGGTAGTAGAACTATCTGTCCATCCTGGACTGCTCACCTGTCCTAGACTTACATCAGAGAGAAGCAAACTTGTCTCTTTATGCCTCTGAATTTTGAGATCTCTCTCTCTTTTAACACCTTGAGTTGAACCTTTGGTAACTCATATCATTTGTAAATTCCTATAACTTAATTTTGCCTGTAAAGGGACATTTTTGAAGTTTCCTAACCAAATATCCAAATACTGATTATCACTACCATCACATATATAGGAAACTCATAATCATCTACTATTCATGTAGCTACTATCCAAAAGCAATAGACAATTCAGTAGAGCATAACTCTGCTTACTATCTGCACTAGAGTCAATGCTTTGTTATATAACTGATGGCTGCTGTCTTAATTCGGGGTTGTAAAAAAATGTTGTGCTAAGTGATACCAACTGGCAAAGTAACAAATCACCCTTTTCAATGTAATTTTGGAGCATAGGGAGTCCTTTTGCATAAACAGTGTATTTAACCAGGTTTAAAGCATTGTTCAATACCTGTTGCCCATCCATAAGAACTTATTATACTAGAAGATATACAACTGATTCTCAGAGGGTATTTGTAGAACCATCCTGGGCCTTCAAGCCATAGCTTGTATATTTGGATATTTTAGAAAATCAATATTTTGCTGTTAAAAAATAAACCCCAAGAAACATTACAAAAGATTTAGTCCTTCTCTTTCTTTTTCTAGTATTTAAACCCTGAAGTCAGGGAGAATGCACATGACTGCTAAGAACAGATTCAGCTTTTAAAGATTCATTCATCTTGTCATGGGTAATGAGCTGGACTCAACTGTTGCCACAAGTAGTCTCCTATAAACAGATACAACAGTTTATATAGTTCTCCAGGAATCTAAGAGGGACCTGATGGAAATAAACCAAATTCCCCTTAAACACAAATCTTCTAGCTATAATCTCTTTATGGAGAGCCTCCTCTATGGGTAAGTCTTTTTGGCTTTTAATCCATTTATGCCTCCAGTTAAGACTTATAATGGATACCAGGTTCTCATTAGGATCTGTCTACATGAATAACTGCATCACTTCCTTCGGGTTTTTATGCAAATGTTATCATACTAGTAAGGTCTTCTCTACCCACTCTATCTAAAATTTTAGGCTTCATGATACTCTATGTCCCTGTAGTATTATATAATGTACTCTACATTTCACAGATTACTCTTATTATGATGTGTTTCCCCTATTAGGATATAAACTCCATGAGGGCAGAAAAGCATGTCTTTTCTAATTAGTACTATATTCCCAATGCCTAGAACACTATCTGACTCATAGAGGAAAAGGGGATTTTAGGAAATACATGTTGAATCAGTGAATGAATGGAGGCCCTTTCTGAAAATTTACATTGCGCACAGCACCTCAGCAGTGCATATTCTAATCCTCTTGCTTACTCACACGTTGTGATTGGACCATAGAGGCAAATCCTCCACTTGCTTTGTTTTGTCTTATCCATGGCCACAGATAAAAAAAATTAAGTAAATTGTCATAACAGGAAACAGAAAATCTCAACCCAAATGCCTTAAACCAAAACAGGCTTGTTTCCAATCAAATTAAAAAGCTTTGGCTTCTGTTATGGGTTGAATTGTGTCTCCTGCAAAAAACATATGTTAAAGTCCTAACCTCTAGCATCTCAGAACGTCATCTTATTTGGAAATAGGGTCTTTATAGAGGTAAACAAGTTAAAATTAGGTCATTAAGATGGGTCCTAATCCAGTACAACTAATGTCCTTGAAAGGGACTGGGTGAGAATATGGACATGGACAGAAGGAAGATGTGGACACATGTAGGGAGACGACAGCCACGTGACTGGAGTGCTGCATGTACAAGCCAAGGGACAGCAAGGATTGTCAGCAAATACCAGGAACTAGAAGAAGCAAGGAAAGATTCTCCCCTAGAGCAGTCAAGAGAGAGCCTGACCTTGCCAACACTGTGATTTCAGACTTCTGACCTCCAGAACTGTCAGAAAACAAATTTCTGTTGTTTCAAGCCACCTAGTTTTCAGTGCTTTTGTTACAGCAGTCCCAGGCAATTGATTCAACTTTGTATAAACCCTTAATTCAGGGCCCAATTTCTTTGATCAGGACCATGTTTCTCTCTCTCCAGTCTTGGCTACAAGTCCTCGGGCTCAGATGGTTCTTCTCTTTGCTCCCAAGAAGGCTGCCAGCAATTTCCAGGCTTCTTGATTCTTCATATTTAATGGAGGGAGTCAGCCCTTGCAATAGCCAACTAAAGTCTGGGATTTGAGTCACATGCCTAACATAGACTGTTTGACTCAGGTGCCCCAATACCAGTGACAGTGTCTAAGGGGATGGACTATGCTGACTACTTTGAGATAATCAAAGCCTTCCCCTTGACACGGAGGAGGAGTCAAGTCCTACAGTAGTCACTGTTAGTATTCATACATCTCCCCTCAGCCCTCAATCTACTCAGCCAAGACTGTTCACTGCAAACACCTGCTACTTTCAGCTTGCAGGCTTTTTTCCTTTTTTTTCTTAGAAACAAGAACATTGTCCAGTCCATGCACTGAGCAAGCTAGAAGCTCCAAAGTTAATGTCCCCAAGAAGCAGCCCTCAACTACAGATTTAGGAAATTGGCACATAAATATTCCAGCATCCTCACACCTCAGTTGGAAGAGCTCACGAGTGTTCTAAAGAGTAACCCAAAGTTTCCTAGGGGTATTGAGCTCTATTGTCCATGGTGGTTGGTTAACACACCCTTTATTGACTTTCTCTCTCCCACCAGTTTATCTCCTAAATAAGCTACTTTTACTTAAATCCTTGAGTCATGTTTGTTCCCAGAGGTATCCAGATTAGTATAAGGCCCAATAAATGCAAGGTAGGAAATTTAGAGTTGTGGTTTTTTGTTGTTTTTTTTTTTTTGAAATTTAGAGCTCTTTTAGAAAATAGAAAAAGACTAGAAAGTACTAGAAAGTCAACCAGCCCACTAGTCATTACTCTCCCCTCAAAGTCATTACTTTCCCCTCTCTCAATTAATTAGTCATGGGGTTTTTCCCCCCTATAGTTCTATTAAACATATAAGAGCAAAGCACTCCCTGGCAGACCAGGAAGCATTACACACTGGGTTCCATCATTCCTATTCCTTCTCCTACCTGCTATATTTCTATTTGCACACTATTTCCTTTCATCATGTCTCTTCTACTTCACGAAGACCAAGCATGATGATCCTTGTCCCTACAGACTATGACTCCAAGAAAGCAGATCATGCCACAAGGGAAATCTATTGTAAACCTCCTTCCAGGTGGGTCTATTGCTACAAGGGTCAGCAGGGAATATTCAACATAATTCCCCATCACTTGGTTCCAGAGGATGACATTAGAGATTAGGGAGTATTATAACAAAGATCCAAGTTAGAAAGACTTATCTCTGGAGTATTCTCTACCACCTGGGAACCAGCTACTGCTTATTTTAATAAACTAATATAAAAATACAACTTATTTATTATTTGCATTTTTCAGCTTTATTGAGATATAGTTGATATATAATATTGCACAAGTTAAGGTGTACAACATGTGGATTTGAAACATTTATACACTACAAAATGATTACTACCATAACATTAGCTGATATCTCCACACTACTGATGATTAGAGAAATACAAATCAAAACCACAATAAGGTATCACCTTATATGGTCAGAATAGCTATCTTTATTTTTTATTTTAATTCAATTAATATAGAGTGTATGATTAGTTTTAGAGGCACAATTCAGTGATTCATCAGTTGCATATAATCAGTTGCATAAAATCAGAGAAGTGCAATGATATGATCTCACTCAGTGCTCATTAAATCACGTGCCCTCCTTAATGCCCATCACCCAGTTATCCCATTCCCCCACCAACCTCCCCTCCAGAAGCCTTCAGTTTGTTTCCTATAGTTAGTTAAGAGTCCTTTGTGGGTTGACTCCCTCTCTGACTTTGTCTTATTTTTCCCTCCCTTCCCCTATGCTCCTGTTTTGTTTCTTAAATTCCACATATGAGTGAGATCATATCATTGTCCTTCTCTGACTGACTTACTTTGCTTAGCATAATTCCCTCTAGTTCCATCCACGTCATTGCAAATGGTAGTCTTTCTTTCTTTCTTTCTTTCTTTCTTTCTTTCTTTCTTTCTTTCTTTCTTTCTTTTGTCTAATGCTCCCATTGTATTTATATGCCACATCTTCTTTATCCATTCATCTGTCAATGGATGTCTGGTTTCTTTCCATAGTTTGGCTATTGTGGACATTGCTGCTATAAACACTGGAGTGTAGTTGCCCCTTCAGATCAATACATTTGTATCCTTTGGGTAAAAACCTAGTAGCTCTATTTTTAACATCTTAAGGAACTCCCACACTATTTTCTAGAGTGGCTGTACCAGTTTGCATTCACACCAACAGTGTAAGAGGGCTCCCCTTTCTCTACATACTTGCCAACATTTGTTCTTTCCTGACTTGTTATTTTTAGCCATTCTGACTGGTGCAAGGTGGTATCTCATTGTGGTTTTGATCTGTATTTCCCTGATGACAAATGATGTTGGGTATTTTTTCATGTGTCTGTTGGCCACTCGTATGTCTTCTTTGGAGAAATGTTTGTTCACGTCTTCTGCCCATTTCTTGATTGGATTGTTTTTGGGATGTTGAGTTTGGTAAGTTCTTTATAGATCTTGAATACTAACCCTTTATCTGATAAGACATTTGCAAAATACCTTCTCTCATTATGTCTGTTATCTTTTGGTTTTGTTGACTGTTTCCTTTGCTGTGCAAAAGCTTTTTATCCTGATGAAATACTAACCATTCATTTTTGGTTTTGTTTCTCTTGCCTTTGGAGACATATCTAACAAGAAGTTGCTCCAACCGAGGTCAAAGAAGTTGCTGCCTGGGTTGTCTTCCAGGATTTTCATGGATTCCTGCCTCACATTTGTCTTTCATCCATTTTGAGTTTATTTTTGTGTATGGCATAAGAAAATGGTCAGTTTCATTCTTCTACATGTGGCTGTCCAATTTTCCCAACACCATTTGTTAAAGAGACTGTCTTTTTCCCACTGGATATTCTTTCCTGCTTTGTGGAAGATTAGTGGACCATAGAGCTGAAGGCCCATTTCTGGATTCTCTATTCTGTTCCACTGATCTATGTGTCTGTTTTTGTGCCAGTACCATGCTGTATTAATGATTAAGCTTTATAAGAGAGCTTGAAGTCCGGCATTGTGATGCCACCAGCTTTGGTTTTCTTTTTCAACATTCCTCTGGCTATTCGAGGTTTTCTGGTTCCATACAAATTTTAGGATTAGTTGTTCCAGCTCTGTAAAAAATGTTGATAGTATTTTGATGGGGATTGCACTGTGTAGATTGCTCTGGTTAGAACAAACATTTTAACAATATTTGTTCTTCCAATCCATGGTCATGGAATGTTTTCCCATTTTTTGTGTCTTCCTCAATTTCTTTTGTAAGTGTTCTATAGTTTTCAGAGTACAGACCCTTTACCTCTTTGGTTAGGTTTATTCCTAGGTATCTTATGGTTCTTTGTGCAATCATAAATGAGATTGATTCCTTAATTTCTCTTTTCTCCAGTCTCGTTGTTAGCAAATAGAAATGCAACTGATTTCTGTGCATTGATTTTATATACTGCCACTTTGCTGAATTCCTGTATGAGATCTAGCAATTTCGGGGTGGAGTTCTTTTGGTTTTCTACATAGAGTATCATGTCATCTGTGAAGAGTGAGAGTCTGACTTCCTTTTTGCCAATTTGGATGCAGAATGGCTATCTTTAAAAAGAGCTAACTAGTATTGGCAAGGGAATGAAGAAAAAGGTGTACTTATGAACTGTTAATGGAAATGCAAATTGGTACAACTACTATAGAACATAGTATGGAAGTTCTTCAAAAAATTAAAGATAGAACTACAATATGATTCAACAATTCCAGTTCTGGGTATATATCCAAAGGAACTGAAATATGGATCTCATAGAGATATCTGCACTCCCCTGTTCATTGAAGTATTATTCACAATAGCCAAAATATGGAAACAATCTAAGTGTCCATCAACAGATAAATGGATAGACCTTCAGGGCATTATGCTAAGTGAGAAAAGTCAAAGAAAAACAAATAAACATAAAAATAAATATATGGGGATCCCTGGGTGGCGCAGCAGTTTAGCGCCTGCCTTTGGCCCAGGGTGCGATCCTGGAGACCCGGGATCGAATCCCATGTCGGGCTCCCGGTGCATGGAGGCTGCTTCTCCCTCTGCCTATGTCTCTGCCTCTCTCTCTCTCTCTGTGTGACTATCATAAATAAATAAAAATTTTAAAAAATTAAAAAATAAATAAATAAATATATGTTCTCAGTTATTGTATGTAGAATCTAAAAAAAGCCAAACTCAGAGAAACATAGTAGAACAGTGATTACCAGGGACTGCAGGGAATGGAGGAGATAAGGAAATATTGGTTAAAGGGTACAAACTCTCAGTTGTAAGATTAATAAATTCTGGGGATCTAATGTACAGTATGGTGATTAGAGCTAATAATACTAAGTCTTAAGTATTCTTACCACAAAAAAAGTAATTGTAATTCAAAATACTATCTTTCACTATTCCTCAGTAGCCCAAGAAATGGCTTCCTTACTGAGGTCAGTTTTGCTGAGTCCCCAGCCTGAGCAGCCCACCAATGGTAAGCTTTCTGCAAACTCTTCCAGAACATTTTGCCATTGCCTCTGGAAGGCAGAGAAGTAATCCATGGGAAAAGCCACCCTGCATCTCCAAGAAGCAAAGGCGGTGCTTTGCAAGTGTTGCAGGACACATCCTTGCATTCTCCTTTGTTCTCTGAGTATAAGCAGATGTTAGGCATTCTTCTCATTATCTCGGGATACTGCATAATATTATTATGGTGTCAGGCTATTAAGAGGCAGCAAATGCTATACAACAACAGCCTTAATTGAGGCTTAGAACTGAATTGTAAGTATGTAACCTTACTTCAGGGTGTTTGCAAATGCTTTCTGGAAACAGTTTAAAAAGATGTTTTCAATTGTTCAAACAGCCGCTTGCCCTGCCAAGATCAAGTAAAAGCTTCTTAAGATACAGGCACCATAAACATATTTCTTAAGATTTCTGTACTTTTTTTTTTTTCAGCCAGAAGCACAACAAATCTGTGAGCCAGAAAGCCTCATGCATGCCACTTCCTGGACTGTTCCAGGGAAAAACTAATGAAATGCTGCAAAAGTTGCACTTACATCTACCATGATCTCACAGTCATAGAATTCTACTCTTTCTTTGAAGTAACTTTACTATGATAATAATTATCTGTCCATGAGTCTGGACTTGGCACTGGCCAATCCCTAGAGATGGAGATTCATGTAACAGTCCATCTTCACCAAGAAAGCTCCTGACACAGAAGGCTGCTCTCAGAATCTTGGCTGACACACTTGTCACCATACACATGAAGCGACTGGTCTTGAGCTCCTAGGGTGAACTGTAGTTCTTAAATGTTTGATGGGAGGCACATGATGATTCTGCTGTACAGGATACAGGACTGAAAAACCTGGCTCATTTGAGATTGGTTCCAAGCAGAAACCATTTACAATAGTCTGAGTCTCCTTTAGAGAAAAGGAAAGCATCAGGAAAACAGACACTGAACACTTTTTTTTTCTAAGATTTTATTTATTTATTCATGAGAGACACACAGAGAGAGGCAGAGACATACACAGAGTGAGAAGCAGGCTCCCTGGGGAGCCTGATGCAGGACTCAAGCCCAGGACCCTGGATCATGACCTGAGCCAAAGGCAGATGCTCAATCACTGAGACAGGAGTCCCAAAGCTGAACACTTCGAGAAATATACTCAACAAAGAATCTGGAGTTTAGAAGTATATTATTCAGGCTGTGGATTATGCAGGCCAGGTTTTCCAAAGTCAGCTCCCAAAGAATTGACTCCACTGGGATTGTTTTTCTTTAATGACTTATGAACACATGCACAAGAAAGGGACAAGTTTAGCATTTTGTTGCTTGTTGGTGACAATGATCAAAAGCTGTAAGGGAAAATCCAGAGGAAGGAGGGATTACAAAGTCTTAGTTATATATTTTCTGGAATCCAAAACTCAGGATCATTACTATCTTTCCAAGAAAAAGAATAACAAAAAAAAAAAAAAAAGAATGGAGCTATGTTTAAGCAATTTATTTCATTATAATTCCAGATAGTTTAGCAGGAGACAGGGAAGAGGTGAGAGCTAAATATCAATAACCCTATAACTGCTCAGTGGAATCTATAAACAACAGTATCTGTCATGGAAATACTATTTACCTAAATAAAGCTGGACTTCTTTGAAAATTAAATCTATAATTCAAATATTGTAAGTTCATTTGGGTTTATTCCCCAACTCCATCCTCAAATCCAGTAATAAGTCTAAACCATACTAAATAGGTAAAATCTAGCCTTAATGGTTTTCATTTATCTTCATTTCTCATGACCAAAACTGATGTATATGAATAGGATTTTAATGTCAAGTTACCTTGACATTAATAAAAGGAGATAAGTAAAAGGGAATACCCAGCACTCAGCACACTCCACACTTTCTCTGTTACATCCTCTCCTGCCCTGTTAGTAGATTTCTGAATTTATTTTTAAAAATTCCACTTGAGGCACAAGACTGAATTTGGGACAAAAGGCCCAAAAGAAGGCTTAAATGGCTAAGATGCACTATGGTGAATATAAATATGGACGGACCTAGATCCCAAATCTTGGCTCTGCCACTTAATGACTGTGATACTGTGCAAGTCTCTTAACATCTCTAGATCCTGGTATCCACAGCTACTAAACAGATATATTATTATCTACTTCACAAGAATGAAGGGGATAGAAAGAGACCATTTGTACATACACTTGCCACAGATCTGACCACAAAGTATTTCACTTAACACACTTATAATGCTTCCTAGTTGCCAGGTGCTATTATAAGTTAAATAAGTTTAAAGACTGGTATTTTAACTGTAGGTAGCTGGCTCCAAAGCCAAGAGCCTAAACTACAATGCTGAGCACTTTCAATATGTACTCAAATTGAGGATTCATGAATAGTAATGATTATTGCTGCAATTAAGGTTGTATTGGTTAGCTACTGCTATATAACAAAACACCCTAAGAGTAATGGCTTAAAACAATACTAATTTAATATTTTCTACTAGTCTATAGATCAGCTGGCTAGTTCTATTGATCTGGCTCATACTTAGCTAATCTTGGCTAGACCCCCTTGTAAATCTGTAGATAGCTGGCAGGTTGGCTAGAGGCCAACTGGTCTTGGATGGCCTCAAATTACCTGAATCTTTTATACCTGTCCTTTATAGCTTTTTCGTGGGCTAGCCTGGTCATGTTCTCATGATTATGGCAATGAAGCAATAGCTGCAAGAGACCGTGTCCAGACTGCATACTTTGCACCACATTTGCTAATATCCCATTAGGGCAAAGCAAGTCATATGGCTGACCACAGAGTCCAGAGTTGGGTCAAAATATCCCTTCTACAGTAGGGAGAGTGAAAATTTGGGGGCTATGAATACAATAAATCTGCAGAAATACTCAGAATTCTAGGAGTAGCATAATTAAGCCTGAAAAATGAACTCTTTCAACAAATAGGTATCAAAAATGTACATGAACCCATGAGGAATTAACATGCCTAAAGTCACTTTAAAAATGAATGGTTAATAAGATATAATACAAGTTAAATTATTAACATTTGATTAGGGATTTAACATTTCTAAGTGATACCATATGTATTCTTACATTTAAACCTTACAATACACCACAGAGATGATAGGGCAGCAAGACCTTCAGGAGCCAACTTACCTTTAATTATTTTTACAACATGGATCATGCTAGTGAAAACTGGCAAATTCTGTAATACTATACCTTATAAAGTGAGAACAAACTAGTTATAATGAGAATCAATCTTGCTGACCATAATGATAGTGGTGATTCAATTTATAAAATTCAATTCAATTTATAAAATATCCCATCAAAATTAACAATTTAGATCTCGCATTCCAGGATTAAAAACCAAGATATGGTTACTATATCTTTAGGGTACTAAGTAAATGTTTTTGCTGTTAACATCAGTATAGCTCTAAAACATAGAACATTTTTTATGTAGATGACGTTTGCAGACAAGAGTATCTTTCATAGTACTGCTCTACTATAACAAAAGAAGATATAATATGTATTACTCTGAGCAAGAGGAAGATTCTTCAACAAGAAATATTTGAATATGTGGTATAGACACCACTTATAAGCTGTGTAACCTTGGATAAACTACTTATCCTCTCTGTACCTCAGTTTTCTCATCTGTAAAATGGAAATAATAAAAGTTCTTGTGCTATTATGAGAACCGAATGGTTTAATGTGTATTGTAAAGTACCTACAATAGCACCCGGGACATAGTAAATACTCAATAATAGTTATGAGTTTTTATAATCAGCATTATTAAAGCAAGATAGTTTATGACAAGGTTTGACTCTGCTGACTGCTCTTAACACATTCCCTTCAATTAAGTAAATTATATGTAGTTTAAACTAACCAAATTGTATTTGCATTTTGCAGAATCTAAAGCCTCCAATTTAGGAAATGTTCAGATGAGAGTCTTTCATTTGCAGACAGTGACATCTTTTGTGGAGGCACAATATCACAGCCCAGCTTTAAGGGACACTATATAACCAAACAAAAGGAAAAAGGAAGCAGAGTTTCAGGGAAGTGAGTATGAAATCAGGGAATTTCTGGATATTGTATAAATGCCTAGGGCTACCTACATACAATAGGCTAAGATGGAACAGGAGTTAAGGGTAACAGAGTTGAGAAAGGTGGTGTAAGGTTGTTGAGAAAGGTTTAAGGGGAGATTGCAAAGTCCAGGAAGCACATAGTTCCTGCAGTGTCGCCCTGAACCATTCAGTTAGGCACCCTTTCAACACACTTCTTCCCAGAATTTTTCAACCCAATCTACTGGAGGATTTTCTCCAGCTAAATAAATCCTTAGATCCTTATGGAAAATAATATTTGCTTTATAATAAACTTTGCTAGAATGCATTTGTAGAGTATAAGGAAAGAGGCCTACATACTTTTCTAAGGATGTGAAGAATGATAGCACTACAGAAACTCTTCAGCATAGATTACACCAAAGAACAAAAATAGTCTGAGAATTAGTATGGCACCACCTATTTGCTTAAAACATAGGAGTAAACTTGTCAGCAATTAAGAAAAAGCACTAATGAAATGAAACTTGGCTTTAAGCATTTACTACTTGAAAAATACTCTCAAGATCACCTAGAACTCAGCAGTTACGTGTTGGAACGTTTCCATTCACACCTAAAAGGACTGCAAAAGACACCCAGCCTTCAGCTAATGGTTACTTAGTACATGGAGCCTCTCACCAATATGTCTTGTTTTTAAGAGGACTAGTCCAATTTGGTGATAGTCTGAAATACAAAACATTTTTTATTTAATTGTTTTAGAGGAACATATGCTAAGACAGAGCAAAATGTGCTTTTCCCAGCAGTGGATGTGATACCTACTTTAATTAAGCATAATTTGTAATTAGTCTATTGTTTATATGCAAAGGCATTAAATGGATGTCACTGGAAGTATCCTTTAAAACTCGGTTCTTTCAAGTAATCTCAATGTTCCTCTCTGGGATCTATTTTTACATACTCATTTGCATAGAGTTCTGAGTGCTGGTGTTGTTTGGTGGGTTGATCCTTTTTTGGTATGCTTTGGTAGGAAAGCAAAAGCAAACATAAGCTTAGCCCATGTCTGGTTTATTCCTTCCCAGCGGTATGTGAATTGATGAGATTTTACCTTCCTAACAGGCCTCTGACAGGGACACACTGGTATGGTTCTGAACACAGGCAGGACACAGAAAGTAGAGAGAAGAAAGAGAATTACCAGAGGATGGAAGGGCAAGAGCAACCAACACGGAGTGTTCCTAGGGGCTCCAGCTTGGAGTTGAGTCCCTCATCTCTGGAAGAAAATCTCCAGGCTCCAAACACATAGGAACCATTTCAGTCATTTATTTATAATTCAAGAAGCATTTGTAGAAAACCTAATATTCACCAGGTATTGCACTAAGCCCAAGAACCTACACCAAGAGCAGTATTCTTGTCACCCCTGTCTTCTGGGGGCCACAACATAGTGAGAAATATAAACACAAACCAATAATGACACTTTGAATAGGTGAAGTGATGCTAGATGCCATAGCAAACCAACCCCCCCATCTGTTCTTAATACAACAGCTGTTCATTTCTTGCTCACGTAACAATATGATACAGGCACTTCCAGTTAGTTGGCTGTTCTCTGCCAAAGGGTAACTCAGAGACCTACGTACATCCATTCCATCTTATGGCTTCAGCATCTTCAACATTTGGTTATCAAAGTTACACTGAGAACACACATATTGCCAGTAACAGGAATGAAAAAATGATTATCACCACAGATCCTACAAGCATCAAACAGATAATAAATGAATATTATGAAAAACTTTATGCCAACTAATTCTACAACTTAGATGAAATGAACAAATTCTGGAAAAATACACCTTACCAATTCTGGGGCAAAATGAAGTAAAAAAAAAAAAAAAAAAAAAAACCACAATATCCCGATAGCTATTAACTATATTGAACTGATTTAAAACCTTCCCACAAACAAAATTCCAGGCCCTGATGGTTTTGCTGGTGAATTCTATCAAATGTTTAAAGAAGAAATAATGCTAGTCTTCCACAAACTTTTAGAAAACAGAGGAGGGAATACTTCCTAATTCATTTTATGAGTATTCATTTTAATATTAAAATTAAATAAAGACATTATAACAAAAGAAAATCATAAAAATTTCCCTGGGCATCATCTCCATTCCAGCCAGCTATGAGGGGAAAGGAGCATAGATGATTTCATATGAAGTTGTTTTATGGGCCAGGCCTGTATACGGAATACACTATGTCCACTCACATTCCATTAGATAGGACTCAGTAATGTAGCTATACCTAATGGCAAAAGAAGTAGGGAAATTAAGTCTAAGCCATGTGTCCTCAAGAAGAAATGAAACTAAATCTGGTGATGCTAACAATACAGTGTGACAAATGTTGTAAAGGAAACACATACAGAGTGCTGGTGAAGCATAAAGAAAAGGCTGTGACTGGGAACACGAATGAATGAATGAGCCAGCAGTTAGCTAATGATATAAATAGGCTCCCTAAAAATTGCCCCTGCTTAGTTCCAGATGAAGTAGTAACTGTACCAATGGGAATAATGATTTACAAATCACTAATGGGCCCTGTTTCAGTGTTGACTTGTGGCTAAAACACTGGGTGTGCGTTTGCTTTCTGTGGGACTTGGCAGCGAGCCTGGCCTAGAATTAAATGTAGCAGTTCTACGTTAAGTTGGTGGTATTCTTCTGTAGGCATTTAGCCTGCCGCCCCCCAAATTCGCTTCCCTTTTTGTTTCTTTGAGAGCCTGGGGTGCGTAGGGGTAAGTCCAGAAATCCATCCTGGTTGAATTTTATGACAAACACTGTGTGGTCTCCCTGCATACATAAAAAAGATGGTAAACTTGTTTTAAAAGATAGGAAACTTGTCTCATTTAAATATAGGCCACATGCCTGCCCTGCTTGTTAAACTCTGCCGTTTTCTGTAGATCTGTTTTTCCTTATTTGCACTCCCCATCCTACTAGTTTTCTTGCTTCATCTCCTGACCCACCACAAAATGCCCTGTTTCCCTCTGAAGAGCTGAAGGAAAGGTAGGCTGTTGAGGTTTCTGAGCATGGTTCAAATCCAATTGTCATCCTGAAAATCAAGATAAGGGTTTCCTCCAAACACCAGCAGCACCATTTGCAGAGGAGGGATGTTACCATTGTAAAGCAACCTGAAGAACCTGGCTGTTGAACTGAAATGGAGTGCAATGACATTTCCCTTGTCCTCACCCCTCCTTTATAATTTCTTCAGTCACCTGACTGCATCTGCAAGCATAATGAGTGAGGATTTCCTCCTGGTCTTCCCATCCACCACCATCACTACCCTGAATCTCTAGGTCACACGGCTTCCCTGAGACCTGGCAGCCACTCCAACTATAGAGAAGAATCACAGAGGGTCTTTATAAAGCACTCCGAGGAACCCTGTATGGTGGCAGAAAAATGTCCTTCCAGCCACCAGTTACGTCTCATCCTGGTGCTGAGTCTGCCTCCATAAAATACCCTATGTTCAAAACCAACACCTTAGCACTGAACTTGTATTTTCATTATTCCTAATGTATACTAGGTTCCTTTCTACACCTAAATTTTAAGTTCCTCGGGGCAAGTCATGTCTAATGCTGCTTTGGCACTCCCACAGCTCCGCACAAAGATTTGCACATAATAGAGTCTCAATAAATATACAGTGATTTGATTTAGGTTAACCAAGGGTAAACATACATAACTATATTTATATACATTTACATGTAAATATATATAATATATAAAAATATATGTTATATATACATATAAATATATATATATAAACTACACACAAGGTAAATATCTCTGTGAAAAATAATACTTATGTAACCCTACTGTATCATTAAACCTGCCTTTGAATGGTGTTTCTTATTTCATTATATGGATTGGGACTGATAATGAGAAGATGTAGAGGAAAACAGTATTGAAAAGGGGTGAGCCACTGATATATCGGCACCCACACGAAAGAAAGGCAATAGCAAAGAAATGACACCTGGGACTTCAGAAGCTAGAAGAAGTTTTACAGCTTCTGCCCAAGTCTTGGGGGATATTTTCTCTTGGAACCCAACCATCATGCTGTGATAAAAGCTCCAGCAAAAAGGTCCTATGGAGAAGAACCAAGACTCCGGTTGACAGCCCTGGCTAAGCACCAACTTGCTCATGGGAGTGAGCCATTTCAGAAGCATATCTTCTGATCTCAATCAGGCCAACCTAGATGGCACTATGCAGGTCAGAGACAAGCTAGCCTCAGTGAGCCCAGCCCAAATGACTGACTTGTGGGTAAAAATAAGTGATTGTTGTTTTAAGCCACTAGGAATTGGGGAAAGCTATTATTATACAGCAAATACATAACCATAATATATGTGTAGAAATCAACTGCCTCTCCTCACACAATTTACACACATACCACTGACACTACACAGGAATTTCTGCTAATGTAATTATTCTGGATGTGTGTGTGTGTGTGTGTGTGTGTGTGTGTGTGTATCAGCATTGTGCCATGGATTCCCACTGTATATCAGATATGATAAGCAAGCCTTCTGAAGACTGCCATAAGGAACCCATATGGAGTGGGTTTCAGTCCCAAGATTCTGTGCATGCTAATATATTAATTGGATGATATAATCAATGCCTCAATGTGGTACCTAAATGACTCATTCCTGTTAAAAGGCTGGGCTTCTTAAAAAGTCAAGCTAATGAGAATGTCAGGCACAGTAGAATCTGTAGAGAAGATGTAGTTCATCGAGAAATTTCCAATTTCAGGGCATGAGCAGCTTTCTTTTGGATCTATACTTAAAGCTGACTCTAGACCCTAGATTATAAGCCAAATAATCTATCCTGCAGCTAAATATTAACCTCCCTTACCTTATACTCAGGGGAAGACTGAGATTTCCTAATGATAAGGAGATAGGGCAGAAGGATGGGGCAATGAGGGTAACAGATATTCATATTTATTTCTCCTTTAGACCAATGCTTCTGGAACTTTAATGTACATACAAATCACCTGAGAGTATTGTTAAAATGCAAACTCTGACTCATTTGGTCTGAGATGGAGCCTAAGCTTTTATATTTGTAATGAAATCCTGGTTTGTGGTCAATGCTGCTATTCTATGGACCACACCTTAAACAATAAAAATTTGGCCACCAGTGTTAGCAGTAAGACTTCAGTACCTCCTGTAATTCTTGTGAAGCCTAAGCCTGGCAAAATAGTATCATCAGCTCATCACCACCCTCCCCATCACCACCACCATTTCCACTGGCACCACCATCACCTCTATGAGCACTACCATCTCCCTCACCACCACCACCACTTCTGATAACACCACTGCATCCATCACCTCCACTACCACAATCTCCATCAGAACTATTGCTAACACCACTACCATCTCTTGCACCTCAACACTGCCCATTATAGACTATCAGAATTACACAAATGCCAGATCATATACTATCCAAATAGAGTCTTCCTGGGCATCCAAGAGATGATTCAACCAACAGATAAGGGCACTGAAATCAAAGACTGTAATCTCCAACCAAACAATAACCATGATACGAACTGAAGATTGGTAGTTCATCAGGCACAGTCATAACAGCAGGAAATACCAGCACCTTCTGAAATGTGGAGGTCCATCTGATCAAAGCAGCTCAAAGATCCAAGAACAAGACAAATCCTAATGAAAATAACATGGTTGTCATGACACATTTACCAAAATAGCCACCTCCATGTAGCACATTTTGGACTTGCAGAAGAGTTTGTATATTTGGAAGGGCAAAAAAAATGTAAGTAGGTGGACTTAGCTTACAGCTGAAATAGGTACCTCCTGTGTTACATAAAATTAAAAACAGAAAACTGGGGTCTCTATCCTAATCATTCTTTCTTCCCTAAGAGGTCCCTAGGATGAGCTGCCAAGTGTGCTTAATGTCTGTGTCCACCAAACTCTAATCCCTGGTGAATATAATTTTCATTCTAGAAATGAGAAATCTGCCCAAGCAGTAGCAGCATAAAGTTCAAAAACATCTGTACGGCTAGGTAAAGATGATCTGTATACATGATGTGGGCAGCGGTGATTTCCTCTACACTAAGCTTCCGAAACGAGAGAAGCTGGGAAGGCAGCAACCCAGCTCAGCCGATGTGAACCTTCTGGGGTTTCAGAAGTGATTACAACCAAGTTCTCTAATTGCTTGTGTGTTTTATTAAGTAGATCCCATTTGAGTCTAAAATCACATGCGATGTTTAAATGTTATTTCTGTAAACTATACAAAACTATAATTTTCCAGTAAAGAAAAAAAAAGATGCTGTCAAATAAGAAGAGATATGAAATGAGATTGTTTTCCTTATTTGCGAGACAGATGTTATTTTTGGCTCTTCTATATAATGCATTCCATATTATAGTTTCTTTCTGACCAAACACTAGGAATAGCACATGCTTGCACACAGTGAACCAAAACTATTATCAGGAAAACTTTTTATTAACACTGACAACTTTTCAGGTCCCCAGTGCAGAAACCTCAAGCTTTCGGCTGCAAACAGAGCCCATTATGCCAAGGTAGGATTTTTTTCATCCATCTGACATATTCCTCCAACAGAAATAAAGCTGTACATTTCCTTCAGAATCTGCCCCTGAGGGTTGGTTGGCAAATGATTTTTTTTCTCTTATCTTTCCTGTGAAGCTCTTGTTATCTATGCTGACAGATTTCATAAGATTTTTATCATTTTCTTTAGAAAAATGTGAAAGGGGAAGACAGTAAGGATGGCATAAACTTACACAGAAAAAAGAATCCATCATACCAAATGGGTATTTTACTTGTATTCATCCCCAAAAAGTTTGGTGCTGTACAAATATCAGCTGAAACTAATTAGCCCCAGGATAAAAATCTCAATACTGAACTGGGATGACAAGAATGCAACCAGAAATGAATAAAATGTACTGGTTGGAAGTAGACGGAGGTTTTGCCAACTAATGTGTGCAGAGGGAGAAACAAATGGTTATTATTAGGCTGATTTAATTTTCAGTTGGAGGTTCTTCTTCATGATGGAGAAGCTGATGTTCATTTAAATAATTTGACCTCACCCCAATTGCTAACACTTTCTGGGCTTGCCAAGGTATTTATTTTGCAGTTTTTAAAGATGGTGTCTGCCCTTCAGCAGCCTGGGGGCACCACCAGCTAAGATAAAGAACAAACAAATATTACTTAAAGACACAAGAGCCTGTATACATGGAATATACAGACACCCTCTATAAAGTCTGTTCTTCACTGTTGCTGACATTGGTGTAAGGAAGAGTTTACACTTGTGGCACATGGGAGTTAGAGGAGACACATGCTTCCCTGTTTCAAAGAAAAATGTGTGTCAAGGTGACTGGGTTAAGCATCTGCATTGGCTCAAGTCAGGATCTTGGGGTCCTGGGATCAAGTCCCTCATTAAGCTCCCTGCTCACTGGGGAGTCTGCTTCTCCCTCTGCCCCTCCCCCTACCTGTGGTCTCTCTTTCTCAAATAAATAAATTAAATCTTTAAAAGAAAAAAAGAAAAATGTGTGAAAGTTTGGGGAGATTTCTGGGACCACATCTGGGTCCCTTTTTCCCAGAGGTAAAGTGGGGGTGGTAAGAACTCAATAGGAAGACATTCTCTCCCAAATTTACTGGGAGCATGGTTAATAGTCATGGGAATTAGTCAAGAGTCAAGATTATTTCCCTTCAGTCTCCCTACACCTTGGAGTCCAACACCCAGCCCCTTCCAGCACAAGAGTGGTCACCCTAGAGCAGGGTAGAGTAGGGGTACTGACCTCCTCCCAAAAAACCCTGGTAGGAGTGGAATCTCTGTGTTCTGCCAGGATGTTAGGGAGGCTCTTTCATTTTGAGGAGGCCAGTCTGCCCCACTGTAGGTCAGGCCCATCCATTGCCCTCAGCCTACTCAAGAGGTCATTTACAGCTTCAGTAGACAGTTCTCAAGCATACCAAAGGCTTCCTCCCTCAAATACATGTATCTTTCTTTACATGTATAATGTATATAATTTTCTCTGGACTCAAGAGCATGCTTAGCCCCTGCAACCAACAAGGCACAGAAGTTGGTGAAGAAACACCTCAGCTTTCCGGTTCATTGGTGAGACAATTATTAGTTAAATGCCACTCACCCTCTCAGAAGGTCTGCGACAGGATTAGCTGCCCACAGAAGTGATGTACCCATTAGTATCTCTTTGAGTTGCTTTCCTCCATTTTTTTGGTCTCTGTTCCCACATCATTACCCTCTTGGGTAAACTAACCTTGCAGTAAACTAATATCCGTACCTTGTAGTAAACTAACATCCAAATCCCCATTTCAGAATCTGTTTTTGGAGGGGAATATGAACCAAGACACCTGTCTAAGCAACTCCATGTTATTTAAAGCTACTCAGGGTGAAAGTGTGGTATCCAACTCACACTCAACCACACAGTAAAATATCTCACAAATAACAGCATCATCATGGCCTCTGAAGATCTGAGAGGACACCTCTAGGCATAATGCTGACTTCCAAGGATTGGAAGCATGTATTCCTAAAACAAGTATTTACTGAGGGCATTGTAAATTGGCCTACACCACTTTGTATGCACAACTATTAGATTATTTTTGGTAGCTTTCAATAGGAAAAGGAGAATTAGTTGTTCTCCCAATCTTTCTAACAGGTCTTGTGAACTAAAAGCTCAGACCAAATTCAACCACACACATAGACATAGACATTTATTTGCAACCAGGCAGAAAACAGCCAAACAACCTGTTCTGTAAACTCAAAGATTTCTGTCCTTTTCAGAGCACTGCCCACACCTGGCAAGAAACATTCACCTCAGATTAACAGGATGACACAGTTAACTTCTATTGGAGTGAGGCAGCCAAGAACCCAGGAACCAGAGGCTGGACACAGAAGTCTACAGGAGAACATAATTAAGGTGTACTGAGACTGGCTCACTGAGGCTCCCACCTACTGATTAGCGCCAATTGTACACATCTCTTCCCAATCTCCTGTTCAACGGCATCATGCTGGTACTGGGACCATGGTGGGAGTATTTACACCATAATATCAGCAAACACTATACATTTCCCCAAATAGCCTGTTTAACATTTACCACTACACCAATGACACCATCCATGAGACCTTACTAATTTCTCAGAGCCTATTTAGACAAGAATAGGAAATACCTGGAAAAAAGTTTACATCCAGCCACTTATCTTGAATACCACTATCTTTATTAACATTCATTATGCAATTAGTAATGTTTCTAATATTGAAAGAAAATGGCTTATTGAAGATATCTTTGAAGCATGACTTTTCTGATTAAATACAAGCTGACTACTCCTGAGGTATATATTCCTGATCAGATCAACAGATCATCTCTAGATTATAGCTTAAAGCAACACTGAAATAATACCATACTACTGATGCTGAAATAGTTGAAAGTAAGTTTTAGACATCATACTAGGGGGCTTATTATGTGCCAGGTCCTTAGCAAAGCAAAGCCCCCAAACCTCAACCTAGAAACTTCCTGAGAAGTCATTCATCCAACAAATATGTTTTGAGGAATTACTATTAGTATCTATAGAAAGTGCTGTGGGAAATCCAAAGATGAGAAAACAAAGGGTCCTGTCCTGTTAATATTTATTTCCTGTAAGGGACTTATAAAGTCCCTCAAGAATAATGACACACCCAACCCAACCCCCACAAAAACTCCTCTAATCCATATGCTAGAGGCTGTGGTATAAGAACAGAGAGTGCAGAAGGAGTTGGGCTCCAAAGGCAGCTCTACCCCCGTGGAGTTCAAAGAGCAAATCAGATCATGGTGAACAGTGGGAAGGAAATGATAGGTGGGAAGAGAGAGTGGTAGCTGAAGAGGAGCTATCACTAGGTTAATGAAGATTATGAAGTGGCTTATGAATTATACGATCTGAAGACTTAAACCCTCAGGTCAAACATAAGTTCCAACATTGCTTTCCCCAAGTTCTTCAAATTGCTACCTTCAAATCAAGAAAAGCATCAGATGCGATGAGTAGGGTTGGGGGACAGGGCTTCCAGATGGTCTAAGTGGGCAGGCATATTGGCCTACAGTTCCATGTAAAGGGAAAGCATATGTAAAATGCAGAGACATCAAATTTGGGGGATTTTGAGAACACTAGGTAAGAGAATGTCTTGCATTTTGAGTTCTGGTCTGTTTTGTTACTGAATAGCTTTACAACCTTGGGCAAGTCATTAAAATTATATGGATCTCAGGTTCTTTATATATGAAATGGGTATATTGGACTTTGTCAGTTCTCACTCAGATACCTATTCTTCCCATTTTCCATGTCAGAGGAACTCCTCTTTACTTCTGGAAAGCAATGTACCCAGGTGAAGTACTGGTGACTTCCCTGAGCAGCAGCCCCAGTCTAACTCTCTTGCTTCTGGACTTTTTAACTGGAATTCAGCAAAGCCTTATTTGGTGAAGCCACTGCATTTATGCTTCTGTTACAGATAACCAAATGCAAACCCAATTCTTGCAGCATGTATCAGTAAGTCTAAGAGAATATACCTCTATAGGAGCAACACATCAGATTGGGGATGGGGTCTGCCACCATTCTTACTGTTTTAATCACAGATATTATGAAAAGTAAAGTGAAACAAAAACCATTTAATTGATAGGAATAGGGCAGCCCCAGTGGCCTAGTGGTTTAGTGCTGCCTTTGGCCAGGGGTGTGATCCTGGGGACCCAGGATCGAGTCCTGCATAGGGCTCCCTGCATGGAGCCTGCTTCTCCCTCTGCCTGTGTCTCTGCCTCTCTCTCTCTCTCTCTCCCTCTCTCTCTCTCTGTGCCTGTCATGAGTAAACAAATAAAAAATATTTTAAAAAATAATAATTGATAGGAATATTCATGAGATGAAAATCAAAAAGCTCTCTGTGGGGAGCATGGGTTTAAAGTGGTTAAGGACAGGGCAGCCCAGGTGGCTCAGCAGTTTAGCACCACCTTCGGCCCACGGTGTGATCCTGGAGACCAAGTCCAATGTCAGGCTCCCTGAATGAAACTTGCTTCTCAGTGGACACTTGACGGGATGAGCACTCGGTGTTTTTCTGTATGTTGGTAAATTGAACACCAATAAAAATTAATTTAAAAATCCAAAAAAAACCCAAAAAAAAACAAAAAACAAAACAAAAAAAAAAAATAAAAGTTCTGGGTGTAGTTAGAAAAAAAAAAAAAAAAAGAAACTTGCTTCTCCCTCTGCCTGTGTCTCTGCCTCTCTGCGTCTTATGAATGGGATGGGATGGGATGGGATGGGATGGGATGGGATGGGATGGAAAGGAGAGGAGAGGAGAGGAGAGGAGAGGAGAGGAGAGGAGAGGAGAGGAGAGGAGAGGAGAGGAAAGGAAAGGAAAGGAAAGGAAAGGAAAGGAAAGGAAAGGAAAGGAAAGGAAAGGAGTTAAGGACAGTGACTATGAAGATATCTCAGATTCCTTTTAGATCCAGGAATTCTACATTCAAATCATTTTGTCTAATTAGTTATTGGCCTCTTGGATATAGTAGAAATATAAAATCACGATACACAGGATTAATAAGCTGGATGGAGAAGGAAGTGATTAGAATTTAGGGTATCATCCTAGCTCAGTGGGTTCCAAAGTAGAAAGCACAACATATTTCAGTGGAGCTACAAAGGGCTGGGAATGTGGCAACATGCAACAGTGACTTTTGCAAATTTTCCAAGGACCAGCTATTTTTTAGCATAAAGTGCAAGTGAGAAATAAGGTATATAGGATCAAAAGAAAAGCAGCAGTGCCAACCTCACCTAAACAGTTTAGCCACATGAGCAGGGCTTCAGAGATTCTAAAGTAATTGCAATTCCTCTCTCAGACTTCACTCACAAAAAAAGGATTTCTTCCCCAAGAAAGAAACCATGGGTTTATAAGTACCAGATTTTCGACAGTATATTCAGCAATCATTCAGATAGCTAGGATTTCACACAATCCCTCGTGTGTACAATTCTAGAGGCTACATTCAAATTTCCTAACATGTCATCCGTACCTAGTTTCATTTTTTTAACTTTGGCATATTTATGCAGGCATTTATATTTTTTTTAATTTTTAGTACCTAGCTTCTTAATTTCAAGGATTAGTTCATTTTTTCTCATTTTTCCTAGTAAGTACAATCATGATAACAAATATTTCTCTGAGTACTTCTTGGCCATAACAATGCCTTTAATGCACTGTACTTTTATTATACTGCATTCCTAAATAGTTTTTTATTTCTTCTTTAATGCAGATGTTACAAAGATGCTGGCTTTTTTTTCTTCAAGGAGTACAATTTTCAATTTTAAGAAGTATAGTTAGTTTTTCATTTGAGGGAGGTGGTTTTGTTTTTTCCTTCTCAGTTTCTAATTTAAATGTATCATGGTTAATGTGGCCTATGTGATTTCAATTTAATTTGTAAACATTTTCTAATACATGATCAATTTTTTTGACTGCTTAATGTGCTTTTGAAAAAAATGAATGCTGTTCACTGGCTACATGCATATATATAAAATTCATTGTTCTAATCAAATCTTTTACATCCTTATGTTTAGCATATTTGATTTATGGATTTCCAAAAATCATTAAAGTCCATTGTGATTGTCGATCTACTTATCTGGTATTTCCTATTTCCTTTTGCTTTATATATTTAAGAACTATGTTGTCAGGATTACAAAGGTTTGCTTGATAACTTTTATTATCCTGAAGTGCTCTTCAGTCATTTTAATAATACCTACCTTGAATTTTCTTCTGATATTAGTATTGCCAGTATTCCCTCATTTTCCTTTTACATTTTTTCTTAATCATTTCATTTCAACCTTCGTGTATCTTCAGCCTGCTTGTGGGAGACAGTAAGACATGTTGTTCTGTGCAGTGTGACCTCTAGCCTGTCTTCTGTGATCTGGATGAGGAACAGAGTATGCTATCCCTTTCAGGGCAGGCCTTAGTCATCTCCTGATGTAGGGGCTCATTATTTCACCTGGGTGTCAGCCACCAAAGGCTCCACCCAACTTCACTGATCTTTCCTGCCTAAGGGAACAGACATATTGGTTGCTCTTTGCCTGGGAATGGTAGAGGCAGAAGACGGGGAGAGTGCAGATGGTCAACAGACCTGACTGCTTCTGCTACAGAATGCCAATTAATCACTCTAACGGTTGCCACAGGGAACTTCTTACCACACCTCTGAAAGTTACCAATCTTTTGGTTAGACACATCCTTGGGGCCATACCCACCTTTGCAAGAGTTTGCTCCTGCGTGGGTTTTGGACTGTGATTTTGTTCTTCAAACTAATTACAACTATCTTCCAGCTTTCTGAAATTCATCAAATGATTTTGGCCAACTGTTTGGGGGAATAATTTTAAGCAGAAGATTTTTGCCATTTCTGGGGATTTTTTTGTGGGAGGGAAGGCTACAAGGATTTCCATAATACTTGTTCTGTATTTCCCATTATTTCTTTAGGCCAAATTATCAAAAATAGGACTCTGAGGCAAAGCATATGAAAATTTTTAGGAATCCTGATAATATTGCCAAATTGCTTTCTATAAGAACTATAATAATTTATACCACCAATAGCAGTTCCTTCATTCAAAATTTTGCTCATTATTCAGAAGAAAAAGATGTTTCAATCAAGTAGCATAACAGTTAAAGTTTTCAAATACTTTTATAAAAGTATAATTGACATACAATAAGCCACACATATTTAAAGTATATAATTTAATAAGTTTGACATATATATACACATATGTAGAGATCCGTGAAACCACCACCACAATTAAGAGAGTAAACATATCCAACAATGCCCTAAGTTTCCTGATATTCCTTAGCAATCTCTCTTTCCTACTCCTGCCTGCCACACTCTCCCATCCCCAGGTAAACACTGATCTGACTTCTATCAATCACCATTGATTAACTTGCATTTTCTAGAATCATACACACACACGGGCGCACGTGCGTGTCTTTCTCTGGTCTTTCACTCAGAATAATTATTTTGAGATTCATCCGTATTACTTTATGTGTTTACCCCTCTATATATCCTCTTGAAGTTGCTCTACAGCTCACTGATATTCTGCTTATTTTTTAAAAATTTTCCTGTTTTATTTTTGACAATTTCTATTGTTAGGTCTTTAAATGTACTAATCTTTTCCTCTGCAATGTATAATATGTTATTAATCCCATCCAATGTATTTGTCGTCTCATACATTGTAGCTTTCACATGTAGAAGCCTGATTTGATTTTCTTTAAGATCTCTTCCATATCTCCATTTTACTTTTGTATATATGGAATATAGTTATAATAATTGTTTTGAACGTCCTTATCTGAAAATTCCAACACCTGTGTTGATTCCAAGTCAGCTTGATCACTTTTTGCCTCTTTATGGTTTGTATTTTCCTACTTTTTTGCATGCTTGGTAATTTTTTATTGGATTCCAGTTGTGAATTTTACTTTGTTCAGTGTTGGATATTTTTATATTCTTACAAGTATTTTTGAGCTTTATTCAAGGATACAACTAAAGCTCAAGGAAACAATTTGGTCTTTTTGTTCCTGCTTGCAACACTTGTTAGGCTGAACCAGAGCAGTGTTTAACCTAGGGTTAATTATTTCCTACCAATGAAACAAGATTTATTCTGAGTATTCTACCCACTGCTACATGAACTCCAGTCTCCCGTGTGAGCACCAGAGATTATTTCTTCTAATGCTCTTGTCTAGTTCTTTCTGGTCTCAGTTTCTTCATATGTATGAGCTAGTATCTACTGTTCTTTCATATATTATATCTTTGTTCATTTTAGGTGGAAAGGTAAATCCGATCCCTTTTAATCCATCTTGACAGAAGCAAAACTAAACTTTTTTTTTAGGGTGAGAAGGCTTTTTTCAAATAATGTCACTATTTAACACAGATACAAAGCAAAGCTCTTGTGACCTAAAGTGAGGTAAAGGATTGATAGCCGGAGGAAACCTGCCTACACAACTTCTTCCTTGATGTTCTCAGAAGATAAAACTCTCTCCTGATCCTTAGAGCTTCACAAGGCCCAATTTAAAAACCACTAGCTCTGGCCAAACCCTTCCTTTTTATACTTGGTAAAACTGACACCCAGAATAGTTAAGTCACTTGCCTAAGGTCACATTGCTAAAACCTAGGTCACAGGATGAAAAGACAGCACATAAGTAAAGACTTCAAAAATGGTAGCAATTATTACTATGTTTGCCCTTGTATTTTCAAATTTCTAAATGGTAGCAATTATTACTATGTTTGCCCTTGTATTTTCAAATTTCTAAAAAAATGTATAATAGTGACCAGAGAAGAAAGACTATGGTGAGTTTAAGAAAGGATACAATTCAAAAGGGTCCTCTTGTAAATCAAGGTCGTTTCCTAAAGCCCCATCTCCTAGGGAAGATTCTCAATGCAATTCAGCTCAGCTCACCAATCTCTGGCAAAGGGAAGACTCCTGAAGACTAGAACCCAGAACCTTGAATCACAAGAAAGTGTTCTGACCAATGTACCCCATTACCTCCTTTCCATTGGTAATATCCCAGAATCCACTGAAACCCTTCTTTGTTATGCATCAAGTATTTTAAAAGAAATTATTGACCCAAAACAGTGTGTTTGTGGTTTTTGGCAAAATTCACTGTGAGTACAGAAATCTCAATCCCACAGTAAAAAAAAAAAAAAAAAAAAGTACAGATTTCCATTTTGCCTTGAACATCATGCAATGGAGTATGGTGAGATGGTGTTTAGAAAGCAAGCTAGAAGGCAGAGAGTTCATCAAATAGGAATGAAAGCTTTAAGCCTCCATTGAAAACAACAAAACAGGAAAGGTATAGGTGCCAGGATCATCTAACTTAGACAATGACATACTGGATGAGTCTCAATTTGCCACTCAATGAATTTCAAATTCCTTCTCTTTAAATAATATTCATAGAACCTGTCACAGCTTGCTTCCCAAAGAATCTAGAAGCTATAAGTGGATTTAAAAACAATTTGTAAATCACTTAGAGCTCCTTGGAGATAGGATGATATATAAATATGTGGTATACTATAATGTTAACCATACTTAAATATAGTTAGCCATACTTAAGTATGCTAACCATACTTAAATATTTACAGTATTACCATTGAGAGGGATTATCTGCAAAATTCTTAGAGTCTTCTCCAATTAATTTTCCAAATGACAGAGAAGTTAATGGAGTCTTGCTATATTGTAATCTTACTATAGCTCAGAAATTAAGACACATTTAGAATGTTTTTCGTATCAGTGAGAACTAAAAGAATTTCAACACAATATGACTAGTCCCACACCATATTACAGACCTCAGAGACAGCACCAGTAAGGGGAGTCAAGTATCTTTCTTGAGGATACAATCTTGTAACTCTGCCCAATATTAACAATTAGTTTGATTCATTTTGTGATATAATTGTTATTTTTGTTTTTTTTTTAATTGTTATTTTTGATACACATTTGTTTGCAAATTCAGTGTTCAGAAGATGGTTTATTTCACCTGAAATTCTGCCTTCAGTTTAGAATGACAAGATATCATTATATCTTGGTGACTTTATGGTGGTGACTTTATGATTTGAACTGCATGGCTGCTTTATGGCTGTACAGGTATGAATGAGCCCTGGAGAACTCTGCTGTGCAAAACCTGCTTCATCATGCATGGCTTTCCTATTCTTCTTTAATACTAGAAGAAAACTGTGAGTCAGGAGTAGGAATAAGGAAATATTAGGAAGCCAGGCAACAGAATTCCTATAAAGAATATGAAAATACAGATCATAATAGATCTGTTGTGGATTTTACATTCATGGATCTATATACAAAATGTTACATTTACCTACATAAACACATTACATTTACCCATAAAAAGTATTTAATACATAAACATTATCTGTGTATGTTTATTGAGCCCCAATTATTAGGTATAATAATAGGAACTTCATAAATTATTCAAATAAACTAATAAAGATATACTTACTATAATAGCTATACACTGTGGCAATTAAACTATAACAAACTCCTAATTTTTATTAGGACGAAGAAAGACTATTGTTAATTTTCATCCATTCAGAAATGGTCTGCCAATTTCAGAAGACTCCAAAAGAACCCATAACCTAGAGTCACAAGCATAATAACCATTAAGTGTGACCTAATCAGCATATATTAACTGGATTCCCTGTTACATATACCAGAAACAATATAATTCTAAAAATCCTGTTCTTGAAGGAAGTACAACTTTCACTATTTGCAGATGATGTGATTCTATATTTAGAAAACCCTAAAGACTTCACCAAAAAAAATAGTATAACTGATACATGAATTCAGTAAAGTCACAAGATACAAAATCAATACACAATATATACAATGAAATATTATACAGCCATAAAAGGATGACATTGTACCATCTGAGACAATATGGATGAACCCAGAGGGTATTAGGCTAAGTAAACTAAATCAGACTGAGAAAGATACCACTTGATTCCACTCATAAATGGAAAAAAATGAATAAACAAACTGAAAGCTGAATCATAACTATAAATACGGAAACAAATTGATGATTGCCAGAGGGGAGGAGTGTAGTGGGTTAGGCAAAATGAGAGTAGAGAAATGGAAGATACAGACTTCCAGTTAGGGAATAAGGAAACCACCAGAATAAAAAGCAGAACTTAAGGAATACAGTCAAAGATATTTAATAGTGACATAATGGGACAGATGGTAAACAGAGCATAACATATAAACCTGTCAAATTACTAAATTGTACGCCTGAAACTAATGTAACATTGTGTCAACTACACTAAAGTTAAAAAAATTAAAGTTAAAGAAAGCATATAAATCAATATACTGAAATCTGTTACATTTTCATACACTAATAATGAAGTACTAGAAAGAGAAATTAAGTAAACATTCCCTTTTACAATAACACCAAAAATAACAAAAAATACCTAGGAATAAACTTAACCAAGGAGTGAAAGACCTGTCCGCTGAAATCTACAAAATACTGATGAAAGTAACTAAAGACAACACAAACAAATGGTAAGATGTTCCATGCTGCCGACCTGGAAAGACAAATATTGTTAAAATCTCGTCTATACATCCAAATCAACCTACAGATTTAATGCATTCCCTATCAAAACACCAACAGCATTCTTCACAGAACCAGAACAAATCACCTTAAAATTTCTATGGATCCTCAAAACACCCCACAGAGCCAAAGCAATCTTGAAAAAGAACAAAACTGGCAGTATCACAATCCCAGACACAAAGAGAAGCTACCAAGCTGTAGTAATCAAAACAGTATGGTACTGGCACAGAAACAGACACATAGATCAATGGAACAGAGTAGACAGCCCAGAAAGGAACCCACAAAAATACGGTTAATTCATCTTTGAAAAGAGAGGCAAGAATATGCAATGGGAAAAAGTCTCTTCAACAAATGGTGATGGGAAAACTGGACAGCTCTGTGCAAAAATGAAACTGCACCACTTTCTTACCCCATATACAAAAATGAACTCAACATGGATTAAGGACCCAAATGTGAGACCTGAAACCATAAAAATTGTAGAAGACAGCATGAACAGTAATTTCTCTGGCATTGGTCATAGCAACAAAGACTTTTAGATAAGTCTCCTGAAGCAAAGCAAACAAAAGCAAAAATAAACTATTGAGACTTCATCAAAATAAACAGCTTCTACACAGCAAAGGAAACCATCAGCAAAACTAAACAACCACCTACTGAATGGCAGAAGATATTTGCAAATGACTTATCTGATAAAAGGTTAGTATCTAAAATATATAAAGAACTTACACAACTCAACATCCAGAAAACAACTAACCCAATTAAAAATGAGCAGAAGACATGAGCAGACAGTTCTCCAAAGAAGACATCCAGGTGGCCAACAGACACAGGACAAGATCCTCAACATCCCTCATCATCAGTGAAATGCAAATCAAAGCCACAATGAGGTATTACCTCACAGCTGTCAGAATGGCTAAAATCAATGACACAAGAAACAAGTGTTGGCGTGGATGTAGAGATAAAGGAACCCATGTGCACTGTTGGTGGGAATGCAGTCTGGTGGTGCAGCCACTGCGGAAAATAGCATTGAGGCTCCTCACAAAATTAAAAATAGAATTGCCATATGATCCAGTAATTCCACTACTGGGTATTTACCCAAAGAATCCACAAACACTACATCAAAAAGAGAGCAGCGTTACATACAATAGCCAAATTATGGAAGCAACCCAAGTGTCCATCAGTAGATGATGAATAAAGAACATGTGATACACATACACATACACACACACACAATGGAATACTCAACTATGAGAAAAAAGGAAATCTTACCATTTGCAACAGCATGGATGGATCTAGAGAATATAATGTTGAGGGAGTTAAGTCAGTCAGAGAAAAACGAATATCGTATTATTTCACTCATGTGAGGAATTTGCGAAACAAAGAGAACAAACAAAAAAAGAGACAAAAAAAAAAAAAAAAAAAAACCCAGACTCTTAAATACAGAGAACTAGTGGTTGCCAGAGGGGAGGTGGGTGGGAGGGTTCTCAAAGAGGTGAAGGGGATTAAGAGTACACTAACTGTGATGAGCACTGAGTAATGTATGGAATCACTATATTGTACAACTAATATAACTAATGTAACACTCTACATTAATTATACTGGATTTTAAATTTTTTTTAAAATCCTGTTCCTGAAACTCAAGCAAAGGCTCCTGTGTTTGCCTCGCCCAGGCTGTTACAGGTAAACTCCACTTTCTAAGAACAGCTACCATGAAATTTGGGGGGGGAGGGAGGATTTTTGTCTAAGAATCATAAGACCTGCTCTCCAGGCCCAGGTCTGTAACTAACAATCCCAGGGCACTAGTTCTAGTTCCTTCTCTCCGTCTCTTAACTGCTTAATCTGTAAAACTGCATAGTCGGGTTTAACAATCCATAAAGTCCCTTCAGGCTATGCATGAATTGACCTCGTTTTTGAATTTACTCACACTCCGTCAAATCAGTAAGGTCAATAAAATAGAAAATTAGGACCAAATGGCAAAAGGAAAAATATTCTAACAATAAGGGTTAACATAACCGCCAATTAAGTTTTATATCTGACTCTGAGCAATCACAGAAAAAAAATCACAAATGTAGGCTCCACGACTTTTCATTTTTAGAAAGGGAGAAACGTTCGCTTTTTTGAGGTACAACCTTCTGTGGTTATAATTCCTGCCATAGTTAAGAAGATAAACGGTGACCCTAGGTTCACAAGATCATCCGGCAAGCGAGGAACCTCTCCGTATAGCCTCCGTCTTTAGGTAAAAGATTAAGCATCTGAACGGCATTGTTCTTCATAGGGGGTGAGGTGACACCGTGAGGCGACACCGTGAGGCGACACCGTGAGGGGACTGGGTACCACACAGTCGACGGAATCAGAACACGGACGCGTTAAATGATTTTTCAGAGGCCACCCACCTCGCCACGCACAGCAGACAGATGAAGCCCCCAAGGGTTCCCGACCTGAGATCCGAGGCTGGTTTTAGGGTGGCAGACGGCGACGGAGGGGCAGCAGGGCCACGTGCGCAGAGCGGACCAGCGGTGCAACCGACGCAGCCGCCACGCAGCGGCGCACTGGCGGTGCCCGGGGCACGTGACGGCCCCAGTCACTCCGCACTAAGCTCAGGCTTAACCGGATGAGCACATGTGACGTTCACTTCCGGCTCTGCGCACAAGACCCCGCCAGTGACGTACCCACGCGGCGGCAGGATCCGCACGTCTGCAAGATGGCGCCCGCCTTGGCGGAGGCTCTGGTGGGAGACCCTGTAGGTCAGGGGCACGGGAGACGTCCGGCTCCTGGGGACAGGGCGGTCCCCAACCGTCCTCACACACAACCCACGCCTGTCATTTTGTTGCCCTGAGGACGTGCCTCCAGAGACGAGGTCACCCAACCAACGCCGACGGGGAACTACTAACAGTAAATGTTGACAACAATTTGTAGGAACGGTTCCGTCAACTTCCGGGTCTCAGGCTCCTCAGAGAATCAATACTCCCTGGTCTTTCCTCTTAACCGCGGCGACGGAAAAGTCTAAAAAAAGTGTGATGAAACACAGCTTCCGGGGAAAACATGGCATTCAGGCACACTACCCTGAAGAACTCTTTAAAAAAAAAAAAATCTCAAAATACCTTCCCTATCAGTGTCCTCCTTACCCCACCCAAGTTGTACCTTCCATGAGCCCCCAGGGTCACTATTTCTAGTAAGCATCCAAAATTCATCAATTACTTCTACGGTATCTGGATAGAGTTTTAGGAACAAAAGGAAACTCAAGAAAAATGTGTGGCCGCTAGAATAGCAATTATTCCACAAGTAGTCAATGTTAGCTCTGGGAATATGAATTAGTTATCCCAGCTCCTAAATTGGGGCTTTTTTCTTTTCATTAGTATTTATTAAACAAACTTTTATAAAGTGCAAAAGGCAAAAGGAAGCACACACAACCATACTCTAGCTCTGAAAATTTCTGTCTCCGAAGTGACACATATCCTTTTGGCCCACATTTCATTAGACATTTCAAGTTCACTGGCCATGACAAATTTCCATGGGATGGATTATCCTTCCAGGGAAAAATCATCAAAGGTTTGAGAACAGTAAGACAAGTCCTCCACAAAAACCCAGGATGAGCCTTGGTTTCACCCAGATTAGTTAAGGAGTTGGGACCCCAGAAGGTAACTAATCCAGTAAGAGGGAGGCAACCACAACTCCTTATTCCTCAACAAAAACTGCAGACACTCTGAAGATAGACACAACAGTGAGGAACACAGGGCAGAAGAGCTCTCTAAAAGCTTTTTGGAGAGAAAAATGCTTTTTCCATCCTAATTCAGGAACATACATACATGAGCCTCTGACACATGACCTAAAATTTTTCATACACACATATATTCAACCAGATGAGTGTAAGGCTGAGAATGAGACACATCACCATGATGGTGTCTGTGCTTGCTCTTCTCCAGTGTTCTAGATGCTAAAGCTGGAATGATCCTGTAAAAACAGAAAACTGGTCGTATTTGCCCGACTCTTCTTCAATTTTCCCATGCACAACTTTCTATTATTTAAAACACATCAATGGCTTCCCATTGATTTTATTCTCAAGACTACAGTTCAAACTCTGGTTTGAACAATTCCATACTCTGATCCAGGCACATCTTTCTGTTCTTTAGGATTATCATACTACTTCCATCCAGAGAGCCATTCTACATATTGTTCCCAGTGTCTGGAATGTTCTTCTCTACCCTTTTCACCCCGGTAAAATGACAATCTTTTGATTATGGCTTATTGCCATTGCCTTCAGAACACGTTGACTTCCTTCACTAAGTCAATCTCTCTAGATTATTTATTCAACAAATATATTTTGAATACCTTTAAGTGCTGGGCATTTGTACCATAAAGGGTACAAAACAATGGATATGGCAGGGAGGAACAATAAACAATAAATAGAAGTCCTGTCAGGTATGATAAGTATTATGAACTACAAATAAACAGGGTAAAGGGCAAAAGGAGAGGAGCACCATCTCAGATAAAGTGGTTGGAGAATACGTCTCTAGAGAGCAGATGCGTAACAGAGCCGCCAATGAAGTGAAAGGACCAAACATTGCCATCTGGAAGAAAAAAGTTCCAGGTAGAAGGAACAACAGGGCAAAGGTCCTAAAGGCAGAGTGTTGGAGGAACAGCAATAGGTTTATCATTTATTTGCATACCATCTAATCACTTATAGTTGCAATTTAAAACATTCATCTGTATTATCTGATTAATGCTCATTGTTCTTCTAGATTGTTCCTTCTAATGGCATCAGGCCAGGAACTGGGTCCATATTTTGCTCACCATTGAATGTTGAGTCTCCCATGTCCTGATGCCTAGCACATAGCAGATCCTTGATAAACATCTATAGAGTGAAGAAATGATGACTAAATGAATGAATGATGAAACAGATCCCCAGATGACCACATATAGTAGGTGTTATCTGTGTGCCACCCACATACTCTTAGGACTTACCTATAAATGCCAAGAGCTATTTACCCCAAAATCTCTGCCTGTGAAACTTTCCTTCTGACTAAGATGGCTTGTTTGGCCAATGAGTTTCAAGGAATTAATGTCCCTAGAAATAGCCCTCTAGCAATATCAATATAGTCAGATGATAAATATATCCCAGTGCCCTCATTCCTTGAATGAGATAACCCGTAGCAATGATTCTCAACCCCGGGAGATTGTGCCTCCAGGGAACATTGGCAATGTCTGCATTCCTTTTGGGTTGTTACAATAGGCAGAGGGGAAAAAAAAAAAAACAATAGGCAGAGGGATGCAACTTGTATCCAGTGAGTCGAGGCTAGAGATGCTGCTAAACATCTAACAACAAACAGGAGATCCCTCTGCAAAAAATAAAAAAAATTAAAAAAAATAAAATTATCCAGTCCTAAATGCCAATAGTGCTGACATGAGAAAGCCTGCTCCAAGGTGTCTATTCTATATGGTTTCCCAAGGTGCGCAGAAGAACCGAGCACTAATTGCTGGCAGTGGTAGCTGGTTTGATAACATACCATTTACTGGCTTCCTTCCCTTCCCTGTCTCACTTCCCTCATTTCCCTACTACATTTCCTGAGATCACCTTCCAAGTAAACCACTTGCCTTCAAATTCTCATTTCAAGGTGTGCTTCTACCCAAACCCAAACCACAAAACATCCATCAAACCTTATATTTCTCAGCAACCAGTCTCCCCTACCCTTCAGCTATGTCATAAAGCCATGGGGCTGGCCAAGGAAACTGGGAAGTAAGCACTGGCTTCTGAAAATGGCAGCATCTGGGCTGAAACTTTCAAGAAAATGCTACGCCACGACAGGGTCTGGTTTGGGAAAAGAAGTTCTTCCCACTCATACCTCCACAGAGTCACAGTTTGGATAGTTACTTGGCTTAAGATGATGAGTAGGAGAAAGGACGCAGGGACAGGCAACAAAAGACATGGCGTAAATCTTGCCTCTGTTGCTAACTGGATCCCTCCCCTAATTGAGTCCCTAATTTGTCTTGTACTCAGTTTTCCCATCTTAAAAGGACTTTATTGGGTTGGATGATCACTAAGGATTCTTTGAGCCCCCATATTTTACAATTTTAAGAAACTACCACATATACCATGTCCCCTCCACCATAACCCAAGAATTCTCTCTCTGCTCTGTTTGGAAGCTTGTTCCCCTCCAGCCAAAACATGGCCCTCCCAGAACAGTGCTCCATGTTCCAGGCATCATGCACCCAGATTCTTGCAGTTCAGTTCAGCTCTTAAAAATTAACATGTCTCCAGGCTTCATTTCCTTGAGGCAAAACAAGGCACAAAAAGAGACTGCTCACTTTCTCAAGGTTGCAGAGTTGAAAACTCAGCTGGGACACTTGAACAACTGGACAAGTGGTTGCACACTGAGTGGGAAGTTTCAAGTGCAAATGGGGAGAAAAAATTAAACCTCTTCCTCCCAATTAACAGAAATAGGGAATGAAATGTCCTGGTTGAGAATGACCAAGCACATGCTATATAAATGATCAGATTTTGAATAATTAGAAAACAAAAGCCCACATACTTTGAAGTTCATGCTGCAGATACGCACATATTTTCTTTAAAATTCCAAAGGTGTCTGAATATGGCAGAAATACCAAGAGTGTTTGCCAGTGGTTTAGCTCCATGTCATTTTCAGTCCCAGTTTTCAAAAGGTTTGTATTGTGTTCAGAAAAGCTGAGTATATAATTTCCTTAAGGCTGCAAGCATCAGTCAAGGCTATAGACCATAAGAAAAGGAATTATTGCCACGTCTAATATGATGAGAAGAATTGCATATTTTGTTTCCTTTTATTTTTTAAAAAAATAAAGTTATTTAGTGAGTGGAAAACATCAGAGGTAAATGGTTTTATAAATAAGTTCCAAATACTTTGTTGTATTCTAAAGCAACACACTCATTTAACTGTTTAAAATTTAAAAAGTAAATAAAACAGCATGAAAGTAAAATTAAAATTGACTCCAATTCCATACCTAGGGACCAACATTGTTTATGTTCCATGTACTTCCTACCAATTATTTAGACATTTTATCATCAAAATGTTTATACTTTATTTTAATTTTTTTCTTTTAATTCCAGTATAGTTAACATAGAGTGTTATATTAGTTTCAGGTGTATGAGTCAACAATCCTATACATTATTCAGTGCTCATGATGATAAGTGTATTCTTAATCCCTTCACATATTTCATTCACCCCCCTACTCACCTCCCCCCTGGAAACCATCAGTTTGTTCTCCATAGTTAAGAATCTGGTTTTTGGTTTCTTAAATTCCACATATGAGTGAAATCATATGGTATTTGTCTTTCTCTGACTTATTTCACTTAGCTTTACATTCTCTACATCCACCCATGTTTTGCAAATGGCAAGATTTTCTTCCCTTTTTTTGTGGCTAAGTATTCCACTGTGTGTGTACATGTATACTTATACACACACACATCTTCTTTATCTAGTCATCTACCAACTGACACTTGGGTTGCTTCCATAATTTGGCTATTGTAAATAATGCTGTAATAAGCACAGGGATGGATACATCTTTTTGATGTAGTGTTTGTGGATTCTTTGGGTAAATACCCAGTAGTGGAATTACTGGATCATATGGCAATTCTATTTTTAATTTTGTGAGGAGCCTCAATGCTATTTTCCGCAGTGGCTGCACCACCAGACTGCATTCCCACCAACAGTGCACATGGGTTCCTTTATCTCTACATCCACGCCAACACTTGTTTCTTGTGTCATTGATTTTAGCCATTCTGACAGCTGTGAGGTAATACCTCATTGTGGCTTTGATTTGCATTTCACTGATGATGAGGGATGTTGAGGATCTTGTCCTGTGTCTGTTGGCCACCTGGATGTCTTCTTTGGAGAACTGTCTGCTCATGTCTTCTGCCCATTTTTAATTGGGTTAGTTGTTTTCTGGATGTTGAGTTGTGTAAGTTCTTTATATATTTTAGATACTAACCTTTTATCAGATAAGTCATTTGCAAATATCTTCTGCCATTCAGTAGGTGGTTGTTTAGTTTTGCTGATGGTTTCCTTTGCTGTGTAGAAGCTGTTTATTTTGATGAAGTCTCAATAGTTTATTTTTGCTTTTGTTTGCTTTGCTTCAGGAGACTTATCTAAAAGTCTTTGTTGCTATGACCAATGCCAGAGAAATTACTGTTCATGCTGTCTTCTACAATTTTTATGGTTTCAGGTCTCACATTTGGGTCCTTAATCCATGTTGAGTTCATTTTTGTATATGGGGTAAGAAAGTGGTGCAGTTTCATTTTTGCACAGAGCTGTCCAGTTTTCCCAACACCATTTGTTGAAGAGACTTTTTCCCATTGCATATTCTTGCCTCTCTTTTCAAAGATGAATTAACCGTATTTTTGTGGGTTCCTTTCTGGGCTGTCTACTCTGTTCCATTGATCTATGTGTCTGTTTCTGTGCCAGTACCATACTGTTTTGATTACTACAGCTTGGTAGTTTCTCTTTGTGTCTGGGATTGTGATACTGCCAGTTTTGTTCTTTTTCAAGATTGCTTTGGCTCTGTGGGGTGTTTTGAGGATCCATAGAAATTTTAAGGTGATTTGTTCTGGTTCTGTGAAGAATGCTGTTGGTGTTTTGATAGGGAATGCATTAAATCTGTAGGTTGATTTGGATATATGGACGAGATTTTAACGATATTTGTCTTTCCAGTTCGGCAGCATAAACATCTTATCATTTGTTTGTGTTGTCTTTAGATACTTTCATCAGTGTTTTTTTTTTTTTTTTAAGATTTTATTTATTTACTCATAGAGACAGAGAGAGAGAGGCAGAGACACAGGCAGAGGGAGAAGCAGGCTCCATGCAGAGAGCCCGACGCGGGACTCCATCCAGGGTCCCCAGGATCATGCCCTGGGCTGCAGGCGGCGCTAAACCACTGTGCCATTGGGGCTACCCCTCATCAGTGTTTTATAGATTTCAGAGGACAGGTCTTTCACTTCCTTGGTTAAGTTTACTCCTAGGTGTTTTTTGTTATTTTTGGTGTAATTGTAAATGGGAATGTTTACTTAACTTCTCTTTCTGTTACTTTATTATTAGTATATGGAAATGCAAAAGATTTCTGTATATTGACTTTGTATCCTACAACTTTATTGAATTCATTTATCAATTCTAGTTTTTTGGTGGAATCCCTAGGGTTTTCTATATATGGTGTCATGTCATCTGCAAATAGTGAGAGTTTTACTTCTTCCTTACTAATTAGGATACTTTTTCTTTTTCTTGTCTAATTCCTGTGGCTAAGACTTCTAGTATTATGTCAAATAAAAGTGGTGACAATTACAGACCCTTGTCTTGTAACTTAGGGGAAAATCTCTCAGTTTTCAGCATTGAGCATCATGTTAGCTAAAGGATTTTCATATATAGCCTTTATTATGTTAAGGTATGTTCCCTCTAAATCAACTTTGTTGACAGTTCCTATTTTGATGTTGTGCTTTGTTAAATGCTTTTTCTGCATCTATTGAAATGATCATATGGTTCTTAACCTTTCTTTTGATTTTTTTTTTATCACACAGATTTATTTGCAAATATTAAACCACCCTATGTCCCAGGTATAAATCCCACTTAATCATGGTAAATATTTTGTTATCTAGTGTTGGATTCAGTTTACTATTATAGTGTTGAGGATTTCTGCATATATGTTCATCAGAGATACTGGCTTGTAGTTCTCTCTTCCTTTGTCTCTCTCTTTGTAATGTCTTTCTCTGTTTTTGGTATCAGGTTAAGGCTGGCCTCATAGAATGAATTTGGAAGCTCTCTTTCCTCTTCTATCTTTTGGAATAATTTGAGAGGAATAGGTATTAACTCTTCTTAAATGTGTGGTGGAATTCATCTGTAAAGCTATCTGGTCCTTGACTTCTGTTTTAGGGGAGAATTTTTCAATAATTGATTCAATTTCATTGCTGGTAATTGGTTTGTTAAAAATTTTCTGGTTCTACTTGACACAGTTTTGGGAGGCTATGTACTTCTAAGAATTATTCTTTTTTTTCTAGATTGTCCATTTGTTGGCATATAATTTTTGATTGCATTATCCTTTGTGTTTCTGTGGTGTATTTCTCTTTCATTTTTGATTTTGAGTCTTTTTTTTTTTTTTTTGATGAGTCTAGCTAAAGGTTTATCAATTTTGTTGATCTCTTCAAAGAGATATCTGGTTTCATTGATCTGCTCTGTTGTTTATTTGTTTTGTTTATTTCTGCTCTAATCTTTGTGATTTCTGTCCTTCTACTGGTTTTGGGCTTTGTTTGGTCTTCTTTTTCTAGCTCCTTTAGGTGTAAGGTTAGGTTGTTTGAGATTTTTCTTGCTTCAGAGGTAGGCCTGTACTGCTTTAAACTACCTCTTAGAATAGCTTTTGCTACATCCCAAAGATTTTGGATGTATATTCATTTTCATTTGTCTCCATGTATTTGTTGATTTCCTTTTTGATTTCTTGGTTGGCCCATTCATTGCTTAGAAGTATGTTATTGTTATTTAATATCCATATATTTATATTCTTTTCAGATTTTTTTCTTGTTGATTTCAACTTTCATAGTATTGTAGTCAGAAAAGATGCATGCAAATTGAATCTTTTACATTTATTGATACTTTTGTGGCCTAATATGTGATCCATTCTGGAGAATGTTCTGTGTGCACTTGAGAAGAATGTGTATTCTGCTGTTTTAGGATGGCATTATCTAAATATGTATGTTAGATCCATCTGGTCCAACATATCATTCAAAATCACTGTTTCCTTGTTGATTTGGTTTCAATTATCTATCCATTGATGCAAGTGGAGTGTTAAAGTCCCCTACTGCTACTACTACTACTGTATCACTATTGATTACATCCTTTATGTTTATTATTAGCTGCTCTCATGTTGGATACATAAGTATTACCTAGGTATTACAATTGTCATATCTCCTTGTTATATCTTCTTGTCCTTTTATGATTATACAGTGTCCTTCTTTGTCTATTGTTATAGTCTTTGTTATAAAGTCTATTTGTCTGATGTAAGTATTGCTACACTGGCTTTCTTTCACTTTCATTTGCTTTTTCATAAATGTTTTTTCATCCCTACACTTTCAATCTGCATGTGTCTTTAGGTCTGAAATAAATCTTTGATATGCAGCATATAGATGTCTTATTTTTTTATCCATTCCATCACCCCACATCTTTTGATTGGGGCATTTAGTCCATTTACATTCAAAGTAATTATTGATAGGTATGTATTTATTGCTATTCTGTTACTTGTGTTATGTTTGTTTTTGTAGCTCTCTGTTTCTTTTTTACTTTCTTCTCTCATGGTTTACTGGCTTTGTTTAGTGGTATACTTGGATTTCTTTCTCTTTATTTTTTACATATCTATTATCAGTTTTTAATTTGTTGTTACCATAAGATTTATATATAACATATTTATTTAATTTATTTATTTAATAATAAATTTATTTTTTATTGGTGTTCAATTTGCCAACATACAGAATAACACCCAGTGCTCATCCCGTCAAGTGCCCATCTTATGCATATAGCAGTCTATATTAAGTTGATGGTCACTTGAGTTTGAACCCATTCTTTACTCTTCTCCCTCCATCATGTTTTAGGTATATGGTCATACTTTACATCCTTTTATTTTGTGAATTTTTATTTTTTATATAAATTATTTTATATTTTATAAAATTATATTTTACTGCTTTTTGTGTTTTGTAATTTTCTTACTCCTGCTTATGGTCTTTGCTTTTCTTTCAAAGAGTCCCCTTTAACACTTCCTGGAGGGCTGCTTTAGTAGTGATGAATTCCTTTAACTTCTGTTTGGGAAATTCTCTATGTATCCTTCTATTCTTAATGATTGCCTTGCTGGATAGAGTATTCTTGACTTCAGGTTTTTATTCTTTCAGTACTTTAAATATATCATACTGCTCCCTCTGGCCTACAATGTTTCTGCTAAAAAAGCTAATAGCTTTCTGGGGTTTGCCTTGTATGTAACTTCATTTGCTGCTTTTAAAATTCTCTTTATCACTCCCATTATAATTACCATGTGTCTTGGTGTGATTTCGTGGGGCCTCTCTGTGCCTCCTAGATCTGGATTTCTGTTTCCTTCCTCAGATTCCAGAAGTTTTCACCTATTATTTCTTCAAATAAATTTTCTGCCCCTTTTCCTCTCTCTTCTCCTTCCTTCTGGGATCCCTATAATGGGAATGTTATTATGTTTGATGGTGTCACTGAGTTCCCTAAGTCTGTTTTTTTTTTTAAGATTTTATTTATTAATCATGAAAGACAAAGAGAGAGAGAGAGGCAGAGACACAGGCAGAGGGATAAGCAGGCCCCATGCAGGGAGCTCGATGTGGGACTTGATCCCGGAACTCTGGGATCATGCCCTGAGCCAAAGGCAGATGCTCAACCACTGAGCCACCCAGGCCTCCCCCAGGTCTGTTTTCCTTTTTTATTCTTTTCTCTCTTTTCTGTTCAGCTTAATTGCTTTCCATCACTCTGTCTTCCAGGTCACTGATCCATTCTTCTGCTTTCTCTAGTCTACTACTTATTTTCTCTAATGTATTTTAAATTTCGTTTATCGATTTGTCTCTGATTTATGTTTTCTACCACTGTTAAGGGTCTCACTGAGGTCGTCCACTCTTTTCTAAAGTCCAGTGAGTATCTTTATAATCATTACTTTAAATTCTCTATCGGGCATATTATCTCCATTTTGTTTAGCTCTCTTGCTGTAATTTTGTCCTGTTTTTTCATTTAGGACATAGTTCTTGGTCCTCTCATTTTGTCTAACTCTCTGCAAATGCTTCTATGTCTTAAAGTCAGCTAAGTCTCTTGCTCTTGCAGGTAGTGGCCTTATGAAGAAGTTGTCCTATAGTGCCCTGCAGTGCACTGTTCTCTGTTCACCAGAATCTGGCACTTCAAGGGTGTCTCCTATGTGTATTGTGTGTGCCCTGCTCTTGAGGCTGAGCTGCTTTTGCTTTCAGTCTAGTTGTCTGCAATGGCTCTCTTTGCTTGTGTGGACAGAGTTTGGTCCCTGTGTTGTTAGTGGGGACATCTGGGGCTCCCTTCAGCTTTTGTTTTGTGTCACACTAGGCATTTTCCAGAGATGTAATAGCACCAAACTGCAGGGCACTTTTCATGTGTTGTTCCCTGAGAAGCTTTGGTTGGTGGGCGGGGCGGCAGTCAGACCAGATGTCCACCCCCAGCCCACTGCTGGGGCTGTAGTCTGACAGTGTATGTGACTGTCTTTCCCCTCTTACTATGGTAGAAGTCATTTTTGAGTAGTGCTATCCTCTTGGGGCTGCTTGCATACTGCCAGGCTTATGACACTGCTTTGGATGGGCTCTGGCCAACGGCATATTGGAAAGAGCAGGACTCACAGTGTTAGCAAGGTTTCCATGTAGGAGGGAACCTGGAACAAGGCCTGACTGAAGGAGGCAAATCTGTAAAATGCAGGGACAAAGTGCACTGTTAGCAAGCTAGGTGGCGTGTTTTGTACTATGCTGGCTCCCCACAGGTGTATGTGTACGTAGGCAGGGGTATGGCAGAGGGAAATGGAACCTGCCAAGTCCTTGGCTCCTGGCTGAGTCTCCCAATGATCCCTACCCCTTCAGCCTACCTCTGTGATCAGTAAACAATCCCCCTCCTGTATACTCCAGGCATTTTTCAAACTGCTGTTTCTATGTTATATCTCTGAGGGGCTCTTTGTTGTGCTGTCTCTTCAAGGGTGGGGATTCACTTTTTTCTTGCCTTCCTAGCTCTTCCAGAGTGGAGCCCACTGATTTTTAAAGTTTCAAGTGTTAAGCTCCAACCAATTGTTGGGCCCCTCTGGTTTTCAAAACCAAATGTTATAGGGATTTGTCTTCCCCATTCAGGCCTCCTCACGTGAGAGGCTGTTTTTCTCCACTTTGTGTCCAGAGCATCCCTCCCTCCTGTGGACAGCCCTATGTGTCATACAGCTTTCAACCATGTCTCTGCTCTTCCTACCCTCTTGGTTGTGGCCTCTTTTCTACATTTAACTGTGGAGAGTCTGTCTACAAGTCCTCAGGTCATTTCCTGGGTTATTTACACTGATGTGGGTATTATCTAGTTGTATCCATGGGACACAGTGAGCTTAGGATCCTCCTACTCTGCCATCTTCCCAATTTTTCAGACATTTTTTACAAAAATTGAGATTATTGTCTAACACATGCATAATTCTTATATCTTGCCCTGCTCACTTCTTCCTGTATCATAAGCATTTAAGCAAACATCCTGATTTGTTTAATCATTGCATAATACTCCATTTCTCAGTCTATGAAAAATTAATTTAGCCAAGCCCTCATTGCCGGATGTTTAGGTTAAATCCAATTTCTCAACTTCTACAGAAATCTCTCTGAATCTCTGATAGATTCCAAAAAAACAAAATCATTGGGTAAACATTTTTAAGGTTCAGATAAAGTTTAAAAGTAATAAAGGCCAGGAGTTATTTAATACCTTTCTCATTCATTCTTAACTTGTTAAGCACAGATTAACCCACCCCTGGTCTGAATTCTTCATCCTCACCTCAAGTCCTCCTGTTGGAGTTATCTCACTGAACACCAGGTCTTTAGGAAGAGTTTAGAATCGTTTTTAGAGAAAAGGGATTCCTGGGGCACTGCTAATATTCTATTTCTCGATCTGGGACGGTATTATATAGGTGTATTCAGTTTGTAAAAATTCACTGAGTTGTACACTTATGATTTGTCTGCTTTTAGGTGTTATATTTCAATAAAAAGTATGCTTAGAAAATAGTTTTTAATGCTTCTTGAAGTCATTAATTATTAATTTCCTCAAGAGAGTCCTCAACAACCATGAAATCCTTATAGTCTTGGGAATAAAATACTGTGTATATTTGAAAATTATTAGGTGCTTTTTTAGTTGTAAAGAATTATTTTCATCACCGATTAAAGCCATTCATGCCAATATGACTGAGGCAATACTCTCAGGGCTCATTTTAAATTTATCATCAAATTAAGTATTCTGAAATTGGTGAGCTGACAAGTGGGGGAAGGGAATTTTTGGAGAGGAGGGTTCTTTCCTGTACACATCTCCCTTGGCTCCCTTGCCCAAAGAGAGAAGTATAATATGTCATCAGTCCACTCAGATTCTAGTTTTAGGATCTAAAATTCTAAGTACAAGATTACCTAGGACACACCCTTTGGCAAGTTCATTAGTTTCTGGGGTTAATTTCTCACCTATAAAGTGAGATTTGGTTCTCTCTTAGCAAGGCCAATGCATATGGTTGGGAGGGTTGTTCACTGCACAAGGACACCTGGCTCAAGTATCTAACAAGGGATGATATCTAGTGTTCACCAGGATATACATGTTCACTAGGTGCTGTATCTACTCAAAAGAAGAAAGACCCTTTTCTAATTTAGACAAAAATGCCAAAGCGGCTACCAGAGGTTCTGTTTCCAAGGACCTTAATCTTAATATTCTGCAATTCACACACATGAATCTACTACTTCCCATGCTCCACCCCCCCTACTTTCAGGCCAGGCCCTGTGGATTGACTAGGTTGATTCACCATGATATATAGTCTGTATTATTTAGGCTAGAGGTCACAGCAGGGTGGATTCCCACAACCACACAACATAGATTTAACTTTAGTTCTAAGGTAAGCCCTGTCAACCTTCTGCTCTGGGCATGATCCCCATAGACCCCTGGGTTCTAGACATCTGTGTTGGTTGACTATGTGTGTCAACAAAGTTATGATGCCCAATGGTTGAGTTAAACACTAGGTTAGACATTGCTATGGAGGTATTTTGTGATTAACATTTACAATCTATAGACTTTAAATAAAGCAGATTGCCCTCTAAAATGTAGGTGGACCCCATCCAATCTATTGAAGGGCTTAGACTTTAGAGCAAAGACAGGTTCCCTGAAGAAGGAATTTGGCCTCCAGACTGCAACATATAAACCCTACCTGGGTTTTTAGCCTGCTGGCCTACAGTATGGATTTCAGACTTGCTAGTCACCACAATCTCATGAGCCAATTCCTAAATAAATTTCTCTCTTTCTCTCTCTCTCTATATATGCACACACATATCAATAGGATACATTATATATCCTACTGATTCTGTTCTTTGGAGAACATTTACTAACACAGCATTTGAACACTGTGCCTTTCCAGTAGAACAAGGCCTGCCAGAAACTCCCAGGTTCTCAGGAGGCCTCTCAGTGGAAGAAGTGATCAGGAGCACAGGAATCCATGATAGTGCAAAAATCAGAAGCCTACATACACAGAAACCTGACTTTAACACTCACTTGAGAAGACTAGCAATGAATAAAAGCTCTGAACAGATCATTTTAAGAAAATATCCAAACAGAAAGGGTCAATCTTTATGAGTCAGGATCTGAAGGTGTTTTCATGACCACTTTTAATAATTCAGAAAGTATCTTACATACTTGACTTTCCTTATCTGGCAGTTATCCCTCAGGAATATAGTCTTGGACTCAATTTTCATTAAATCCTGGTCCTTTGAGATAAATGAAATAAAACACTGGGAGAAGCACATTGTATTCTTCTACCAGAGACTATATGATTTCATAGGAATTTCTTTAAATCCCTGGGCATTGTGCATTTTAAATAATCCATGTCATTCAGCTGATATTAAAAGCAAAGTGAACATCTAAAAATAGTTCAAACAAGAACATCTTCCCTTGATTTTCATGAGCAGGCCCAGAGTTTGAAATGGCATGTAAAGTCTACTGAAAAAAAAAAAAAGTCTATTTAGGAATAGCAATCAATCATTTTCTTTTCTCTCCTCCCTGTCCCCCTTAATCTTTCTGGCAGATTAATCTGAAGAACTCTGCCCAACCATCTCATTTCCTGTGTGCACACACCCTGTAGACACATACAAGCAGATCATTATCATTCCGGGAGTGATCACAGACCAAATGTTATTTTCACCTTCTCCAGCTTTGCACAGTCTCATTCTGAAGACTCTGGCTGTCAGTCTGTCCTTCACATCTTGGTGGTATTTTTAGCACCATTTCCTTTCAGGTCTGCCTTTCTTCTGTCAGAATCCCCCTGGCAAAGAGATAGCTGCCTTCTAGCTTTTTCTACCTTCAACAGTTAATGTTCAGAGGGAAAATTCTTAAGTCTTAGTAGAGTAGCCTCAGTTATCTGCTGTGTTTTCTAATGATGATGAAGATGAGAAGGAGGAAAGAGAAGGAGGAGGAGGAAAAAGTGGCAATAAAGAAACAAAGATAACTGCAAGTTTCCTGCTGGTATGATTTGAGTCTTGCTCATCTTTGAATTCTTGCCTCTTAACATCATGCCTAGCACCAGAGCATGTGCTTAGTCAGTGTTTGAATAATTAAATAGTATAAACAAATATGAGCATAAATGGAAAAGAATGAATACCTGCAGAGAGAGGGGAGAGAAGGAGAGAAGGGAAGAAGAAAGAAAAATTAGCTTAAACCAGGAAATATAAGGAGATAGTAAATAAAACACAGTTTCTAGAGTCAGAAAGATTGGTTTGAATCTCATTTCTGGAACTTACTAGCTGTGTCACCTTGGGCAAGTTTGTTAAGCTTTCTAAGCTCCAATTTCCTCACCAGTAAAATGAGGATTATTATAGCACCTACCTCATTGGGTTGTTCTGAGGACTAAGTGTAGTAAGTAATACATGTAAATAACATTCCAAATGTTAATTACTATCATTTCTTTAGCAGCAGCATCAAAGTCACTATTATCTACTGCTCTTGAAACTGGGTCTCTTCTGGAAATATTTTGATTTGGAAACCAATGAAAATTTAGAAGTCCATTTTGTGGATCCTCCTATGTGATACTTAGGAGGAAATTCACCATGTTGGTTTCATGTTCTGACACTGTGGAATACATTAAGAACTTCTGTTGCATCTTGATATTTTAATCAATTAATTTAATATTTCTTCTGAATGCCCAAGGCACAACTTAAGAAGGTGAAGTAGATGAATCTTGTGTCACAGTATTAGTCACAGTACAGTCAATTTTATTCACGGAGTTTATAATGGAATGTCTCCTTACATCCCAGAATATTTCCAACAGCCAAACGTGAACAAGCAGAGCAGGTGGGTGCTCACTCACCTGGCAAGCAATCACATTTCATTTGCAACAAGAAGGAATTCCCTTTCTGATGACAGATGCACTTTTGGAACACACCTGCTGGGTGGACACTATCTCATACTCATTCAGGGGAACTGACCCAACAACCTTTCCCACACAGCAGGTAAACCTCAGTCCCAGACTGTTCCTCCACATCTTCAAGGAAATGAAGGCAGGGGGATCAGGAAGTTTCTAAGAAAGAGCAGGGGTGGGAAAAACCAAAGGAGTCATTAGAGTCTGTTTTTTTTTTAAAAATAAATTTATTTTTTATTGGTGTTCAATTTGTCAACATAAAGAATAACACCCAGTGCTCATCCTGTCAAGTGCCCCTCTCAGTGCCCGCCACCCAGTCACCCCCACCCACCACCCACCTCCCCTTCCACCACCCCTAGTTCGTTTCCCAGAGTTAGGAGTCTTTCATGTTCTGTCTCCCTTTCTGATATTTTAATCCCATGTCTATCCACCATTTTTTTTCCTTCCCACTCACCCACCCAAGAATAAAATAAATACTTGCTAGAAAAAAAAAAAAAAGACTAGTGTTGAATCACCATCTACTCATACACTTGTTTTACAAAATCACTACCCTAGGGTTATAATTTTTTTATAGGTGGTTGGCCCTCCTCTTCCCTCTCCTTTCCCATGGAGCAAGCCTAATGATATAACCTTTCACCTCAATCAGAATCATGGGCCCAATTATTTTTGAAGTGAAAGAAAAAAATAATGACCATCTATGTCATGGTACTCAGAGTTTGCAGAATGCAGAAAAAACACATGGCTGTTAGTATTTAACAAACCTTGTTCTAAATCTGTGATTTTTATCACTCCAAGAGCTTCTTTCTTTGGAACTCCAGGAATGAGGCTGAGAATGATAGGGGCTCATCTCAATTGCACTTAATAATTATCATGACAGCATTTGTATTTGACAAATTAAATTCATAAGCAAGGGCTTCTATCTCCATTTATAAGAATTTTAAAAATATGCTACCCAATAAAGAGTAGCATAACAAAAGAGAATTTTCCTTTAACATAGACTGACTGGAAAGGAGTTTACCTAAGGCTTAAATGCAGTCAGTCAAACTGGAATTCACTAACTATAAGTTTCCCAGAAAATGCCCATCCTTCTTCACAATGCTAGACAAGATCAGCTTTGGAGTCATAGTTTCAGGGACTTAGTCTGTTCAGGCAGCCATAATGGAAATGCCACAGATTGGTAGTTCACAACAAACATTTATTCTTGCAGTTCTAGAAGCTAGAAGTCCAAGATCAAGGATCCAGCAGATTTGGTATCTGATGAAGAATTCCTGGTTCATGGGTGGCTGTCTTCTTGCCGTGTCCCCACCATGGTAAGAGGGGCCAGGGAGCTCTAGAGTGTCTTACATAGGGCACTAATCCAAATCATGAGGGCTCCACCCTGGGTGTTGGGTTTCAAGATAGGAATTTTGGGAGACATGAACATTCAGGCGATGGCAGAGACTGAGTCCCAGCCCTGAAAGTGTTGGGTGAACTTGAGCCAGTTCACTAAAGTATGTTGCCTAGGACGCCTGGGTGGCTCAGCAGTTGAGCGTCTGCCTTTGGCTCAGGGCGTGGTCCCAGGATCCAGGATTGAGTCCCATATCAGGCTCCTTGTGGGAAGCCTGCTTCTCCCTCTGCCTGTGTCTCTGCCTCTCTCTCTGTCTCTGTGTCTCTCATGAATAAATAAATAAAATCTTAAAAAAAAAAAGTATGTTGCCCATTCTTTCCATCTGTGAAATGTAGATACTGCCCACCTCACAACACTGTCACAGGAACTAATGATTTCATGTGTGAGGGCATCTAGTAAACCAGCAATGATCTTTCAGCTAGAGCAATTGGGGAAGGCATCATGACAGAGAGAGGCTCCAAACTGAGCCTTAAAAAGGAGCAGGGTCTCAATAGGTAAGAGAATGGGAACAATGTGGCAGGTAATCATCATGACAGCAGCAAAGACAACACAGGTACAAGAGGTGAATCAGACTAATAGCGGTAGGGCAGGGTGCTGGAGTCATGGGAAATAGGCCTTTTTTTAGTCCTTCTGTCTGAATGTCCACAAGAATCTTGGGATTAATATTTTACAGAGTTGCATTTTGTTTTTTTTTTTTTTTTTTTTTTTTTTTTTTTTTTTTTTTTTTTAAACATTTTTTTTTATAAATTTTTATTTATTTATTTATTTATGATAGTCACACAGAGAGAGAGAGAGAGAGAGAGAGGCAGAGACATAGGCAGAGGGAGAAGCAGGCTCCATGCACCGGGAGCCCGATGTGGGATTCGATCCCGGGTCTCCAGGATCGCGCCCTGGGCCAAAGGCAGGCGCTAAACCGCTGCGCCACCCAGGGATCCCCAGAGTTGCATTTTGCATAAAAGTTTGATAAAAAAATAAACCACACAAAATGCTAATTTTCTATAAGATATACATTTTCCTGTCCAATTTTTTTGACAAGCTGTCTTCCTCATAACTATGCAGCCTCTAATCAATCCCTCAAGTCACTTAACCAAAGGTTCTCAAAGTAAAGTCCCCAGGCCCACAGCAGTGATCACCTATTATGGTATGGGAAGAATAAAGGCCCCCCAATGATGTCCACATCCTAATCCCTGAGACCTAGGAATATATGTCTCACAGCAAAGAAGAATTAAGTTTCAGATGAAGTTAAAGCTGCTAAATAGTTCACTTTAAAATAAAGAATTATCCATGTGAGCCCAATGTAATCACAAAGATCATTAAATGGGTAAGAGGGAAGCAGAAGAGTGAAGAACCAGATAGAGAGCATGGTGAGACTCAACCAGTCATTGCTGGCTTTGAAGATGGAAGATAGCCATGGATGAAGGAATGCGAGCAGCCTCTAGAAACTAGAAAATGCAAGGAAACAGATTCTTCCCATAGGACCTCCATTCAACCCTGCCACACCTTGATTTTAGCCTGCCCAGACCCATTTTGGACTTCTGTCCTGCAGAACTATGGAATAAAAAAAAATGTTTTGTTTTAAGCCACTGAAGTCCTAACAACTTGTTATAGCAGCATAAGAAAACTAATACATCTGGAAAGTTGCTAAAAAGGCAAATTCTCTGGCCACAACCCAGACCTACTGAATCAGAAAATCTGAGGGTGGAGCCCAGAAATCTGCCATTAAACAAGCCCCTGGGGATAATTCTAGTGCACACTAAAGTTTGAGAGCCACTCACCAGACTAAGCAAACACACTCAGACACTGATCTCCAAGAAAAGTCAACACTGACAATGACTTGATTAGCCATGATAAAATCTACTAGTGCCATGTCCGGCCTTAACAAGTATAGAATAGGAAACCCAACCAAATCATTGCTGATTCAGATTCCTTCTGGGCTCAGGGTCCTCACTTGGAATAACAGCGATGAATATGCCCTAGTCCAAAACCTACCTGGAAGCTCCTTTTAAAATTCATTTCTGATTCCAACCTGACTTGTAACAAGGGTGAAGTAATTTGCCTCTCTCTCACTAAACTTGAGTAAGAGGGGGGAAATGTGGGTGGGTGAATGTCCAAGTAAATTGGAGATGTATGATGACATCTTCCAAGAAAGAGAGGCAGACTCGATATACTCATAGACATGGAGGAGTGGGTGTTCTTATTGTCCATGAAGCTGGTCCCTCCATCTTGAGCCTAAGTCCTGCCCACTCCTCTTGCCACAGCACTGCTAATATCTCCAATGATAAGGACCTCACTACCTCCCTTGACAAACTGTTCCATTCAGAGAAGGCTCTAATTCTGAAATCTAAGTTCCTTTCATCTGGCAGCTGATTTTCTTTGGCCCTCATGCTTCATTTCATATTGGCCTACACTGAATTATTTGAAGTCTCAGGTGTACACTCACATGCAAGACTGAAATACAGCTAGTTGCATCCTCCATTGAGTACATCGGCTTGTTTTCTCAGCACTATTAGCCTCTACTGACCTCAAAGGGAGGCATGTGTGTAAGCTAGGCAGGAGGTAGACATGGACCCGGTTAAAGGCAAAGTGCTTTAAAAGCCTTTGATGAAAGGCATTAAGGCTTGAAAGGGTTGTTTCTGAAATACTACACCTCCCTTTTAAGAACTCTTAAGATCTGGAGGGTGATACTCTCTCACCCCAGAAGAATTCAAGCATGAATGTTCTTAGAGCCTCCAATTAAGAGTCCAATTCCATCTCCCCAGATGCTCATTTCCACCAAAAGTACCTACTTGTTTGTTTTTTTTTTTTAAGGAACATATGAAACAATGCTGAACAATATCGGAGTTAAATAACCACTAGATAGGTGTTGACAAATTAAGGTATTAAAGCCCAATAGCTGTACTTAATACATAGAACTATAAATTAAAAGAAAACCTCAAATCATTCTTGTATTATCTATTAATTAATCCAACTGTTATGTGCATCTATTATGTGCCAGCCACTAAAATAGGTACTAGAACATGATGATGAACTAGACAGACACAGTGCCTGCCCTCTTAAGGCTTAGAGACTCCATTTAAACATCAGCTCATCTGTTTTCATAAGGTCCTGGGGCATTCAAGGTCAGATGGTTCTATCATTTATAAAGTAATTTAGGAAAATGTGCCTATTGGATTGGAATGCACCTAGATCCTTGAGTCAGATGGCTAAATGATGTTACATATTATTTTTAGAGAAGGGAGTTAAAAACCCAAGATTAAACAGTCTTTGGATTTCTTAGATGCTGCATGTTAAATATGTAAGAGAATCTCATTCTTATTCATTGTTATATTGGTTTCTTTAAGGAAATGATGGGTGCCCAAGAGGGGCTTCTTTAATAGGATGCTTTTTTTTTTCTTTCTTACTTTATGTTTTGATGTTGATTCCATCTGCACAGAGTTCAAATTTGGTGGCCAATGTCACTGGTTAATCAGAAGTATTGTGAGCCCACAGTATTGCCTGGGATCTCTACCAACCTCTGGGGACTGGCTCCCCTCATTCCACTTTTAGTAAAAAGTATGAACTATCAATAGCTGTCATAGTATTAGCTCTTACCACTACCCCAAATGCTAACATCATCTGGATTCGCCTATAAAGTCAATCCTGGAAGATTAGAAGATGCTTAAGACATAAAAACTCCTCTATAAAAAACAAAAGAACTGCTCTTCTGGATCAGGATACTAGCTGTGACAGAGATCCTGAAAAGCATCTTATGGAAGGACACAGTGTGAAGGACTTTTTGATGTGAACTCAAAAAGTCAGATCAAAACTAAAAAAAAAAAAAAAACAAAAAAAAATTAAATATGTTCCCTCCACAGCCAACTCTATCAACCATAAACACATAACTCTTGTAAATTTGTATTTTCAGAGCTTGCTTCAATTCTTCAGTAAGAAACAAAAGTACATTACCCAATATGAAGTGGGACTTTTTAATATTACGATAAGTTTGCCTTTCAAATAATACTTTAGAAATTCAGAACTTGTGAACTCTTCATGATACTATCCTTTCAGTTTTCACTTTTGTGGGCTAAATAATACTGGCCTTTTCATTCATTTTAATAAATACAGTCCCTGACTCTCCTTGTGCCCTTCCAACTCCTCATCCTTCCCTGTTTACGCTTAGGTTTTATCTCCCCATAGCCTTCTATTCTGCAGCATCTTTCCTTTCTTGTGGTGCAGTGCCTGTGTTCAAATATAGCACAAACCTTGTCAAGGGTGAACCCATCTTTCTCTCCCACAATGGTAAGACAACTCTGTTCAGTTGCCAATATGCCTAAATGATGGCCTAATGAACTTGTTGTATTTTTTAAAAATTTGTTGTGTGTTTTTTTTTTTTTTGCAGCCAATGTCTTCATTGGCTCCTGTGCCCTTTTTCAGATCATACCTGGTAATCCAAAACCTAGTAATCCACTTAAACAGTTTATTCTCCCACATATTCAAGACCTTTATCTATTTTGAACAAGAAAATAGAAAAATGCTGAGATTTTCATCATGTTATTCCTTGAGATGGCATCTAGGCTAGAAGAAACAACCAGCACATCAACACCTGGATAGAAGGAGCTTCTTCAAGAAGCTTTTGCACCAAAAGACAGACACAAAATTCATGTAAACATTTTGTAAAAGCAAAAAAAAAAAAACTAGAAATATACCAAATATCCAGCAACTGTGAAATGAATAAATACAGGGTGGTTATTCACATAGCAGAACATTATACAGCAACGAATACTAATGACCCACATCATGGATGAATCTCCACTCAACACCATGGATAAATATCTAGAGATGTGCAGTCCAACTGAACTTTCTGCAATGATATAAATATTCTAGAATATGATGCTAAGCAGAAGACAAGACATGACTCTATTTCTGTGAGGTTAAGACAGATAAAACTAAACAATATACTGATTAGAGATGTATATATGTTGGTAAAACATGATGGAAAGCAAGAAAATATGCAAAATTCAAACTGGTGTCTCAGGGAGGTGGGGGATCCAGACTTTCCTTGTTCCCATTTCAGAACCCGCTTCTTATCCTATGATCCTTTCTTCCAAGCATCTGACAGGAAATCTGGCTAACCAGTTCAATCATTACTAAAGAGAAATAATGCAAGAGGGACTGTGATTAGGGGTATTTTCTTTAACGGGAGGAATTGCATAGGAATTTTCATAGGAATGCCTGGTGGCCCACAGCTCTCTCCTGTGACCCTGTCCATCCTCTTATGTTTCTAGTACTCAGGGGATAGTAGCTCAGGCCCCTTGGCCATTCTGTCCTCAAGTCTTCTTCCTCCACCTGTTCTTGGGTTTCTCTTCCACTCTCCTTGGCCAATCATGTGTTAAGTGTTCCAGATCAGACACTGTCATTTAAACCCCTATCTTCTGGGCATGATGAATTTCAGGTATAGGTAGAGATACAAAGTCAACTCTACCAAGGACTACTTGGCCCATTAAACTCACCGCTGCCTGACAGGACAGCATGGGAGCATGGGAGATTCATCCTTTAGCCAAGGCTTCAACATTACTGTCCTAATAAAAGATTGGCCATTGTATTGTCACCCACTTTGGGCCTCACTCTCTACTTTTAACTCATTCTAATTTCCAAATGAAATGTGCCAGTTGTTGTTCTAAAGAATAATAGAAGGAAATAGTAATTTTTAAAATATATGAATGTGTTATATAGACTTCTAACTAGCCTATAGTTCTTCAAATTGATCATATTAATGAGAAACTTAAGGTTCACAAAGATTTCTGCAAGGTGCAATTCTGATATGAAATCACGACACATGCTCTGGAGAAGCAGAGGCTGCCCTTCCTTTTCCTCTCTGCCCTCTTGTACTTCATACAGGGGGAGTGGAGCTGAACTCCCATGAGAACCACACAGCCATGCTGTGTCAATTTCTGACACTCACATTGAGTTTGAAATTAGAAAATTTTAAGTGTTGCCAGTAAAGATAAGTAATTTTCTCTTTGGGAGAAAAAGTCAGCATAGGAAGAAACAAACTGTTTCTGTCTCAGTCATCCCAGCGATCAACAGTTTCTTCAAAACACAAAAATAAGTTCCCTGTCTGCTCCTATTGCAAAAAGGCATCTTCATTTGTTTATAGCATCACTACTAAACATACTGGCTTCCCCACCCATGGTCTGGAAAATAATTCTCTAGGATTTTTATAAACAAGTTGAGTGGAGGAGGCTCAAAATGATCCTCTCTCTAAAGGGAATTATACCCAGCCCCCAAACTCCAGCATGCATGAACTCAGTGCCCAAGGAATTCAAACTAATCCACCCCATTCTCAGTGGCTGGGTCTGGTGGTCCACATGCATCTCCTCCTATCCAAGGGAAATGGGCACCATCTCATTTGTGAGCAGGACTCTACAAACTGGAATCCCTTCCATTTATATTGCCATTAAAAAAAAAAAAAGGTAACAAGTAACATTTGATAATTATCATTTTTAAAGAAACTTAACCCATTCTCCTTTGCCCAGTATTCCATACTATACCAGCAGCCCATGGATGGCCATCCCAACCTCATCTCCCACTGCTCCCTAAGCCTTCTGCCAGAACCAAACTTTTTTCTAAAGTAGGTTCCTGTGGAACCCAACATGGGGCTTGAATTCATGACCCTGAGATCAAGACCTGAGCTGAAATCAAGAGTCAGATGCCCAACTGACTGAGTCACCCAGGTGCCCCAGAACCAAACTATCTTAACCTCTATCTCTATGCTTCCCCTTACACAGTTCTGACCTGGATGCATTCCCTACCTTCGGAATTCTTTCCAATGTTCAAAGCCCAAATGCTCACCTCCTCTTTAAAGCCTTCTTAAACATTCCAGGCAGAAATCTTTACTTCTTATAGATGTTTATAGATCTTCTGGCTTCTACTCTTAACTTGCCATTTTTTATGTACTTATTTGTTGGATGAGATTTTTGGTTTATTTGTTTTGAACTTTAAAATAACACCTACCTATCCTAGCCTGAAGTATCTACCTCTACTAGTCTGAAAGCTTCAATGGCTAAAGGGGTTGTACAGAAGATGCCTTAAACTTTTGTGGGTCACCTATATATCTACCACTTGTCTTTACACAGAGTGGGTGAATCAACAGTCTGTTGATAATGTTTGAAAAGTAAAGATTCCAAAGAAGCCCAAAATATGTTGTCAAACATAGGAACAGATCCCTCTTTAACAAACAGCTGATCTACATGTTCACAAAGTATTCCTAAGATTGTTTGAGCCCTGGAATTTTGTCTACATCAATTTCATAGACATTAGTAATTTCTCAGTTAAATTCTTACATTTAGGGATAATGGAATAGAGACCCAAAATCCAGCCCAAGTTCTCTCTGCAGAGCTCTAGGTTTGGTCTTCCACCTATATCATGCACGATATCCTGAAGACCTTAGGATTACCAGGATCATTTTGTCCAGGTCAACCCAAAGGGGGTAACAGGAAGCAGATTCATCTTTCCATCTCCCAGTCTCCTAAGAACCCAAGGCCAGACCAGTTCTGACTTGTAGATGTTCAAAGATGGTCCAGTGTCAGATATTTATCTCATTGAATGCTTCCATATCTGTTGCTTCATTGGCCAAATGAAAAAATGAATAACCCATATCTACTTAATAGTTGGATAATCACTAGTCCCTATGACTATTACCTAATTTTATCTTTGCTGTTTTAATAAGAATTGGTGCTTATCTAAAGACTTTCTTTGGACCCAAGTTCTCCAACATCCAATAAAGATATAAGTATATATACATCTACCACACAAATAATACCAATGTATCTATCAATATATATTATCAGTAGAAAGTTACCATCTCTGAAGTGCCTGGGTGGCTCAGTCAGATAAGCGTCTGACTCTTGATATCAGCTCAGGTCTTGATTTCATGGTAGTAATTTCTAGCCCCATGTTGGGCTCCATGCTGAGCATGGAGCCTATGAAAGAAAGAAAAAAGGAAAGAAGGAAGGAAGGAAGGAAGGAAGGAAGGAAGGAAGGAAGGAAGGAAGGAAGGAAGGAGAAAGAAAGAAAGAAAGAAAGAAAGAAAGAAAGAAAGAAAGAAAGAAAGAAAGAAAAAGAAAGAAAGAGAGAGAAAGAAAGAAAGAAAGAAAGAAAGAAAAGAAAGAAAGAAAGAAAGAAAGAAAGAAAGAAAGAAAGAAAGAAAGAAAGAAAGAAAGAAGAAAGAAAAAGTTACAATCTCCTAATCTCCTTTCTTGGAACAAATTGTCCATTATTCCTCATTTTTCATATCAAAATATTTTTCTTCATAATAAATTATTAGTCTAAGAGACAGTAGCTGCTAACTTGTTTTTAGTGACATTATTTAACAATATTACAAGTCTGGCTATTCTAGTTCCTCAAAATCAATTCAAAAATTGTACCCACCTATGAAATTCAAAGCTTGGGAACCACTGGCTAGAGAAGGTAGACCTAACTTCAGCATCACATGCTGTCTTTTGCCTTTTATTCTCATTTGTACCTTTCTCAAAGCCATTATTTATTGAGGTACTCATTGGGTACCTGGCACTGTACCTGGGGTTAGGATTACAGACATAGAATATAGATATGGTTATCAGTTTGCCTAAGGTCTAGGGAAGAGGCAAGCAGTTATCCTACAAAAAAGTAGTTTCCATTTTCCAACCATGGTAGGTCTAGAAAAGGACCATATCTGGTCCTTCAGAACTCAACCTTTCATCCTTTTGAAGGGCTCTGTCTACATTAAAGCATTTGTCCATTTTTTTTCTAGGAACCTAAAAAATAAAAGTGGTCTGGGCTTCTCTCAACTTCTAAGATGCTCTCCTTTGATTGCTCAGTCACCAAGTCCCAGGCTCATTTTGACCTTTAAGTTGCTTTCTTCAGCTTCAGTTAATGTTCAATAAACCAAAACATATCATCCTTTATGTTCCACAATTCCTCTTTAACGGTAGTATGTTGCTCGTGAAATATTTCTCTTATCATCTTTCCTGAAGGAGATTCCAATCAAGACAAAGAAGAAAACAATTAAGGGGTTATTCAAACAAGAAGTACATGGCAGATAATAATCATAAATTAGATAATCAGAAGGAAAAAATTTAATAAGGACAAAAGGTGAAAATGATAAAAGGGCTTCTTGTCTAAAGAGAAAGTAAGCAGTTCCTCTACTCCATCTTCCAACTTCCACACCCCATATCCTGTGGCTAGGGAGATTTTTTCTTGTGACACATCATTTGGACTTCCTGTGGCAAGTGAGAAGGGATAAGTGCAGTGACATGTTAGTAAGCTGGCTTTCTGAAGGAAAAAGAATTGATTTATAGCATTGGAAGTGAGTTTCCAGTGGGACAAATATTCTTGCTATGGCCAATTTCAAACTACTAAGTTTAGCAGCCAGAACAGAAAATTCCTAAGTATTTAACTGCGAGTTCTCATGAACTTGTGTAATAGTTCCTACACACACCAGATGAGTGGCATTTGAGAAGTGACTGCTCCAATCCTAGATCCTCATCAGCTGGTAAGAAACTAGACATTTTAGTGGGGCTAGATAACTCCTTGAGTTCAGTGAGAGCAAGCTAGCACATCAGCAAGGATACATTTATTCACTTGTGACAAACCTGAAGATGGGAACCAATGGCATTGGGACCAGAGTCAAGGAAAGATTGATACTTCAAAGAGGAAATGCCCAGGCACTGCTGGGCAGGGAGGAACAGATTATAGGCAAGCTGAGGACACAAAGGGCCACAGAGACGAGTTAGGGGAGAGAGAGAGGGAGACCTCAGGGGTGGAGAGAAGATGATGATGACACACAGAGGTACCCCCCAAAAGCAGCCAACCACAAAATAGGCTCTTTTCACAACTTCACCTTCAACTGATACGCGTTTGCAGAATTGAGTTCCCTGAAAAAGTTTCACTTGGTTTCCAAGGAAAAAACTAGGAAGATATGGTTTTCTGTCCTGTGGTCTGTCCCCCCCAGGAATGTGATTGCAGGAATGTGAACTCAAGCTGATAGCTCCTTTCTACACATATGGAACAGCTTTGGGATGGGAAAAGATTTTTTAAGAGACGGGAAAAAAATCCCTGAAGAGCAACTTGGCTTTTGGTTAATGGGTCTGACGAACAATTTGAGGAAAATAAGAATTGTGGCAAAATGGAGTTTTTAAAATTCTGAGTTGCTCCTTAGAACAGGGCTTTACCATTCAGTAACCAGACAGTGGGTTTCCTGGGCTTGTTAAGGCTATTAATTTGATTACTTTTTATATAAAAATTTTAAACAAAAATTTTTCATTTCAGTGAGTTGGAAAGATAGATAAATGGTAAATTGATAGAGGTGACTATCAAACACTAGGCTTCCCTCCCGCTGCTCCTATTGGTACCTTCCTCTCTCCTGCTCTAGGGAATCCACATTATCCCATCCTGAGTATTGAGAACTAGTGAGATTCTAATCTGAGGCAGATTCAGGCCCATGCTGTGGCCAGGTCCATTAGAATTTTTGTCAGTATCTCTAAGAACCTGTTTGCAAGACTTCTCACTAGAAGTAAGGATTCATGCATTGAAGATTCAGAGACAGAGACACAGTGAAAGAGGCAGAGAATGAGATATATATTTATATAAAGATATTTATATTAAAGAAGTAGCTTACACAATTGTAGAGGCTGGCAAGTCTAAAATTTCTAGAGCAGTTGAGGAGGCCAGAAACTCAGCAGGATCCCTGCAATCCTGAGGCAAAATTACTTCTTCCCCAGAAACCTCAGTCTTTGCTTTTTTTTTTTTTTTTTTAGATTTTATTTATTTATTCATGAGAGAGAGAGACACACACACACACACACACACAAAGAGAGAGAGAGAGAGAGAGGCAGAGACACAGGCAGAGGGAAAAGCAGGCTCCATGCAGGGAACCCAATGTGGGACTCTATCCCAGGTCTCCAGAATCAGGCCCTGGGATGAAGGTGGCGCTAAACCACTGAGCCACCTGGGCTGCCCTCAGTCTTTGCTCTTAAAGCATTTGACTGATTAGATGTGGCCCACCCACATTATCAAGAGAAATCTCCTTTAAAACTGACTGTAGATGTTAATCCCTTCCTCCACTATATCTTGACAGCAACACCTAGACCAGTGTTTGACCGAACAGCTGGGCACCATAGCCAAGTTGACTCATAAAATTAACCATCACAGGTGGGATCTGAGCTCAGTCTCTCTGGCCCCTGGCTGGAATTTCTTCTTCACTGCTGCTCTAGTACTGTTGGGTCCCATTGCCAGCATCTGTGGTTGTGTTAGTGTGATAGTTACCACAGTGGCCACCTCATGTCTGTTCTCTGTGACTCCTAGATGCCCCCTATAGCCTCTGGTCCTCTTCTCTCTGATATGTTCTATTGGGAAGAACGACTCTAGCCTCTTTGAAGGTTCAGTTTCTTCAATATTTTGTTCTAATATATGGGCCCACAGGGCAAATACCAACACCTGGAGTGCCTGTCAGCCCCCTGTAAGAACCTTCAAGCATATTCTGCTTCCTCTGTCAAAGGGTAATGTCCATTAGAGATCAGTGTGGGCTCTGGTCTGTATCATCCTTGGCTTAAGACCCAGATGGGGGGAACGCCTGGGTGGCTCAGTGGTTGAGCATCTGCCTTTGGCTCAGGGCGTGATCCTGGAGTTCTGGGATCGAGTCCCGCATCAGGGTCCCTGCAGGGAGCTTGCTTCTCCCTCTGCTTGTGTCTCTGCCACTCTCTGTGTGTCTCTCATGAATAAATAAATAAATCTTATTAAAAAAAAAACCAAGACTCAGATGGGTCTGCCATCCTTGGATGCCAGTCATGGCGCAGAGGGAACATGGAACCATGCCCTGGCTCTTGAAGCTTCTACTGGAAAATGACACTCATCCCTTCCATTCACTTTTCATTGGCCAAAGCACGACTATACGAGCCACAGAAGAGCAGGGGAAGTACCACCCCACCATGTGCCTGGAAGGAGATCACCTGGTCAATGTTCGGTAACTGGCACTGACCACTACCCCAAGTTCTCTCAGCTCACCTGCAGAGCTGATGGACACGCCTCAGTGAGTTGTCGAGTCTTTCCTGGATCAGATCACCAGCCCCTTCTCCCCACTCCCCAGGTGCTTGTGGGTCTCCACCCAGCCAATGCACTCATAACCTTCCTTCTCTCTCCAGTCTTCCTTTTCTCTGCCTTTCCTACACTGCCTACACTCAGAAATGACACTTCAAAGTCAGTGCTAGAATTTTATCATGGAAACATGCTTTGCACAATATTAATAGACAGTGTCTACCAAAGAGAAAGAGGTATTTCCCCAAGATTTTCTGATTCAACACCTTGACTCATTCATTGCAAACCACCCAAAACCAGTGGCTACTGGGTACTTAAAATGACCATGTGTTTCTAACAACATACAGTTAATGATGAGAAAGAATTCTTAGTTAATGATGAGAAAGAATTATGAAAAAAATGTAAATAAAAGAATGTTCTGATATACAGAATAATTTCAATTTTGTGAAACAAAATATTCGTATGTGCAACTTTTAATGGATAAAAAAATACTTCAAAATAATGGAGGACTTTTTTCTGGAAAGTGAAAGAATTGATTGATATGTTCTCTGGTTTACAAAAGAAGAATGTATGTATATTCCTTTAATTAGGAAAACTTTTTTTTTAAGATTTTATTTATTTATTCATGAGAGACACAGAGAGGAGAGAGAGGGGCAGAGACACAGGCGGAGAGAGAAGCAGGCGGCTCCACGCAGGGAGCCCGATGTGGGACTTGATCCCGGGCCTCCATGATCACACCATGGGCCAAAGACGGCGCTAAACTGCTGAGCTACCAGGGCTGCTGGAAAACTTTTTCAAAATAGTTTTTAAAGGTTTTAAAGTCCACACGGATGGAAGTTTTTCACCTTCTCATTGCCTTTTAATCAGTCTTATAGGCAAGAATCTCCCCCTTACATCTCATTAAACTCTGTTTTACAGGAATGTAAATCTGTTTCATTCTGTCTGGAAAACAAAAAAGGTAGGGATGGGGTTAAGAGAGGTAGGGTGTCTCCCTAGATCACTGGAACTATGCTAGAAAACTAACTAGGGTAATTGTCTCAATTCCCCAACTCCTCCTGTGTCTGCACAGAACCCACCCAGAGGAAGGCCCCCCTCCTCCCCACTGGACTAAGGTCATCTTGGAGGGAATGTGGAGGTGGGGTGGGCTGAGGATGGGCAGATGCCCTGCCCAAAAAGAAGGCACTTCTTCTCCAAGCCTAGACACCGTCCCAGGTCCACACACGCCAAGTCAAGCCAGGGCTTCTCTATACATCATTCTGGATTTATCCCATCATCTGCCAGTCCTCACTGGGCAGAGTGTGTGGCTAGTGAAACTGTGCAGGGGGCAGACTTGTGTTGGTTTTAAAACATGGATGCACCACATACACTTGAAAGGTGGTGCATGGCCCCCATCAGAGTTCGACCAGAGTCAGAAGGCACAAAGGACAACAGCACATTCATGCAATTACTACAAGCTCTGGAGTATTTTTTCTTTTCTCAATTTATTTAGGAACATAATCCTTCCAGCCTTACCTACTTCCTTCGGCCACAAAGAGGAGGCACAAGGAAAGACAGCTGGGGGGGAAAAAGAAGAGGACACACTGGCTTACAATGAATAGTACTAACAGCAAACACTAACTGAGCATTTACTATGTGCCAAACTCTTTCTACACAGTATCTCAATTAATCCTGCCGCAACCTCACGCAGCAAGGATTATGATGGCACATGGTTTAGGGACAAGGAAACAAAAGATCTGCAAGCTCAAGTGCCATAGCGATATTGGTTCAGACCATGGACTCAGGAACCAGATTGCGAGGATATGAATCCTGGTTCTGCCATTTACTGAGGTGTCTGACTTTGGCATGTCATATAACCTCCCTATGCCTCAGCTTCCTCACTGGCAAAATGGGGACGACACATGTACCTTCCTCACCAGGTGATTGTGAGGACTAACACAAAGAATTTAGAAACAGTACCTGGCCCAAGACACCTGGGTGGCTCAGTGGATGAGGATCTGCCTTTGGCTCAGGGTGTGATCCCAGAGTCCTGGGATCAAGTCCCACATCAGGCTCCCTGCAGGGAGCCTGCTTCTTCCTCTGCCAATATCTCTGCCTCTCCCTGTGTGTCTCTCATGAATAAATAAATAAAATCTTCTTTAAAAAAGAGAAGGAAGGAAGGAAGGAAGGAAGGAAGGAAGGAAGGAAGGAAGGAAGGAAGGAAGGAAGAGGGTACCTGGCCCTTGACAAAGGTTATGAACAAGGGTTTGGTTTGAGTGTCCAGCTCTGGGCCCGCTTCAGTGGGTACAGCCTGGCCACCTCCCAACCCTGTCTGCTGCCCTTCAGGCTGCCCTCAAGCAGCTACAAACATGTTAGATCTGTAGTACCCCTGGGTTTTTAGGCCTCACCTTGGATTTTGATATATATCCAAATTGGAAGCTTAGTTTAAGAGAAAAAAGAAAAGTCAACTCTTCCAGCTGACACCAAAGCTGAATAAAGGAAGTGCAGGGATGATGAGCACTAGTCCAGACAAGAACTTCCTTCCCTTTGCTCAGCCTGGGCTAAATCCACAAGCCTAATTACCATCATTCACATCCCAGCTTCAGTGCTGCCTCAAGTGGCAGATGAAACAAAAGTGTCTCCTCTGTGAGATGCAATAAACCTTCAGGGAACAACAGCAGAATTTGAGAATAAATCTCCAACTCCATCATAGGCCAGCTATATGGCCTGGGGTAAGCTTTTTCAGTTTCTTCGTCTGTGAAGTAGGGATGATCACCTCCATCTGTCACATTGCTGAGAAGGGTAACTGCAGGCATGGTATAGATGAAAGGCCTCTCAGAATTTTCTGTAGTCCAGTCCCTACAGAAATAAAATCACATTAATCATGTTGTTTTTTTTTAACTCTCTATATTTTATAATGTTTTGATACGTTGAGGACCAGGCTAACTGGAGAGAGACTGCCCCTCCAGGGTTAGCTAGTTCCTGGAGACAGCTTGCAGTATGACTCTTTTCCACTCCTATGCTGTGCTAAAGTGATGGAGACTGGGCTGTGTTACAAATACATCATTTTGTTGTTGTTGTTGTTAAAAAAAAAAAAACTTGCCTGTGAAAGTGTTCATATATAAACCAATCAACCCAGAGCCTTTGCCCCCAACTACCTCCACTCTCTCACACACACTAAGCCAATTTACCCCCTTCCCTCAATCACCCCAGGGCCAGGTACTAGACAACTAGAGACCATCCCTATGGCCCAGAGCCTGTCAAAATTATTCAAACCAGCCAATCCTGATATTTATCCTTCCTTGTAAATGTCCCAAGGTAGTCTGATTGGCAAAGGATACTTATGTATTCTGAATCCTTAATACTCTCAAGATCAAAGATACTGCTGGGAACCAACAGCTATTTACCCAAAGAGGTGGCACAAACCAGAAAGCCAACAGAGCTACAAATGTGTGAAGCCTCATGCTAGATACTTTCATAAAGGTATATAAGTTCTGCTCTTTGACTTTAAAAAAACATGTAAACTGGTTGTGCAAATGACATTCAACTTCCCCAAATACATGTTTATGATATATATTATACATAGTAGTACATGAGAAATACCATGTGAATGTTATACACTATCAACATTCAGAGTAGCAAGAAAGTGCCAATAATATAAATAAATAAAAGTCAATAGAGAGTCGAGTATAACAGCTTAAAGAAAATGAGAATGTTCTAGGTCCAAGTCCAACTCTAAGGTTCATTTCCATGGTGTTCCTACACACATGGGAAAACTCCCACTTGGCAATTACCGGAAATCAGCCCCTTTGCCTCTCTAGCTGCTATTGCCTCCTTCTTGAAAGCTCTCTCTGGCCTGAGCCTGACCCCTTAGTTGTGGCTATTCCTTCAATGGGCCATGATGTCACCCATACTTCCATGAGGCTTTGAGCATATCTTTATTCCACCATCCATCTACTTCAATGCATCACCTTATAGCTGCCTGAATACTCAGCTGATTCATTCTTGAGGAAACATGTTTCTGAGCATGCCATACCAAAGCCAGAGGCTGGGCCATGTGACCTTGCCTTGCCACTGATCATCAGTACATGTTCATAGAGGCCACCAGGGAAACTGGTCCAGGGATCAGCCCTGCCAACCAGAACCAGGCTGAGCAAGCAGTACTCTGGGCTGGCTTTCACTCTGGACTGTGGATGGAATTTGTGATGAATGCACAGTATGTGACTGGCTTTTACTCAAGAACTGTAAAGTTGGGATCCCTGGGTGGCGCAGCGGTTTGGCGCCTGCCTTTGACCCAGGGCGCGATCCTGGAGACCTGGGATCGAATCCCACGTCGGGCTCCCGGTGCATGGAGCCTGCTTCTCCCTCCGCCTGTGTCTCTGCCTCTCTCTCTCTCTCTCTCTCTCTGTGACTATCATAAATAAATAAAAAAATAAAATAAAAAAAAAAAGAACTGTAAAGTTATCTGGAGAAGTCCCCATTTCCCATTAGATGAGAAAAACATGTTTCCAATTTTGTTTATTTACTTACATGTGTTCATGTGCTTGTTTGTTTATCCTTTACAAGGCTCATGACAGGAATGTCTGCTTTGACAGGAACATCCCAACAGCCAGAGCTTTCTTCTGTCACTCTTAGGTTTGCATGCAATAGAATGAATTGGACTTCAGAATCAGATCCACTTAAGTTTGACTGATGGTTCTGCCTCTGCCCAGAGGCTGGACCAGGGAACAAGTTGCCTAAACCCCTCTGAGTCTTTTTCCCTTTCAGAAAAGCTGTAACAGTCATTCTTACCTTCAAGATTGTTGTAAAGATCAAATGAAATAACATGGGTAAAATCCTTAGCACAGTGCCAAGAACACTGTAGATGCTCAAAAAATATGAAGTCTTCTAGCCCAGCACTAGTTAACAAATGTTTTAAGTGCCCACTCTGTAAAAAGGATGCAATGATATACTCCTTGAAGAAATGGTAAACTGATGTTGTTAAAAGATAAGGTACTGATTAATGTAAAAATATATTAGGCTAGATTAGGTTATGCTGCAGCAACAAACAATCCTTACATCTCAGTGGCTTAAAACAATAAAGGTTCATTTCTTGCACATATTCTGTGTCCATCATGAGCAAATGCTCTGCCCTCCTTCACTCTCATTCAGACACACAGGCTAACAGACTCCACTCTATGGAATATAGCTGGCAGTCTTGGCAGATGGAGGAGGAGATAAAGAAACCTACTCCAGCTCTTAAATATACCTCAACATAACTCCATTCATATATTGGCCAGAGAGAGTCACCTGGCCATACATAATTTCAGCAGAAAAGAGAAGTGTGAAATTCCTGAATGCTCAGAAGTAGAGTAGAGCCCATGATTGACAAAACTACTCATGTCTCCCATACAAGATACACAATGTATGATAGGGTTATAAAGAAAGGAAAGCCTAAGGTTGCTTTGAGTATCCAGGAGACCCTCTGTCAGGAAAGTAATTCTTATAATGAAACTTTAACAATTAAATTCAACTTACCAGATAGATAGGCAAAGGAACAGGAAGTGTCCCAGACACAGTACAAAGAGCTGGAGACCTGAGAGAGCAGGATGCTCTCTGGAACAAATTATTCAGCATTCACAGGAAAAAAAAAATAGTGCTAGATCATGTCATGATAAGAAACTCAGATTATGGGATCCCTGGGTGGCGCAGCAGTTTGGCTCCTGCCTTTGGCCCAGGGCGCGATCCTGGAGACCCAGGATTGAATCCCACGTCGGGCTCCCGGTGCATGGAGCCTGCTTCTCCCTCTGCCTGTGTCTCTGCCTCTCTCTCTCTCTCTCTCTCTCTCTGTGACTATCATAAATAAATAAAAATTAAAAAAAAAGAAACTCAGATTATATCACACAGGTGATGAGCAGAGGGGCATGGCATTGAAAATCTTGAGCAAGAGAGTGACAAAATCAGATTTTCTTATCTATTCAATCAACAAATACTCATTGAGCACCTACTAAGAGCAAGGCACTGTTCAAAGAATTGGGGATATTCTGATGAACAAATACAAAAGTTCTTGAACTCATAGAGTTCAAATCCCAACGTCAGAAAAGGCAGTATGGTAGCATTATGGGGAATGGATTAGGAGTTGGTTGAGATGAGAAGCAGAGATATCAAAGAAGAGGTTACTACAGTATTATAGGTGAATAATAACATGGTCCTCAACCATACACATAGCAGCAAGAGTGTTGAGTTGGGGACAGATAGAGACATTGAAAGAACCAACAGAACTGTCAGACAATGTAACATAAGAGTAAAGAAGTGGGAGAAATTAAGAATGACTGTTTTCCTGTAAGGACTAGATAACATGTCAATGCCATTCACCAAGACTGCGAACTTAGAAGGTAGAACAGGTTAGGAAGAGGTGATGGGCTTTGTCATGAGAGTATTAACCTGTGGGTAGAGTTTTTCCCCAAAGGAATTTGTGTTTCTGGAACTCAAGAGATGGCTATACAGTTAGAAAAATATATTGGGGTATAAACAGAAGGGAACAGAAACAATGGAGAAGAATGTAGACAAGTGGCAAGTGTAGATGTCCTCTCATTCCCAAGATCACACTAGCATATTAGGATATGGAAGAAGGTAAAAACATACATCAGCACAGTGTACAAGAAAGCAGATAGCACAGAATAACAGCAAGTGGTTGGAAGAAGGCAAACTGATTTCACAAATGAAAAGGCTCAACCTGAAGTGCATGCAAAGAGGCTGACTCGTCTTCCAAAAAAAAACAACTTAAGAAAATGCTGTTGGAAATAAAAAGTGACAACTAAAGTAAAGGATAACTAGTAGTAAAGGAAGACAAAGATGTTGAAAAAATCTAGAAAGTGTATTAAAAGTCAGAGAGGGAAAATAAGAAAGAAAAGATTAAAGACTTAAATCATCAATCCTGGAAGTCCACCTATTGACTAATGGGAACTCTGGAAAGAGAATGAAATGAGAGGATAAAGGAAATTATCAGAAAATAATACCCAGGAGATATCCCAGAACTGAAGAGCACATTCCCAGATTGAAAGGGCCCTCGAAGTACATACACAGTGATCAAATACAGGCCTACATCAAAGCATGTAGCAGTAAAATTTCAGGGACGCCTGGGTGGCTCAGTGGTTAAGCATCTGCCTTCAGCTCAGGTCATGATCCCAGGGCCCTGGGATCGAGTCCCGCATATGTCTCCCCATGGGGAGCCTGCTTCTCCCTCTGCCTATGTCTCTGCCTTTCTCTCTGTGTCTCTCATGAATAAATAAATAAAATCTTTTAAAAAATCTATCAAGCTATACATTTAATATTTATTTCTTTATATTTTGAAAAGACAATATGTTTTATAGAAGAGACACAATGAAGAAAAAGAAAAAAGAATAGCATTAGGCTTATCAATTACAGCACAGGAAAGACCATGAAACAATGTCTTCAAAATTCTGAGAGAAAATAGCTTCAAATATAGAATTCCAGACCCATCCAAACTTTCAATCAGGTGGTAGGTAAATGAGAAACAATTTCAGATGAGGATGAGCAAGCACTCAAGAAAAATTTAACTCCCAGGCATTCTTTCTCTGGAAGCTTCATAAGATTTCTCTGCCAAACATGGGAGTGCCCAATGGATCCAGAGAACAAGGAATGTGACCAGAGTAGGAAGAGGGAGGGCTATGGTGAGAGGAACTCAGGAAAGGAAAACTGAAATGTAACCAGGTATAAGTGAGCATTTAGAAAAAAATGACAGGCTTGTGACAGATAGAATATGGCATTCAGGAACAAAAGAATAAATGAATAGCTATATTCAAAAAGCTGCAAGTGAGAATTAGGAGCAGTTATTGACTCTAGTAGAAACAAAAAATGATACTAGGAAGTAAATATCAATAGTCTTCTACCTTAGTCTAAAATTAATATTAATATAGTAATATTGTGAACACTGAACTACCTTAGGAGGATGAGGGAGGCAAGTGCAGGGAGATGCGAGAGAGCTAAATCCTCAACACTGGAAGAAATTTGTTAATCTCAAGCATTATCAGAAATTGACAAAGAGCTAGTAGCATAAAACATTATAAAAATAAGGGGAAAATTATGAAAAGAAACTGCCAAAAGAATGAAAAAGTATTGTCTTCCACAGAGTGAAAATGGGCATAGGATAAAGCTGTGTAGGAGACTGACTTGTGCATCTTAAGCCTTTTGAAACTATTTTTAAATAGAACTTTTAAGAAACAAGAGAAAATATAGACATGTTTAAGATTCTGCAGGGAGAGGAAGGCGAATGAGAAGTGATGGATCCTAACAATTCTAAGGAATATCAACATTTAAAAGGAAAAAGAGGAAGAAACAAGACAGACGCAGAAGGATAACACCCAGGAAGTAGCAAGAGAACCTCAAAGAGGGCTCCGAGGAAACCAGAGGAAGTGGCTGAGTTCTAACCTGCTGGGGAGTCAACGTAGGGCGAAGCTTTTACTGAGCAACTACACATGCTTGTATCCACCTGTGATTTTCCTTTACACAGGTAGGCCAAGACTCAGCAGTGGTTCTGGAACTGTTAGGCACTGGGCCATAGCCCGGTGTTGCGGCACCAGGAAAGCAGGTGAATACATACCTGGCCCCCAGCAAGCAGCTTGAGCCAACAGAGTCTCTCAGAAACTGCTCAACTGCCCCACACCCTCCCTGACCACCCACCTTCCCATCTACCTGCCCTCCCCTGCCCCACAGGCTGTGAACCTGGGCACCTGTTTCAAGGGTAGGGTGCTAGGACTCTCCTCCTCTGGCTCTCTGTGGCTTCCATTCAGATATCCGAATGCCTACTTACATTGAGACTCTGTCCTTTGCTTCTTGCACTGGATCTAACGTTCACCGGGTGCTTGTAAGTGTGTCCCCACCTGCTCCTGGGGTCCATAAGGCATGCTGCCCCCACCTACGGCCACATGGGACAAGAATAGTCCACGAAGCAGATGCAGCTTCATCTTTCTGAAATAACATTTGCAGGGCTTACCAAGGAGCATTCTCCAGTTAAACTGCTTTCCAGCTAGATAATATGGTCATGGCTTGCTTACAGATACATTGATTGTCTACTGAAAAATAAAAAGCACCAATTCTTTAGAGTAGGAAGGAGGGTGGTCAGAGAAGTGATGCTAATGCTTCCAGGCTGATAACTGAATGAGCCAGAAAGTTCTGGAGATATGAAAAGAAAGTAAGGACACTCAAGGAAAACACCATCACATAGCACTTATGAAATGAAGGACATCTCAAAGACACATGTGGATGATCCAACCCCAAGAGGATTTGAATGGACATGTAATTAACCTAGAGTAGCAAATGGAATGGATAGAGTAACTAATCAGGGGAATCTGGTTAAACATAGGCAAATTATCATTATTATAATAATAATAATAACTATATATTGAGTGATCCTATGTATTGGGCTGTAAACACTGCCCACATTAGCTTACTTAGTCCCTACAATGCCCCGTGAGATCACTATCACTGTTATTCCCATTCTATAGAAATGTCTAGAAACTGAGGCAAGGAGAAGATCCATAACTTGCCCTAGGTCTCACAGCTGACAGCGCCGAGGTTTGAACCCAGGCAATAATGGTCCAGAGGTGCTCTGATGAGCTTAAACTGCAGTGTGAGGAACACAGACCACATGATCTGGATGTATTTCCAGGCTGGAAAGCAGTCCAGCCTCTGTGAGAAATAAGTTATAGTGCCCATAACAGAAGAAATGGGAGCCTATTAAGGAAATGAACCCATACGCAGGTTCCCAGCTCCTATGGAGGGTAAAATCCTGATAGGCAATTCTGTAGCCAGGCATACAAGTATAGACACAACCGCTGAGTAAGTCTAACCCTCACCACTGCTGTGAGCACAGAATGAGTCCAGCAAACCTTTCCACACTTCAGCAGACAGAGTCCTGGGGTTTTGGTACCAACATCCTGAAAGCTTCCTTTGCTTGACATAAATCGTAGCCTTTGGAAAAATCCAATGGCATAATATTCAGGGAGACAATTTGTAAAATATACACCAACATATTGAGCCTGTCATTTAAGGGACTCTGCATCCATTTTTAAGAAAAATTCTTTTTTTTTTTTTTTTTTTTTTATGATAGTCACACAAAAAGAGAGAGAGAGAGGCAGAGACACAGGCAGAGGGAGAAGCAGGCTCCATGCACCGGGAGCCTGACATGGGACTCGATCCCGGGTCTCCAGGATCGCGTCCTGGGCCAAAGGCAGGCGCCAAACCGCTGCACCACCCAGGGATCCCCCATTTTTAAGAAAAATTCTTAACACAAGTACCCAAATCTGAACATGCAAGCCTGTAGCTAAATTTTACTCCAAGGGCAAAGAGCTTTCCCAGTGAACCAAATACATCCTTAGATAATTCAGAGAAATAATTCACATAAAAAGAAATGCAAGCTTTGTTGAAAAGGACTCCTGGTGTTTGTTCAGCATCAGCATGAGAGACCTCATTTCAAATTGTTCTCAAACCCTGTTTGTTTGAAAATCAGAGACATTTGGTCTCTCCACCAGTCCCGTTTTCTTCATAGTAAGTTTTATTAAGCAATAAATTCACAAACATACATTCGGAAACTTCAGAAGATGCTAGTCAAATTCACTATACAGTGAACGCTCCAAAGAAATCAACATTCCTCTTCCACATTTTTTTAGAGGGAGGGCCAGAAAGATCTCCTGCCCAGCCCCACCCCCACCTCCCTCGACCCTACCATCCCAACCTGGGCATGACTGCCAGGAAGGGGACTTGGCACAGATAAGAAGCAAAAGCTTGCAGAGCTGAGACTTGTAACATTAAAAAGCCATGAGGCTTCAGCCATGCTGTGTTAGCTCAAGACCCGTAGTTGTGTCCAGGCTTCATCACAGACTCCCAGAAGCACCCGCTACCAGCTTTCTTGCCAAAGGCCCAAAGCAGTAAGTCCAAGAGACTTTTGGCCCTGACTCAGCCTGTGAGGAAGGACCCCATGTCGACAGCGGTGCAGGAGCAGCTCTGGAAAACATTATCCTACCCAAAGGAGATGAAAGTCTCTTTGAAAGCTTTTCTCCTAGCCTGCTTAGAGACAAAGACAAAAACCATAACATATGGGAAGGACCAATATCCCACAAACTGATGACTGATATTATCAGGGTATTCCGCTTTTGAAAATATTTTGTTTGTAAAAGAAAAATGCGTTCCCATCATTAACTGTCCCTGGAGCAAGTCATCTGCCCTTGCATGAGTTCAAGGACCTCATCTGTAAAATGGAGAGTTGAATGAAGTGGTTGCTGAGTTCTCATCCCATCTAGTAATAACAGCTGTCCCAAGTGGTCCAATACGGACCATCTCCTGGGGTCTGCCACTGGCACAGATTACACACACACACATCCTCACTGTGCATGGATGCTCACAAACATTGACTCATTCATTTGATGAATATGTACTGTCTGCTAGATGCCAAACATTCTTCTAGGCACTGAGGATATAGCAGCAAACAACACAGCAAAAGCCCTACTTGGAGATTACTTGCTAGGGCCGGCCAGACGCAAAATAGTCAACAAATACGTGTCAGGTAGAAATAGCTTCTATGGGAAAAAAGAGAGACTATCGGTGGTGGGGAAGATGTTCTACTTGATACATGATTGGGAAAGGCCCCTGTTGAATGTGACATTTGGGCAGAGCCCTGAAAGACGTGATAAGGGAATGAGACATTGGATATTTGTGGCAAGGAGGTTCCAGATGGAAGGAACACCATGTGCAAAGGCCCTGAGGGGGAACCACATTGGAACCACATTGATCTATTTAATATTCAAGGAACCACAAGGCAATCAGTGGCTGAGAGAGACTAAGTGCAATGATGGAGTTCCCATTTCCGGAGCTGGGAGAGACTATGAAAGGGACACAATTTGGATGGTGAGAGATGAGCATGAGAAGTTTGAGATGCCTTTTAGATACGCTATGAAAGCATGATATTAATACCATCAGCTTCTAGAATCTTCTTTGGAGAATAATGTAAAATAAAATCCCCTGTGACGACACTCACATCTTCTACTTGGGAACTGTCCAGAGAATACCTGTGACCAGCGGCATGCTAAGATTTAATAATCTGCTCGGGGGGAGGGGGGGGAGTTCCCCTACTTTGTTGCATTTGCCTGTTTCCATGGTAAATACTCCCACCATGGCCAACTTCAAGCTACCAATGAGAAGTCACTGAATGTGGTGATGGGCACAATTGGCTCTCCCACATCAGAGTGAGCAGCAGCTCCAGCACAAACTGCACTGACCCCTTCTCCTAGCCACCACCCCCCCCTTCCACCAGCCCCTCTCTTCAGAAGAGGAAGAAAGGGGGGGGGAACAGGGACAATTTAGATAGCTTTAGGCAGTATCCTTTAAACACCTTTGCGGGCCTTTTGAAAAAAACAGGTTCTGAGAAATACTCAGGCATTTGTATTATAAACAGCTGCCTTATTACTGTAACAAAGTGATCCAAGATCTGACATTAATTATCTCTAATACAAAACAAATTTACTCTCAAATTTCTATGGAGGGTAGAGCACACAGGGAAAGATGGGGTCCCCAGTCCCACGGATGGTCCTCCCAGTCATTGGTGGAGGGAAGGAAGCTCCAGCCCCAGTAATTGTTCCCGTTTCCAAATCCAGTATTCCTTTCTGAATCGGGGACTGCCTGGCTCACTTGCAAGTCTGGGATGAGAGAAAAATCTTCTCTAGGCTTTAACGTGCTCCTAGAGAGAACTATTTTCTCAGAGCAATAAAGGACAGTAGGTTTGTGTTAGCAAACTGCTGTCCAGTCAGCAAATTAGAGATCCTTAGGCAAAGCTTGCTTTCCTTCTCCACACCAAGACAGGCGTTCTTAATCCTCTCTGCATTGTTAGAATCAGCTGGGGAAAGTTGTTGGCCACCTCATGTTGTGGATGGGCACACTTGGAGATGCAGATCCAATTGGTTCTGGAGACCTGGGTGTGGGTATTTTTTAAATGTTCCCAGCTGATTCTAAGTGTAACCAGGGCTAAGAAGCAACCGCCCTGGAAGCTTGAGCAGTGACTATGAGCATCCACCTGATGTAACTGGTTGTCGAAAGAGCACTCACACACAGAGTAGCCGCTACCTGGGGTAGAAAAGCCACGGGGCTCCAGCTGGTGAGTCCAGGGATCCAGGCCTATTTCTGCCGCTGGAAAAAGCTATCACAGAGTATGAGCTCCTGAGGGTTAGGCCAGCTGGTCTCCAGGTTCACTCCTCCCCCTGACATTCTGTGTCTGCTAACACTGGGAGCTGCACTATAGAAGCTTCACTTTGGCTCCCAGGAAGGAAGCCACCTGGATGGCGTGAGGTCATGTTTGTGGAAGAATGGTAGCCATGGCTGTTGTTGCTTGCAGCTATCACAGAGCTGACAAAGCATCTTGATAAAGAATGCCCGAGCAGAAAAAGGCTGGACCAAAGATTTGCCCCCAAATAAAGCACCTTGTCTGGGATGGAAAGCCAGGGTGATGCACGCTGATAGCCCTTCCCAACTCCCACACCGGAATGTCGTTTCCTGGCTTTATTGCTACACAAGGAAGTGGCAAAACTAATGCACTCTCCAAACCCAGCACTCTCCAAAACCCTGAAATTTTACCGCATGATTCCTGACCAAACAATAAATAAATCAATAAAAGTTCAATTAGGGAATTCATTCTAAAAATCAAGCAGTATTTACTTTTCCTTTCCATGAACATTGGCAATTAATTAATCAGTTGCACCACACTCTCATGATAGTGTGTCTACTTATTCTCTTTCCTGTCCTGTTGCCTCAATCTAGAACAATCCCACCCTCCCCCTGCGCCCATGCACACACTTCCCCACTCACACACAGACACCAAACTGGGACCCAAAGGGACAGAGAGAGCCAATAGCAAACAACGCAGAGCGGAAGGAGGATGGACGGCAAGGTCTGGTGGTCCCATGCAGAGACAAATGCCCAGTTTCCAAAGAGGACAAGGAAAATCTTCACTGGGGAGAAGAGCCCCAGCTGGGGAGAGGCCCCCACAGGATATAGGGCCTCATGTGCCTGGAGGGACACAGCCACCGAGGGCGTCAGAACTGGCTCTGGGCACACCATCTCGGCCTCTACTTGCTGCACTCTGCACACTTCCGGCCCATCTCCCACCTCCAAGTGCTTCCCTGGGGGAGGCTGGAAAGAAGGAAACACTCAACTGCCAGTGGCTGCAGAGGCTTTTGATTAAGGGAAGTAAGTGGAATGGAAGCTTTGTCTTTTAAATCCCTCAAAACAGTTTAAAAAAAAAAAAAAAGCCATGCAGATAGAAGAGGAGCACAAATGTTCAGGACTCCAGCCTGAAGGCCAGATGGAAGAAGCAAACTCAATGTGTTCAGCAAGAGAACAGGGCCATGCTGCCAAACTACACAGAGGAGGGAATTCCCTGTTTTTCTCACCTCTCTTCTCACCCAAGAACAGTGATGAATTTCATACAAATGGATGGCAGAATGAGTCAGTTAAATTTACCAGGTCACCCTTTTCTAAATAGCCAGTTGAGCAAATCTGGTCTCTTCCTATGCTGGTCCTTCTGCCTGATAAGCTCCTTCTTATCCCTCAGGACCCAGCTTAAATGTCACCTCCTCTGTCATCTACTTACGTGTATGTCTCCTCAAGTAAGCTCCCAGGGGTAAGAGCTAGACCTTGTTCATTTTCTCATCCCCAGTTCCTAATGAATGCTTAGTAAGAGAACAGACTGGCAGACAGACACAAAGATACCAGTGGAATCCAGAAAGGCCACTGCTCGAAAAAGGAGTCTCCATCTCCAGGAGACAGAGGAGCTGCCAACCATGAGACAGACTTTTCTATAGGCAACGAGTCATCTTTTCTGGAAGTTTGGAAGGTCTGTCAGCAAGATCTCTGCCAGTCTCCTTTGTGTCTCTCTCTATTTATACCCTGGGGCCAGGAGACAGGAGGAGGCTGTCTGAACCCAAGGACAATGGTCTGCAAGCAATACCTCCTCTGCATTTATTCTTGGCAAGGATCCCCACAGATTAGGTTTCCTCTAGAAAGTAGCCACTAACAGAGAAATTCCAATTTTTAAATTCTCTTGCTATTCCCAAAGAAATTGGCAGAAACTTTAAATATCTTTTTGGTAGCCCTTAAGTCACCAAAATTCACTCTGAGCAAAAAGACTACAGGCATTGCAGAAGTTGCAGACTCAAATTTCAGGTTACTGGAAAGAGAAAAACAATCAAGTAAAACTGGAGGGGTCTCTAAGAGAACAAAAAATTGGGGTGGGGGTGGGGGAGGGATATAAAATCACCAGTCTATCTAAGGATTTTTTTTTTTTTCTATCTAAGGATTTTAATTGCATAATGCGGGAAAAAAAAAGAAGTCCAGTAAAATATTTGGGCTTCTACATCCTTAGTGGCTGTAGAAACAAATACAAACACACACACAGAGTAAAGCAACTATTAACCTAATTTGCCAAAACCTCAATTTGCTCCCTTTTAGGAAAAGAGGCAAAAGCCACAATGATTGAGAGCGCACATTCAGATGTCAGATCTAAACTGAACCCCACCCTCCCACCTTCCAGCCTTGAGGCCTGGAGCAAGTTACTCAAACTCTCTGAGCTTCAGTGTCTACCTGGAAGACAAGGCTTCATGCGGTACTCTCAGCAGAGCACCGGGCCCAGAGAAAGGGCCAGGGGGTGGTAAGTGGTACTGGTGGTAGCAGCCTTCAGAATCCCAATTGACAGCACAATAACAAGAAAACAAAAGAACACCAGGAACTTCAGAAGAAAGGAAAAAGTCCCAGTTACAAGAAGAATCTCTTGAACTTTCTTTGATCACTTCCTCTCTTATTTATCAAATTCATCGGGTCTCGCTGTTAGAATCCTCAATAATGAAAGAAAGATCCAATTATGGTCATGGAATTTATAGGAAGGGTATTAACACATTTGATCAAGCTTTTCAACCAAATCGTTGGGACCAAAAAAGTTTCTTTTCCGAACATTCAATTACCAGGAAAACCCCACACCCTAAGAGCTTAGTTCTAAGCTTGAATTGTTTATTAGTTTCAGGAGGCCTGAGAGACTGCCTAAATACAGATTTCTTTCTAGAAGTTACATCAGAGAGTTTCCACTTATTAATGTCCCCAACAGTGTGGAGTAATTGAACACACACCCTAAGAGGAGGCCTTTTTTTGCCATTAAAAATGAAGTACCAGTATCAAGCACTAACTCCAAGTTCATGGACTTTGTAATAATACAGTCCATCATTGAAGACAGCACCCTGTCACCCAGGCTTGAAAAACTTGGCAGGACAAAGTTGTCCTCAATTTCATTAAAGCTTTTCAAGGGCTAACAACCTAACATTTAAATACAAGTGTATGGTGCATGGGCGTGTGTGTGCGCCCGTGTGTACACACACACAAGAGCAGGTGTGAGGATTAGGAGTCCTGCCCCACACCTGGCTCTGCCTATCATGTCAAATATGCTCCCAACTTGTACGAGTGAGTTCATTCATTTTGCCAGAAAGAAGGGTTCAAAGCACCAATGAAATCCAACCAACTTATTAACAGAATACTATAGACTGCATAGACTATAAACAACAGAAATTTATCTCTCCTAGTTCTGGGGGCTGGGAAGTCTGAGATCAAGGCCCTGGCCGATTGCTGGTTCATAGACAGCCATCTCTTCACTGTGACCTTGGGGCCAAGAGAGTTCTCTGAGGGCTCTTTCATAAAGGCACTAATCCCATTCATGAGGGCTCCACCCTCATGGCCCAATCACCTACCAAATGCCCCACTTCCTAGTACATTGCATTGGGGGTTAAGATTTCAACATACAAATTTTGGGTGGGGGGGGGGCACAGTCTATCGCAAGTCGTATTAATCAAGAAGATGCAAGTAAATTCAAATGATGCATTTCTACAAATTTCATTTTTTGCTGACTTTAGAATAAATTAAACAAGTTGACATTTAGATTAGGAATTTTATTGTTCTTTTCTTTTGCAGTTAATCTTTAGCATTTGTGCTGGGGGGAATGGCAATTACAATATAATTATATTCCAAAGCCCAGACAAAATTGATGATGACAAAATTATACTTAATAAAAGAAGCCATTCTCGGATGAAAAATATGCAGGATAAAAGAGTGGATAATGATAGATAATTGGGAGTTGGCTTATCATGTGTATGTCTCCATATTATATATCTGAGTATGTATATACACATATGTAGCAAATCAATGCCAATATTCTATGTATGCATATATATGTGTATATATCTGAGTATACATTCATGTTCACCTACAACACGAGGCTGAGGTGTAAATATTTCTATGTGTGACGATATGTATGTGTGGACATACAGGCACTGAACAATTCATGTGTGTGAATAATATATGTGTGTGTTCTTGCGAAGCTTCATCCTCACAAAAGAATTTGTCTCAAGAGCCTGTCTATAGCTGACATACAGCCTTGTTTTAGGAAACATGTTTTCCATTTATATGGTTTATTATTCCCTGGTTGTTTCCTTCCTCCAGCAAAGAAATGCTGAACCTATAGCCACTTCCCTCCTCTCCACAGATCACCTGCCCTTACTGGGGACCGCCAAGTCCCTCTCACTTTTGCAGGGCCATGACTCACACCACCTTTCTCTGTGGACAGCCCAAGGCAGCCCTATCCTGGCCCTATTGGACTGTCTCAGTCCCAACTTTTTCCTTCCATGGGCCTTTTCCTGCCCAAGGAGAGTACAGATTTTGATGGTAAGTCTCACTCAGATTGTCTCTATCAGACATGTAACATCTGGATCCAATAACACCTTATAACGAAGGACCTCCTGTAGCTGGGATCAAGTCACATCCCCTCTGGTCATGGTGAAAGTTATCTGTCTCCCTACGTTACAGATTCTCTCAAGAGGGCATGGATTTAAGCTCTGACTTTTATATAAATATGATCCTACTGCCCTTGAGAAAACATGGGAAATTCTCTGATAAAGGGTTTGTGCTCCTATATGTTCCCACTCTCCTGATGCCAGATGTGCACAGTCATACTCTGGTTCTCCATCTCTCTTTAGCCTGGCAGACCTCTCCTGAGCACAGAACGTAGATCTTCTCCACCACCCCACTTCCTTAGTCTCTTGAGACACAGAGGGAAAAATTAATATCCTGTCCACAATACCATCACCCCATTCTTGGCCAGGCTAGGAGTCGTCAGCAGGGTACCAGAGTTCACCACTGTCATGCCTTAGGCAGCTGGTCCTCAAAATGCCTCCACCATCCCGTCCCTACTCCCACAGCATCTCCTCCAGGACCCTCTCTCATATCCTCAATTGCCTAGTCTCAGACCAGAGGCACTCCTCATGCCCAAGGGAGCCAATAATCCTGAATTCCCCTTAAGCTTTCTTCATGCTCATCAAAAACATACTGGTCTTCCGAGTGCTACATCTCTAGAGGTGATGGAGGAGGAAGTTACTCAGTTCATGTAATTATCACCTGATGCATTTGCTAGCTAACAGGTTATCTCTTATCAAGGAGATCAATAGAAGGTAAAACCAGAGGTTGAGTTCTAAGAATCCAACATAGACGAAAGACGGGTCACTGTGAGAGGAGTAAGATTTGGGTCCTCTTATGCCATCCCATGTAAACAGTCACCAACTCTATAAGCCAGGAGGAGTGACCGATGGCCACCAGAGAACACTTCTCCAAAAAGAGTAGGTTAATTGCTCCCGGTCTTTAACCTCTAATCCCTGACCTCTCTCAGAACCACACATGGAGTCTCTCTCAGCTCCCACGTAGAGGGTGGGCTTCCTCACCCTGCGGTAGGGGAGTCCGGTAGACAAACAGCACTCCAGAGGCCAGGAAGCCTCCGTGTGTTTCCCCAAGGGCACCACAGAAAGGCTGGAATCAATGGAACTGGGAGGCCAAGCAATCAAAGACACGTTTGGCAGGAGTACAAGGGCCATCAAGAAGCTAATTTAGATCCTGCCTGGCTGACTTGGGTCTGGAAGGAACAGAGAAAGAACAAGAAAATTATGTAGTGAATTGTCAGAAAGCAGGAAAGACCCAAGGCCTTGGTCTTAATCATGTTCCATGTGAAGTTCTGGCATGGTGTGTGCATGAAACCTGCCAAACCTTGAGTAATGGGAACAAACGAGGGAGGACCGGGAGGGAGGGCTGAGAAGAGCTGGTGGGGAGAAGGAAATCAGGCTGTGTCTAGGTGGTGCCAAACATCTGGGTAAACTGTAAAATGTTTAAGCCAATAGCCAGCCATTTTGTCTATAGAACAACAAACATCGAATCTGAAAAAGTCTAGGTCACATCATTGTAATTTTATTTTTCATTGTGCAGATGTTTGAAAGTTCCTTGAGACTTATTTTCAGGTATCTCCACCTTCCAGGACGGAGTACATTTCTGGTACCTAGCAACTACTCTACGTGTGTTTAAGAAAGGGAAAGAGGGAAGGCGGAAGAGAGAAAGCCACTTACAGGACTACCCCCCAAATCATTAAGGACAGGATAACCATGTAATTTTATTGCCCAAACTGGGACAACTCTGAGAGTAACAGGGGGTGCTAGTACTGGCCCAAGCCAGGTAGCTGCCCTACTTAATGGCCAGTTACATATGGAAGAATGAGGCATTAGAGAGGAACTGCCTTTGTTATTTCCCAAAAGCTATAATTTAAATACGCTTGGAGTCCACAAGAAATAGCAAGAAGGACAATGTGGCTGGAGCAGAGAAAGAGTGAGAAATGAAGCAGGAGCAGTCAGAAACTTGGATATCATTCCAAGTATGATGAGGTGCCACTGGCATGGGGGAGGGGGAGGTTACCTGGCTGAGTTACAAGATCTGATGTTTTAAAAGATCTCTCTGTTGGGGCACCTGGGTGGCTCAGTCAGTTAAGCATCTACCTTCAGCTCAGGTCATGATCTCAGGGTCCTGGGATCGAGCGCTGCATTGGTCTCCCTACTCAGAAGGGAGCCTGCTTCTCCCTCTCCTCCCTGCTTGTGCTCTCTGTCACTATTTCTGTATCTCTCTCAAATAAATAAATAAAATCTTTAAAAAATAAATAAACAAAAGATCTCTATCTGGCTGCAGTATGGAAAATGAATCATAGGGAGCAAGGGTGGCAACAGGCCACAGTGATCATCCAAGTGAAGGGACAGTGGCCTGAACTAGGAGTGGTGGTTGCAGATGAGGGGAAAGAGGGGGACAATTGGTCTAAGCTGAGTCACTGATGCGATGAACATGGGGGGTGAGTTAAGAGAAGCATCAAGGAGGACTCCTAGGTTTAGAGGCTGAGCCAGCAGCTGGGTAGCTGGCGATGTCCTTTATCTACCCAGGGAACACAGGGGAGGTCATAGCCTTCACTGATGTTCCTCTAAAAAAAAAAGAATTGTCCCAAAACCCTCAGCTAGTCCCAGTCTCTCACCCCTGTTTACCTCTTCATGGCTCTTATCACCATCTATAATTGTATTTATGGATTTGTTTCATTAATGACTTGTCTCCTTCACCAGATTATTAGTCCCACGAAGGCAGGGACTTTGTCTTGTTCACCAGTATGCTTAGCACAGCACCAGTTCTAGGACAGGTTCTGGAACCAGGGAGCTGGAGAACCTTAGACAAGCCATTGGGTCTCTGGTTCTTGGCTCTCATCATTACAATGACAGATTAGGAGGAGATACTCACCAAGGTCCCCCCACCAGCTTGAACATTTCAGGACCACAATTATGTCTCTTGATGCTCCCAGATGAGCTAGGATCAGCAAAACCAGAAAGTAGTATTCACAGCTCCCTGAACCGAGAAAACACTTTGAGCTAGAGCTCAGAGTGGGGAGGTTTGCCCTAGCGCTGAAGCCCTTACACTAGTAAGTGAAGAGATGGCAACATCAGAGGGGAACAGAATAGGTGAAGCAGGGCTCCCACTCCCTGGGGTCTCTCTTTTTTTTTTTTCTCCCTGGGGTCTCTAAGGAAGAAAGTAGCATACCACCCCCATTACCAGCTTCACCAGCACCCCCATTTATCAGACATCCCCATTTTTTTTCCAGGACGATAGGTTGGGGCCCTACTATTCTGTGAGTCAGTGTCCCCTTTTTTTTCTCCAAATCTATTCCCATTATTCAAAGTTTGATGTATGGTTTTCATGCAATAAGTCAGATCCTTTTGCATGAAAAAGGACAAAGCCTGCTGTCCTCTGACAGTTTATTGCATGATATTTTCTCCTTCCTTCTTCTAGCCCCATGCCCAGGAGGGAGCTTCAGAATGAATCCTATGAAGGCTGTTGCTCTTCCCACAATTCTGTGATCTCAGGGTCTTCCTGATTCCACATTTGGCATTTCCTGGGCCCAACAGCTACAATGACCTTTCCTCTTTCCATGCCAACAAGAAAGAGAGAGCACCAATAAAGGCAACTGACAGATAACCTAAAAATGCCATGTTATTCATTAAAACCTCCTAATCTGCTAACAAAAACCAGAACTCATCCTAAGAATGTTTCAAAACCTCTGCTTTTAGGCTGGGTTGGTATAGAGTTGCAACACTATCTACTGCATCTCCACACAACCATGCCTCTTGCCAATGGTTGGTTAGCCCACGCCCAAAGGAAACCTCCTGAAAATCAGGCCAGAGTAGGGACAACTATCACGGCCCAGATGTACCACTGGGGATCCACTCTGTTTCTCCAAACCTGGGATCCCAAGCCCTGTCCCGTGTTCACACTTTAGGGACTCCTCTGCTGCTCCACCTTGGTGATTTTATGGACCCTTGGTCACCAGTCTCTGGCCACACCCTGCCTATGCCGCTCGCCTCATGTGCTATAGGAACACGGACACTACTTTCTTCTGGAGTCAAAGACCTACTCCCCAGGGGAATCTGGGTGGCTCAGTGGTTGAGTGTCTGCCTTTGGCTCAGGTCATGGTCCTGGGGTCCTGTGATTGAGTCCTGCATCAGGACCCCTGCAGGGAACCTGCTTCTCCCTCTGCCTGTGTCTCTGTCTCTCTCTCTCTGTGTCTCTCATGAATAAATAAATAAAAATCTTTAAAAAAAAAAAAAAAAGACCTACTCCTCCAAACTTCACAAATTTTTGCATATTTCTCCCTCTATTTTGCATTTTTTTCCACCTTTCCAATTTGCAACTGGAGGCCTGTCTTGGGACCTCTCTTGACCTTTCCTAGGCTCATCTGAGTCTAGAGTCTCCTGTCATGGATGGAACTCCTGTTCCAAGGTTCCATTGGAAGCATGGTGAGCAGCCATACTGGTGACTGTGTTGTCTGCCAAACACATTCTCTTATTTGCTCTGTTGTTGTTTCTAAACCTGTTGTTAAGAGAAACTTGGCCAGGCCCTCTGAATTACTCAGGCTTTGCCCAATTTGAAGAAAAATTAACACACCTGATAGCAACTTCTAATGTAACTGCTGAGCACATAGAGGCCTTCTGGGTCTGGTCTAAACTACCACCATCTCACCTGCAACAGGGCCTGGTTACATCTGTCTGTAATAACAGGTAACTGCTCTTTTTGCTGTACAGTTCTCCTCCATAACTATGATCCCGTTCAAATAGAAGACTGATCATGTCATACCTGTGCTCAAAATCCTATGTAACTTTTCTCCCAGTCATCTCAGAGTAAAAGCCAAAGTCTTCCCAGGTGTCTAAAAGTCCTTTAAAAATTGGAGGTGTACCCAATTGTTCCTCAAACACACCAGGCATGCTCCTGCCTCAGGGCCTTTGCACTGGCTTTTCCTCTGCTTGAAATAGTTTCCTCCAGATAACATGATCACTCCTTCTACCCCTTCAAATCTATGTTCAAATGGCTTATGCAGACCAATCCATTTATAATTTCAACTTTCATCCAGCCATCTGATACCCCTTTCCCTGTTTTCCTAATCAAATTCTAACATACTGTGTAATCTACTTATCTAGTATGTTATTCTTTATTTCTGTCTCCTCTGCTAGAATTTAAGCTCCAAGAGGGCAGGAATTTTTATCAGTCTTGTCCAGCAATGAATCCTCAGTGCCTAGAACAGTGCCTTACACATATTATGGTATAGATTAAGTAATTAATTAATAAGAAGTTCATCAGAATGTCTGGGTGGCTCCGTCAGTTAAGCATCTGGCTCTTGATTTCAGCTCAGGCCATGATCTCAGGGTCGTGAGATCCAGCCCCATGTCAGGTTCCATGCTGAGTGTGGAGCCTGCTTGAGATTCTCTCTTTCCTTCTTCCTCTGCCCCTCTGCTCCTCTCTCTCTCTCTTCTCTCTCTCTCTCAAAGAAGAAGAAGAAGATGGAGGAGAAGGAAAAGGAGGAGGAAGGAGTAGGAAGAAGAAGAAGGAGGAAAGAGGAGGAAGAGGAGAAGAAGAAAGTTCTTATTCATCAGCAAAATGTCTAGACCCTGGTCATACTGCTGAGTTCAAATCTCAGATTCAACTTTTACAAGTTGTGTGACTTTGAACAAGTTTAACTTTTTTATACCTCAATTTATCCATCCTGTAAAAATGGAAGAAAAAAATAATTGGAATTATTTCACAGGACTTTCATGAGAAAACCCATGTCATACAGTGCTTAGAACTCAGTAAGAAGGGGATCCCTGGGTGGCTCAGTGGTTTAGCGCCTGCCTTTGGCCCAGGGCCTGATCCTGGAGTCCTGGGATCGAGTCCCGCATTGGACTCCCAGCATGGGGCCTGCTTCTCCCTCTGTCTGTGTCTCTGCCTCTCTCTCTCTCTATGTCTATCATGAATAAATAAATAAAATCTTAAAAAAAAAAAAGAACACCATAAGAACTCTGTGAATGATATCTATATCTTCAGCCTTGGTAGATGAATTAGACTTTTGGAAATAACGATAAAGCCATTTGAACTAAAGCATGGTAAATAAAGTAATAGTATCTCTGTTGAAAAGATGGGAAGATAAGTAACATGCGTGATTCTCTTTTCTGGTTCATAAACCAGCTCTACAAATAATTCTGGGAGGAAAAAAGCAACACTCACATTTTAAGCAGTGGTACTCCCTACATGGCCACTTGGAAGGGCAACACCCACCTGGCTGCATAGGTCATATGTTCTGACATATTTGCTAATGCCATAAGTCCCAATAGTACAAATAGAAGAAATAGAAATAGCAGCCCTTAGAGGTCCTCTGCTATACCTCCCGCTTCACTGACTCACTTTATGTTGCTTCTCTGCCAGGGAGAGCCAACTGCTCTGAGTATGTGGGTCAAGAACCTCTGGGGAGAGAGTGCCGAAGAGGCTTTATAGAGAGGATGTCACAGAAAGTGATACCCTGAGCCAGGTTGAGCCGTAACCTGAGTGTTGTGAAGGTCTAGAAACTCAATCTGGGGAAGATCGAGCAGAGACGGAAAAGCTCATTTGCAGAATAGACTTTCTGGGGCCCAGAGGAGGGGGAGGAGGAACATACTCACCCCCAAATGGGCTGACCACCAGCCAGGCTGTTAGAGTTCTGGGCCTTCCTCCTGTCTCCCTTCCTCTGGCACCTCAGGAAAGAGGGGGCAAGGACAGAGGGAAACCTCAGAGTGACACCCTCATACCTGCCACCTGAGGGCTCTTCCATTCCTGTGGTTCCTGCATATTGTAGTAGAGATGATCCCTCCTCATTTTAGAGAGGAAGGAGCTGAGCCCAGAGGGAAAGGAATGAGGCTGGCAGACACAACTGGTGGTCCACCCCTAACCCCTCAGTTCACCCCATAGGTCACCTGCACACAGGTCTACCTGGCAATGACTTCCTACCCTTCCCTGCTTGCAGCGTCCTCTGGCTTCAGGAGCATGCCCAGCCCACAAGCAGAGGGACCGGGCCTCCCAGGGGGTTACCACCCCAGAAGTGACCCTCAATCTACCAGGGAGAGTAATTTCAGATGCATGCCACAGCATCTTAGAGGGTGACTTTCCCATCAAGTTCAGACCCCAAGTTTTAAAGTAGGGGGACATAATTTCATACTGAAAAGAGAAGAACTAAGGGGGAGCTTTTAAGCACTTATTCCCCTGGACTCCTTTGGCAATTTGGTGAAGACTGTGGACTTCTCAGGACAATTATTCTTAAGGCACAAAATAAAATCTATACGGATTATAAAGAACACTAACTATGTCAAAAGACAATGATCAAAATAACTTTAAAATGTGATATCATGGGGTACCTGGTGGCTCAGTCAGTTAAGCATCTACCTTCAGCTCAGGTCATGATCCCAGGGTCCTGGGATTGAGCCCCACGTCTGTCGGGCTCCCTGCTCAGCATGGAGTCTGCTTCTCCCTCCCTCTCTGCTCCTCCTCCCTGCTCCCACTCTCTTCTGCTTGCTCTCTCTCAAATAAATATTAAAAAAAATAATTTTGTGATATCATAACAAAGACTTATTTTACAATAAGCTCTAAAGGAGCAGCTCATAGCTACCATAAAATTGAATGAGTGAAGAGCATTAAAAGTTTCTGTAACAACTGTTACATGAAAATATGTGTGGAGGTGCCTGGGTGGCTCAGTCGGCTTAGCATCTGACTCTTGATCTTAGCTCAGGTGTTGATATCAAGGATGTGAGTTCAAGACCCATGTTGGGAATGGAGCCTACTTAAAAATATATAGGTGTAATTTTTGTTGGCAAGTCACAGTCACTGCTGATACTACTGTGGTATGTGACCCACATTCATACTGAAGGGAAACAGTAAAATGCAATTCTAAGTTAGAAAATAAAGATGTGATTTCCCAAAGTTGACAGACTCCTGAATATTCTAGATGCACCCTCTGGGCATCTATGAACCCCAGAGGGAACCCCTGTGCTCTATTTGAGACTTGCTAACTAGTGACTCAAAACTGGCTCAGTGGCCCCTTGAGCTCCTATCTCTTCCTGAACAATTCAGTCCTAAAGTCATTAGTTGGGGAAAAGTAAGAGAGTAGTTCTGTGTCGGGATTGACGGAAGCCACAGTGGCTCAGAGGAGGGTATCAGAGCCTCACAGAGTGAGAAGGGTAGCCCTGCTGGGGAGGAGATGGCAGCAGATGTGGGAGATTGGTTGGATACAAAGAAATTAATCAAATGAATAAATACATATATAATGAAAGCAAGTTTCCCTCACTGTTGGGAAAGTTGTACATACAGAAATGGGGAAGGCAAGCATGAGCCCTGGTGTTGGATTACAAGAGGAGACATTTATGTGAACTCAGGGTTTTCAAAAGATGGAAATGCTAAAGTGTGTGTATACCAACACACATACACACACACACAGCTCTGGCCATTGAGAAGTTCTGGGAGCAGCAATTCCCTAAGAACAGTGAGCATATTAAGCACTCGGATCTTGGCTTCTAAGTAACATTTTCTACCAAAAAGAGACGAGGGCTCCTTGGAGAAATAGCTGATTCCAGGGCAGAAGCAAAAAAGGTACAGGAGACCCTAAAACATCTTATTGTGCCAGAAAGCCAGAAAGCACTCAAAGAATGACAGGGCTCTGTGAAAGGCATTCAGAATCCAGCTTGAATGTTACCTCAATGGCAAACCAGGGACAATCTGAGCATCAAAATAAATAAGAATTAAAATTCACTCAATGTAATGGGAAACCAGGAGTCTGTATAGAAGTAAATAGATGAATCAATTGAATGTGTGATAAGGAATGAGATGTTTATACAGTTTAAAAATACCTTCCCACAAAATATGTATCAGTTACACAGAGGAAGAGAGTAACTTTACAATGGGGAAGCCTAGAAGACACCAACTTAATTAAGTGATCAAAGGGAACAACATCAGCAATAGCATAAACAGACATCTGTGCCACTTGATAAGAGGAAATGAAAAGAATATAACCTAACTGCTGTGGTATTCCTGCCAAAAAAAAAAAAATGCATAATCTGAATCTAATCATGAGGAAACATCAGACAAATCTAAATTGAAGGATGTGCTACAAAATAATTGGCCTGTAAATTTCATAATGTCAAGGTGATAAAAATCAAGGTATGTTCCAGACTAAAGGAGGCCTAAGAGATGACAACTAAATCAGGTACAGGAGTCTGAACCATATCCTGTTGCTATAAGGATGTTATTAGGATAACTGGCAAACCTTGAACAGGGTGTGAGGTTAGATGATACCAAGGTATCAATGTTAAAATCCTGATTTTATTGGTTGTATTGCGGTTACATAGGAAAATGTCCCTTTTCTTTGCAGGAAACACCTTCTAAAATATTCTAGGATGAAAGAATATGAGTTGAAATTTTACTCTCAAAGGTTTGGGGTATGGGAAGTTCATTATAGTGATCTTCCAGGGTTATTCAGAAATTTTGGGATTGTTTCACAATTTAACAGGAGGGAGAAGACTGGTTCCGTGATCTGTATAGTCCACACTTCTCTAGCCAATATGAGGAAATAAAAATAAGTGAAGGAAGATTGGGGAGCAAGGATTTCTTAGAAGAGAGTTATGATCTTGTATTTAGAGAATACTGTTCATTTCAGTTGCGTGACACAGAGTCATTCTCACCTCCACTCAAGCCTTAGAGTGTGGGTGTATCTGCCTGAAAGAGAGATTAACATTTTGCCCCTCGGTGAAATGCGTGTGAGTCTGCAGAAACTCAGAGCTCTTAGCACTGCAACCAGAGCAGAGCATGGAAAGGTTTGAGCACAGCTCAAGGTGGGTGAGCAGAATATAGAAACTATCTCCCAGGAGCAGTGGACATCAAGGAGGACAGCTACACGTGAACCACCTTAAAAAGATTCAACTCCAGGGGATCCCTGGGTGGCGCAGCGGTTTGGCGCCTGCCTTTGGCCCAGGGCGCGATCCTGGAGACCCGGGATCGAATCCCACGTCGGGCTCCCGGTGCATGGAGCCTGCTTCTCCCTCTGCCTGTGTCTCTGCCTCTCTCTCTCTCTCTCTCTCTCTCTCTCTCTCACTGTGTGCCTATCATAAATAAATAAAATTTAAAAAAAAAAAAAAAAAAAAAAGATTCAACTCCAAAGGCAAAGTGATTCCAGCAACAAGAAGCTCAAGGGAAGGGAACAGTAAATGGTCAGCATGAAGGTGAGCCTGCAAGTCAGGAAACAAGGCAGTGGGCAGTATCTGACACCCTTTTAGGGACAGGGGTCCTAAAACCTACAAAGCACCCCAAGAAAGCAAGCCAGCATCTGGGTATCTGACACCAAGAGGGCATCAACCCCAGAATAGAAGTGCACTAATATCAGACTAAAACTACAAAGCATAATCAGCAGTAAAAAAAAAAAAAAAAAAAAAGAAAAAGAAAAAGAAAGAAAGAAAGAAAGAAAAGAAAAAAGAAAGAGAAGCCACAGAACAAAGCTCACTCTGCCCTCCCCTGGTGCAAGCTCCCAAGATGGAATCAGGTCCAGACTTGAACAAAAATATGACATTTTGATTTGCATCATTTTTTAATATCAGAAAGCAAAACAAATACCTGAAAGTGAGCAAACATCTACAAACACCTCCAGGGACTGGGAAGGAAAGGCCCAAAGGACCCATCTGACAAGCAATGGTGAACGAGAATAATGCAACACTCCGCTTCTCCCCACTGAGCCCAGCTCATGCAATCTGCTGGTTACACATGGGTTACCTTGGGTACTCCTCACAACACTCCAGAAAGGTGGCCTTTGCTGTAAGCCTGACAGAAAGGGACCCCAGTGCAGGCTCATCAGTACCCAGTCATGGCACCCAGCGCGCCAGCATTCTGGGAGAGTTGCTCCGCACCACAACTTCATACGTGGGTAATGAGTAAGCAGAGACCAACACGAAAGCCAGTAGGTGGGCAGCAGAAACCAATGGAGAAAATGCAAAGAGCAGTTGCAGGGAATTTGTTTTGCTTTGTAGTGGCTTCCTGGGGAAAACCACAGCTACAGGGAAGATTAGCAATCAGGGATGGGGTGGTTCTTCCAGCACAGAGGCTCTGGCACAAACACACTGCAAAAGCTACAAGCCCGACAAAGCAAACGCCCACATCAGGGATGCTCACTAACCAAGCTCATTGCAGTGATTCTTAACCTTGCTTATACATTAGAATCACCTGGGAATTTTATAAAATCCTAACACCTCTGTCCTAAACCTCAGCGATTCTAGCATTTGGATTTTTTAAGTCCCTAGGTGATTCTAACATACAGCCCAGGTTGAGAACCACAGCAATAGACTTTGTTGAAGTCTGCGGGGGCGGGGGAAGGAAAAAATGGTTTATCTCACCACAAATATCAACTCCAGAAAGGTTTGGCTGAGCATGAACCTCAATCCTGAAAAATCACTTGTTTGAAACATAAACACACTAATGAACATTCAGGCATAGCCTCATTTGCTAGGCTTAAGTATAGATGCAGATACAGAGAAGATATATATCCACCTTCCTGGTGCTAGTGGTGAAATAGGTATTTAAAAGGGTTTTTCCTTGGGCGACTCAGTGGCTCAGTGGGTTAAGTCAGCCACCCTTGATTTCAGTTGAGGTCTTTTTTTTTTTTTAATTTTATTTATTTACTCATGAGAGACACAGAGAAAGGTAGAGACAGAAATAGGCTCCCTATGGGGAGCCCAATGTGGGACTTGATCCCAGGACTCCGAGATCACAACCTAAGCCAAAGGCAGACGCTCAACCACTGAGCCACACAGGTGCCCCTCAGCTCAGGTCTTAATCTCAGTCCTGAGATCCAGCCCCATTTGGGGCTCCACCTGTGGGTGGAGCCTAATCTTTTTTAAAAAGTGTTTTTCCCGTATTTGGAGGAGATGACTGCCAGTTCATCTTATCCACACTTACTTACTTACATGGTCCTCCTTAGAAAGAAAAACACATTTACAGGTAGCTGTAGGACATTGGGCATGCAAAAAATCAGAGAAAAGAGCAAAGCCATGGGACCCACCAAGGGTCTGAACTTGCAGGAGAAGGGGGCGGTAGGGAGAAGGTCTTTGTTTCATGGAAACTGTTCCGGAGCCAGCTGAACCCCCACGCTACAGCATTTCCATCCACCTACTGACACTAGGGTTTCAATAAAAGCAGAAAATAAACAAGCGGTTAGACAAAGAGTCTTTCTTTCAAGGGACTTTTACATTATTTAACTCCAAGGTCACGTTCAACTTTCATCCCTGGTTTTCAGATTATTCTTCATATTTCTCCATGACTCACTGTAAAAGAAAAGGCCCCGCTCCACAGACCAAGAGGTACCACACACTTCCCCAGTCCCCGGCTCCTGCGTTCCTGACTTGCTGTGACTACCCCGCAGAGCTGATGCAAGCAGAGGCTTACCAAGGAGCACTCAAGCCCCGGCTCTGCTGTGATTGCTTGGAGGACAGGCCCGGGTTAACCCACCGGAGGATGAGAAGCACATGACCTAATGACACTCAGCCATACAGCCAATCAATTGCCAGATTCTTTTGTCTGAGAACTTCCCTGAGACCAGAAGAGCCTCCTGGCTGAGACTATCCTAGATCAGTCAACCCTTGAGACTATGGTACTAGTGAGCCTAAGCAAGACCAGAAGCACTGCCCGGACAAGCTCAACCTAAACTGCCATTCTGCAAATGCATAAGCTTAATCAAAACCAGTTGCTTTCAGTCACTGAGTCTCGGGGTGGTTTGTTATACTGTTGTGACAAAAGAGAGATGACATAAGTGCCCAAGCTAAAAACTATATGGCGATCATTTCAGTGAGGTGAAGACAAGTGGGCAAAGACTAGACTGCAAGACCCCTGAGGGCAAGGACTTGTGCTGTGTGGTTCATCATTGTATCTGCCTTTACATAGCACAGCCATAGCCACCAGTACTCAATAATGTGTGCTGGATGAAGGAAACATCTGGTTGAAACAGTTCCTGTGCTATAACGGTTCTCAGAATGGTCCTTAAATCATTAACTTCCAAACTTTTAAAAAAGATAACTGACCCACTACTATCATTTATTTACCTTTTTCCCTTCCAAGTCAAAATCCTTAGCCAGCACACATAAACCACACAATCCAAAGGATTTCTGTAAAAGGCTTCCCCCACAGCACACAGATGACTCTTTGCCCCATCACATAAAGCCATTTCTCTCCAGCTGCCAGGCTGCTTCTGCAAGAGCCCAGCCAGTTACAGTAGCTGGTGTAAAAGCTAATCTTAGAAAGCACACATCACTTCTCCAACCCCGTAATTAAGACCAGAAATCTGTAACTGAGACATTCATAAAACTGGGGTTTTCAAGTGCCAGCTTTGCCTTAAAGTTCTGCAGAATGGGCCAGATTGGGGGAAGGCTGCCCAGAACAATCTGATGGACAGGAAAATGGTCTCCTGGATGGCCAAGAAACCATGGGAGCAAGCCCAGCCAGTAATTTCCAATCCTTCCTCTCCTTCTAGTCAATGGTACAAAACTTCTCTGGCCACCTTTGATCATTATTAAATGCCAGGGCTAACCAACTATTAACAAATCCATAGTAGAAGAACAGATTCCTACGGACAAGGGTAGCAATTTTGTTGGTTTATAGATGAATGTCTCCAGTGGCTAGTTGTCAATGAGAAGGCTTTTAACTTCACAGTAGGATATTTCTATTCCACCAATTTTATCTTTCACAGAAGGGATCAGTTTCAACCAACTGTTTGCAGTCCTGATACTTGGATTCAAGTCAGAGAGGGTTATTAAACTTATTTACACAATTCTTATTGCTGAGTTCTGATTTATTAATGTGCTTATTTCGACACAGCCATAACAAGAACTGGGAAAGTATGGACTCTCCTTCCCAAAATGCAAACATATGCATATACCTTACCTCTGACTCCAGGCCTTGCATTTATCTGGACAAAGTGCTGATCTTGGCAGGTCACCCTTGAATACACTTTAGGAGTCTGTCTCTTTGATACAGCCAGCAGGATATAACCACCCTCTCCACATATGTCTTCAATGGCTGAGATAATCTTTTCCCACCACTTCCCACTGTGGAGACTTTTTCAATCTGTTTAATAGTAGGGAGGAGCCAGGTTGCTATTTTGGGTTTAACTATGAAATATTTATTGAGTTCTAACATACCAGGAACTATTTGAACCCCAGGGCCTTTGGATCGTATCATTTTTTATAAAAATGGGCCCGGAAATTGATCAGGTAATGAGAGGAAGGAAAAGAAAAGTCACCCTGATTTGAAGGATCAGCAGGCCAGGGGGCCTGGGTTATCAGGGCCCAGAGGACAGGAAGGGCAACATTTGAGTGTTTCATTCACTTTTATAAGCCGAGAATGTAAAATCCAAACAGTACCTTACAGATCGGGTATTGTAAACCTTCTATTTTATATGAGGAAACTGAGGCCTGGGGCACTTAAGTGACAAACCCAGGTCACACATCTAATCAATGAAAGAGTCAGAATCTATTTATTTTACTCTTTTTAAAATCTCAGCAAATGACCATGAGTACATTAAGAGAGGGCTGTATTACAGGGTTTGGTGATGTACTTACATACAAGCCAGAGTTTAAAATCTCAAATGTTCCTGCCTCCTGGGGCCAAAAGTCAACACACTTATATCGGTAACATTTCTTAATATACATTAGCTCTAAAAAAAAAATATATATATATATATATATATATATATATATATATACATTAGCTCTAAAAAGTGGAGAATCTGTGATTTATAGCAGGAGTTCTCAACCTCAGCACTATTGACATTTTAGTGTGGGTAATTCTTTGTTAAGAGTCTAGGGGAGAAAAAAAAAAAAAAAGAGTCTAGGGGAGAGTAGGCATTATAAACCATTATGCAGCATCCCTGGCCTCTATCCAGTAGATGCCAGTAGCCTCTAGTTGGGTTCTCCAGAAATTGCCAAATGTCCTCCAGGGAGCTAAATCGCCCCACTTTAGAGTCACTGATTTAAAGTAAAATTAATATGACACCTGTTCAAGGCTCTATAATCATCACTGAACTGCACAATATTAATGTATTAATGGTGAGGAAGGCAGAAAGACCTAGAGATTTAAAGAGAAAGACATGATATTATCACTGCATCATCCAGTACCTACAACCATACCTGATACAAGAAACTTCTGTTCCATTTTTTAGAAACTGATATAATTAATAATCAATATTATTACTAGTAAATGTTAATTTATTAATAAAAATCTTTTGAATGCTTCAACTTTACATTAAAATAATTCTTTTCCATTTATCTTACTCATGTACAGCTAGAGTTCTTTTCCTCATGGCTGCTGCAATTCTTTTAAAAAATTGACATCAAATTCAAAAGTTTTGCATAGCAGAAGAAATCATCAACAAAGACAAAAAGGCAATCTACTGAATGGGAGGATATATTTGCAAATGACACATCTGAGAATGTCAGATGAGAAGGGGTTAATATCCATATATAAAGAACTCACAGGAGTCAACCCAAATGTCCATTGATACATAATACATTGATACATTGATAAAGAAAATGTGATATATATTTGCAACGGAATATTATTCAACCACAAGAAAGAATGAAATCTTGCCATTTATGATAAGATGGATGGACCTAGAGGAATTCTGCTAAGTAAAATAAGTTACACAGACAGACAAGTACTGTGTGATTTCACTTACATATGGAATCTAAAAAAAATAACAACAACAAAGACAGAAACAGACTCATAAAGAACAAACCGATGGTTACCAAAGGGGAGAACAGTAAGAGGATGAGCAAAATGCGTGAAGAGGATTAAGAGATACAAACTTCCAGTTACAAAATAAATGTCATGGGGATGAAAAGTATAGCACAGGAAATGTGGTCAATAATATCGTAATACACTTATCGTGGTGAGCACTTTATAATCTATGTAATTGTTGAATCACTATTTTGTGCACCTGAAAATAATTTAATATTACATGTTGACTATATCTCAATTAGACATTTTTATATTTTAAAAATCATAGCCTGAAGAGTATACAAAGTACAGAAATGTGGAATAAAAACGATCCCCAAATAACAATTAAAAAAAAAAAACCTCGTTCACATTCGATCCTTTACCAAATTAAAATTCATTTGGATTATTGAGCAAACACCCTGAGGTGGCTTAGCTTCCATCAGCACAATCAGGTGGTTTTCCTAGCACTCAGCTCTGGCTTGTGAAGACTGAAGTGGTTATGTGGGGTGGAGAGGGAGGATAGGCCCTTGGCACTTCAGAACACCAGCTTCACTTCATTTAAACTCACAGTAGAAAGCAACTCCAAAGTCCTAGGGAATGTAGCCGTTTGTAACTTTGTTAAGGTACCAATCGGAAGCTGGTAGTAAGAGCCCAGGCAGCTGACTAGTAACCATGGCTGGACTCAACTCCAGTGCTCTCTTCTCACTGAAGACACGTACAAAGTAACTGTGGCAGTTGATTTTTAAAAGTTTATTTCTACGTGAAAAATGCCATCAGGTGAGAGATAAAACTGCAGGAAACTTTGGAAAGGTAGTTAACAATAGTTAATGAGCAATGTGAGGGCAAGCACAGGAACATTTGACTCTCTATGGAAACATGAATTAAGAGAAAAATCAAGACTCTGTACATTCTTATTCTCATTTTATTCCCAAATTTGGGGAATCAGAAAGTACTAGAGTATCCTCCTCTGGAGTGTCAATGGTCTATTGTAAACTCTTGCTTACCTACGAGCACATGGGGTGGGAGTCTAATGAGTAAGGGTCCAGAGTGAAGGGTGTTGAGTACCCTGAGACCATGGGCTTGCTGTGGGGGTGGGTAGTAGTTGGAAGCTGAAGAGAGGCTCACTTGGCAATTCTGCCTTTCTAGAGCTGCCTTCCCAAGTGGCTCTCGTTTAACTTCACTGTGGGGGGAGCAGGTCCTACCATTGTGAGTTCACTCTAGAGTGGTAGGTGAGGAAGAGCCGCCTAGGGTCAAGGTTGGACACCAGGCCTTCTGCCTCCCAGATCCCATAAAAGCACACTGGCTGTGGGAGAATACTAATGTCAGGAAACAGACCAGGCATGGAGAGGCCCAGGTGGTGCTGTGCCAGGGGGCTGACAGGAGGTAGAATGATGCCTGTTCTGTGGAGTCATTGGCCAGGGTGATGGATGTGTTTTCCATGGCTCACCAAGCTGTGCTCTTCTTCTCTGCTAGAGCCACCACTGAGGCCCCAAGGACCCAGACCATCAATGCCTTGGGTTGTGCAATTTCCCCTGTCACATCCTTTCCCTAAAATCTAGAGGAATAAATCATCTGTAGATCTTATTGCAAAGGGGCTAAGGGATGGTTTGCCTGTTTGGGTGTACTCTCAGCAGCTCTAAATCTCTGACTAACCATGGCTCCCACATGAGCCAGCAGGAAGGTACTCATACATGGTTCTACAACCATTCACCACTCTGGAGAGAACCCCAAAACTGTCCTTCTTCAGAAAGACTCACTGTCCCATCATGTGCCACATGCCTCATATATTGTCTTACTTATATTTTGTAGCAGCTCCCTTGATAACAACATGGCAAAGTGCTTTTTCTAAGTGAGGAAACCAAAGCTAGAAGTTATGTAATTTGTCTCAGATTGCACCAACACCAAGTGATCTGACTGGGATAGAACCAGGACTAAGTCCTGTGCTCTCTCCATGACAACAAAGGATATTCAATACTCAAGAAATGTACAATATTTTGGAAAGATCTGAATGAGAGTTTGAGCCTCTCCTGCCTACCTGTTCCTGGGGCAGACCTGGAAAATCCCATCAGAGCTGTATCTCTGGGGCCACCTGCCACCTGCCATGTTGATATCCAGGTGATCTGTGCCATCCTGAGGACATCCTTGAAAGTGGCTATGAGCACTGATGCCCCCTGGATCCAGACTTTCCACCACACCCAGTCCTGGACTTCCAGAGACTCAATGTAGCCAGTCTCTCAAAGAAAGCCCCATATCCCAACCTAACAGCTCAGGTACAGAATCTGCAGGACCTTTCTTGAAGTTGGGGACAAATGGGTTGCCTTAGCCTGACTACAAGCCCAGAGCCTCATTTATTCGTTTCCTCATGGCTGTTATACCAAATTACCACAAATTTAGATGTGTGTGTGTATAGGAGAAGAGATTCAGGTTAGGCAACCTGAAGAACTAGCCCAAACAATAAGGATTGGGTTAGACCATTGGGTTAAATTTCCCAGATATGAAAAGAATGAGACACTGAAACCGAATGATTAAATTGTCTTTCCCTGGAAGTTTTTATAATAGAGACCTAGTAGCTAATGTTGTTCACAAATTAAAAAAATAAAAAGAAAAGAAAAGAAAAGGTGATCTGCATCTTCTTCATTCATGCTGTCATATTACTCACCCTTGCAGCCCCAGGTGCCCAGAATGGGGGAGCGGGCAGGGAGGTGAGCTGCCACCAACCTCCTGGAGGGAGCCAGACCCCAGAGTCAGCTCCCAACCTGTGGTTCTCAAACTTTAGTGGGCATCAGAATCACCAGGAGGACCTATTAAAATACAGACTGCTGGCCCCAGCCCCCAAGTCTCTGACTGGCAAGTAGGGCAGTAGGTCACCATGGTGGGATCTGAGAATTCACATTTCTAACAAGTTTCCAGGTAATGCTGGCGCTGCTGGTGGGGACCACACTGGGAAGTGTAGGCGTAAACGGTTTTGGCCCTCGACTCCCATACACGGTAGGATCGAGAAGGGGTCAAGGGTTCCTCCCACCCCCGTGGAATGCCCTGGGGTCTAGAGGATGGCCCAATGCCCCTTCTCCAATTTTTCTGAGAACATTCTCTCAAGAGCTTGCTGAGACTGTGATGTTTCACAAAAGAAGCGCTAGCCGTCTCTCCCTGCCACAGCTGAGATGAGATCTTTTCTCTCTGAAAAGACACTAATCTTGAGCGCTTTGCAGAGGATGTGAACCGCCTGTTTACCAACCTGCCACCGACTTGGCACTGATGTTTGCTTAACCTCTGCTCAGCTGCCGCCTGCTGAGGATTTTCTTGTCCCGCCCTTGGCCAGGTTCACGTTTTTCAAGTTCAGTCCTGAGAAACCTCTTATTTACAGCTTAAGGAATTTGGGTTTCTTTCCTGCACGTGCCTCTTCTGGATTCCCCACGTCTGTTGTTCCCTAGCCCACAGCAGCAGTGGGCCAGAGGATGGGGTTGGCCTGAACCGGCTGTCCTGGCAGGGATGGCTATTATTTTAACACCACAGCAAATTGTTGGCACAAGATGACAATAAAAATCAGCTCATTGTATTACTGTTTTTAAATTCTCTGCAGATAAGGGACGCCCCTCCTCTACCCCTTTGGTCTGCACCTGGGACAGATGGCTCCTGCCCACCCCCACCTGGGTACCTGGGTACACCAAGACCACATAAGGTTGCTGTTCTAGAAGCCGTTGAGTTGAGCACTATCCTTGAAAGGACCACTGTCACAAGGTTCCCTGGGAGCAGGAGACAGGGTCAAGATACCAGTCCCCTTGCTGTCCCAGGAGACTTCATGCTGCCTCCCCTTCCCACCACTACCACTACCACTACCACTACCACCGCCACCCTCCGCAGCCCATCAGTCTCAGGGTCCCGAAACCACACTTGTGCATGTCTGCTTGCTGTTCCCCTCTCTCCTCGGCCCCCCATCTATCAACACCTGCCCAACCTCCTGCCTCTGTGGCTAAATGATCTGCCAAACGCATCATCCTCCCTAAGACCTTCATGGAAAGACAGAACTTATCCCAAATCTTGCTGCAGCTAAAATAGCAGGACTCCTAGGTAGACAGGTGTCTCTTTGCAAAAGCTTGTATTAGTAATGGTGCTAATGAAGCAATCTGTGGCTTTAAGAAGGGTCAATATGGAAAAGGTAGCCTCTGGCCAGCACCCCTCAGGTCACCCTGTGTATATGAATTCTGAATGTCCTATGGCACCAGCCTTCTTTTAATATCCAAACAAAATGTCCTGGCCCCCATCCCATGGAAATACAGTGGCTTCCTCCAGATTCCCAAAAGAGGGCAGGGTTGGGGGGACTCGAGGTCTCCTAGGCACCCCACGTTTAAATTCCCCCTTCAAGGGACTTCTTGGTCTGCCCTCACCATCCTGCCTCCCACATTTGCAGACTCCTCTGAGCATGCACCTGTGCGTGTTCTCCTCCTGGGACGCTACTCCCTCCCCTAACCCTTTCCCCAAAAGAATGGAGAATCACTGCTTTGCATGATCATACTTTCACTGAAGTGTGGGAAAAGCAACAGAAGACAGCTTAAAATTGAATATTAGTCATCAGTGTTCTTAAAGTTGCTGTTCTATCCCTGCCACTCTCACCCTCTCCAGCTGGATCTTTCCTCACTCATCTTCTCCCCATTTTCCAGACACCACATCTCTGTTTCTCCCTCCAGTCTCCTCCAGTCTCAAACTGCCAAGGGAAAACGGAAATTTCTGTTACTTTATTATATAGACATGTTTCAGGCTGAACCACCCCTTTCTAGGGGCCTCTTTTACTCATCTGCCTAATACGGTTTCCTTAACAAAGACCCGCCTTTCCCTGGCATGAAATCCTCTGTTGCCAGCGCACCGGGAAGCTCCAACAGTCATTTCTGTTCTGAAAGACCAAATTTTCCTCCCCTGTAACATAGGCAATTTCCTCTGCTGCCTACAGGCCTCACTTTGATTCCTAAACCATAAGAAGCTTTTCTTTGTGCCAATTCAGTTTTTTCAATTACTTATATATTTTTTTTCATAATTTCGTAAAACCATTTCATATGTTATTGAAAACAAAGAACATGATCCCACACTCTTTCAGGCATTTTCATTTTCCAATGCTCCATTTTAGTCTCTATCCACCCATGCATATTTTAAGATGTTTCTATGTTTTCCTTGTCTGCTTTCTGATTTTACGTACTACAACTCTGCGTCTTCATTGCTATTTTTTAATACCTGCAGAACATTCCATTGGGTTATTGCCTGACAGTTTAGCTACACATTCCCCATAACAAAAGCAGCGACCTTTGTCTGTCTTGTTCACTGATACATCCTGAACAGTGGGAAGTAGTGCCTGGCAAATAATAGGATCTCAATAAATATTTGTTGGAATGAATGAATGAATGAATGAATGAATGAATGAATGAAACAGATTGTTTCTAATATTGTATTGCTTTAGGAAGGATGCAATAAACACCTTCAGGCATACCACATTTTTCTTTAGCTTACTATTTCCTGAATATAATTATTTCTCTGATATTAAAAACTGCAGCAGCAGCAGCAGTTTTAATAAAAGCTGCTCTTAATAGTTAATAAAACCAGCAGGAGCAGCAGTGGTTATAATAGCTAACATTTACTGAGCAGTTACTACATGCCAGGATCTGTGCTAAGCACTTTATACCCAAAATATCATTGACTCCTCACAACATTCCTATGAGAAAAAGACAACTTACACTCATTTGACAGCTAAAAAAGCAAAGGATTGTTATTTGCCCAAGATCACATAGCTTGTACAGGGCAGAGACGGGATTTGAACTAAGGTCAATCCCACTTCACACTCTGAGGTCTTAACTATGATTTATAAGATCAAAGAGTATAAATGAATGTATGACTCTTGATACATACTGCCACGCTGCTTTCAGAAAGGACTGTGGCCATTTATAGACACCTTATTTTAAAGTATATGACCTATAAGTGCATGTACTTCGGTTTTGTTTTTTATTCAGTATGACAACCTTTACCTTTCAATTGTAGTATTTAATTCACTAACATTAATGTAATAATTGACTTATTTGTATTAAAATACCCGACCTTACTATTTGTCCAAACTGTTCTGTGTTCCTTTCCCCTTTTCCCCTTTTTTCTTGCCTTTATCCAGATTGGTTTCATCTTTTTAAATTCCATCTTCCCTTTCTATTAGCTGGGCAGGTATATGTTCTTTTATTCTTTTTAGACGTTATCAGAAAAGGGTTTTTATTATAAAATATCCTGGCACTCAATAAATACAACTATTGGCACATTTTTTGCTAGACATTCATGAATCAACCTAAATTAAATCATCTCCTAGAGCCATTTTCTCCACACATGGCACTGTGGGTCATGGACTCAGGTCCCCCAGAGCATGGCAGCAGAACTCCCTCTGTATAGGCAGTGCCAAATTCTGTCTGTAAAATATTAAGCAGCTCCAAGGCGTTCAATCTAGTACAAACAAGCAGGCGAATCATTTGATACCCAAAATCAGGTGGCCATCGGTGTAAGACACAACCTGAGCACAGGCTGATGGCAGAGATGACCTCAAACCCAGCCCCTGCCACACACAAAGCCCAGCCTGCCTCATGCTGGCCTCACAAACACCAGAAGACTCCTTCTGGGGAAGAGAACCATCTCCCAATGATCTGATGCAAAATGTTGTTCATCTTCAAACATGGTATTGGTAACCCTTCAATTATACATTCGAACCTTGGGCATCCACATATCCCTCATTCATGGCTTTGGACAACAGTTTTATATTTGCATTTGAGATGTTCTCAAAACTTCAAGAATAAAATTAAACCATGTTGCAAAGGGCTGGAGTAAAATGGCTCGAAAATAGCCTAAGACCGTCCTTCTCCCTCTAACCTGCAGCTCACATATCCAGAGTTTGGGGTGGGGTGCCAATTGTCTGAGACCCCAGAGTATCTATGCATCCACATCAGTGGTAAAGTTGTCTAGGAATTCCTAAAAGTTATCTCCCTATGTCCATGGACACAAATAACGAGAATGGAAAATATCTTTCGCCCAGGAAGTAAGCCATTTCGGTTCCTTTAAAGTATGATTTTAAATCTGTTAACAAAGTTTTGCCATTTTGTCTGAAGTCAGGAAGGTCAGTTTGAGGTTAAGCCCAAGTGAATGGTCCCTCATGAAATAAACACAGCACAACCCAGGGCTATGTGCAATGTTATTCTTTTACCTTCTTCCTGGAATTTCAGAGGTTGTGCAAATGGAATACATGAATGGACAAAATAACGTAATGGTGCAAAATAATATCAGGAGTGAAATCTGCTTACTTGAGGATTCAAAGAAATAGAATACACTTTAACTATGGCTCAGCCCATCTCTGCTCCCTGCTCCCTGCTCCCTGATAACCATCCCTTCCCCCCAAAGAAAAACTTACGGTTTCTCTTTCTCTCTTTCCATAAGACTTCTGTTTCTAAAACTCTTTCTTTCTCCCCGCTCCCCTCTCCTATATACACACAGAAAAAGAAACAAGGTGTTAGAACTGGATGGGAGAGCTGGAAAATCAGCAAAGCCAGAGCTTTTCAAACTTCTCTTAAACCAAAGAATCTGATTATTGATTAAAACTTATTTGTAGCAACACCTGGCTGGCTCAGTGGTTGCGTGTCTGCCTTCGGCTCAGGGCGTGATCCCAGGGTCTGGGGATCGAGTCCCGAGTTGGGCTCCCTGCGTGGAGCCTGCTTCTCCCTCTGCCTGTGTCTCTGCCTGCCTCTCTCTGTGTGTCTCTCATTAATAAATAAATAAAATCTTAAAATAAAAAAATAAAATGTATTTGTAAGCTATACTAGCTATGACTGTAATAATGATGTGCAACAAACCACCCCCTAAAATAGAATGTTTTCAACATTTATTCTTATGTTTACAGACCTGCAGTTTGAGGATAAGCTAGTTAGGTGGAACTCAGGCTATGGGTCTGCTATACACATCTCTCATTCTTTCTAGACTGGTAGCTACCTATGGGCATATTCTCCTAGTAAATGGAAGAGCACAAAAAGCAAGACAAATCCTGCAAGCACACTGAAAACTTCTATTCATGTCATATCCTCCCCCATTTCATTGGTCAAAGTAAATTACATGGCCAAGCCGAAAGCCAGTAGACAGGAGAGTGTGGTCTGCTCCAAGGAAGACAGGGGAGGGAGTGATTATTGACTAACAAATAATCCAATCTATCACAGAAATCAAATATATAAAATAGACATAGGTGATTCTTCACTAGTTGAATGAGGAATGAAGGGAGCCTAGATCCCGTGCTCTTTTCTACTCAGAAAGTCCCAGTGAGTCCTCGGCAACCTGGGGTCTTCAAAGAACATGGTGTGAATTGCAAGACAACCCACTCATTGTGCAGATAAGAAAATTGAGATGCAAATAATTATAACAACTTGTCTACCATCTGAGAAGTATCAGGCAGGAGGCCACCAGTGAGAGGACCTTTTCTTTGTTTTCAAACCTGATGACAACTGGTCCTTTTCCAGTCTCTACTCATGGTTACAGAGATTACACCAGTTATATAGTTTATAATTTGTGTAAATTGCTTGCAGGTGGGGAAAATGTTCAGAAACCAGGTAGTATAGCAAAAAGAGAGAGAGAGAGAGAGAGAGAGAGAGAGATGGTTTGGCCTACCAAATCTCAGACGACTCATTTCACAGTACAAAACCCAAAACCAACTCCTATTCCTGGCTACTCATCAATGACTTATGCAGGTTAGAGCAGTGAGAGACAAAATAAGAGAGAACACAACTGAGTTAAATTCTAATGCACCTTTGATAAAGACGTTTCTCAAATTAAGAATAAAAATTATATCATAATTATATTTGTTAGTAAATGAAGCCTTCAGAGGCCAGAGTATTAGGAAGAGGGTAGAAGCTTTCCCAAGGCTCTAAGTCCTGAGCACCAGAGGCATTATAGGGATGACCCAGGGTCTGAGGATGTTGGCCACCAAAGAGATCTGTAGGTCCAGCTAGAGGCTTTAGCAGGCATAGGGGTCAGAAACAGAGAGCAGGGTTAATGTCATGAAAAGAGCCATTTAAAGAGATGTTGGGGTGAATTCAGAGGTATACCAGAGTCCCAAAGAGGGGCTGGTGTTTCCATCTCAACTGAGAAGTCGAGGACTGGGGTAAGAGATGTGAGCCCTTGGGCAGCCCGGGTGGCTCAACGGTTTAGCGCCTCTTCAGCCCAGGACGTGATCCTAGAGACCCAGGACGTGATCCTAGAGACCCTGGATCGAGTCCCACGTCAGGTTCCCTGCGTGGAGCCTGCTTCTCCCTCTGCCTGTGTCTCTGCCCCTCTCTCTCTCTCCTGTGTTTCTCATGAATAAATAAGTAAAATCTTTAAAGAGAGAGAGAGAGAGAGAGAGAGAGAGAGATGTGAGCCCTCTGTGCTTAGGGGCTCAAAAGAACCCAGCTTCTGGGGATGAGACAAAACGGCCAGGCTATTCCTCACCCTGAGACTATCAAGGGCTCTGTGGTCCAGTCTCCAGTGGCCCTCGGCTCAGCTCTAGTTATCTTGCCTCTCTGAGCTGGAAGTGATAAAGCTGAGCGACATGCACAGGCCACTCTTGGTTCTGAAGCTTATACTCCATCTGGGCTACATGTGGCTTTGTCCCATGTCACAAGAACCAAACAATATCACTGAGTTCCTTCCCTATATGGCTCCGAATTCAGGCTGGAACAAGAGAAATCTGTGTGACATCTGGAAGGCAGAGTAAAGCAGTGACCAGTTATGCTCAGGAGGCCCGACTAGGGCACCAGGCAGAGCAGGGGCCCACACACGCCGCCTCAGGCCTGCTGGCTCACCTCGGTCTGGTGGGCACTGGCCAGGCGCACAGCATCTCCCCTGCCCACTGGGTCTCCTGCAGCTCCTCTGATCCTGGGCCAGGGGCACATGTGCCCCCGTGATCATGGGCGTCCACTTGTCCTACGGGTCACCTGTGCTATCAAGATCAGAGGCGGTGAGAGTCAGATGCAAGTTCCAGTTTGTTCCTTCTTGCTTTCCCCCACATCATATCCAGCTTTGCATCCCACATGCAGGCCCTGCTGGCCTGTAGAAACTTTAGGCCCAACATCAGACACAGAGGCAACAGCCTTGCATAGACTTTTCCACTAGCTTTCATGTTGGGTGAGCCTAATCACTATAATAAATCCCTTATTCCATGTCACCTAAAGTAGCTCTGCTTTCCTCACCAAATGCTCACTGATACAGCCAGCTATTCCCATTGCCTCAGCAAATGCAAACAAAGATCCTTCTGTCTTGCCTTCCCGTGTGGTTCCTCTGAACAGAACACTGATCCTTCCTCCCAGCTTCTGCTTTCTCGATTGAACCTTTATCACCACCAAACCCGTATCACCGCCACCTGTACCGCCCCCATATGACCAATACTGCTACCACCATCGCCATCACCACCAGCATCACAACTACCACCAGCACCACTGTCATGGTCACCGTCACCACCACCATTACCAAAACCACCACCACCAGTGCCGTCACCACCAGCACCAGCACTGCTGCCACTGCCTTGTCACCACCAGCATAACTATCACCCCTATTCATCTCCCGTAATTTTCACAGCCATACGGTCAGGCAGGTAAGATTATTCTATTTTACAAATGAGGAACTGAGGCTCAGAGAGATTACATAAGTTGTTAGCAGCCAGGGAGAGACTTAAACCCAGGTCCAGCTCCAAAACCCTTCTTCCTTCACAACACTATATAGAACCTCAGAAACTACATGTGACAGAGCAAAAGAGGGTGGTGGTCAATGAATAAAACAGGAAGCAACACGGTGCTGACTGAGAGGGGAGTGGCAGGGAAACAGCAGCTAGAAAGTGTTAGGCAGGCAAGGAAGGTGGGGATTCAGACAAGACAACCAGAGCAGAGCTGGGGTGGCCCAACCCCCTGGGTGGCAGCTCTGACCCAAAGCCTACCTGGGTTCAGAGATGAAGTAGCTTAGCTTCTGCAGACCTCAAAGCCAGAGCCCCAGAGGAAAGCTTGCTCAGGGCATGAAGGTCAGAGCTCAAGAGGACAGAAATCCCATCTGGCCTCCAAAGGAAGGGACAGTAGGTTAAAAGGGGTGAGGGCCAGAAGTGACCATGAGAAGCACCTGCAATGCCCACTCTGCTTTAGCCAGAATGGTTCTGAGCCCTCACTGCACATTAGAAGTATCTAGAGAGTTTTACACTTAGTAATCCCCAAGCTCCACACTCAAAACCTCTATTATCTTTTTAATGTTCCCCGGTGCACCCTCAAGCACAAGGAGGATTGAGAAGCAAGGCCTTTAACCAGTGCGACACTAGGTTCATGGTTTTCTTCCATTCCAGCCTCCAGACTTCCATCACACCCCGGTATGACCTAGGTGAGCTCCTGAATTAAGTGACTCTAGGGTGGTAAAGCAGAGGAGAGAAAAGGAACCTCCTCAGAATGGAGGAAACAATGAGCCTCATTTTAAACAGAAAAATTCTCCTGCTTCTCATTCGGGGGGTGAAAGACGTAGAGAAGTAATCTACAAATGGAAGCAGTAAGAAAAGGAGGAGCCCCTGCAGTAGGAGGGAGGTGCTGCCCCTCGTCCTCGGCTTTAGGGTGAAGCTGACTTATTTTCTACAACACCCAGGGGCTCAATGGAACAAGAGCAACTGTGAACATTTGCCCAACACTTACCATGTGCCCAGCATTGTGCTAAGTTCTTTACATGTAGTAACTCCTTTAATTCTCAAGGCAACCCCATGTGGGGGATGTTAACATTATCCCCATCATACAGATGAAGAAACTGAGGCATAGAGATGCTAAAGAACTTGCCCAAGCTCACACAAGTTATCAGGGATGTGATGATATCCCAGGAAATATGCCTCCCAAGTCCACACTCCACAGCATCTCAATCCCCAGGGGCCCTGGGATAGGTAATATTATCCTCATTTTACAGGTGGGGAGACTGTGGTTAAGTGACTTTCTCAAGCTGCCACATTTCCCCCACGGGCACAGCCTGGATGGACTTGGAACCTTCACGAGTGGAATGTAGCAGAGCGGCTTAGGGATAGTTGGATCCAGGGGCAGAGAGATATTTCTAAATGCCCATCTCTTCCCCAGCACCACTCCATCCTTCACAGAGGCTACACATGCAATAGCTTTCAAAATAACTGCATTTTTAGAAAAATCTACCCAAGACCCAAGCCAGCATTGGCATGTATGCCAAGTCTGAAAATGACACGTAAATAGAAGGGAAGGGTGAATCCAGCAGCGCTCTAGGTTGGGCAAAACATCTCAGATTATTTGTTTCAAACATTCTGCAATTGGCAAGACCCAAACCACATTTTTCCAAGCATTCCCTTCTCCACCCCAGCCCCACCCCCACTGCCCCGCTTTACATTGTAAGCCCATGTGTATTTCCCCAAAAATGTAATCCATATGTCTCTGATTCGTTTACACTTAACTCATCAAATTGTAGTTTGCTAGAAGTTGTTTGCTGCCCATGAAGCCTTCCGAGACTGTCTGTGGGGCCTCCAAAAGTCTTTTTCGGCCTCTTCGAAATAGGAAGCTACATTTAGCTAATGGCAAATGGAATTGAAAATGTTGGCAATAGGAGAGAAGATGCTCTGGGACCAGAAAGTTTATTCTTATTCTCCACACTGCAGAAGAGCAAGGAGAATCCCCCCGAAGTGGTACTTCAAGGTCCTAGAAACTTGCTCCGGTTGGAACACCAAGGCCAGGGTTGGGTCCAATTTTGTTTTCAGCCACATTCACAGTCCCTCTGTTGCCATGGGCCATGAAGTGGCTCTGGAATGTAACGGAGAGCCAGCAGCATGTCCCTGACCTGGGTCACCGGTGATCCTGATGGTATCAACTACTTTGGTGGAACTAAACCCTGTATACTGGGTTTCTACCTTGGCAGCCAAAGATCTTACAAGGTCTGTTTTTCTATCTGTCTTAAAAAAAAAAACACGCACACATATAGACAACAAACCAAACACTTCTCAAAACAAACCATTATATCTGATACGGTTTAACTCATCCATGTTTTTTGGCTTTAGCAAAAGGTTCTAGTTTGGGGTTTGTTTTTTTTTTAATTGCTTAAGTTCAGCTCACTTATGTCCTTTGGGAAAACTGATCTATGTAAATGTGATTTAACTAAAGGGGTTTGAGCCATTCACATGTGTTTTACATTTTCTAATCATCCTGAGCTCTGTACATAGTGAGCAGACTGAAAAATGATGGTGGTCTCATTTCAACATCAATTTTTAGCCATTCTATCTCCCAAGAATGCCGAGCGACGCCTGGAGAGAATCTCACTTCCTATTTCCAGACGATCAGAAGTTGGTATGTACGAAACCCCTGGACGTGTGTGAAGTTGCCTGGATGAGCAGAAGACTCATAAGAAGACAGAAATTCTTTAAGACATCTCCATTCTTAAAATTGGCCAAAACTTTAGCAGAGATTCACTTTAAATGCTCTATTTCCCTGATTAAATTAAATTCAACAAACATTTAAGAAATGCCTACTGTATTAGTTTCTTATTGTTGCATAACAAATTACCACAACTTCAGTGGCTTAAAACAACATACATTTACTATCTCATAGTTTCCGTGGGTCAGGAGTCTGGGCATGGCTAAACTGGGTCTCTGCTCAGGCTCTCATAAGGTTGCAATTAAGGTGTCAGCCGGGCTACATTCCCATTCCAGAGGCTTGAATGAGGAAAAATCTACTTCCAAGTTCATTTGCCTTGTTGGCAGAACTTACTTCCTTGTGGCTATATGGCTGAGCTCCCCATATTCTTGATAGCTGTTGGCCATGAACTGCTCTCAACTCCTAGAGGCCACTCTCATCCTTGCCATGTGGGCCCATGGTATTAAAACATGCATGCTTGCTTCTTCAAAGCCAGAAGAGGAATCTTTTCCTTTGGGAAGGTCTAGGCTAATTTAAAGACCTTTCACCTGATTATGGCAGGCCCACCAGTATACTCTCCATTTGGGTTAATTCAAAACTGACTGACTTGGAAACTTATTTATATCTGCAAAATCCCTTTCCTTAGCCATATAATGTAACCCAATCAGGTTAGTGACATCCTTCCTATTCATAGATCTCATCCACATTCAAGGAGGGGGAATTCCATAAGGTGTGTCTACTGGGGAGGTGGCAAGCTTAGGGGCCTGGGGCTCTTAGAATTCTGTACACCTGTACAAGAGCATGGTGCTACCTAAGTTACAAATCCTACCTATGAGTTTCATGAAACTCATACCCTGACAAGGGCAGTGGATATGCAACAAATAACTACTTCATGAGATATGTTCTGTAATAGAAATATGTTCAGTGTTCAGAAATAGCACAAAAGTGGTCACACAGAAACTGAGATTTGTGAGATAAATAGGAGTTCACTGGGCAGCAAGAATGGGGAAGAGGTTATTAAGTGGGATTGGCTTGAAAATAATATGGTGTGGTTAACATTACCAGAAAGTTGATTTTGCTAACAGTTAAGCAAATGTGCTGAGTATTTTGATTTACCTTCTTAAAACAACAACAAAAAGAAGAAAATGAATTGCTTTAAGCCTGGCTGATGGACCGTGTGTATGCATGTGTGAGATATGCTGCATATGACTCCCTGATTTACAGCAACCATGAAAAGAACACTGAGGGGGGAAATGTATAATAAATTAACACTCTAGCTGCTATGGACTGAATGTTTGTGTACCCTCAGAATTCATATACTGAAGCATGATGGCACTTGTAGCTGAGGTCTTTGAGAGGTAATTAAGTCACAAGGGTGGGGCCCTCATGGCGGGATTAGTGCCCTTTATAAAAAGAAACATGAGAGAAGTGCTCTTTCTGTCATGTGAGGATACAGTAAGAAGGCAGCCATCTGGAAGCCAGGAAGAGGGCCCTTGCTAGAACCCAGTCACGCTGGCACTCCGACCTGACTTCCAGCTTCTGGAACTGCTGGAAATAAATGTTTGTTGTTTAAGCCACCCAATTTATCTTGTTATTGCAGCCTGAACCGACTGAGGTAGTAGCCCTCAGAGCAAATATGCTCTTGGGTCTCTTTTGGAACAGACAGACCTTTTCCAATCAGAAGCTCCCCTGGAAATGGTGTTTCATTCCAGAAAAGTGGGATTCCAGAAAAGTCCACCTCTACAAACTTAACATCAGGAGAAGCCAAGGCAACTTCTGTGTCGCAGAGCACCGAGAACGGCAACAGAGGCTGGACGCGAAGACAGGCCACTCCCAGCGCATGGGGTGGTACACGCTGACCTGCACCCCACATCCCAGCACTTTCGTAACTTGAAACAGGACTCATTTTTGAAGCTGGAAGCCTCAGATTCTCCCACCACAATGTATAAACACAGGCCAGAAAGGAAATGCCTCTAAAAAACACAGTAGTCTCTATGTCAACCTCAAAATACGTCTTGAGCCACTAGGAGGATGACAATACTGCAAAGGAAAGGCAACCAGCGTGCAGGTGGGTTTGGCTGATGGGGTTCATTTTCATTGTCAAGTCCAACTGCGGGGGATTTCCTGATTATTCAGACTTGCTGGGGCTGATTCGCCTCTCTGTGGGCCTCTGAAAAGCCCCCACGGCAGAGGGAGCCCTTGAGACACAACATGAAGAGGCCCGTGTTCCTGTTTCCACTCAATCCATTCTTCCATTTACCCAGGATTGCTGGAGGACAAGTTTTCCACTTATTGGATAAATGGGTTTTCCAGACAACAGAAAAACTTGCCGGCTACAAGATGTTTACACTTTATTATTTAAATATCGGAACTGGGGATCCTGGGGTGGCTTAGCTGTTTAGCACCTGCCTTTGGCCCAGGGCGTGATCCTGGAGACCCGAGATCGAGTCCCACGTCAGGCTCCTAGCATGGAGCCTGCTTCTCCCTCTGCCTGTCCCTCTGCCTGCCTCTCTCTTTCTCTTTCTCTCTCTGTGTCTTTCATGAATGAATTAATAAATAAAATCTTAAAAAATAAAAATAAATAAATATCGGAACTGCTCCTAAGATACTGGCACATAGTAAAAGCAAGGGCCCTGGGGTCAAGATGTCTGGGTTTGAATCCCAGCTCCACTACATGCTCACTGTGTGACACTGGGCAAGGGAACTAACTTCTCTGTGTCTCTGGGGATGGTCTCTACTTCATAAAATAGTGGTGAGGGTTGAATTTAAGTCAAGGACATAAAACACTCATGTACCTGGCACATAATAATAGTCATCCTATAAGTATTGCCGTTATCAACTATAAAACAAATGTAAAATATAAAAGATAAGGGAGGCTTTTCTCCTCAGGGTCATTTTCATAAACACTAAACAAAACACTGTGTGTGTGTGTGTGTGTGTGTGTGTGTGTGTGTAGTTTATACTACATGCTACTAGACTGGCTCCCACTAAATATATATAAAAACACACATGCATATATAAATATATAAAAATATGCCTCCATGACCCACTGAAACCTATTAGGAAGATGACATTTACCCCAAATGACTTCAGAAGGTGGTTTTTAATGCCTTGTGTTTATCCTTGCCTCTTCTCTCTGGTCTGTTAGCCACAGTCACATCTGGCTGGCTGCCTTCTCCTCTGAGTTGTTCTTCTCTGCTTCTATGGCTGGGAAACCAGATTACAAAGCTTGCTATAACTGTGGGTAGAATAAAAGCACAGAGATCCGAATAGCATTTAGCTTGCTTTCTGCATCTTGAACATACTCTAAATCTGTGGTTTCCTTCACATGTCCTTCATGCTCTGTGGGCACATCTCAGGGGCCCCCATGGTGAGGCGAGGGATAAGTCAGAGGGATGTTCACCCAGAAAGGCTCCAAGCCCTCCACTCACACTTCAACCAGAAAGCTCTGATAGATGTTTTATGTAACAGAGTTCTGCATACAGTGCCATTTGAAAAAAGAAAGTCCCACTAAGGCAATAAATAAAATGACAGCTACTGTTCTACAGAGTCATGTTTGCCAGATAAATGACATCTGGACATACACTCTTCTCTGGATGTTTGAAATATCTCAAATATTAAAGAGAGTCACAAGCCAAACGATCACTGGGAATTAAACATAATAAGAATTCCTACATGATAAATGAGACTAGACATCTATAGAAAGCATTTCCAAATAAGCCACCATACATTATGATTTGTAAAAAAAAAAAATTTAATGAGATTAGGCTAATGTCATGTCTCACCGGAGACCACCAAGTTAAAAGTAAATAAATGTAAAATGAGTTATAATTTTGAGAAGTCTAAACTCTTAATGATGGATACATATTGATGGGAGGGAGTTGCATAGTTGGGAAAAGGAGAATGGTTTATAATGAATCACAGCATTTTTCCAGAACTCACCAAAAGAGAGTCCAACAGCTGATGCCATGTTTCTACTCAGAAATATCCTTAGAGGAGCGCCTGGGTGGCTCAGTCAGTTAAGCGTCTGCCTTCGGCTCAGGTCATGATCTCAAGGTCCTGGGGTCAAAGGCTCAAAATGGAGTCTGCTTCTCCCTCTTCCTCTTCCTCTGTCCCTAACTCCACTTGTACTCTCTCTCTCTCTCTCTCTCTCAAATAAATAAATAAATAGAATTTAAAAAAAAAAAGAAAAATCCTTAGTATGAAGATGGGCACATTTGCATGATGTGCAACATCACACTCCCTCTTGTTCGAGCTCTACCCTTACTAACTGTAGTAGTCAGGGCCGTTTTGGCTGAAAAAACAAACCATAAAACACAAAAGAGACTTTTAAAAGCTCTGGAGGTCATTAGCCCAGGGCTAGCACAGCACTCCATGATTTCTCTATGATTTCAGGGATCCAGGCTTCTTTTACCTGTTGCTCTGCCTTGAGTGACTTCTGTTTTCAAGACAATTCCATGCATATAAAATTCTAGAAAATGTAAACTAATCTAGAGTGACAGAAGGCAAAACCTTGGTTGTCTGGGAACAGTGGGAGGAAGGGAAGTAGAATTGCAAAGGAAGCTTCAGGAGCAATGAATATGTTCATTATCTTGATTGTGGTGATGGTTTCATGAGTGTATACATATATCATAACTTATCAAATGGAAAAATTAAAAATGTGCGGTTGATTCTACATTACTTATACTTCAATAAAACTATAAAATAATTTTTTAAAAGAGCCTATTACATGGCTGGCACTATGCTTAGCACTGAGGTTACAAAATAAGCTGAGTTCTATCCCCAGGGGGCTCACAGTCTGGTAAGTTGTTCTGATGAATAAAACAGGCTTATGGGTGTAGGTGAGGTGAGTGGCTCCCCTGCCCCCCACCCCCGCCACCTGATTTAGTTCTCAACAAATGGACTAACCAGGGCATTCAGTCTACAACTGAGGACCAGATCCTAGCCCATGTGTCCAGTCAACCCTCAAAACCCAGCTTGAAGCCCATCAGTTTTAACCACTTGATAGTGAGAAGCCATGTGCATGTACACATCATCCTTTAAATCTATTTCTACATATGGCTGTGGATACATATGGGGAATAGTATTAATACTTTAAAAGTCCCAAAGTTAATTGTGTATTTTCCACTTTTAGAAATGGAAAAGGCATGCTCTCTTCACTTTTCACATCTGTGTTGCAGAGCCAGGAAGGATCATATGACAAAGACAAGAAGTTGGCAAAAATGAATCTTTAGAAGGAATAGTCTAGCAAGACAGCTCTTTGGAACTGCTGTTGCCAATGACCAAGACTGTTCATGTCTTGACATCTCTTGGTAATACTCTTGTAGCATGGGTAACACTGCAAGAGTGCAGTGTTAAGCTCTGGAAGTGTCAGATGTTGGCTCAAGGGCAAATACTATAGACCAAATTATTTATTTTCTTCTCAACTTTGCACTCCCTAGTTCCTAGGGCTTACAAAGGTTAATAGGACCTTTCCTTAGAACTGAAAGCTATTGCTCCTACCTTTTCCACTTTGAGAAAAAAATCATAAAAGAACAGTTGTTGGCAGGGAAATGGAGAGATTAATAGGCAGAACAGAATTTTTATGACAGTGAAGATACTCTGTATGAGACCATAATGATGGCTACATGTTCAAATCTGTAGATTATACACTACCAAGAACAAACTATAAACTATGGATTCTGGGTAATGATGATGTGTCAATATAGGTATATCAATTGTGACTAATATACCACTTTAACAGAAGATGTTGGTAACAGGGGAGGCTATGCACATGTTGGAACAGGGGCATATGCGAAATCTCTGTACCTGCCTGTCAATTTTTTTGTGAACCTAAAACCGGTCTAAAAATATCAAGTCCTAATAAAAGAATCAACATGCAAAATGGTAATCAACATCATTAGAGTTATATTAGTTCTAATAAAAAATGAGATATTACTTCCCAACATGTTGACTTTTTTAATTACAATAATGAAGGTACTCCTAGACAGTAGGTAGGAGTGTATATCGGCAATGTTCCTCTGGACAATACTTTGGCAAGATGTATAATGAGCCTTTGGAAAAGTTCCTGACAATATATGCATAAAACATTTTCAAAAGATTATACAGTAAATTGTTAACTGCTTTAAAAAAAATCATTAGTTGCTGAGTAGACAGCTTCTTCATAAAAAAGGAACAAGATTAGATCAATTCACAATCCATGCCAAAGAAAGAAAAATTCTTTCCATCGCCCATGAGGCCTTTCCTCATAGAGCTGTGTGGCCTTAACAGCCCAGAGCAGGGAGTGTTGTACAGAGTTGCATCAAATGCTGCCCACAACCCATAACACCTCCCCTTCTTACCCTTACCCACCACTAACACTCCTGTATTATTGACTCCTTTAGATTCAACTGTTGAGGCTGAATCATCCCCTGGGAAAAGAAAGCAAAAATCCAAAGGCCCAGAGTCTTAGAGGACCTGTGTAAGGTAAGCTGCCCATGAGGCTGGTTTGCATGATCACCGTGGACCTAGGGGGGTGCGACAAAGGACAATGTGAGATGTGTGAGGTGATGACAATAAACTTTGGTTATGGGAAATTTTCTCGAGAGCCAACACTTCATATTGTAAAAAAAACAATCTGGAATGAAGTGATGAATTGTTCCATACAAAATCACCAAATCTTAATTCTTTTCGAATGTTGATGTGTTTTTAAGGAGCCATGATTCAAAGCACTCCTTTCACCTTTATTCAATATCCTAATAAAAGCAGATTTGCTGTTCTCATTAAGCTCAATTTATTGGCACTTGAAGCATATTGACTTACTAGCATATGATTTCTTTAATTTCACGGGACGTTCCAAAGCCAAGGAACTCTGCTGATGAAAATCATCCCTCCATAATACTTCCTTTCTGACTGGGCACCTCTGTGTATTGAAAACACGTTTTCAATGCTAACTAGGAGAGGCTTTCTTATTTATCACATTAATCTTGTGGTCTTAACTTTTTTTGCTGGAAGTTCATTTCTTCCCTAAGTCCTTTCCTTAAATTGCTTTGAGAATGGCATGAGATACTTCATCAATGAGAAGGCCCAGTGCAGATGTGGAAGGAAGGAGAGAGAAATCAGGGACAATCTTCAATGTTTGTTCTCGAATGACAAGTAGCCTGACCCTCCTGAATAGAACATTTGAATCAACTACTCGCTTCAGAAGCTGATGAGAATAATTCCAGCTGAAACAGAAGTCCCTCATTATAATGGGGTTTTCATGAGCAGATATTTCAGGGCAGGGGAGGGTTTGGGACAGGGAGATGTCAAATATGGCCATGAAAACCTAACACTGTAAAACCTACAAAACCCTCATGGCTGCAATTTGGCATCAGCCCCAATTCCCAGTATGTCACAGAGGCATTTACCCATCACCCAACAACTGACCTAGGCACATCTACAGCTTCCTTTGTGCCCTTGAACAATTCACTCCTCACCTCTGAGTCTCATTTTTCATCCATACCAAGTAAAGCCTGGAGGAGGGGACCTCTACAGTCCATTATAATCTACTCTGTTCTTGAATCGGGTCTGTGGAATTATCTTGATTCTCCCCTCATGGCCACATTTTGCATTGGTTTAATTCTTCATGACATCACTATTCTTGGGACTCCTCAAGGAAATACATTCTGATTTTTAAAAATACCATGTCCAAAATGCCAAGGGAGAGCCTCTTCAGAGGCATGCTAAGGATGCTTCATGGAGAACAGCTGATAAAAGCCTACTGCCTGCTGAATGGATCTTCTGAACACCATCTGTGCAGACTGGCCCAGAGCTGGGTGGTCAGTTTTGCCCCTCAGGGTACATTTGGCAATATCTAGAGATATTTTTGTCATACCTTGGGGCAGAAAGGGGCTCCTTTTATCATCTAGTAGATTGAAGCCAGACGCTGCTAAATATCCTGCAACGCACAGGACAGATACTGACAACAAGAATTATCCAGCTCAAAGCGTCACAGCACCAAGGTTGAGAACCCCTGGCGTAGTCCACAGAATCAGTACTATGGTGCATCCAGTTCCTTAGAGTTAACTGTGTGTATCTCTTTCCAGTTCTTCACTCATAAGATAACCTCAGCAGCTTGAAATTGGCCATGGTTGGAGTATTTACACTACAGACATCAGCACACTCTACAGAGCAAGGCAATTCTGTGTCTGAGAGCCAGCTGATAAACAGCTGCCAACAACACATCCCTTCTCAGAACCAACATCCGATATAACTTATTCAAAACTCAGAGGTTCTTGCAGCAAGAAGGCCGCATTGTGGCAAAACTACAGATGATTTGACCTACAGGCACAAGGAGTCTGATCTCAGAGCACCACCAAGACAAGAGCAAAGAAGAAAGGAGCAGGAGGAGGAACACCGTGAGCAGGTATTAGAAGTCTCTCAGGTTTTATTTTGTTTGCTTATTCATACACACCCTGCCTGCTTCTAGAAAGCACTTGAGGGGACCATTTAGGAAATCAATAATATGCTTGTTTATCAAAATCCTCGCAGGAAATGCAGGCTGGAATAATAATAATTCAATACATTTAATTCTGAAAACTTGACATGTGAAAATAAAGATAAACACACAACAGGCTATGTACAGCCTGGGGAGTCAGCAGGTCAGTTTTTCCGTACCTGGCCTGGCAACCTGAGAGGTGCATTTCCTGGTGGATCCTGGATGTCAGCAAAGCGGGACTCCTCTAGATTCCCCAACAAGGAACCGTGTGGCCAATCATGGTGGTTCTCGAAGGACTTCATGCAGATAGTGGGTGCCCTACAGAGACTCTCATCACATTGGAGAGAAACCCTTGCCCGAGTTTGCTCCTTATTGCTGTCTTGATATTTGCCTCCGGTTGCTATGACAAAATCTGGCATTGGAATTTTTCTGGGAACAAATAGGAAATAGTTGTGGGAGGAGATTCAAGATCCTACGCACATTTAGGTTTGGTTATAAACATTCATGGTAAAATAAAGCATTGACTCATTAAAATCTCCCCCAGAAAAAAAAATCTCCCCCAGAAAGAAAGCCCCCCCAAAATATTTTTTAATCCCCATTCAACATTCCTTTGTTCCAGTGGTGACCAACTAGAAGCTATTTGTTCTCAATAAGGTCACCAGCAAAAAGAACTATGAGGATAGAAAACTGACCACTAGAGGTCAATTGATCATCCTATGCCAAAAGACTCTCTGCTTTCAGTGTGTGATTTCTGGAGCTGAAAGTGCTAACCCCACACAGGAGACATTTCCCATTTGCTAGAGTTGATTATCTTGTCCAGCCTCACTGGCTGCACCCATTCCAACTCTGGCACTGAGGGCCCGGGACATCTTATGGAAAACATTCAGGCCTATCACACACTTTGGACCCAGATATGCCGGGTGTCTCTTTGTCTACCTTTATCGAAGGCTTCTGTATCTAAAATTTTGTTTCTGAATTTCCACTTTTGACCTAAGCCCAATTAATCTCTCAGTTCATATCCACTAACTTGTCTTCTCGAGCCTAGCCTTCTATGTGGGAAAAAGTGGCTTTGAAGAGAGTGTGGAAACCCACTGCACCCTATATGGGCTCGTCAGTGTGAGTAGGCAACCACAGTGTGGACACAAAAGATGTGGGGGGATGTGCTGAAGAAATATCCTAGTGATCCTTGAAATGGCCATCTGGCTCCACCCTATCTTTCCCATCATATGCCCTACTGTTCCCCAATGAACATACTCCACTCCAGTCAGGCTCATATCCCACCATCTCTTGCATCTACCATAGATGCCTCAGAAATAATGATTAAAATACAGTACTACATACTGTAACTTTTATCTCCTCTCAGAATTCCTCGAAAGAGAAAACAGATCTGTTTGGAGGAAATATTTAAGTAAGCCAGCTGGGGAGGACAAGAAGGATCTCTAGGGATGTTTAGATAGCAAACAGTGGTCACTGAACTCCTATTCATAAAATAAGTTAGGAAGAAAAAGGCAAAAAAAAAAGGCAAAAAAAAAAATTAAAGAAAAAACAAAAGGAAGAAAAAGGCAGGGACGCCTGGGTGGCTCAGCGGTTGAGCATCTGCCTTTGGCTCAGGACGTGATCCTAGAAAACGAGTCCCACATTGGGCTCCCTGCAGGGAGCCTGCTTCTCCCTCTGCCTGTGTCTCTGCCTCTGTGTGTGTGTGTGTGTGTGTGTGTGTGTGTGTATGTCTCATGAATAAATAAATACAATCTTTAAAAAATGGGGGGGAAGGCAATGGGTAAGAGGAGGCTGGGCCCGTGTGAGAGGCAACTAAAGAGTAATAACTCTATCTAGTGCTTACCTCCACCTGGCACTATCTCAATCTCTACGTATCACTCACTTAACTCTCACAACAACCCTAAGAGGTAATTACTAATATTATTCCCACTTCACAGATGAGGAAACAATGACCCAGAATGGTTCAGTAAGTTGCCCAAGGTCACTTGACTGTTCAAAGGTGAAGCTAGTGAACAACAGTCTGATGCTAGAATCGTGCTTTGAACCACTCGATGCAACTGCCTCAGTGAGTAAGCCTCTGGCCACAGCTGAGGAAGGCAGCAAAGCAGAAAGCTACAGGGACTTCATCCAATAGAAGAAGGTGCCAGTATAAGACACACCATTATTTTAGGCATTGCTATGAGAACGTGCCAATTATGCCATGATACACCATCATGGTAAGACGGATTCTGGTTCAGAGATATCAAATATTCAAATTTGAAAAAGGTGCATCTTCAGTATGAAGTCGAGCGTTGAAGGGGGATTATAAACCTGTTTGCTGCAGAGGACGCAATGAGATCTTCTCCATCTCTCCTTGAAATATTTACATCTTGAAACAGTTACATCTACATTTCTCATTAATGCTCCCCTGGGGGGAGGTGGTGGTAGGGAAAACTTGCACACATGCTGTGTGTGTGCTTGTACAAGTGTAGGTGTGCCTGCATGTGTACAAGTGCAGGTGTGTGTGCACAAGCAAGCATGTATGCATATGTGCGCCCCAGGCGTGCAGGCATCAGTGAATAGAAACAGGACAAAGACAATTTTAGCAAGTTCAAAATTACCCTACATTTAGTGACACAAAGAAAATATAGCTTCATTATTTTCTATAATTGCTCTAATCTTTTTCCTGAGCCCTTCACTATACCATGTAGGGATGGAAAATTAAACCTCACCTGATCCAATCCTTTAAACAATATCCTAGATATTTCGATCTTATGGTTTTCCTTGCCCCACTTTTCCATTTCTCTCCAAGGTGGCCCCGAGAGAGGAAGAGTTTACTTTACCTGGTGGTGGCATGGAAGGGGAGGGAGGTCCTGGACCCACATGATTCATATGTGCAGATCTGTGTACCATCCCCTGGGTCCTCTGGGTCCTCCCTAAAGACTTGGATGCTGAAGTCGGTGACTGATGGGGTCTGCTGTGTGCTCTCTTGGCAGGGCTCTGCTGATGAGCTCCACTGAGATCCTCACAGGAGTCATCTACCTCCTGAAGTAGATGGGGGTAGAATTTGATCTCCATCCTGGGAGCTTCCAAGATGGCAACACCTGGATAAGTTTATCAGCTGGATTCCTCATGGCAGTCACAGCACTTTGCTCAATGAGCCTGGGTATGACTGCGGATCCTTCCTGTCTCTGCCCACTATGTTGAAGTTAACATTTTAAATAAGCTAGCGCCATCCTGGATCTACTGGTGATTCCCTAAGGGGCACACCTATTGGCTGTCACCTGTGCCCAGGAGACATAATTGCCTGAGGAGGGAACACAAACATTAAATAGTCATGCAATTAGTACTGACTGAATTAACAGAGATCTTTATCACCTACTGAACACGTAAGCATGGGCATTAGACCTAATTCTAGTAAATATGAAACCATATCTCTTCCCCAAGGGAGAGAGGGGAACTCATGCAGCATGCACATGCGCTGTTCAGGTCAGATATTTTCTTCCATCTGACTCCCTCTGGGACAAACTGACCCAGTAGAGGAAAGCATGACCTATCTGTGTGTGTTGGAAGTTTGTCCAGAACTTTGGGCTGTTGTGACTAGAGAAGTGATAGGCCGAAGACCTGGTACTGAAGTCTCATCCATTTCCAGAGGTCTGGATAAACCCACCAAGAGCTCAAGACAGAGCACCAGGCAGCGCGTCTCTCCCACCATAGACTAGAGCTGCCCAATGTGGAGAAGCCTATGCAGGCCAGAGAGCAGCCCTTGCCTCTTTCTCTACAATCCTGTTCTTTCTCTTCTTGGGACATCTACCATCTCTCACCAGAACTGACCCTCTCCCTCTGTTCAATGAGTGTTTGAATTCCACATTTCCCCCCAAAAAAAATCCTCGGAAGACCAAATCAAAAAATAACAATAATAATAAAATAAGCATGTGAAAGTAAGCTCTGAAGAGAAGAGGACACAGAGGAATAGCACTGTTCCCATCCCAGGAAAAAGGGCCCCCTGGACCTCACACTTCTGGCCCTCCACTGGCTGTGCCCCCTTCCTGCCCCAGTGGTCCCAAGCCCACTTCCCAGAGCCTTCCTGGGCTGGTTCTCTTGAGGGCAGGCCACATCTCCAGTGCAAACACCACTAAGCCCAAGGAGCAGCCAAAGGGTGGCTGTTTCCAGGGATGGAGCTTGGATGTGCAGGAGCAGAGGTCTACACCTGTGTGTGGACTGTGCCTCTCGTGCAGGGCTGTTAGGGAAGGAGGAGAGGCAGCAGGTAATGGGTAAGTAGGCCACAAGCCCTGAGCCTCCGCATCCCTGCACTGCACTCTAGGAGCCTACAAATTCTTGCTTCAAACCTGCCCTCTGTGCAGGTATATTTGTCAAGGCATGAGGATGGAACATTTTTATTTAACATTTGTCCACTTGATTTACAAATTTTAAATATTTAGACATGGTATGGGAGACTCCATTTTTACATGTGCCAGTGCCCTACAAAAGTTAGGGGAGGACCTGGGAACAGAAGGGATGGATGATTCTCTACATCAAAGAAGACCAAAGTGGACTCTCTGCTGTGTGGTGCTTAGAATAGCACATAGTACATACCCAAATATTTGTTGAAAGTGAAAGGAAGGAAGGAAAGGATCAGGCAGGGAGAAGGAAAGGGGAAGGTTTGTGGTAAACCTTTCACATTTAAAAAAAAAAAACCTTTCACATTTCAGGAGTTTGTTTTATGGAGTCAGAAAGGCCAGAAATCAAATCATGTCTCTATTATTTTACTTGCGTGTCCTTGGGTAGAGGGTTATTCGATATCTCCAAACCTCATTTCTTCATCTGGAAAATGGGGAGGACGTGCCTATCAAAAAGAGAAAACCAACAAATACTAAGTACTTACTTTATTCTCATTGCCATCAATTTTTATTATATACTTCACCTCCTTAATCCCATTTAACTTAAAAGTCATGTTCTGAGGACCAATTTGTTTAAAACAATCTCAGGAAGGCTACCGCTGCTGATGTGCCCAACAGGGAGAGAGAAAATATTGTGATCCCCATCTCAGCCCCATCAACATCCTCAAATGCCCCCCAGCCACCATAGTGATGCTGCTGGTGCCCCGTCTGTATCCCCAGGGAAAAACCCCTTGAACACTCAGCAGCCTAACTTCCAATTGCCAGTACCAGCATTTCTTTGCATAAGGGCATCCTCAGTCCTCCAGGGCCTACTTTGCCACTTGAATGGCAGGACAGAAGTACCAGAGAATTAATGTCCAGGAAGCAGTCTTCACCCAATGTCGGATGGGAGTGAGTATAAATACCCCAGTTCTCTCACTCTTACAGTAAGGTAACTCCAGGGTACATGGGCTATTAAAATCCCAGCAGGATCACATTATAGTTGTCCTCAGTGGCAACTTGCTGGATAATAAATCCTTTGGTTGCTACACAAATATGCATGAGCATGGGCATGCCAGTTACTATGGCCAGTGAATGATCCTTCTAATTGCTCAGTGCTCACGCCTTACTACTTGTTAAATATTTTGAAAACCACCCCCTTGTATTTAACCAATTAGTTGCTCCCACAAGTACTTCTTGAAAAATATCAATATTCTATAAAACTAGATCCAGCAGCGATTTCACCCAATAAACTAATAAATATGTATTGTTTTCTCCTTCCTACAACTTGGCATTAAAATTCAATAGTTTAAGTGAAAGAGAACAGACTATAAAAGATCATTCAGTGCTTCCACCCACATCCAAAGCAAACATCATGGGTTTTGTTGTTGTTTTTGGAAATTTTCCCATATGTTTAAATGAGGACCATGACCCCACACAGTCTGTCAAATGGGGCATCTGCTCTTATGTACTTTTGTACTTGGCAGTGACCTCAGGTCTTGACAAATATGCTGTGTTGGTGTTTTTATTTATCATCTCATAATCCTTTGGTTGGTGACACATTCTGAGGCTATATCAAATATAGTAGGTCCCAATATGAATGTAATGGAACAAAAAAGATAACCTAGATCTAGAGCAGATGAATGCCAACCCAAACAGTGGCTAAAACAAGGCAGCTGTTTGCAATTAGGTCCAATTAACACATTTTAAACACGGTAGTGCTGGAAACCTCTGAAGCGTGTTGCTGAAGGTTTTTCTTGAAAGGGGTTTCCTAGCAGGAACAGGTCAAAGCCCACAGCTGAACAACTCGACTTCCCATTTTGACTTAAGTGCCTTGCAGAGTTCACAGTTTTAGAGTTCATTTCCCCCAGTTATGTGTATAAATATTTTAAACATGTAAGTGAAATGTCTGGAAAGGCATCATTGCTGAAAAAAAGTTTTAAAGCCAGGAAGGGAGAGGAAAGCAAAGGACAGAGTTCCTGTGCTCTAATTTGCATTCTGTCAAATTGCCAATCTCTACTAGAAGCATAAATTCCAAAATATTTATGTAATAAGCATATAAGAGCATTGTCTACCCTGAAATAAAAGCTCCATGAGGACAAGAACTTTGTCTCCTTTATCACCACATCCCTAGCACCCCGACTGACACACAGCAGGCCTACAATGGATACTAGCTGAATGAATGGATGGGTGGATATTTACTGAATGAATGGATGGGTGGATATTTACTGAGTGAATAAATCAATGCATGAATGAAGTAACAAAGTGAATTAATTATATACATATGTTTGGAAAACACAAGCTAAAGTCCCTGGCCCACATGTGTGTGACACAAAAGCACCACATACACAGAGAATGGAAGAGAATTGTCTTAATTCTCCTAATTATTTTGCTGGCGCTGCCTATTTGGGGTAATTTGGAACTTAAATCTCAGCCCCACAGGGCACCTGGCTGGCTCAGTCAGTAGAGCTTGCGATGCTTGATCTGGGGGGTGTGAGTTTAAGCCCCACGTTGGGTGCAGAGATTACTTAAAAACAAAATTAAAAAAAAAAATCTCAGCTTCATTTTTCATATCTAACATAAAGCTGAGGAATCGTGCCTGGTTTATTTATTAAGTAAGCACTTAATAAGTATTTGAGGATTAATAAGTAAAATAACTAAACTGTGCTTGGTTCCACAGCTCCTGGCCAGAAGAGGCCCCCACACCTAAGCGCTTCACCCCTTGTGTATTTCCTGAGTCTTGTTCACTGACCTTCCTGCATGACCTTCTCATTCGCAGACACTGGGCCCAGCCACACACGAGAGCTTTGGAAGAAGAGGCAGGGAGACGTCCTCCCTCCCTCTGGTCCTGTCTGAGACAGAAGGGTCTGTGGCTTTGTTCCCAGTGGGGCAGACAGGAGGAAGGGGGGATCTGCGAGGAGGAAGGGTTCTAGAGCTGGGCTGCCCCCTGAAAATGCAGAACCCGGCTCTCAGCCCCCAAAGGTCCTGCTCATAGTGGGTCTGGGATGTTATCAGGAATCTGTATATGACTCTGGTAATTTCGATGTAGGTGATAAACTGTTAGGGACACGGGTTAGAATAAAAGTATTCTGAAAGGAGAAAAGTTTCATCCCCTGAGTGTCTCCAGGAAAGCAATTCCGCGTCTGGTCAGTTGATGCCATCCTGGGACATCTCTTGAGGGAAATTCTCAAACATTCTCTAAAAGAAAGACCACAACTTACTTTCATGTAAAAGAGCAAGGCGTAACACATATTCTCTCCTTGCTGTTGGTAGATCTCTCACACACGCACATGGACACATTTCATCAACCAAAGTGTTTTAGCTCCTGAAAAGTCTGAAAACTAAAGAAAGAGCCCTTGAGCACAATTTGAGAAACCATCCACCTCTCAGACCCATTTTTCCCTTCAAGGAAATTTAGAGGTTTGCTATCACAGAAACAAACCGAAATAATAATAATAATAATAATAATAGTAACAAAAACAACTAGAAAATAGTAGTTGGAAATATCCATACAAAGGAAAGCAAAGAAGAGGAGCATAGGCGCTGGCATCTGGAAGCAGAAGAGATCTGAAACCGCCCATGTGACCACCTCTGAGGACAGAAGGGAGGGCTGGAACAGAGCTGGACTCCAGTGAAGCTCTGCAATGACGAGTTCCTGCAGCTTGATAATTTAGAGACTTAGAGCATATCTGTCCACACAACAACTAATTTCAGAGTCAATGGTGTACTCCTTGAAGACAGCCTAGAAACCTGGAAAATTCGAGACAAACGGCCTGTTAGCATAAAGGAGCTCAATGGTTTAAATCCCCCATTTATCACGCCTGCATGAAAGGCTTCCTCTGTAAACAGAAGAGCAAGACCACACTGCCTTGTATTAAGATCTGCACAGCTTGTTTAAAAGGGGGCATTATTTTCCACTGGGCATGTGGTTTCTTCACGATTTCACACACACACACACACACACACACATACACACACAGTGCGTGCACATAGCAGAAAACTTTTTTGACAGGCTCTTGGGCTTAGCCTTTGTGTACTACCTTGGGAAGCTTAACCACAGATGAGATGGATGCGGTCTACAGGACCAACAGGTCAGACCTCCATCTCTCTCTGAACTGGCCATCCATACCCCTCCCTTTCCCACTGCCTTCTGACTTGCAACCATCAGCCTCTTTGTTCTTGGATGTATCTGGATAAACAAAGGTACTTATGTTTTTTTACTTGACATCAAATATGGTTTAAAAAAATTAAGCAGTGATTGTATTAAGCATGTATTGTTATTATGAAAAGTATATAACATGAGATTCAAATCATTTGTTGACTCCCAACCATTAGGCTTTATAGCAAAGACCCTGTGACTATATGATGGATATGGGTGACTTCTCATAAACATCAGGAGGGAAGAGAAGATATCACAATCCGTACAGGCTAGTTTATGCTGTGGTTGGCAAACACTACCCAAACCTCAAAGGCCAAAAAAAGGCCTCTTTCTCATTCCAGCACATCTTTATCATGTGTAGCCAGGCATGCGGGAGAGAAGAGAGCACAATCTTGCACCAGCAATTCCATGCTGGGTCTGGTGGTGACACACATCATCTCAATTCACCCAGAATTAATCATGTGGCCACATGTCACCCAACCAACCACTAGTCACCCAACAACAAGGGGGCCAGGAAGTAAAACTCCCCCCTGTGCCTGGAAGTCAGAGTCAGAAAGATCTGGAGAACAGAGGTAATGACCACCAGGAGAAGATGAGGAAGGGAGAAAAATCCAGCAACTGAGTGCTATTGAGGAAGACACACTTGTAAAATCTCACCTACTGTCACTGACTGTACCTTGGTCCTGACTCAGCAGCATTTCCCACTGCCTACAAAATCCTGCAAGTTTTGTAATTGCAAAAAAAATATTTGTTTAATCATATAAGTTTTTTATGTTTTCATTTGCCTGTGCATGAAATAGGCATTCTTACACGTTACCTTTCCAAACAAAGTTAATTGGGTCTTTCTGGGACATTCCTGGTTATGTGTAGAAAGAAAATTTAAAAGTTTCACTATCTATACAATGGAATATTACTCAGCCATCAGAAAGGATGAATACTTACCATTTACACCAACGTGGATGGAACTGGAGGGTATTATGCTAAGTGAAAGAAGTCAAATCAGAGAAAGACAATTATCATATGGTTTCACTTATATGTGGAATATAAGAAACAGCACAGAGGATCATAGGGGAAGGGAGGGAAAACTGGGAAGAAATCAGGGAGGGAGACAAACCATATGCTAACTTCTTACAGTCCATCCTTGAAGACTTAGATTTAGAAAACAGAAGACCCAGAAGTTAGTATGAGCAGCTGTCAAACAAGCATGAAACTTTTTGCAACTCAGTACGCTACCAACTATGAGATACCATCACACACCCAGAAGAATGGATTTGACTTAAGATGGACAGGATCAAGTATTGATGAGGATATAGATGAATGGGAACTCTCCATCATTGCTAGTATAAAATGGTACAGCCACTCTGGAAAGTGGTTTGGCTACTTTTAGTGTAATTTCACTCCTAGGAATATATACTTAAAACAGATCCAGGCATATACCACAGAAAGACCTGCACAAGAATGTTCACAGTGACAGTAGTCATATTTCACATTTGTTCCATCCATCTCCATTCTGTGGGATGACGGACTGTCCAAGACGTAGTTTTCTCATGGTAGAGCCCAGCGGCACAGGACAGCAGAGGGCACTTACCATGTCTCTTGAAGGCCCACCTGGAACTGACACATGGTCACCTCTGTCCTCCTTCTGTTGGCCAAAGCCAGACAGGTGGCAAAGCATTTCCTGAGCATTTACTGCAGGTCTGACTCTTCTTGTGCATTTTAACCTTTTCAACAATGCAACGAGGTGGCCACAAGGCACAAGCATCATCCCCTTTTTTAGGTGAAGAAAGGGAGACTTTGGGAAATTATGCAAGTTTTCCAAGGTTACAAGGCTAGTAAATAGCAAGGATTTGAGTGCAGAGTCAGACTCCAAAGCCCCTCACCATGAACCAAGCTAGCAGATCCTAGATGTGGCTTGTTCTCAACTTGCACAATCCTCACAAAAGCCTATGGAGTGAGCTAAGGCATAAATTTTTAAGTGGCTTGAAAAAAAATCACTTAACCTATCTGGCTTTCAATTTCTTCTCCCGTAAAATGAGAATTATATTGGATCTCTAAGCTCATTCCAGGTATAAATTTAACACCAAGATTCTGTGAACCCAGTGGAACATTTACAACAGCTGTAAATGGATAATTTGCTAATCACGAAAAACGAGCCTGCAAACTTGCTCAGTATGAGCAACCATATTCTGGGAGGTCATGGTCAAATGGAGAACTCTCTTTATGTAGAATGGATACCAATTTAATTCTCATCTTTTAAATATTGAATTTTGTGTTGTGGTTGGTTTCAAAAGCACCAGAAAAAAAGTAATTCATTATAAAATTAGATAAATTCCTCTGTTAATGCAGAATTTTGCTTCAGTTTCCATGGAAGTGCAGCCGGGCTACTGGCAATGGGTCTTATCCTCTGCACCTTCTCTGGGCAAAAAAAAAAAAACCCAAACAAACAAACCAGAGGGGGGTTGGTACCCAGGAGGGCTGCATCTGGGTGTTCACTCTGGCAAATTCCATTCTAATAAGAGCAATAATAGAAAGTGCTAAAATTGCCTCACATCTATTTTTTCTTAAAATAACCTAACATTTTCTGAGGATTTTTAAAAATATTTTATTTATTTATTTATTTGACAGAGAGAGAGAGAGAGAGCACATCTAAGGGGAGCAGCAGGCAGAAGGAGAGGGAGAAACAGGCTCCCTGCCTGGCAGGGCTCAATCCCAGGACTCTAGGATCATGACCTAAACTGAAGGCAGATGCTTAACCAACTGAGCCACCCAGGCGCCTCTGAGGATTTTTTTAAAAACATACTTCTCTGGTCTCCCTAATTGGACTTACAGATTCAGAAAACAGAGAGCTTCTTCTTGTTTGCACCTCCATGATCACTTAGTATGGCACTGTCATGAACCGGAAGGATGGATGGATAGATGGATGGATGGATAGATGGACGGACGGATGGATGGATGGATGGATGGATGGACAGACTGGTGAACACATACTGTACCTCTACTAGGAATGCTCTTTCCATTCCACTCTACCCCTTTCTCCTAATTAACTCCTATTCACACATTGGTTCTCAGATCAAGCATTGCTTCCTCAAAGAAGCCTTCCCTGATCCCCAATCAAGGGTGGCAGCTTTCTTCATGGTCCTTTCACAGTGCGGTGTTCCTTTCTTCAGAGCACTAATCTGTGCGTAGTTATACACTTATAAGCATAAGCAGAGGTCTGTAAGCTCCATGAGAGCAGGAACAATGTGTGAACTAAAATAGATGATGATAGATAGATAGATAGATAGATAGATAGATAGATAATAGATACAAATAGATGAATGGAGAGGTGACTGCGTGGAGAGTGGGCTATGAGCTTGGAACTTGATTATCAAGACGTCTTTATATAACCACAGAATTGCAGTATTTAAGAAAAGGAGAAAGCTTCAAGGTTAAGTAGTACTCACACAATGAAAGAATCTTAGAGTTTTGAAGGACCATTGGTTCAACCTTCCACATAATGTGGGAATCTACATTGTAGTGAGATTGGACCTCTTAACAGAGTGTATATTTTCGGTGAAGCTTTCTTTCTGGAATAGGTATTTTAAATTCCTTGGAACACATCATTTTCTCTGGTACCTTGAAACCCTAAGATGCTTAATTTAGCTCACATTAGTGTACGTTTTCTTCTAAATGGTTATTTTACTCTTTTCAATTAATTTATAGGTCTACCTAGCTCAACGTTATGCAATAGATATGTATGTGCATGTGTATATAAACACACACACACACACACACACACACACACACAAATTATGTGGAAGTCATACTTCCATCAGCAAAACATTTAGAGTACACCGAAGTATTTTCTTCTATAAGATGAAGAATACTGGGGCACCTGGGTGGCTCAGTGGTTGAGCATCTGCCTTTGGCTCAGGTTGTCATCTGGCGTTCTGGGATCGAGTCCCCCATCAGGTTCCCTGCAAGGAGCCTGCTCCTCCCTCTGCCTATGTCTCTGCCTCTCTCTTTGTGTCTCTCATGGATAAACAAAATCTTAAAAAAAAAGATGAGGAATACTTTAAACCTGAACATTTCTAACCCCTAATTTGTGTTCTGTGAGTCCAGATGTTTAATCTGAGCTTCCTGAAAATGAGACACACTTACAAAGTTATCTCCAGTACCAGATTTTACAAAGAAAAGACTCCTCGAGGGATCCGTGGGTGGCGCAGCAGTTTAGCGCCTGCCTCAGAAAAGTGACTGTGGAGCATTTTATCATAATATAGAATAATATGAGCATTAAACTGGTTCCCTTAGTATGTTCCAGAAGCCATATGGAGACGACCAACCACTGGGTTCCTCCCTTCTTCTGCTTCCTTCTCACGTTAGTGTTGGTTGATGTGGAGATTCTGCTCTCAAGCAGTCTCAACTCATAGCCTAACCCTGCCAGCTAACTGCCACGTGCCTAGGTGGACTGCTTGCCTGGCATCTGGAGGATTCATCTCTGAATGTCCTTAGAATTAGCTCCTCAGCTATTCCCCAACCTGCTGCCAGCCACACACATGGAAGAGGAAAGGAAAATCATGTGGTTCTCTCTCATCTTCTTTGCTAGCAGAAGCCTCACTGTTTAGGCAGCATTAAATCCAATTGCAAAAGCTGACTCACAGTTGGTTTGCACACCAGGCATATCAATCCTCTTCCCCTTTGCCAAAGATGTGGCTAGGATGGGCATGTGAACCAGTGTACTCAAGGAGATGTGATGAGAAGCCTGCTGGGGGTGTACTAGGAGAGATGTTCCTCCTTAATAAAATGAGAGAGGGCTGCAAGAAGATCCCTTTTCTCTCCATACCCCCTGACTGTCTTCTTATTTGGGACACTGCCACGTGAGGACATGACTTGTGGAGTTGTGACATCCATCTCACACTGTGAAAGGAGGTATCGCCCATACGTGGGTAACAGTAGAATGTAGAGAGCAAACACCAGGTCTTGAATGACATCATGGAGCTACTGCACAAATCTTGGGACCTTGTACATTCAGGTAAGTGAACCATAAATTTCTTTATAGTTTAAGCCATTGTTACTTTGGTTTTCAGCTACTTGTAACCAAATGCATTCCTTTTTTTTTTTAAGGTTTTATTTATTTATCTGAGATTGAGAGAGAAAGAGCACGAGTGGAGGAGGTGACGGGCAGAGGGAGGGGGAGCCTGACATGGGGCTCAACCCCAGGACCCTGGGATCAGGACCTGACATGGAGGCAGATGCTTAACGGGCTGAGCCACCCACGTGCCCTAACAAATGCATTCCTGATACAAATAATAATATACTCAATATCTTTTTTTTAAAGATTTTTATTTATTTATTCATGAGAGATACAGAGAGAGAGAGAAGCAGAGACACAGGCAGAGGGAGGAGCAGGCTCCATGCAGGGAGCCCGACATGGGACTCGATCCTGGGACTCCAGGATCATGCCCTGGGCCTGGAGGCAGGTGCTAAACCACTGAGCCACCCAGGGATACATATAGTCAATATTTTCTATCAGCATGGCACTTCCCATTCTTCAAAATACTTTCACATCCATTATCTCATTTAATCCCGGCAACAATCCTGAGATTGAGTGTAGGGAGTCAGAGTCCAAAGTCCCTCAAACTGAATGCAGAGATAGAACATCCTAGATCCTTGTTCTTGATTTGCACAGCCATTACAAAAACCTGTGGAGTGAGCTGGTGAAGAGATAGTGGAACTACCATTATCCCTCATTTTACAAATGTATAGAAATGAAGATTTAAAAAGAATCAGTCTGGGTGCCTGAGTGGCTCAGTCAGTTAAGCGTCTGCCTTCGGCTCAAGGGAGCCCACTTCTCTCTCTTCCCCTCACCCCGCTTGTGCTCTCTCCCTCTGTCTCTCAAATAAATAAATAAAATCTTGGGAAAAAAATTAGTCTTGTGAAAGAAAGGAAGGAAGGAAGGAAAAAGAAAAGGAAAAAAAAAACAGGACTAAAACTGATTCAAGACATTTGGCTTTAGTCTAAGAGAAGGCGAAGTATGGTCTATGGGCCAAATAAGTAGCAGGGAAACAAGGAGTATATTTTGCATTTTTAAATGGCTGGAAAAAATGGAAAGAACAATAATATTTCCTAACATGGGAAAATTTTGTGAAATTCAAATTTTAATGTCCCCAGTAAAGTTTTATTGAAACACAGGCATGCTCATTTGTTTACAAACGATCTATAATTGTTTTAACACTACAGTTGCCGAGCTGCATCCTTGTGATGGGCTATATGGCCCACAAAGCCTAAATTATTTACTACCTGGCCCTTTCCGGAAAAAGTATGCTGACCCCTGTGCTAGCCCTATCAAGCCCACTCAAGAAAACTCACGTCCCCATAAAAACCACATAGGGTGGTCAGGACACCATATTTTACATGCTAGTGTAGTGATCTGAGGTTTTGCTTGCTGTTTGTCATTTTCTTCATCATCTGAGTATAACCCACTGACAGCTTCATAATCCCCAGACTACCCAGATAGGAGCAGGGAAACGTCTTGACTAACTGCTAATTAATCAGTCTGGCTTAAATTCTCCTCTCAGTAAACACCAGAACACATCTGTTTGAAACAATGTTTTGATGAAACAGCCCCTCCATCATAAAGCAAAAACTAACATCCCAGGCATGCCACACTGCAGTGGTTTCTCTTCTCTGAGAGTGGCCATCGCATGAATGTAAATGAATCATGCTAAATCTGGTGTAAAACATACAAAAGACCTCCTCCACAGAGAGATTATGGGCAACCCGTATATGCAAACCAAGATTATACAAACCAGAAGGAGCAGGTCTAAAACAAATACATCATTTTACTTAATTTTTTTTGTTTTGATCATTGTAACATATTATTTAATGAACAATTTATTTCACTGGATAAGGAAGTACACATACAAACAGAATACTGTGCTGCGTACATATTTCTGCTTGTTAAAATTAGCTGAACCTAAAATTCCATGAATCATGGGGAAGAATATTTTTAAGCCACTTAATTGTTTTTTTTTTTTTAAGTATGCATCTTTAGCACATACATGCTAGGAATCAGCAGTCTACTGAAATTCATCTGAAAATAATTTTTTTCTCATTTTTGTGGCTTTGATTTAAACCACTTCAGAGAACCCCCAAAACATGCCTTGAAAGATACAATGCCACCTTTATTCCAGCAACATGGCTATGCCAACATGGTTTTGCCACCGTTTACAAATCTTTGCGTTGTTCTAAAGCAGAAGCAACATACTGGCCTGTAAAGACTCCTTTAAGAGTTTTTCTTAAACTTATACCCACTCACTATCATCATCAAATAGAGGCTTGGGTTCTCCGTGATAAAAGATTCTTTTTAGGCCTTCAGAACTCCTGGCTCCCTGTCACCCAGGGAACTCAATGTTTTGAGTTTATCTGCTCCCCCTGCTGCCTAGTTCCATAGTAATTACCGGGCTCTTGGAGCTGGGCTGACATCTCATGTGATAGAAGAAGTATACAAGCTAAGAAGTAAACACAAACAGCTGTGTTAATTCCAGCGGCGTTCAGACCCTAAGGCTGAGGGAAAGTTGCTGAATCAAAACAGAACCAACTCGGGGGGAAATGGCTCTCCCAACATTTTAGCAAAGACAATAAGGGCTATATCCAGCAGGTCCAACCATCCAAAAGAAAGGAGATTGTAAAATGTGCAGCCTTTTAAAATATAATGGTTGAAAATCTTCTTTCTTTCCTAGACAAAAGCTTTATTAAATTGCACACTCACTGGAAGAATTGATGAGAATCCAGTAATTGTGTTGCCAGGGGAATGGATGGCTTGAAGGTAGCATGTGAGAAAAGAATCGCTTATCACTGAAATTACCTTTGCACCTTTTGAAAGGTTTAACATGTGCATGTACAATCTTGTCAAGTAACTGCATTAATTAATTTTTAAGATCATATATCACATACCAAACACATGTGAATAGACCAAAGTTACTAAAAGCGTACAATGCAAGTTATGACTTCTAATGAAATTCTTCACTTTCCCATCACTAATACCATTTATGTGCTAGGTACTAAAGATGCAACAATAAAAGATGTGATTCCTGCCCTTGCAGAACATTTGATCTAACAAAGCACAAATATGCATACAAGCAATTGCATATTGTACAAAGTGCAGTAGGAACAGGGGATGGATGCCCAATAAACACAGGCACAGATAACCCAAAGGTATATGACCACCTCCTAGTAGCTCCCTGGAGACACCATTCACTTATTCCAGGAAAGCTGTTATTGTCCAACATTGGGAGTTCCTCTTCTGGAACCAGTTTATAAGCTGTATTAGTTATTAATTGCCATAACAATGCTGTGTAACAACCACAAAATCCCAGTAGCATAAAACAAGAAGTATTTATTGCTCATCTTATTGGAGTGGTGAGGCAGCTCTGCTGATCTTTACTAAGCTCATTTACACATGTAGGGGTGGAGGTGTGAGCTAACTCTCAACAGATCTGAGCTGACCTTGGCTGTGATGAATGGAGCAACCCTACTCTGTTCCATGAGTCTCTCATCCTTCATCAGGCTAGCCAGGGCACGTTCTCGCAGTAACAGCAGAGTCTGAAAGAGTAAATGGGAATTTGCCAGCCTTTGCAATCCTCAGCTCAGAAGTGGTAGATGCTCTCTACCATTGCCTTCTGCTGGCCAAATCAAGTCACAGTGCCAGATTCAGGGGAAGGGGAAATGGACGCTACTGGTTAGTAGGAGCATTTGCAAGTCACATGACAAAGAGCATGGGTACAGAGAATGAAGACGAAGAATTGAGGTCCTCTTTGCAATTTACCCCAGGCTATTCCAGAAGACCAGTCTCCAAATTACCTTCTCTTTGGTTTTAACCCCCTTCTTCCATTAGAATTTATTTCAGATGGCTTGGTCTTTGCCCAAAATTAAAGCTATCCTCAAAATTCAGGTAGCTGCCACCACTGAATAGAGGGGTGCTATCTCATGCCTTGTCACATCCCTTGACAACTGCCAACACAAGTCCTTATGAAGCAAGGTGTCTGCACATCTATTTCTTAGATGAATAAAGAAACATGTTCACATGTCAAAAGTGTTTTTAAGCAATAGCTGCGTATTAGAATATGCAGATAGTCTCCTCAGGTGGCCATCATAAACAGATGACACATTCTGATACGCTAGTGTTCCTGTGTTTGTATAAAACATTAATCCACTATATTTAGGTCGTATTCCTACCATCCAACATTGTAAAACAGCTTTGTATCACATTTACCTTTATTTTACCTTTGGTTTTTACTCATATTTCTAAAATGCCCTTCCCAGTCTTTCACCCATTATTTTCAAATAGTGAGATCATTCTACAAATATGCTATTTCCTAACCTCACGTTGAGTATATTATCGACTGATCTTTCATTGGCTGGAGAATGACTCTGGATAGGAAAACCATGACCTACCCTACAGGATTGTTCTGGGAAGCTGCATGACTGATTCCTTAAAGGGTGCTCTGCAAATGTGCTTTTGGTAATAGTAATTCTTTACATTTCTAGAGCTGACTTTCTCTCAAAGAACTCCAAGTGCCTCACATATGGCAGGCCAGATCCTCTTGGAGTGTAAATTATGCCCCAAGAGTAAGTGAATTACTTGGAGGGAGGCATTAACTCTTTCAGGTCACTAGGGTTCCACTTAGAGCACCGCAGGAGGGCAGTCATTTATCAAATAGTACCCCGGTGGCCAGAAAGTATCCACACAATATAAATTATTCCCAGGGAGTAATTTATGAACTCAGAAAATCTAGCTTATTATCTCATCTATTCACACAGTGTCCAGTGAGGGAGAGAAGGAAGAAGAGAAAAATAGGCAAGGCCAGGGATGCTAGAAGTTTCCCACAGTTTGTTGGGAGTAGAGGCCTAACCTGAACTGTCTGGTCATTGGCATAACTTCATCCTAATTAGTGGCTTCAGGATCTGGGGCTCTCACCTAGACAGTTCTGCTAATCAGGGCTAGGGACTCCCCTAGTCTCAGCCCTGCTACTGACTCATGAGGGTATTTGGGTAGTTATCTGAAACATCTAAAGACCACAAAATTCACACTTAAATTTACTACTTGCTTCTAATAAACCCATAAATACTGATGAGGATTCATTAGTTAATTAATTCACTTTCTCACACTGAGAAAATGTGGGAGTCAATAATAGTAAGGAAGGGAGGTGGTCATATTGTTTTCTTGCAAGAGTTGGAAATGGTCAAATATTTCATCTCTTTTAGGTAGGACAAAAGGTTGAATTCGATCTACATTGCAGTCTGTGTTATGTAATTAATACATGGCACAGAATTCCCTTGGAATATGTTGGCTTGAAGGTTCAAATACAGAGCTTTCATCCCAGAGTCAATTATCTCTTATGGCAGTTATCTATAACTCTCACCCATGTTTTCAATTCTTTTAGAAGGCTCCAGAAGCTCTGCAGCAGGCACTAGGTAGCCTACAAAAGAACTAGGATGCAGGTATCCTGATTCCCCACTCAAAGCTCACTCTCTCTCTCTCTCTCTCTCTCTCTCTCTCACACACACACACACACACACACACACACACACTATCTCTGTGCCTTTGTGATGAGATCCTGGGTAGCTGCTGTCTGAAAGCCAATCACAGGAATAAAATGGCCTTTTAAGAAGGAAAAAAAATCTATTTAGTGTTCTTTGCCTGGGTACTCTGCTATGCTCTAAAAGGCAACAATCGACCTCTTTTCAAAGTTCTGTTGCCATTCAGCCTGACATCAACCTCTGCCACCAATAAAAATTCCAACTGATTTCTCCATATTTTGACTCATTTCTTGCCTAAGTGAAATATACTAAATCACAATTTGAAAGAAAGGTGATACAACATACCCCCCAGGAACCACCCCCCCTGCTGCCACCACACATACCCATGAACACACACACACACACACACACACACACACACACACACACCAGTGAAATAATTTGATCCCACATTTTCTCAGAGGGTAGGGGCATGTCACTCACTCAAAGAGTGGTTTTGGCTAAGTCACTTAATCACTCCCTGCCTCAGTTTTCTGGTCAAATGAGGAGATTGGACTAGAAGCCTCAGGTCCCCTTCAGCTTTGGTGTTTCATAACTCTAGAGTTGATATATGTTCAAGTTACAACCTTAGCCAAAGCTGAAGCCAGCAAACTACAGCCTTCAGGTGAAATCCTGCCTACTGCCTGCTTTCAGATGATCTATGAGCTAAGAATGACTTTGACATTCTTAAATGGTTGGGGGAAAAATATCTAAAGAATAGTATTTCATGACAGGTGAAAATTACACAAAAATTCAAATTTCAGTGTCTATAAAATTTTTACGGGAACACAGCTCTGCACATTCACTTACATGTTATGGGTGGCTGCCTTTGTAATAGGAGGATAGAGCTAAGCAATGGCAACAGAGACAGTATCTGGGCCTACAAAGTCCGAAACATTTATATTTACTTTATAGAAAACACTTGCTCCTCATAGAAAAAGTTTGCCAATCCCCGATCTAAGCCATTAGACCATCTGCATAGTAACAAAGTCTGCCATAACCCTCCTACCTGATGGAAATTTTATTTCTGGGAAAAAAAAAAAAGAGGTGTCTCATAAAATAATCTCAAGAACCAAGAACAAAATTAATGGATAGTTAGACGGTCTGATCCTCATAAAAGAAACTGCTAGAAATCACTGATAAATCTACCATGTCAACGTCAGAATTGATTTCTTATGAGAAACAATTTACTCTAAAGAATGTGTCTCTTACTGCTACTTGGCAAAGAGGCCATTACAGTCCATTTCTCCCCTTTTCTTTTTTTTCTTTTCTCTTCTTATAAGCAGTCTGAAGTATAGCAAATTTATCTTTTCTTTATGAGTAATAGTATCATTGGTGAAAATGACTGCTAAAGAGCAAGCATGCATGAAACAAATCCCTCCCCAATAAAGTGGTGACTTTGAAAAGGAAATTGCCCTGTTCGAGTGATGGATTCTGTTTCAGCCGTCATGACCCATGTTATGAGGGAGTCCTGGGACCCGGGGCCTGGCCCTTCCAGGCACGGCAGCTGCAGAGTCCCACTGGGAGTGCGGAGCCCGGAGTCTCCAGAGGCCTCTTCCACCTAGCCTGGAATGCTCCCCTTGCCACCCCCTCCCACTCACTTTCCCCAAGAAAGGCCTAGTTTGAGTTCCAAATATGGTCATAGTGGTGGCCCACAGCCTCAGGATATCCTAGACTCCTTTTTATCATTTTGTGTTTTTTTCTTCGCCGTGACTGGAAAATCCTCCAGCACAGAGCACAGTCCATCATTTAAACATCTTTCATTAGAGATCTACAATAAATTCCCATGAAGATGATGATAATGAAATGGGAAATTAGGAGGGTTTTGAACCTTTCTTCTCAAAGAGGAGATGAGATGCCTGAGCAATACTTGCTTCTCTCTTTCTGATTCGCAGGCAGGGTTTTCCAGATGAAAGGCCAAGATCTAGGGTCAATGTAAGGATTCTTAGTGGTGTGTTGTTACTTTTTCAGGGGGCAATCTACCCACTCAGACCAAAAGTGGGGCTGCAGGTTGTTCTCTTCTAGACTTTGCTAAGGAGCAGCTTCATATCAAACTTAGCTTATTTCCTAGAAAAAGGAGAAGATGGGGGAGGGGGAGCAGTACGGCCCCTGGGTGGCTCAGTCAGGTAAGCATCCAACTCTTGATTTCAGCTCCGGTCATGATCTCAGATTCCTGGGATTGAATCTCACATCATGCTCCCTGCTCGGCAAGGAGTCTGCTTGTCTCCCTCTCTCCCTCTCTCCCTGCTCATGCTCTCTCTCTCTCTCTCACTTTAATCAATTAATTAGTTAATTAATTTTTAAATAAAGAAAAAGGAAAAGATAGAGCTGTGGAGGGGTCCCTACTTTCAGCATTTGGCAGCTTTGAGACTATGACATCAGGCCATCCACTTGTCCCTAAGACATCAACGCTTGCTTCATGGCAGTCACTTTAGAAGAAACTTTTTTTCATTATTTGTCAAAGCCTGAGTCTGAGGAGATTTTTGTCAATATCAATTATAGTACATTTATTTTTTTAGAAGATTTTATTTACTTATTCATGTGACACACAGAGGCAGAGACATAGGCAGATGGAGAAGCAGGCTCCCCACAGGGAGCCCGATGTGGGACACGATCCCAGGACCCCAGGATCACGCCCCCCGTGAGCTGAAGATAGACGCTCAACCACTGAGCCACTTGGGCGTCCCAAATACAGTACATTTAAATGTTGGGCTTTGTACTAGGAGATTTGGTCAACTTTAGACCTTTCCCCCTTTTCTGCAGTCATCTTTGTAATCCTGCAAATAAATACTCTTTCAAAACTAGAAGTATTTACTTTAACTCGAAATCCAATTTTACATTTTCCTTTATATTACGGCTTCAAGATAATCGATAGATAGTATTCCAAAGGAAATTGAGTATTTTGGAAGTATCTTAGTCCTAGAGGGCCTAGAACAATCAAAATCGGTAAATCTCTTAGTTTTGGTCTCAAAAATAGTCACAAAATGATTATAATCATCGAAAAAAATAAAGTTGATACCTCAACCCCAGGTGTACTTAGAACCTGGGGAACATTTTTAAAAATATCAACTTCTGGGCTCCCCTGCCCAAGAGAATCTTATTTAATTGCCCAAGAATAGGCCCAAAGCATGAGTGTGTTTTCATTCTTCCCAGGATTTGACCAGCCATGTGAAGATCAGACATGGACATGTCACGCCTACCTGGGTTAGAGCATTTATCACTCTATTCTGTGACTACTTGTATGCGTGTCTCCCTCTCTTATACATGGTAAGTGCACAGAGAGGCAGGAGCTGCATCTTATTCATCTCTGAGTCTTGTCTTGTAGTAGACGGACCCTCATTAAACTCCAAGAGCCTACCATTAACACAGTTCCTTCTGGGGACACAAATCCCATGGAAAGAAGACAAGGAAGAACCCCAGGACGTTTCTTAAGCAAAGGTGGCCAGGCTCGGTACCATGTGACTCCAATAGCACGGACTTGGGTGACTAAGCACCTGACCAAGGTCTGCTGATCTACAGGGTGTCCAGCAACCAAAAGGAGGCCTGATACAAACACTGAGTCTAGCATCTGGTCAGTGTCCGGTGCGGCCAATTAGATTCTTTCACTAAAGGAGTTAAAATGTGAGATCAACAGGGAGCTGAGCAGTTGGTAGCAGGATCAGAAGCCAAGAGACAATCAAAGAGAAACAGAGAGAGAGAGGAGCTGAATTACCTTGGCGGCTAAGCCTGCTAGTAGGGATCCCAGATGCCTGCTGCTTAGGGGGCAGCGAGATAACCCAGCCACAGAGCCGGATCCTGAATGACCTTCCAGTTCCTGAACTTCAATCCAGTTTTCGTGAGGCCTGGCTGGGTGGCCTTTCCGGAAGGCTTTTCGGAGACACGTGGCTGAGCGGTGGAGATTCCGGTCAGCCTTCCTTCCACAGTAAACTCCCATCACTTAGGGTAAACTCAGTGGTATCTGTTCTTTGCAACCCCAAAAGGCCCAGTCAGCACAATTCCAGAGTCTAGCGCATAACAAGTGCTAAATCATTGCAGGTGCTCGGACGGTCTGATCAGCCTCAGTGAAAAACCTTCTGAAAATGAAGAAATCACCCGTGGTAGGAGCACTGCCTAGGGATGCCTTCAAATTCCAAAAGCAACGCTAAGCTACGACAACTACGTTAAGCTTATGCTGCCCTCCCATTTCCACATCCACCAACATTTCTACCATAAATCCATCAAAGAAGGAAATGTCATATTCTGCACAACTACAGGGAGCATCCCAACTTCAGCTAAGGTATGTTTGGATCACTTCATTTTCACTCCGCTTCATCTTAAATCACAGTAACATTAGTAAGAACAATTTTCCTCCCACACTAGCTTCTCTGACAAACCTCCAAAGTAGCTGATCTTTGACTTCCACGAAGTTTAATAATACATGATCTTCTCCCCACATTGCCACACACATTTCCCCTGTCTATTGTCTGTATCAGCTACTTGAAGCACACATACTCCCCAACAACCGGATGAGTCATACAATTAGAGGTACCGTCGATGTAAACCAAGCCTGTTTACACTTTCCCTGGCCCCAGCTAATAAAATAAAAGAGGTCCCACTGAACTCAGGTCCCAGTGTCTTCGGGAGAGCCGGCTTCAGCTTAGCAAAGACATACCTCATTTAGTACATTATTTGAAAGGCAGGGCTAATTTCATGCGCTGCGTGAACCAAATGTGTTTATGGGGAGAGTCATGCACAGGGTGTGCGTAAGGACTTGCCCTCCTCGCGTCCTCTACAAAAGAAGGCTCTGGCTGCTTCTGGTGGTAAGCTAACCAACAAAAGGAATGCCTAAAAGGTCTCCCAGAGATCACGAGTGGGAGCTGGGTCCCTGCTCACTGGACACTCAGTACCCAAGGGAGCGCTCGCTTAGGTTTCCCATCCTGCGTTTTCAAAAATGGGGATAAAAGCAGGTTTAGCCCAACCTCCCTTGACCCGTTCCTGATAAAATGACCTTACTCCTCTGGAATTGGGATTTTGAATGTATGTGCCTACCCCACGTCTGATATTATATTACAACAGCATGAAAATGGAGCCTAGGACTGAGAAGCCGGCCAGCCTCAGAAGCCTTCTTCATTGCCTGCCATGTAATACATGATATGCAGAGCCTCTGACTTCAGCCAGCAGGTATTTGGAGACCGTGTTGGCCCTAGCATGGGGGCTAAACTAATGTGTGTTTAGGTCAGAAAGCGAATCAGAAAAGCCACTGCAGGGCGCGTCACGGAGTGAGAGCCCTATAAATCCATCCCCGCTCTGCGCGTCCCCTGGCACACGCTCTGCCTCCCTCCCCGCCGCTCCGCGTCTCTCCGCCGGAGTGTGGGAGCGCTCCCGCGCGCAGCTCCTCTCCGCCCGCCGCGTCGGCCCGCAGGGAAGCGGGAGGGCGAGGCCCGGGAAGGAAGGAAAGAAGGAAGGAAGGAAGGAAGGAAGGGGGAAGCCTTCGACAGGCGCGAGGAACGCCCGGTGCAGCCTCCGCCCGACGGAGCGCGCTCCCTCCCAGCGCGGAGCACCGCGGCCAAGTTCAGACTGTCCCCTCCGGTGGCGCGCGCGGAGCTCCGCACGGTCCCCGGGGCGCCCCGCAGGGAGGCGACGCGAGCCCGGGGCGTCTGCACGCGCTGAGCGCTCTCCCTGCACCCCGGGGAGGAGCGCCTCGCGCCACCCACCCGCACCCCGAGCCCCCTCCTCGGGAGCTCGGGCGCCTCCTCGCTGCTCCGCTTTCCCTCGCTCACAGCCTCCGCCCGCCCCCCCTCCCGGGGCCCCGCGCCTCCCCTCCCCCTCCCGGCCCCCGGCCCGGGCTCTCAAGGACCAGCCTGCGCTCCTGGCGCCCTCATGTCTTCACGGGACTCCCCGCGCCGGTTGACGTGGTGTCTCTGTCGGATTTCCAGGCCAGACCTCAGCTCCGGCGGCAGCATCAGCCCGGCCCGTCTCGCGCTCCCAGGAGCTGCGCCCCGAGAAGGCGCAGAGCGCGGCCGCCGCCGCTGAGCCGCCCGCCGCGCCCGGGCCCGCGCAGAGCGCGGCGCGCGCGGCCGTGTCACCCCCCACCCCCCACCCAAGGCAGCGGCGGCTGCCCGGACCTCGGTTTCGGGGGGTGCAGGGCATCGGCGGGGGAGCTGTCGGCGTCCCTCGCCCTCCTCGAGGCGGCGGCGGCGGGAGTCTTGGCCACCGCCTCCTGCGCGCCCTCGCTGCCCCGGGATTGCGACCTCGCGCCCCTGACCTGCTGGGCGGGGCTCTGCGCTCCTGCCCTCGGCCCGGATGGGGCTCCTGGCTGGGACTCGGGGCTCCTGGAGTTAATGTCCAACCGGGGGTCTGCGGAGACCGGATCCGAGGTAAGCGGGAGAGCGGCCCGGGGCAGAAGGGGGCGGATGGCGCCGCCGGAGTCGCGGGCGGACGGGCGGGCGCGGCGGCCTGCGGGGCGCGCGGGGCGGAGGGGGCGCGGCTGGACCCCCGCGCGGCGGGGGAGATTGGAAGGAGGAAAGACTAGATGGGGCCGAGGCGCCGGGGGCAGAGGAGACAGAGCAGTGGACGGAGAGGGGCTGGCCCTGCGGGGACCGGTCGCCCTTCCACGTGGGCACACGTCTCTGGCGCCCCGACGCCTACAGACCCCAGAATGCCCGAGAGGGTCACTATCCCTCCGCGGCGCGGCGGGGCGCTCTTCCGTCAAGGCGCGGGCGTGTGGGTTTGGGGTCGTCTTTGAACCCCCGCGACCGGCGGGACGTGCAGCTGCCGTACGATTGCGGGCCGGGCCGTGTCACTTACTCCCGAGCCTGTTTGCGTCTGTCCTCCGAGGGGAGGCGCACACCCCGGGAGGCAGTGCTGCAAAGGTGCTGAGGACCTAAAAATAGTGGGCTCCCCTCCTCCGGGCGCCATGCAGCCGTCCTGCGGAGCTACATTCCCCGCCCACTTCAGGACCCGGCTGCTTGCACTTTCCTAACGCCCGCACCCCCGACTAGCCGCGCCCGTCGAGGTTAGGAGAGGGGCCGCCCGAACCGTCCGGGACGCGGGTCTCCGCCTCCAGTGGCTCCTGGAAACTCCTCGGTGTCCGCGCGAGGCCACCGAAGGGATCGCTTTAATGACCTCTTATCTCCCGTCACTCTGTGCCACCTCCCCGGTGCCACCCCCCGCCACTACCTCGCACCACCTCTGGGCTGACTGCGCCGCGGTTCGGTTTACCGGCCCCACCCGCTGGAAGTGAACCCTCGCTGGGGAGGGGAGCGGACTCTCACCGGAACCCCCGGCCCCCAGGCGCCTCCCTAGGTTGGCGGGTCGGCGGGTGGCGGAGCCGAAGCGCGCGCCCCGGCTGGGGGGGGGGGGGGCGGGGAGGCTGCGCAACCCCGTGCTCCCAACATTTTTGCCCGTTGGCGGGGACAAACACGACTCTTCCGGCCCTGCCGCCCATGTGCTGGAGCTACTAGACTCTTCCACAGCACTTTGAATATGCATTTAAGTGTCCCGAAAAGGAACTGCGGCTTCCAACCTCCCGCACGTACCTCTTCCTGCAAAGCCCCCAGGGGGGGCCGCCGGGCTGCCGCCGCCCGGACCAGCCCTCGCCCTCACATTCGCTTTGGCGGGGTAGGGGGACCGTGGCGCCTTTTCAACAAGCGTCAGGTGTCCAGGGAGCCCGCGGCGTCCCCAGTCCACTCTCGCACAGGGGTTCGGGGCCCCCGGACCTGGATTCTGGCCTCGGGCCCCTTATCAGGGAGATTTCTCCCCAGAACTGCATGCAGCAGACGTCCCTCATTCTTCTTCTTTCCCCCGGTCTTGGGCCCAACAGTCTGGGGACAATCAGCCCTCCGTCAGGCTGCGACACGAGGCACGCTTAAGAAAAGCGAGACATCCTCCAGCCACCTCTGTCCCTACCCCCCACCCCCCGGGTTACGCCCCCCACCCCACCCCCACCGCCTCCCGCGTCTCTCCCTGAGACCTGCATCCTGAAGGCAAAGCCCAAACAAACCTCCCAGCCTGCGAGACAGGAAGGTGCGGGGGCGCTCACCCCGGGGGAAGCTGTCGAGGTGACGCGGGGGACCCGGGGGGAGGGGGCAGTCTAAAAGCAGGTTACCGAGAAACCAGATCAGGTGAGGTGGGAAGGGGAAAGCTGGGGAGAGAGGAAGGGGGGTGGGAGCCCAGAGAGCTGGAAGGCTGGTGAGCGCCCCCGGAAGTTCCGGGGGGCAACCTGGATTTGGGGAGGACTGGGGCAGGGGCACGGGGCGGGGGTGCTTGTTCTCGGATCTTAGACTTCGAATGACGACGCAGCCTCTCATTCGCGGGGGCGCTAAGGGACTCGGGCGGTTTCTGGTGCCCCCTGGTGCTGGGAACCCAGAAGCGCCCCGCCGCGAGCCGCGGCTCCTGCGGGCACTGGCGCCCCGGGGCGCCCTTTGCGCCGCGGGCCTGGGGACCACCAGGTGCCCGCGCCCGCGCCGCGCTCCTTTCTGCGGGGCGCGCGCGGCCCGGGCGCAGAGGGGGGAGCAGGCTGGGGGGCACGAGAACGCGAGCGGGGGCCCCTGGCGGAGCTGACCTCGGGAGGAGAGCGTGGTTACCGCACGTGGCAGCGCGTCCAGCCCCTCGCGCGCGGAGCCAAGGCGGCCGGTTGCAGCAGAAACACGCCCCGCGCCTGGGCTTCGAGAAAGCGATAAAGGGACAAACCGGGAAGCGGCGCGGTGGGGGCGGGGGGCCCAGATGCGCTCTGAGAAAAGCCTCCTCCTGGGACCTCTGGGTGTGCTCGGCCCCGAGCCCCCTCCGGTCCCTCCGGCCTGCAAATACCGGGGACTACGGAGCCGCCCCGAGGGGGCCCGGCCCCGCGGTGCTCGGGGGCAGGGATGCGCCCTGCCTGTCGCGGGGGGGTGGGGGGCGCGTTCCCGGCCTGCGCCGCAGCGGGCACGGGAGCCGGGAGCCTCCTCCCGCGAAGCGGAGTCTTTTCCACGGTTTCACCTCTTTTGCCAGCTTCTCCACACTTCTAATCGAGGATCTCCACGTCCAATTTAAAAAGCTCTGCGTCGGCCAAGCAGGGAAAAAATAAAAAAAAGGAAAACCCCTCTTAAGGCGGAAGGGCAATCTGGGGCCTCTGCCGGTGCCTGCCGGCGGGCACGGCGACTTGGACAGGCGCCCTAGCCCCGCGCTCCCCGTCCTCGGGGCCGCCAGCCATTTCGCGCGCAGCCTGGAGCTGGCCCCGGGGCGAGCGGGCGGGAGCCTCGGGTGCCCCCGGCCCCCGCCGGCGCGTCCATTCTGCACGGCCTGGGTGCGGGGGTGCCTGGGCCCGGGCGCCAGAACCCAGAGCCTTTGCTCTCCCCCGGGTTTGTAAACCAGGCGCCGCGGCACGAGCTGCCCGGAGCTGCAGGGCGCCCGGGGTTCCCTACCAACACCCCGAGGCCCACAGCTGCGTAGCGAGCAGCCGCCCGAGGGATGGAAAATGCTTTCGTCTCCGCGGCGGTGGGAGGCGGCGGCCGAATTAAACGCTTCCCCGGGTGGCCTGCGAGGGAATCCGGGCGGGAGTCCTGGGTGGGGATGGGGGCAGGGCCGCTGCACGGGAGGCGGTAAGCCCGGGATCTCGGGGCACGATGCTGCGTTTACCTGGAAACTGTGTTACTCTCTCCCATGGAAAAAGTTCAAGATTTCCCTTAGAACCGCATGCGGGGGGGGGGGGGGGGGGGGTCATCAGTTGCATGAATCGCGGAGTTTCCGCCTAGAATTCCCTTGCACACTGGAACCCTGGCACTAGGAAGACACCGGCCCCCCCACAGCGCGAGGTGCCCGGGTCTCCTCCACACCCCCCAACTGGGTGGGGCTTTGGCTCTGAGCTGACAGCGCCTTCTTCTCGCCCGCCCCCCAATGCGACTCTGTAGTCCGCCTTTCTAGGGGTTTTGAGGGCTGAGAAGCCCAATGGAAGCCCCTCGCCGAGAACGCTGAGCCCCAGCTCCGCACCTTTGGCGCTGCAGGCTCCCCCCTGCTCGTGCGCCTCCGCAGCGTCCGCGGCTGGGTGCGAGCCTCCTGCACGCGGGGCGCTGGGAGCTCGAGACTCTCCGCCGGGGCGGGCGGGGGGGAGGGCTGTGGGGCCAGGATCTGCGAACCCTACAGAAGCTAGAGGGTCTTGGGGTGCATACCGTGAAGGGTTAAAATTTTCAAGACAAATGCAAAAATACATGCTAAAGCGCGTACTTTATGCCCCCCCCCCACGTCTTTCATACATTATTTAATGTTCATGACCTTAAGGGGTGAAAGTAGTATTTTCATCCGAGCCGATGCTTTGGGAAGTAACGTGGTGCAGGTGTGCCCACCCAGGCCCGAACCCCGAGTCCCCACCAGCCCGGTGGGCCGCGACAGAGCCCTCCTATAAACGAGTGGGAGGAACGAGGCGCGCGGGCGGGGTGCGGGTGCCGCCAAGCCCTGCCCCTGCCCCCGACGGCGGGATGGCGGGATGGGGACCCCGGGCAAGGGGTCCCGGAGTTCATCCCTGAAATGAGCAGCTGACCGCTTGCTCGGGTGGAAGGCGGGCTCCCGGGACCCCTGGAAGCCGCCGGAAGGGGGGGGGGGGCTCTGGGGCGGAGGATGCGGGGTGAGGGCTGCGGGAGTGCGGCGCCAGGACCCGTGTCGTCGCGTCGGCCGGTACCCGCGGGGGGCAGCGGCCCCGCCCGAGCCCCTGGCCCCGGGACGGGGGAGCAGAAGAGCGGGGCGGCGGGAGGCTGGAGGCCGAGAGCAAGCCGCGCCCCGGGGCGCAGCGGGCCGCGCAGGAGGCGGCGGGGGCGGGGGCGGGGGCGGGGGCGGGCTCGGCGGGGCCCGCGCGCCCCGAGCCCCGCGCCCCGCGCCCCGGCCTGACGCGCGTCCGCGGGTCTGTCCCCCGCCCGTGCAGGTGCCGCCGCCGGACGGGACTCTAAGATGAAGTTATGGGATGTCGTGGCTGTCTGCCTGGTGCTGCTCCACACCGCGTCCGCCCTCCCGCTGCCCGCCGGTAAGAGGCCTCCCGAGGCGCCCGCCGAAGACCGCTCCCTCGGCCGCCGCCGCGCGCCCTCCGCGCCGAGCAGTGACTGTAAGAACCGTGACCCGCGCGCTCCCCCGCCCGCACGCACCCGCGCCCGAGGCCGCGCCCCGCGCCCCGCGCCCCGCGCCCCGCGCCCCGCGCCCCGCCGCAGGGCGGCACACCCTCGCCCGCTGTCTCCGCCTTCCCGTCGCCCAGCGCATTCCCGGTTTTGTTTTTTGTTTTCTGTGTTCTGTTTTCCTGCTTCCAAACCCCTTTATCCGCTTGGGTGTGCCTCGCTGTGCTGGGATTCTGAAAACCACTGCATTTCCATCCTAAACTGCCCTTGCCCTTGGAAGGGGAGAGGCTGAGGTTTTCCAAACCCGAGCCAGAGGCAGAGAAAACACAGAAGGGGCTCGATTTCCAGGACGAGCATCTGGGCAGTGTCAAAGCTGTTCAGAAAAGTTCCGGTTCTAGAAAGACTTAAGGGTGAATAGTGCTAGCCAGAGGCTAGGGGGGAAAAAAGCTGGAGCTCACACAGGACAGTAATACTGACTCTTAAGAGAACACCATATTTTAAAAAATAGAATAAAACGACCATATAAATAAGTAAACCACTAAATTTTGTGATTTTCCTCTCAAAAGTGTGTTAGGTAGCACTCTATTGGGGCCTCTCAACTAAGGTTTGATGTAATTTGCCTACCTCTCTTCAGAAATGTATCTGTTGCATAAAGCAAGGTATGTGCATATGCTACAAGTTAGAGGTTATTGGGGAAGTATCTAGGTAAGAGAGGGAGCAAGAGAAAATTTGACACAACCCCAAAATAAAGCAGACCTGTAGTCAGGATGTCACCCTGGCTAAACCGCTTCCGTTATCCCTCTAGCTATTTTGCACTTAAAACAAACTGAAGTCATATGCAGAGCAGAAGCAGCCCAGCAAGTTAGCTGTATGCAAGAGTCCCTCAAACCTAGTGGCCCTGAGCTAAAAACAGTGCAGGAAATGTGATGTGCTTATTTTATGCTTAATTACAACAATAAAGTCATCTTCCAGAAGTCCCAAGAAAGAAGGAGAAATGCATTTTTTAAAGGCAAGTTAAGACTTCAAGAGTGACTTAGAGTTAGAAAAAGAACACGGTTGATCCCTTGAGATGGAAGTAACCGCTCTAGGAGTTTCTGTCGATTAGTTATATAAATTTATTTTTAAAGGCTTTGGTTTCGGCCATTAACTCCCACCTTGGTGTATATAAATGTTTCTCCAGTAGAAACTTAAATTTAAAATGCCCCTTAGTGTCATTGTCTTCAGAATGGTGGCCATGAGAGCTGAGTAAGTGGCTTTTCATTCACTCAAACAGCCTAGACCAGAGGAAGAAGGACACAGTGTTGGATAATAGATCTCTATCCAGGATGTTCGGGAGAAATATCACTGTGCCTGATTATGAAGCTGATTAATTCATGGAAATTTAATTAGCATATTCGTATCCTGTCTACCTAGGCTTATTTAATGCTGGCTCTTGGTTCTGGCTCCACTTTCTTTTTCTTTTCTTTTTTTTTTTTTTTTTTAAGATTGTATTTTTTATTTGAGACAGAGAGCACAAGCAAAGGGAGAGGGGGCAGAGGAAGAAGGAGAAGCAGACTCCCTACTCAGCAAGGAACCCAATGGGAAGCTCCATCCCTAAACCCTAGGATCATGAACTGAGCCAAAGACAGACGCTCAACAGATAGCCACTCAGGTGCCCTAGTCCTGGCTCCGCTTTTAACTAATTCTGACTTTGAACAAGTTACTTACTTACTTTAGAACTCAGTGAACAGTTACAACCATGCAGTAACGGGAGGCCTTTCTTCTCCCAAACACCAGTGGCTATGAGATTCCGTCCATGCTCTTCATGGTTCTGCCCTAACTGTCCTCTGGGAAAAAACTCAGGAGAGACCTCCTGCTCACTGGAATCGCCCACGGATCTTTAATAGGATACTGATGCTGGGCCTCACCCTGAGAGATTCTGATTTAATTGGTTTTGGGTGTGACTTGGGCATTTGGAAATTTAGATGTTACCAGGTAACTCTAATGCGTGGTGAGGGTTGAATCATTTGATTATTATTTGATAATACCCTGAGAAAATCTCTGCCACATGTAAGATACAACCAGTGAGAGAGCAAGCAAGGTAGCATCAATCAGGGCCAGGGTAGGGGTGTGCAAAGGACAGGTGGGCTAGGGGACATTACTTCCCTTTCCCAAAACCGATGCTAAGTCGTCAATGGACGAGAGTCCTACTACTCTATTTACATTTAAACCAGCAGAACAAACCCAATTCTGTTTTATCTATGGGAAGACCCAATAGATCCTAGAGGACACTTGAAACAGAAACGTTCCCAAAGAGAAACTGAGCTGCATTCTAAGCCAAGTTGACTTCTTTCCAGGTATGTTCAATTCGGTAGCAAGCTGTCGGTGCAGGAAGGCAGCATAGTGACAGTGTGCAGACTTTGGACACTCAACCAGTGTCCACATGCTCCCGTCACAGTGCTGACATTTATATCTTGCACTGTACACCGTGCAACTGGTTAAGGCTTATGTAGAAAAACATCAGTCACTAGTTTCATTTGAAAATAGTCCCTCTGCTTTTAAAATGCTTGTGACTTAGTGATTGAGTAAAGGTGCTCTCCTACGACCTTAAACACTCCTGGCTGTTCAAAGGGGGCCACACCGTCCACCCTCACCCCTGACGTTGCGTGTGTTATGCTGCTTCCAGTGTAAATGAAACGGCCAGAATTCTATTCCGAACGACCCAAAGAGAAGGCGAAATTGGCTCACTTGCTTGCCTACAGGTTGGCTATAAAATAAATGGGCTGTGGTTGCCTCTTGTGGCAGCTATGAACTTGTCTAAACTCAAGGACTTGTGGTTTTCCCCGTGAGGGCATCCAAAGGCATCCTTTTCTCTTGAGCTATCTCTGTTCTTTTATTTTGCTTTTTGTCCAGCATCTTCTCCAAAGGGTGATTAGGGCAGGCAGGAGGAATCTAGAAGGTGAAATTAGCAGATGTCATAGCATTATAGAGCTGAAAGTTAATCTTTTCTGCTCCTCATGGTAAAGCAGCTTGTGCAGAGTGCAAGACTTCCACCTTGGCAGGAGGCAGGTGGGCTGAAACTGGGACCAGGGAGTCCCCAGACCACTGAACACAGAGCAGAGCATCTGGTTTTGCTACCTCGGGGGAGAACACTTTATTTGGGAGGAAGGTCTTCAACTAGCCACTAAAACCCTGTTGCAGGAGGTTGTCTGAATTTATCAAAGGTTAGTTCATCGTAGGCCCATGCCAGATGCTGGCCATGTAGGACACCCCTAAATGTGTGTCAAAAACACAAAGTACATGTAGTTTTAAAATTTGTGATCTAAAAGCATGTATTCATTCAACAAACAGTTCATGTGTGCCTCCGTGTGCCCGGCTCTGTCCTAGGTGCTGGGGAGTCCTTGGTGCACAAAACAGGCAAAAGTCTCTGCCTGCACGGAATACACTATCTGGTAGATGCACGATGTGGTACAATTCGGTGGCACCGTAAACCAAAACCAAATGTGAATAGCCTTGGGCTAGGAAGGCAGCCTTCTTGGGTGACTAGGGGCCAACCTGAAGAAAGATTGAGCATTGTTAAATTATAATTACAGGTAATACACAATATATTGTAATACGATGGGATTATATTCCACCAGTTTGGTAGCAAGTTACGAAATTTCCTTTGGAAACAATCTTCTAAATCAAGCCATCCAGTTCCCGGGCCTACCCACACAAATCTAGGCATAAACCGTAATATAACTGAAATGTGAGTCACAATATTATTAGGCTAGAGCCTCTTACCAGGGCGCCAGATCCCATAAGTTGCAGAAAGAAGGCAAAGAGCAAGAAATCAGGGAGGCTCCCCCAAGCAAGAGTGGCACTTCACAGCATCAGATCAGACTAGGGGTTTGGATCCCATCCTTGGCACATGACCAGCTGTTACTTAATATCTCAAACCTCAGTTTCCTCGTCTGGAAAATTGGGACACTCTTACAACTGTCTCCTGGGGTTGCTGCGAGGGCTAAATGAGATAATGCTGTGTAAAGCCCATGGCCCAGAAGCAAGTACTACAGCTGTTAGTGGCCATCTTCCTCCTTCCCACGGCCCGATGAAAGCCTCCTCCCACCTCACGCTTTCACTTCAGCCTCTGCCAAGACGTAGCTCTACATGGTGGAATTCGGAGCAGCACAATATAGTATGGACAGTGAAAGAAATGCAGGCCTCCACAGGGAGGCCGTTGCAGGCCACGAAGTCTGTCATCTGGTCTGCACTTTGTCAGGCTGGCCTCACCTGGGATTCTGCTCCCCCTGGCTCTTCCCAGGTTTCACACTCCCTCCTTCCCCCCTTTTCTTGAGCCCACGTAGTTAGTTCCTGTGGAATTTTACCACCAGCTTCCCATGGACACGTCAGGGAGACCCTGTTCTCCCACTGAGGAGAAGGGAGCCACGGCAGGTGGACCCTTACGTGTGGGCTGGAGACCACCTGTATTGAGTATTTCTGCTTTAAGTGATCCCTGCTGGATATTTAAGATGCTTAATTTAACTGAAGATGTTCCAGAAACCCAGCAAAACACTTTCAGTGAACTCTAGTAAATGTTCAGCCCGTTGTTATCCAGCAAAGGAAGCTTCTAGAAGCTGGTTAAATGTTAAGCTTTCAAATCTAATGTTACGGGATATAGAATTTGGAATGACTCAGCACCATCTACGTATTGCTTCTTCTTGCTTTACCGACTGTGTCAATGAGCAGTGCTATAATAAAGCACCGAAGCCGGACAGGAGCTGTGCCCCTTGGGATGACACTCTTAAAATCAATAAATTGCATGTCAGACCCTTTCAGGAGGCATGGGTTCCTCACTTGAGGTCTGAGACCGACATCTTACTCTGGCCCCAGTCTGGAGACCAATATCAAACTGTTGCTGTTTAGAGAAATCTATTTCAGGCTTAATTTGGATTGGCCGGTCTTAGGACCTGCTGCTGATCCAACAGCCTAAGAATTACGCTTAAAAGATTCTGCTTTCACTGATATAAAAATCAAAGCTCTCTGGCCTTTCCTCCCCCCAACATCCCTTTCATCCTTGTTCCTTTAGCACTTAACAGTCCATAGCACCTTCATTCAATTAAAACACTTAGTCTTTAATTAATCACTTGAACTCATTAAGAAGCAAGTATTAAATATCTTTCATGCAGTAGGTGCTGCGAGCCATCAAAAAGACAAAATTGCGAACTAAAACAGCTTATGGTCTAGTTATAAAGTGTGGAGAGTCAGATGGGTGGGTGGGCGGATTGTTAGACAGATATGTCTACCAAGGGGCTTACATTAGCTGAGGTCATGGTAAGAATTCCCAGCAATGAGGTCACTGGGATTTGGAGATCATAGCAGGAAAGGATTCAGGGAGGAGCAAGGATTTGAGCTGGTACTTGAAAGATGGGTATTAGGAAGGGAAGGGAAGGGGGGAAAGGCACATTCCAGACTAAGGAGAAGCATGGGCAAATTTATGACCATGATATGGGGAAGGGGCAGGTGGTGAATACAAGGAGGAGGCCAGACCGGTCGCCAAGTGCTGAGAACAGGTGGCGGAAGTGGTGTGAAATTTAGGATATCTCCGTAGGTGATACCCAGATTATGAGATGCTGTAAAAATCCAGGACAAGACGGGTTTGCTGTTTTTTGATGGCAGTGGGGCGCCACTGGAGCGTCTCAAGCAGGCAGGTGGCTGTGAGTGGGATCCTGCAGCAAAGCTGTCTTGCTGCAAGAGTTACTCAGGTACGCAGGCTGCTCAGGGACAGAATCTGTGGCATAGGCATGTTTTTCATTTTGAAGTATTGGGTCCTCATTTTTAAAACGTTTCTAGGCAGAGGCACAGTTGAATCAACCTATTAATCCTCAGGGAAGTGAATAACTACAAATACGGACTGAATATTAAAATTAGCGTCACAGCACCTCTTAGCTATCCACATGGTTGACTTAGTTTTTAACAAATAAATTCTATATCTTATCAGAAAATTGAATAAGTTTGAGCTCTACTGGACAGGAGGAGATACATTTCTCCCCTGTTTTATGGATGAAGAAATGGGTCCTAGAGAATTGCCCAAGGTCACACATCCAGTAAGTGGCGAAACCAGAGTTCAGGCCTCAGGCTTCTGTTCTCAAAGCCAGTAGGGCTTCTTGGCTTTACACAGACTGTGCTCCCATATTAGTAGATTAAGCAAACACAAACATTGGCTTGCTAAAAATACATTCACTAACCTTGAAACACAGATTTTTCAAGGAAATCAAAAGAGCAAACTAATAGAAGTAGGGAATATTTAATTTTCCTTAAGCCCTTTTTAAAAACAACAACAACAAAAAAAAAAGATTTATTTATTTTAGAGAGCACCAGCAGGAGAGGCAGAGGGAGAGAGAGAATCTCAAGCAGACTCCCCACTGAGCTTGATCTCAGGACCGGGAGATCATGGCCTGAGCCGAAATCAGGAGTTGGACATGTAACCCACTGTGCCATCTAGGCGTCCCCTAAGCCCTAATTTCATTCCCATCTGGGTGGCCATGGACCTAGGTTATATAATTAATGGCTGCTTTGAAGCCCAGACCAGAAGCTTTTAAGGAGGGAAACGTGAATTCCTGTACAGACACCTATACCGCTGATGCTTGTGCAGTGACAGGGGGCTCCCTAACGTTTGGGGACGAGGTGAGGCCTGCTCGCATGTTTGGTAGGCTGACAGCATTTGGGAGGCCTTCTAGGAGGTACTTGTGCTCAGATCAGTCCCGCTCTGCCCTGGGAAAGGGGGCATTTACATGGGAAACCCTGGGTGACTGCATGAGTGTCCACAGGGTGCAGAGGAGTGGATTTGCATAGACAGAGCTGGGTCACTACTGGGGATCTACCAGTTATGCCACTTTTTGCATGACTTTAATAAGGTGATAGAGATGGAAAGGCATGGTTTTAAAAGTCTTAAAAGTTTTTTGTCTGCAAACCTGCAAGAAAGAATGTTGACAATCTGTTGCACGCTTCTAAGAGGATACCTAAATTTTTTTTAATCAGAAGTGTAATAGTTGTACCGGATGTAACCTCCAGCCCGAAAGGAAACTGTATGTGTGCTCCAGACATATTTTTGGTGAAATCTTAGAGCTGCAGATTTAACTTACTCAATTCACGGGAAAACTGTCAAACGAATCCACTCAGATAAATTAACTTTTTGGTCCGAAAAGACATGACTTCATTTCTAGTTCAAAGACACATGTTAATGTACATCCGTGACAACCATCACACCTCTGGGTCCTGGTCACGTGAGGAATAGATGGATGCGTAGATGGACAGACAGATAAAGCCCGGGGCCTCGCCATGAGTATCTGGCCAGACTGAAATACAGAGCCACCCACTTCAGTATATCTTGGTTGATTCGCGTGGGACTTCACAGAACATAGGTCATGGTACAGCGAACACCCATGTATCCTCTACCGAGACTGACCTCCTGTTTGCATCTTGCTTCATTTATTTTCCCTGAACCACTTGAGAATTAATTGCAAACGTAGCACCAAATACTTCGGCGTGTACCTTCCAACAGCAAGGATGCGACCTGATGTGGCCACAGCTGAATTCTCGGGCCCAGGAAGCCCGACAGTACCGCTCTCCAGTAGGTGACCGCGGGCCCCGGCTGTGGCAGTAACAGCCCCGGTAGCTGGTCTCCCGTAATCAGGAGCCACACGTGGCCTTTGATCCGCTGCCTCTTTACCTTCCTGGAGACCGGCTCCCAAGCCCTTGCTCACCATGGCATAGACCGTTTTGAAAACTGTGGGATGTATCAGCTGCTGTTTTGCACACTCCGATCCATCTGGACTTGCATGACCACGTCCGTGTGGTGAGACTCAGGTCAACGCCCGGGGAATGCTAAGTTCACGATGACGCGGCCTCCCGTCAGGAGCCACGCCGCCCGGCTTGTCCCCGTGGCACCTGCACGCGCCGCCAGCCCGGGACAGCAGGTGTGCACAGAGCCCAGCCGGCCCGCGGGCCGCAAGGCTGATGGTCAGCGGGGCCGCCGGCGTGTTCGCGGCCCGGCCAGTGTCCCCAGGAGCACGCGTGGAAGCGACGGCTCTGAAACCGCGCGCAGCAAGTTCTCAGGCGCCTCAGTTTGCAGACACCGACCCGCACCATCGAGGACAGAAGAGCAGCATTCCTGGGCGCGCAGCTGGCCCACGTGTGGCGGCTAACTTGGGGGGTCCCTAGAGAGCACAGGGGAGGCAGCCCCAGCTCCCAGGCCTGCTCCCCTGCCCGCAGGCCAGGCCGAGAGCAGACCGCGGCCCGGGGCCTCGAGGCCCTCTCCTCCAGGCTCTCAGGGCCGCCCGCGGTGTAGACGTGGCTGACGGGGCCACTCCGCAGACCACCGCCGAGGCTCCAGGTGCCACCGGCCGATGCCCTGGGGCGCGGAGCCGAGAACCTCCTTCCACTGTGGGCAACGCGGACTCACCCCCCTTGGAGGGGAAATGGGGACTTCACAGGGTCAGGCGGCCGGGCGGGCCTGGACGAAGGGCAGCCTGAGGCCGGCCACCCCGAGCCCCTCCGCAACCGGCTCTGCAGAGGGCCAGAGGGGGAAGTCACTGTGGGGGCGCCGGGGGCGCCGTCGGGTGGGAGCCATGCGCCAGCGGCTCCCTGAACCCTGAGGTGCCAGCAAAGCCCTTCACCGGCATGGGGCGTGGGGAGCCCCTCCTCCCGTGGGCCCAGGAGCCCATCACACGGCCTCCAGGGATAGGGAGCACTTTGACCTGCTCTCCTCTCCTCTCCTCTCACCCCCGCCCCGGGGCAGGCAGTCCTCGTGGCCAGCTCAGGCGCCCCCAAGGCTGAGGGGTGAAGGGCGCAGAACCCAGGGCCCTCTGGAGCCCGGGCCCCAGGCGGGCGGCGGGGAGGCCAAGCCAAGGTTCCTTTGCTGCCGGGTCCCTTTGGAGTTTCCCCTCAGGAACCACCCGCCTCTGAAAACAGCGCAAGGGACTAGCTTCCCAAGTGGCTTTTTGTGTGCTTGGTCTTACGGGTAACTCGCTCACCCTTCCCTAAGGTGTTTATGGAGGCAGCAGCGGGCTCCCCGCGCGGGAGCCCCCGGCGTGCTCGTTAGCGTGGGGTGTTTCCTGCGGGCTGTGGAGTGCTTTTAGCTCCCAGCAGGTGTTCACGGATTAGTTAACAAATGGACACCCTGGTGGGTGTGTTTGTGACTTAAAAGCAGGAGAATGGGCAATTTCCCTCCGGGGGAGCCAGGCTGTATCACTGTGAAATTATTAACATAAGGATAATGAGAGCGCGGACCACATAGGCGGAAATCAGAGCAGGGCAATCAGAGCCGAACGCGAAATGAATATACTGTCTGTCTCTCCTGAGTGGGGACTTTTTGGCTATTTGTATTCATGGAATAATTTCCATTACCCTCACGACAAGTTTTCTGAAGTTGTAGGATGAAAATCCAAGATAGTATAAATAATTCTCATGTGTGATGTTGGTCAAAGTAGGTGGAGACGGTAAATGAAATGGCATTTTGATGAGCAAAGTGGCTTTTAAAAGTAGACCCAAGGCTCCTTTTTTCTGTATTCTGAAATGGTTTGCGTTGTAGTTGGTCTTTTTCTTCTGCCTTGAGAGGATCCAGAAATGCTTTTTTGAAACAACAAAACACTGGTGCTTTTATAACGCAAAGACTTTTCAAATAAACCCATGTCATGCCTTACTGTCAACAAACCACTGGTCATGAAGAGAATGCACTGGTAGCTCTGGCAAGGGTCACAAGTGACTTAGTAAATTGCCTCAACTGGTGATTATTTTTAGGGAAATAGATGCCATAGATCCCTCTTGAAGTTAACCCAACAGCACCCAGTGACTAGGATGGTCTATCTAACTCTGGGTCGGGGTGGATCCTCTAAAATAGAAAAGCAGGGATAATCATTACCTGATGTGACGTGCGTCCGCAGCCTGGTGCTCAGTGACCTACAGGCTTTTTATTTTTGATTAATTCAAAGAAGTGGCAAAATTAACGCATAAATCATGGCAGATGAGAAAACTGTAGAATTTTTCAGAGTTTCACTGGGACGTTCTCATGGAATAACACCACACATTTCAGAGGTCACTGAAGGTCAAGAACAAACATCAACAGCTTGGGGGCAGGCTGGAGCCATTTGGTAGCAGTGGCAGTGGGTGAGTCTAGCCTTGTAGGTACGACCCACACATGCTTGAAGCAGCAAAACCAGAAATGGATAAAACAGAAATTGTAAGAAAATGGCAAGGTTAGGATTGGCCTTTCAGGTGATGGAGATGGAAGGCTGATAGCACGTGGGTTTAGTTTGTCCCTCAGAGGTCATCGGCCCCATCCCTTCCTTTATAGGTGAAGACTGCGGTGTAGGGGCGCCACCTCCTCAGACCTAGGTGCCCTTTCTGCACATCATTTCCCCTCTCCTGCATAAGGCAGAGGAAGAAGAGGGGTTGAGAGACACTTAGTGGTGATTATTTCAAATGTCACCAACGCGCCGAGCCAGGAGGTAAACTGAAGAGGGTGAGAACTGCTAGACCCTAAAATACCCTTCCGTGGGGCTTCGCGGGGCCCTGGGCAGAATGCTGCTGGGGCACCTGTCAGAGGGGGGCCTCACCCTGACAGAGATGACTGCAAACGAACGTCTGGCAGCACTCCCCCCGCCCCAAGACGGAGGCTGGCTGCCCTTTAGGGCCTTAGCACCGGGGAGAGCCCCAGAGAACGGCTGGTTGACCGCAGGAGGGCTGAGTGACCCCTCAAGGTCGCGAGACTGGTCAGGGACTGGCCCCAGCCTGGAACTTGGGGCTGTGTTCTTGCTAGCTCTGCGGCGACAGCCTCATCACTTGGTGCCAGAGTGAGTTTGAGGAGCTTCCGGAGATGGGGCCTCTCTGTCTGAACCTGCCACCGCCCTTGGCTGCTGGTTTTCCGGTTTTAACTGGGAAATCGCCAGATCTGCCTTAGAGCGACACGCAAGAACCAGGGCATGGGAGATGCCCCTGGAAGGCCTGGCTTTTCCCTTTTCAGAGACAAGTTACTGTATTCTGTGGGCCTTGGCAGCCTGATTGGAGAATCTACTTCATGTGACTCAGTTCATCCTGAATTTTCCAACAGAAAGTGGATTTCTCCCTGGATGTGGTGAAATCAGCAGATCTTGGACTTGTTCAGAGTAAATTACCACGTGCCTCGAGACTTAAAAAGCTGCATGGTAGTAGCTTTTTTTTTTTTTTTTTTTTTTTTTTTTTTTTGGTACTTAAAAATAAAGAGGTGGCAGGAAGCCCTAGAACAAGGTTGAACTTTAAACCAACCGAATCCACATTTGTGAGTCATGTGGCTTTTTTTTTTTAATCTTCCCTGAGCCTCCGTTTCCCAAGCTGTGAAGTCAAGATAGTATGCAGCCCCCCACCCCCTCCGAGCCTTGCAGGGATGTCGTCGGGCTTTAAAGTTCATGTTGTATGAAAGGAGGCATCTGTACCACCTTTATATCGGTAGTATTTTTAAGTGCATCACAGAAGCTGTTATTTTAAATATAGAATGATGAAATTTTGTAACATGGAGAGTTTTAAAGTAGCTCTTATAATACTTCAGCGTTAGTGAAGACAAATCATGTTCGGATCTTACTGAAACATGAAAATAACATGTTCCAAAGACTGACAGGAGTTGGGAATTTCGTGAGGAGTTCTCTCAACCATGCAGGCTGATTCTGTTCATGCAGACGTGCGTGTGCGCATGTGTATGCACACATATATGTGTGCCTATGTGTGCATGGATAGATAGCTAGAGCCTCTGTTTGTCATATATGTGCTTGGTCTACCGAGCACTTGGTACTTTACCAGGGGTCCAGGTGGGTAAAGAATATCAGATCCGATCTTCCCACCCCCAGGACATCTCTCCCTCGCCTCCTGTCTGTGAACAGCCTTTTCCAGGAGGCTCTACCTGTGAGGATGGGCTGCCCAGCACCTCAGCGGCCCCGGGCATGGCTTTCCGAGGCCTTACACCCCAGCCCCACCAGGGTCTAGCCCACCCCGGACTAAGGCCATCTGGGCACCGGTTCCAGATGCACCTGTCACCTGTGTGGCCTTGGCTTAAGCAGGCGCTCAGCCAGGGTCCTCCGTGTTTTAACCGCTGCCCTTCTAGTGCAGAGCAGCTGGCTGCCTTCCAGGGGAGTCCAGAGGCTGGCCCTCCCCCGAGCAAGAGATAGTCGGGCCCTTTCTCTGGGGCCCCTGCCTCCTGGAGGCTGACTGACGTGGGAGACGATTCCTCTAAGAAGGGGTAGTGTGGGTGCTAGGACCCAGCCCCCTCTTTTCTGGAGCCCTCAGAGCCTCAGAGACCTTCCCTCCGTCCTCAGAGTCCACTTGCGCTCTTCTCACTGCTTTACAGACAACCCTGCGCTGCCTCCCCTTTGGGCTGGTGGGCTGGAGACAGGCCGAAGGCCAGGCAAGGACGACGGGGACAACCTGATACGAATATAAAATGACCCCTTTGATTAGAATATAGTTAAACTACTGCTTTTAAGAGAAATCTAACATTTAGGAGACTGGTCCACTGAAAAACAGCTTCACTAAGAATTTTGAATTTGGTCCTTCTTCGTTAGGCTGTTACAAGGAGTACTCGGAGTCCTTACCAGTGTTCCTATAAAAACTCAATTTCCTTTACAAACTAGTCAATATCCCCATCCTTTGTTCCTGAGGTGACTTTACGGTCTTTGCCCATAATCGAGGGAGGGGCAAGGTCTCTGCTGTGAACGGTTTGTTCCCAGAAATATTCCCCGGTACAAGGTTTCATTTGTTTAAATAACGCTGTTTATACAGAGGACACATCAAAGTTAAAATATTTTAAAGAGAATAATGCCAAAATATTTGGTTGCATACTGAAGGATCACTTAAATGCATCTGAGCATTTTGATTTTTCAAGAACTTTAGCTTTTAGATGGATATGTTTTGCTGAGACATATCCTCCAAGTGAGTCTGGGAAATGAGCAAGTGTTTGACCTATTTTTTAAAAATGATGCTCCTCTTCTGTGGTTTGCAAGTGTTTTACTATCAAAGTTAGTACTAACGAGGCCTGTTTGTATGGCTGACATCTTGCCAAGCTCTTTATAGGATGAAGAAGAAAGTGATATGCCATTAAGTTTTAATTTAGGGAACTAATCCAAACCCTAACCGCCCCCCTTCTTTCCCTTCAGCTCTGTGAATTCTTGGAAGATACGGCCAGCTACGGGCTTGCCAGGGCGCGGGGTTCGAGGCCTCTGCAGAATTTCTAAGGACAGGCACAGAGAAGCATATGGCTCCCCATGCCCCCGAAATGCCTCATGTTGATTAATTAAGGCGCCTCTCTATAAGTGAACTCGGTCAGCATCAAAAGGCCTGGAATTAGGAATTTAGTTGGAAGAGACAGGCCTATTTGCTCTGTGGTTTGGAAAATATAATGTTACCCTTTTCTGGTTTCCAAAATTCATGTCCATGTAAAACTTGCAAAATAAATATTTGTTTTTTGCTCTATTTTTCAAGAAGGAGAAGAAATGAAAAAGGGAAGGGGGGAAAAAAAAGAAAGACCCTTGGGCTCAATAAGAATTGCCTACGGCCTGAAACCCAGGCTTCAGTAAATATTTCCATATTAACAATCAGGCACGAGGGGGATTTTCCCATCAAAGGAAAAGTTCTTATTAGCTATACCCTTCGGTTTAACATTGAGCATTTATTGACTGCTTCGCAGGTTCCTGTAAGCCTTTTAATTCAGGATTAATAATCTGTTCACCACCTTACCCAAAAGCTTAAGTGGGTGGTGCATTCACACTGCTACGCTCAGCACCCTAAAAAAGCCAACTGGAATTTAAAACTAAGGAACTAAACGTTCTTGTAAGAAAGTATAAGTATGTCACAAGCATTATTTAGGACGGCTTATACTAAACATTTATTTGCAATTTATCTGAAATTCAAATTTAATAAGGTGCTCTTTTATCTGGCACGGAAAACCAATGGACAAAAAGCCATTCAGTCAAAATGTCATAAAAAGGAGGGAAAAGGCTTTTTGGGAATTTTGAAAGGGTCAGGCAATAAATAAGAACATTATATATGCTTATTCGAATTGTTGTTATAACTCCAGTAATATAAAAGTACGTAGTTTACTGTTGCATAAATTAATGAGTCTCTAAACCAGCGTTAGTTGAACTTTTACAACTCTAATGTTTTCCCGTGAGTTTATGTTAAGATTATAGTAATGTTTCATCCTCATTTCTGATTAATCTTCAGTTGATTCTGAATCGGTTTTAACTCTCTATGTCCCCAGGTTCTTAAGTGACTGATCTATTCAGGAATTCTTGAATAGAGGGTGTGTAGGGTGGTGGGGGGGCCTCAAGTGAGTCCTCTTGTAAAACAAAGGGTCTTTGGGGGAACATGGAGACATTTTCTGTATTTCAGTTAAATATATATATGTATTTTAGAAGTTCCAATTTCAGTTTTTTGAAACCGAGCACACCTAATTTCCTCTTCAGAGCTTCTTACTGAAAAAAAATCACAAATAGTACAAACAGCTCATTCCTCAAAATAAACCAAAGTGATTTAAAGGTCTTTGTGTTTTAAGAAGGAAAGAGAACTTCTTAAGGAAGTCCAGTTAGAAAGCGGTTGGTTCAGAGGAGGTAACTCAGTTCCCTCCCACGCGGGTCCCCCTGAGGGAGGCGACCCCTGCCTCCCCTGCCCCCCCCCACCTCCCCTTCCCAGACTCCAAGTGAGGCGGACAGTGAGAGAGAGCAGGTCAGTGCTGCCTGAAGCCGATGGGGAAAGTGGGCCTGCAGGTGAATATTTCACTCTCAGGTGTGACATGACGGTGGCACTCAGGGCATGGCCGCTTCCTGCGGGACGTGGGCTGTTACCCTGGAGCCGTTTATTTCATTACGGTGTGGTTGCCAACCTAACCCAAGGGTCCCCTTGAAACACTGAAGACTCCTTCTTCTCCCCTTTCAAAGTGCCATATTTCATTCAAAAATCATGGAGGGCTTCCAGGGACCAGACCCTATTTTAAGCCCTTGGATCCACTGGTGAACGAGCCAAGCGAAGGTCCCTGCCTCCTGGAGGTGACTTACTATCAGAGAAGACAGACAATAAATAAAAAACATAAGAAATAAGTTGCACAGTGTTTGGGAAGATAGTATTATGGTGGGGGGCGGGGAAGGGAGGCAGGGGGTCTAGACGTAGGCTTGGGGACACATTATATTTTCAACAGGGAGGTCAGGATGTGACTTGGTGGAGGGGGCATTTGAGTAAAGACTTGAAGGGGATGTAGGAGTGAGGGGCGACTGGGTGCCGTGCAGGAACAGTGTTACATGCAGAGAGGGAACAGCCAGCCCAAAGGCTGAGTTCCTGCTTGTGTCTGATCTGTGGTTCTCAACCCAGGTGACTTTGCCCCCAGGGCTGTGTGGCAACAGCTAGAAAAGCGTCAGGGGGTACTCCTGGTGTCTCCCAGCCAGGGATGCCACATCATGCAATGCAGGAGGACAGCCTCCCACAGCAAAGATCGACCCTGCCCAAAATGTCAGTCAGGCTAAGGTTGAGAAACTGTGTGTGTGTGTGAGAAATGGTAAGGAGGCCAGGAAAGCTGGAGGAGAGACAGTAAGGGAAAAGAGAAGCAGGGGCGCCTGGGTGGCTCAGCGGTTCAGCATCTGCCTTTGGCCCAGGCTGTGATCCCGGGGTCCCGGGATCGAGTCCCGCATTGGGCTCCCTGCATGGAGCCTGCTTCTCCCTCTACCTGTGTCTCTGCCTCTCTCTCTGTGTGTCTCTCATGAATAAATAAATAAAAAATCTTAAAAAAAATTTAAAAAAGAAGAAGAAAGAAAAGTAGAAGAGAAGGTCAGAGGTAAAAAAGGTTGGACAAGAAGGGGTGGCTAGGTCAGGTGGGACCTTAGGCCAGGGTGAACTTTGGCTTTTGCTCCAAAAGGAAATGGGCAGCCACTGCAGGGTCTGGAGCAGAGAGGGACATGACCTGCATTTACAGTTTAAAGAGTATCGCTCCCGCTGCTGAGTGAAAAATAGACTGAAAGAGGGTAGGGAGCTCAGAGGTAACCCAGACAGAGGTGCTGGGGCTCAGACCAGGGTGGGAGCAGCTTCGTGACATCCAGGCACCGGACCTGTCCAGCACCAAATCCGAGATCTCAGACCACGAGGTGTTCTGGGGAGCCCACACAATCTCCACTCTCTTCATTGCTATGTATCCTATATTATATATATTCTATATAATCTACACCGAAAGATCAGTGTCGATCAATAGACCTTTTGCTTGATCAATAGATATTGTTAAGTTGCCTTAGCTGGATTTTGTTTTATGCAACAGGATACCTGACCTTTGTTTTAACAATCAGCCCACGACAAAACAATGTCACATGGGTTAGGCACAGAGGAATCCTTCTCTGCTTTACCATAGTCTTGGCAAACACATTCACTCTTGCCCACAACTATTTGAGGTATCTTTGTCTAAGCCACATACACCCCTAAACTTGCTAAATTACCTGAAATTGGGAAAGGGAAGCATAAAAGGCCTAGGACCTAATAATGAGGGGTTTGAATGACTTTCTCCTTTTAGAAATGTATTAAATTGTTCAAATAGTTGCTCACCTCTTACTCGATCAGCCAAAGCAAATGCTGCAACAGAGCTGGAAACCCCAAGAGATTGGGAATTCACGCCCTAACCCAAGGTTCTCAAACATCTGAGAAGCAACGCCCCCTTATTCCTCTGTGTGATCTCCCTAAAGTGCCCATCTGTTGTCCCGTGTGCAAGCAAAGGTCCCAGGGGTCATGTGGCAGCCCGCAGCAGAGGCTGGCCTCGCTCCACGAACAGCGTCTCCTTCCATTTACTGCTGAAACGTTTAAATGTCTTCTTCCAGTATTGCCATTTTTTTTTTTAAGTCATTCTGTTCCACGGAAGTGGTAGTCTCTCTGTTAGTGAAAAGTAGGCTGTTTTCAGGAAGCTTTTAAGGAACTTTTAACATACAGATGAAGTCATGAGCTTTTCATTTCTTTTATCAAAATGATTGTCTTCCCACGCAGCCGCCCAGAGGTGTCGAGAGGGGGAAAGGTTCCAGGGAAGAGTACTCGTTATCCCGGGTGAAAGCAGCAATGTTGGAAGACTTCCCGCCCTAAGATAATCCCTTTCTCACCCTCTAAGACAGGGTTTCTCAAAGTATGGTCCGCGGGCCACCTACCCCAGACTTCACGGAAAATGGAGATTCCCTGGCGCCTCCCCGTGCCTCCCCCACAGGGTAGGCCGGGAATCTGCATTTCAGTGAGCATCCCAGCCCCTTCCCGGGCGCCCTCCATCTGGGACCCACTACTACCTCATAGTCTGGGCCAGGACAAGGCCTTCAAGGCCCAGCCTGCTCCCAGCCACCGCAGCACAGGCTTGTTACAAATGCCCAATGTGACAAACGAGAGACGCGCTGCTGGGGGTTTGTGTTCGGCAGGGAAGCGTGTCACCCGCCGTGCTGGCCTCCTCTTTGAATTGGATCCTTTTCCTTCTGTGGAGCCTTGGGTGCCTTGTAGCCTCTGTGCTCCGGGGGAGGGGGCGCACTGGGCCTGGCCGGCCGCTGGGGTGGCTGAGGGTCCCCCCTAGGCTGACCTTCGGAGGCACTTGGATAGAGAAACTGCTCGAGACCATCCGGTCGCCTCATGTGACCTTGTCTGTTTTCTCCTTGAACAGCAAACGTGCCGGAGGACTATTCTGATCAGTTTGATGACGTCATGGATTTTATTCAGGCCACCATCAGAAGGCTGAAAAGGTCACCTGAGAAACAAATGGCCATGCCAGCGAGACGAGAGCGGAATAGGCAGGCCGCGGCCGCCGGCCCGGAACATTCCAGGGGGAAGGGGCGGCGAGGCCCGAGGGGCAGAAACCGGGGTTGTGTCTTGACTGCGATACATTTAAACGTCACTGACCTGGGCTTGGGCTACGAAACCAAGGAGGAACTGATTTTTAGGTACTGCAGCGGCTCCTGCGACGCGGCCGAGACCATGTACGACAAAATATTAAAAAACTTATCCAAAAGTAGAAGGCTGGCGAGTGACAAAGCAGGGCAGGCTTGCTGCAGACCCATCGCCTACGATGACGACCTGTCGTTTTTAGATGACAACCTGGTTTACCATATTCTAAGAAAGCATTCCGCTAAAAGGTGTGGGTGTATCTGACTCCGGCTCCAGAGACTGCTGTGTATTGCATTCCTGCTACAGTGCAAAGAAAGGGACCAAGGTTCCCAGGAAATGTTTGCCCCGAATGAAAGATGAGGACCAAGGAGGCAGAGGAGGAGGAGGAGGAAGGAGGAGGAGGAGGAGGAGGAGGAGGAGGAGGAGGAAGGCAGCCGTTGGGGGAGCCTGGTAGAGGGAGATCCAGCTACGGAGAAGCGGACGGGAGTGGAAACAGCCATCTGGACCCTCCCGGCCGGCAGCCCATGTCACCAGGAGCTCAGGGCTGGTGTCCCCGGGTGGGTGTTTCCTCCCACCCGACAAGCCCACCGTGGCCCGGCGCGGGCGCAGTGGCGGATGCACTTGAAACCAAGCCAGTGTATCTCCTGTGGTTTCTTTTCCCTTGTCTGGAGACACCCGGGAAACGGGAATCCTGGGGTCGTTCCTTGTCGTGACGTTTCACTGCTGAAAGCAAGAAAGGTTTATTTTTTCTGTCACTCAGCGGAGACATACCCCGGAGAGGAGGAAGAAAAACAAAAACAAAACAAAAAAGCAAAGACACAAGAGATCGTTACCTTTGAATTTGAACGTTGAGGCCCGAGGTTTGCTACAGCCAGCAGTTTCTGTGGACGGTCGGTGATGGATTTTGAACATGGTGCGTGGGGTGGGAAGAAGTTGGCTGGGAACCCAAAAGTTGGTCCTCAAGACTAAAAACAAACCTGAAGGTATTTCCTTTGTGTCCTTGGAAACAGGAAACCAGTTGTGGTTTTCGGCAGCATTCTTGCAGGAGAGCGAGTGGGGAAGGCCCCCAGCTGCCCCGGGGCAGGGGGACCCGCAGGGCCTGTCGGTTTACAGAGAGACAGATGTTACATACCCCCAGCTCCGTTTATGCGTGGTCACCAGTGACCAGAGAAGCTACTCGATGCAATGCATCTGTTTCAGATACAGAAATATAGAGAAGATATTTATTGAGATTTAAGTTATTGTTATTTATTACCGTTCACTAATGAGTTGCTCTTTTTTCCCTTATTTATTAAAGTTTCTTTTCAAAGGTGCCAAAGTACATGTGCTCGCAAAAATGCAAAGAAAGGTGACAAAGGAAATTTTAATTGGGAACAAGGGTCCATGCTTTTCAAAGTATTAAAAAGTTTCTCGCTAGGCAAAAATCACTTACTTTACCTTTTTTTAAAAGCCCTCCTTAATCTCCCCGATTTCAGCTTCTTTCCTATTTTTATTCTTGAAAAATGGAACGTGTCAGAAGGAGCGCTTCTAACAGGCCCCCTTGGGGAGCCCGCTGGCACTGGTTTTACTTCCTCACTGCCCCATGGCTGAGCAGATGTGCCTCACGCCCCCCTTCCTGTTGTATGTAGCTCTCACTCCCTCCCACACGTATCTACCTATGATATGCATTACCGTATGTATGAGGGGTTACATCCCTTTTAGTAGGTAGTCCTGGATTCAGTGTTGACCTAAAAGTAAACTAAAAATCCTAACAGGTAGCCACGGTTCTGCCCTGACTTGTGGAGACGCTTCCTCCATCCTTCCATCCACCCACCGCCTTCTAGGGAAACATGCTCGTGCCCAGGGCAGCCAAGGAGCACGTTGCCGGCCTTTCAGAAATGGGATCTACCTGGTTGCCATAAAAGCCCCTTGGCTGTCACCTTGGGGCCACGGTGGCCGTCCCTGTCAGAAGAAGGTGGCCCAGAAGGAAGGACGAGGAACACGTGTCTGGCCCAGCCACATCCACACAGCAAGGCTCATAGGCACAGTGTCCTCCTACCTGTGTGCTGACAGCCTCTGGAGGGGAGGGGGCGTAGGATGGGAACCAGCCGCTCACACGAGCCCCGGAGCCGGGTTTGCCTGGCAGCTGAGCCCCGCACGATGCACTGGGCCCTATGTTAGAGTTTGTTGCGTGTCTCATAAAGGGATCTTTATCAAGGAAATCATCTATCACTACCCGAGGGGCCATTAGCCCTAAAGTATGACAGATTTAGCAACGAAATGACCTACTGGCCTCTCTCAAATAATCATGTTAATTTTGCAAAGTAGCCAAGAGGCAGCATTTACCAGACATCCCTTCCCCTAAGCCCCAAGCTGGCCATCATTCTGTCCCTGTCTTTTCTGCTCCCTTGCACAACTTGGAAATAAAGGGAAAGAACACCCCCCCACACACCCCCCGCCATCCATCCTGCGGCCACCATGGGGAACTCGCGGAAGAGCAGCCTGCTTAAAACAATGACAGACCCACCTGTCTGGTCATTCGTGAAGCACAATTTGACGCAGCCCCAGGGCCATCTGTCCGGGTCAGAGAATCCTGGCAGATTTGGTGGCTGGCGACCCCAGGTGTTAGCCTCAGCGCCACCCCCCCCCCCCCCTCCACCGATTCCCATGGAGAGTCCCTGCTCACGGGGGCTCTAGGATACAGCAGATGTTGATAACTTGTTCCCAGCATCACTTACACATCACAGGCAAGTTTTAACTGAAGCGAATCACTCCACCAAATCCACACAAGGGTAAAGTTTGTGATTTTTTTCTATATCATTGTGATTACCATCTGATCCGGTAAGGAGTGCACTTCTTTGGAAGTTCTGACTTCTCTGATCTGTCTCAGTCGTTTGTGTTATACAACCAAAGTTCTCTACAGACTTTATTTTTGTACAATATCATTTTGTAACTTTTTACAAATAAAAACTCATTTCTATTGCTCCCTGTACTTCTGTCCTTTCTCGCGTGCTGGGGACCACAGCTGGCCCAGGTGGCCATCCTGAGCGTTCACGTCGGCCAGGCCCTGGGCTAGAAGGCCCTCCCCTCACCAGCACACAGCCCACAGTTTGGCCAATGGCCTTGCCCATCAACTCGCCACAACCTATCACCACCTAAGTGAGAAAAAAACATGAAAAATTGTTCCTCACTTACTCAACCCGTACTTGCGGTGCACCTACACTCAGCCAGGTACTAGTCCGGGCACCAGTCATCCAAAACGTGGCCAAAACCAAAACTCTTTGCCCTCTTGTGGTTGATATTTTATTTTAGTGGAAACAGACAATATTCAAAAAAGTGAAAATAGGTAGTGATCCAGGCAATGATAAATGCTATAAAGAATACAAACAGGCTATTATAATGGGGGAAAAAATAGAGCCTGCTTTAATTAGAGGTGACATTGAGGCAGGACTTAAGAAACAGTGCCAACAAATAAAGAGCATCTTGGCTTTTGCCCCGAAGCAGGCAAACGCTTGGATGGAGCTACCACTTTGCACAACTTTGAGTGACATCATTCACATCTGCTCTGTATGACAATGTAGCAGAATCCCTGGAGTTGGCACAATTGGTGGCCTTTTAGCTTAGTGTATTCTGTGGCAAGAAAAACACCAAAGAGAGGAAATGCCAGTGCCCCGGGTTGGGAAGGAGAGCATGCTTCCTCCTCGGATGACACACACCCTGTGTTATGTCACAGGCAGCCTTGTGACTATTAAAAGGTAGCCCTGTGTGGCGTTTTAAACCCAAAACAAAACTCTGACACTCTTAAACCTCATTCTAAGTGTCTGCCGGCTTCGGTTTTCCAACAGACAGCATTTATAGCAATGCCAGCCTTTGCCTGAAATGCCCTTTCCTTCCTGACGCTGCTGGGCCCCTGGCTGGGACTCCGTGGAGTCTCCGGGCCCGGCATTTGGAGCCCTGCTGCCAGGGCCGGGCTGGGGCCAGCCGTGCTCTCCGTAAGCCGAATTCTGGTATGAAGTTAGTGACTTGCAGGGGGAATGTGAGGATTGTAAACTCTTGCTGCCTTCCGCTCCCTTTTTAGAGCCATTTCCCCAAAGTAGGCTCCCGGGATCGCTAATTGGGTGAGATCCTCCTCAAAAACGAAAGGGGGATGGGGTGATTCTCTGATGGAAGAAGTCTGGAAAACATTGAGTTAAATAACATCAAACGGTTTTTTAAAGTTAAAAAGGGAAATGTAGAACTTATCAGAGCCTTGATTAGAACCACAAGCCCCGCGACCCCCGTCCGGGAGGGGTGTGGTGTGTGGAGCTCCCCTGTTGGGGGGAGCCAGGGAACTGCCCGCTAAATTGTTTCTTGCACAAAACACCTGCTGACCATCTCTCACCTTGGGCCGCGTTGCCTGCTTCTATAAGCATCAGGACGAGAAGAGAGGGGGCTAGAGATCAGTAGAGAGGCAGGGACTACTAGGCAACTCCCACGGGAAGGACCCCCCCTACACACACACACACACACACACACACACACACACACATAACATTTGCGTACTGTGGTTTCTTGCTCAGCATGATTAACCAGTGGTCAGCTTTGGAAATTTCCTTTCCAAAGGGAGAATGTGAAAATGAATGTCTCTCACGTAAGGGAGAATGTGTTGAAAGCTGGGAAATTCCTAGCAATAAAAAAGAGAACTTTCACCATGCTTACTGAAAATCCTCCGCAGGCTCGAATTGTTTTGAATCACGGAGTGCTTTGGCCACTCCGTGGTCTTGAGGGATTGATTCCCCTTGCAGTGGTTCTCGCAGGGAATGCTGCTTCAGCGGAGCTCCAGGCTCTGAATTCTTGCTGCCGAGAACCATGTGAGCACTGGATTAGGAGCCCGGTCACCAGGCTCTGACAGTCTCCTGTGGCTTATGTCCATGAGATCAGCCCAGGCTGGTTTTCTCCTCTGTGGCCAGTGCTGAGTGAAGCAAAGATTTAAAAGAACTTTCTAAAAAATCAATCTACTCTTGAAGTAAAAGCAAAAAGTCAGAATTTCCTGAACCTAAGTAAAAAACCAGAAAGCACTGCCCTCCCCTCCGCCCCCCCCCCCCCCCCATGCAAAGTCCTGCTTGGGTCATGGCTAATTTGCTCTCCGACCCCAGAATCACAGGGAGGGGGGAACCCAAGACTTCGCGCACTCCACCTCATCACAAAGGCAGGGAAGGGATGGAGGTGTCAGCCGCAGGCTTTGGGGCTTTTTGCCATCAGGTAATGAAAGGTCTGAATCCAGAGCGTCTCCTTGGGACACATCTTCAGTAGCAGAACTGTTACTATGATCCCATGCAATAGTTAACTTTGGTCTCATCACATCCTGAATGAAATTAAAACCAAATCCTGCCAAGTCATCCCTGAAATAAATAGGTAGTTGGGGGAAATAAAGGGAAAGCACCCCCTTACTCATGTGTGACAACGAATGCATGGCCACATCCTGGCCCCATGGCAGGTGAGGGTAACAATGATGAGAATGCAGACTGGGGTGGAGGATGTATGGTGACAGGTGCACAGAGTGAGCTAGAATGGCCCGGCCGGCAGCAGGTAAGAAGAAAACCTGAAAGGAAAATGAGCCAGGGACAGTTACAGGGTAGGGTCATTTGAATTTCAGATAAACATGAAGCAACTTAATAGAACTATGCTTTGTGCAAGATTTGGAACATGCAATATTTGGGACAATATTGTTTATCTGAAATTCAACTGGGCACCCTGCGTTTTAATTTGCTAACACTGGCAGGAGAACGTGACATTTGAGCTGAGCCTTGAGGATGAGCAGGAATCTGTCAGGTGGATGAGGACAGGGGGTGGGGGTGGCATGAGGGACAGACACGCCAGGCTGAAGGAACGGTGCCACCGAGAAGGACAGAAGGGCACTGTGGGTCCAAGGAACAGTAAGCAGAGCGCCGGGCCCAGGGCTGACTTAGCCGTTAGGCACAGCGGACACCTTGGCTAGGAGCCACAAGATTTCTAGAGGCCCTTTTAATTAAATATCAGTGGTGATATTTTTCAAATCACAAGAAAAATTGAATAGGACAATATTGAACATATCATAACAAATCCAGTCGGGATTCTGTACCCCTTTATAAAGTCATGTGGTCATAGAATTTTTAATATTTTATATAGAGGAGGAACCTACAAAGGCAAAAGTGCCTGAGGTGCATAAAAGTATTGTGGCCCTGGGTGTGGGGCCAGTAACAGACTTGCCATGCTCTCTTCTCGCACTTTCCTTCTAGGCTTCCCTTTATCGCCCTGTCGTTGAAGCCAACCTCCTCGTGAACATCATAACTAACACTTGGTAAGAACTTGTTACATGTATTATCTCATTAAATCTTCACAACAACAACAGCCCTCTTCCCACCCTGCAGGTTAGATTGTCTTCTCAAGATATTTGCACTTGGATCCCACTTAGGGCAACAGACCTAAGGGCAGGCCATCGACGTTCCAAGATTCCTACACCCCCTTTGAGAAGACAACAGGAGTCAGGTGACCCGGAGTATGCTGGCAGTCAAGGGGACAGTGACAGAGGCAAGAAAAGTAGAGAGAAGATATAAGGCTTCAAGAAATCAGAGAACCAGCAGACACAAGCCATAAGGAAGAGGGTTTTAAACACATGGAATAGATTATTTTAACTAGGGACCTTCTTTGAAGTGGTGCATGTAAGGAATTTTAACCCACTTCCAGCTCTGTGCCTGGGTGTCATCCCTTCAATTAATTATTAAACATTTATCTCCTACCAGAGAAGGGTATAAAGATATAAAGATAAAAGCCCTGAGGGGCCCCCAGATTGGAGGGACAGAAACAGTATAAGATACGTGTAGAAGACCGTGATAAGGACAACACAGTGTTACGGGAGATGCAAGGATGGACCATAAATCCAGCTGAGGCTGGGGGCAGGGTGGGGAAGGTACCAGGGACAGCTTCCTGGAGGTGGCTGCCTGAATGTACTAGTGTAGGATGAGTAGGAACTTTCTAGACTGAAGTTGGGGGAAGGGAGGCCATTCCATACAGAAGGGACTTGAAAGCTAAGCCAACAAGAGTAGAAAGAGCCTGGTGTACTTTTGGCTGAGAGGGTGGAGACAGGTCAAGGCCAGGGCTTTGGAAGGCAGGACTAATGGGTGTACTGGGCAGGACAGGGAAGGAAGCCGCAGGGCTGTGGGTGGGAGGGGTGGGGGGACAGAGAACCCTTCCTTCCTCTGCTGGGCTCCAGCTCCGCGTCCACCCTCGGGAAAGGAGCACTTCTGACCTCCACGCCTGACCTCACGCTCTCAGACACTCTGCCTCCCCAGGCTCCTGTCTGAGTCCCATTCTCTCAAGGCCTTGTATGCCCTGCTTCCACTCTCCCATGAAAAACTCTCCAGAGACAACTACTTTCCACAGGGAACTCCACAGGACCAAAAGGCTTCCAGACCAACAGTTCCCAAACTGCCCAGCTGAGCCCTAGGGAGTCATTCATAGATGCAAGGGCTTCTTGATTTTAAAAACTGGGGAAATGCTGCATATTTTAGTTCCATCTCAGAAAGAAATAGTACCTGTTAGCATATTAAACAAAGCTCTGAGAAGGCCTGCAGAGGAAAACCTGTGTAATTTTGTTTAACCCAGCAGCTCACAATCTTATTTAACCAAGGAGCATTTGGCAACATCTTTTTTTTTAAAGATTTTATTCATTTATTCATGAGAGACACAGGAAGAGAGGCAGAGACATAGGCAGAGGGAGAAGCAGGCTCCCTGCAGGGAGCCTGATGCAGGACTCAATTCCAGGAACATGACCTGAGCCAAAGGAAGACGCTCAGCCACTGAGTCACCCGGGCGTCCCTGAGAGTAGTGTTGTGCTGGACACAACTTGGGAAATGGAATTCAACCAAAAGTAATGACCAAAGGATCAACCAAAGAGTCAACCAAAGGAATGAATCTCTAATGGAAGAATTGCTGATGGCAGATGCTGAGTTCCTTCTGTGTAGGGAATCTTTCCAGCCCACCATCAGTATAAGGCACCTTTGGCCTAAAGGACCTTACAAATGGCCACCACACTTTCTTACATGTATCAGTTGGACTGATCCAGTAAACAACCAAATTCAACCATGTTCTCATTTCTCCCTGGGTTTGAGCTGGGGTAACCAACCCTCCTCCCCTGTCCTCACTCCTCTCCCACCCTCAGTCCTAATCCCATCTGGCCAGCTCTGCCATAGCTCACAATTGCTGGGCTGGAAGATACTCCAAGGGGTTCTAATTCACATTACACACACAGAAAAAAATCAGCCATTGTGGTCTTCATTAGTGCTGCTCACCAAACAATCACAGATCCTTTCCACGCCTGGCGACATGGTAAGATTACACATTTGGATTTCCTCACGATTGACTGAGGCCAGTGACTGACCAAGGAGCAGGAGCAGAAGAGGCTTGTATTTCTTCTGAGCCTGACATTTTATTGCCTTTCTTTTCCTACAGGACAGCAACTAGAAACATTCAAGATGGTAGCTGTTCTGTCAACCTGGAGTGACCATGGTGGATGGAACCACTCTGCCAACCCATGACAGACACGCATGGCAAACGAGAAAGGACCCGTTGTAATCCGAGCCACCGAGATGTGGAGTCTTTCGTTCCTGTAGCACACCTTAGTCTTTCCTCACAGAGGCAAGTTTTTATTATGATGAGGTGTAGTGTGGGACATGAAGACAACGTACCTGGCAGAGGCAGGGAGAGTCAGGAGTGTAAGGGCTCAGAGGGAGAGGGAGTGGCAGGAAATAGAGTGGAGGAGGTAACCAAGGGCCCAATCATGTAGAGTCTTTGGGTCATTGTAGGGATTTAGGATTTTATTCTGAACCAGGCAGGAAGCCATCAGGAGGTTTTAAGAAGACTGGTGACTGGGATCCCTGGTGGCTCAGTGGTTTGGCGCCTGCCTTTGGCTCAGGGCGCGATCCTGGAGACCTGGGATCGAATCCCACGTCAGGCTCCCGGTGCATGGAGCCTGCTTCTCCCTCTGCCTATGTCTCTGCCTCCCTCTCTCTCTCTCTCTGTGTGTGACTATCATAAATAATTAAAAAATTAAAAAAATATATTTAAAAAAAAAAAAAGAAGACTGGTGACAGAATCTGGCTTGTGATGCTAAAGGACTCTTCTAGCTGCTTTGTGGAGTACAGACTGGAGGAGCAAAAGCAGGTGCAGAGACAGGCCAGGCCGCTGCAGCAATGCACGTGGGTGATGGTGGGGACTTGGACCAGCGTCAGCAACGGTAGTACTGTCAGGACTTGCTCAGGGTCTGGAGTGAGGGGCTGGGAGAGCAGGAGTGAAGGTGTGATCAGAGTGGTACCGAGTCTGAAGCCAAAGCCGTGGCATCTCCAAGAAGACCAAGCTGCACATGTCGCATGCAGGGGACTCATTCCGGCCTCATTCTGGACCTTTTCTGCTGGGAAGGTCACTAAGTAAGAGGAGAGACGCTGCCTGCTGACATCCTAACTGTGGGTAAGGCAGGAGCCAGTGCAGGGGCAGGGCTCTGAGGGAGCCTGCCAGGCCCCGAGGTCTGGAATGCCATTAAAGTGTGTATGCCAGGCCAGTTGGCTCGTGGGCGGGATGAATCTGCTGCCGCTCCCTCTGACAATGTTTAGCATGAAATAAAAAGTATGGCTTTCAAATGATACCGCCAGGAAGATTCTTGAGCAAATATGGCCAAAGCCGCTCTGCAGAATGTTCTCAGAGGCTGGGATTCCATTCGCCTCCAGCCCTCTTTTTCCATCTGGTCCTTCCCAGGCCTGCACTGAGGTCCAGCCGGACAGTCACATTGGCCTCCTCACAGGTCCCCCACCTTCCAACCCTTCCCCTCCAGCTTCACTCATGGCTGCCAAATTGATCTTCCACACCTCGCTCTCCTATTCAAAATTCCTCTCTTCCTGCTGCCAGTCATATCCCTCAGACTGCCAATCCGAGCCTCCACAATTTGTTTCAAACAAATCTTTTCTCTAGTTGTGTTTATGTCCCCCAAATCTTCCTGTTTAACTAACCTCTACCCTTCAGTCACTGTGGATGACCTCCAGAACCTCAAAATACACACTGCGCTTGCTACACTTTCCATGGCTGGACCCTTGCCCAAGTCTTTCCCTCTGCTGGGAATAAGGTCCTTCTTCTCTTCAGCGTTCCAGATTCTCCCCAGCTGGTGTCCATCACCCACTTCACTGTGGTCCTGCAGCTAAGCTCCTCGTGTGTGGATCATGCTGGTGGCGTGGGCCCCCTTCCTTGTGGATATGTGTGCACTGATCTCATGTTCTCTGCTAGGTTGAGGGCTCCTTGAATGCATGGGCCACATCTGGCTCATCTTTGAATCCTGAAGAGTCCTGAGCATGTGCTGTCACATGTAGCAGAAACTCAACTCAAGCTGCCTTAAACAATGAAAGGGAATTGATTAGCTCATTTACCTGGAAAGTCCTGAGGTGGATCTGGTTCAGAACAAGCTAGATCCAGGTGTTCAATTAACATCATGAGGAAGAGCCCCCTGTCAACCGCTTCACCATCTTCCATTGTGCTGGCCTCATTCTTAGACTCTCCTTCCCCCTCAGGATGGTAAAGATGCCTAGTGGAAGTTATAGGCTTGGGTCCCACTCTCTTAGCTACCTAGTAGATAGAATGGGTTTTTTATTTGATGACTCCATCACAAGGCCCTTGGAGGAGATTCTGATTGACCAACTGGAGCCAGATGATAATGTCTCAACCAGTGGGTAGCCAGGGGGATGGATAATTCTGTCCTGGCCTAGGGCATGTGTTCATGTTTGGTGCCAGCTGCCAGCCCAACTTCACTGAACTACCTGGGCTAAGAACATGGGAGGTCAGGTGCTGTGGTGGAGATATGGGTGCTATGACCTAAAGAAGGAATGAGGGATGCTGAGAAGCCAAAAACAACAGATGTCCACAACAGTCATTTTCTGTGATAGCACATTTAGCAAACAATTTGGCACCTCTTTTCTCAGATTGAGTTTGACAACCATCTGCTCAAAGAAATTAAGGTTTCCATCTTGGCTTATTTGTTTGGACATAACAACAAGTTCACATAACAATTCAAATAGAACAACAGGGAGTAGGGGGCTTCAGTTAAGATGTAATGGGAGAATATAAGTACTGGTACTTCAATATTTTTACAAAAAAGGAATATTGTATGAGTGGGTGGATGGATGGATGGAGGAAAGAAAGAAAGGAAGGAAGGGAAGAAGAACTGTTTTATTTATTTGATTGTGCCATTTGTCAGATTAAAAACCTGTTAGATGGGATCCCTGGGTGGCTCAGCAGTTTGGCGCCTGCCTTTGACCCAGGGTGTGATCCTGGAGTCCCAGGATCAAGTCCCATGTCGGACTCCTTGCATGGAGCCTGCTTCTCTCTCTGCCTGTGTCTCTACCTCTGTGTGTGTGTGTGTGTGTGTGTGTGTGTGTGTGTTTGTGTGTCTCATGAATAAATGAATAAAATCTTTAAAAAACAAAAAACTGTTAGAGGGTGCCTGCATGGCTCAGACAGTTAAACAACTCTTGATTTCCACTCAGGGCATGATCTTAGGGTCGTGAGATTGAGCCCTGCACTGGACTCCCCTGCTCAATGGAGAGTGTGCTTGAGATTTCCTTTCCCTCTCCTTCTGCCCCTCCCCCCAAAGAACTAAATAAATAAATCTTAAAAAAAAAACAAACCCAAAAACCCTACTATAATGTTCCCCATTAAAAAGAGAGTTCGGACAGCTGGGGTGGCTCAGTGGTTTAGTGCTGCCTTCAGCCCAGGGCCTGATCCTGGAGACCCAGGATTGAGTCCCACATCGGGCTCCTTGCATGGAGCCTGCTTCTCCCTCTGCCTGTGTCTCTGCCTCTCTCTGTGTGTCTCTCATGAATAAATAAATCATCTTTTTTAAAAAAAGACTTCAAAGAAGGTTCAATTAATAGAAAACCCTATTGCAGTGGCTTAAATAGGGGCTTACTTATCTCACACAGTTTATTGATATGTACATGGTGTGTGCCACAGATCTGCAGGAACATCTACCAATGGATGTTAACATTAGTAGGCATATGGTTGAGGAGAAAAAGATACTTACATTATCTCAAAGTATCTCTCTCAAGATATTTATTAATTACAAAGGGCAAAACAGTAAGTTTGCTGTTGGAGTAAATTGGAGAAACTCAGCAGACACCATATTAACTAAGTGATTAGGGCTAAGATCACCAGTAATAAGAAATATCGATATCATGTTCCCCAATATAATTGAGAAGAACATAACATCATTTCTCTTATTTTTGCCAAAAATGCAAAACATCTATCTAGCCTTGAGAAAACATCAAACTCAAATTGAAGAACATTCTACAAAATAGCTGACCAGCAATATTCAAAAATATCAAGTACAAGAGTGACAAGGAAAGATAGAAAGGCTATTCCCAGCTTGGGAGAGCTGAAGGAGACATGACAACTAAATTGAGGTGGGACCTCAGATTGGATCCTAGAAGAGGAGAGGAACATTAGTGGGAAAACTGGGGAAATCTCTCTTAATAAGGTCTGTAGTTTCATTAACAGTATTGTACTGAATTTAATATCCCAGGTTTGATCACTATACATAGTTATGGAAGACATTAGTATTAGGGGAAGCTGGGTGAAGGGCATAAGGAAGCACTCCTCTTACTATTTTGACAACTTGTCTGTCAGCCTAAAATTATTTCAAAATTAAAGTTAAAAAAGAAAACCCTTGTGTTGGTTTTTAGCAAATTTATAGACCAGTTGTCACCACAATGCAAAGATTATAGGGTTAGTGCCCAAATCACATGTACAGACAAGTGGATCTTAGAGTTTGGAGGAAGAAGGATACAATGTGACCTTGATACTTGTGATGTCTCCAGCTTCAGGCAAGTTGCATGGCTTCTGCTGGACTTTGAAAGCATGGGCCAAGGGGTGAAAAGACTTTCACAGGGATCCCCGACAGAGCAAAGGCAAAGAAGTGTGAATGAACATGCCACGTTCTGAAGGTTGCTCAAACTTCTTCCCAGGCAAAGAAATGGACTTTGGGCTCTGCTCTGGAACTAGCATTCTGGAATTTCAGGCCTGGTGTGGAAGTGGGAAGGGCATAGGGATTGGCTGTGGGACACGGAAAAATTGGGAAATAAAGGCAGTATCTTGAGAAATAAGTTATGGAGGAACACATGCTGGATTTATTTCTGTGTTCAAAAGACACAAAAATAAGAATGAAGTCTGAGACTAAAAGCCAGAGCACACATGTTAGAGAGCTTTTAAGGGCACCAAGCTGATTTCAACCAGGATATTACAGAGCAAATATTTCTTTAGAGGAGCAATGAACGATATAGATGGAGTCAGCTAAGGAGTTGTAGTTACCTCAGTCTCATGGCAACCAAACTTCCAAACTTCTTCCAACTTCACCGTGCACAGAGCACCCAGCAATCTTGCTAAAATGTGGATTCTGATTCAGTAGGTCTGAGATGGAGCCTGAGATGCTGAATTTCTCACAAGCTCCTAGGCGATGCCAGTGCTACTGGTCCTCGAACCTTGCTTCAAGTGGTAATGATATAGATCATGTTTGGGCTGCAGGAAGTCAGTGAAGACAACAGCGATCTGGGAATATGTTCAACAAGGCTGTGTGGGTTCCAAATAACTTCCTGGTCTTCATGTATGGGTAAGTAGTCATAAGCAGAGTTAATATGAAAAGCTGAGAATTTGTATGAAAAGCCCTACTGGAGGATCCCTGGGTGGCTCTGTGGTTTAGCGCCTGCCTTTGGCCCAGGGCTTGGTCCTGGAGTCCCAGGATCAAGTCCTGCATCGGGCTTCCTGCATGGGGCCTGCTTCTCCCTCTGCCTGTGTCTCTGCCTCTCTCTCTCTCTCTCTCTCTCTCTCTCTGGGTGTGTCTCAAATAAATAAATAAATAAATAAATAAATAAATAAATAAATAAATATTAAAAAAGAAAAGAAAAGCCCTATTGGGCAAGTGGCACCAGTTTGAGGAGCAGGTGGAAACCTCCAATCCAGAGGTGAAGCCACAATGCATCTATAACACTATTTCAATAAATCCACTGAGCACAGCCCTGAACCACAGATGGATGGCACGGGGCCTCCCAGGGGCACCATAGACCAGCCAGGGGAAGGCTCCCTGATGACAAGCTCACTGCCACCAAGGCCTTTGGCCTGACAGTGCAGCAGGTCCAGCAAGCCAAGCTCTTTGTTGTCCCTTCTCCTGTCATCACATATCAAGTCTCCTTACATCCCCTCATTCCTTCCCAGCTCAAACATCCCATTACCCAAGGAAAGACCTTCCAGCCTTCCCACCAGCATGCACCACCATGTGCAAAAATGCAGGAGCTGGAGGAAAGGACAAGACCCTTTGACTTCTCCTGGGAACTTATCCATCGTTCTTCTAGAGGATGGAAGTGAGTTTTACCTCCTTTCCCCATGAGGCAAGTCAGGAACACCATTTCTAGCAATCGACTGGAAGGCATTTTCATTTTCTGTGGGAATCTAGAAGGTGGGCCTCTTCCCTAAATGATCAGATTCTATTCTACCAAATGAGCTGAGAACAAGTGCTTCCTACACATACTGTGGTGACTGAAACACAGCCTCTGCCTTCAAGATGCTCCTAGTCTACTGGGAAAGAAGGCCAAGATCAAAGTGAGCAGATGCCAAAGGCTGGGGCACCCAGAGGAGGTAATGCTCTGTGTAGAGTAGGGGTTGGAGAACTGAGAGATATACCCTGAGTAAGTGGGTCTGCTGGCTCCATCTGCAGCCCCAGCTTCTCCCTACAAGACACCCTAGCATCCACCATGTCCATGTGGACTGCCAAGGCCTTTGGCTGGTAGAGCTTCCCTGCCATTAGGTGCAGACTCCACAGCAAATCCTGCAGACCAATTCAGTTGAGCCCCACACGGTACACTGTCTTTGCATTCCCCACAGTCCAAGTCTTACCATATTTTCCCCAGGTTTCTAAATCATGACCCCCAAATCTTCCTAAACCTCTTTGCTCTGAGTCTCGGTGTTCACTCACTGCCCCAGCCTCAGGGCCCCCGCCCAGAACATGGATCATATGCCCTGGCAGCCACGGCACTGCCCCATCCTCCCCACTCTCTGACCAATGAGGACAAGAATCCTCCATCCCATCCCCACCCACCAACCCACCATCTTCTCTCGCATTTGCTTGGTCCTCTTCTCACACCAGCTGTTATTTGGGAACATTTTCCCCCTTCTCCATCAAAATCCTAGTATTTTAGGTCTGTGTTCACAGATATGAGCTTAGGATTAACTGTTAGTTGTTTTCTATAAGCACAAACTCATCCCTCCTGTATCTATCTGATGAATAATGTTTTTGAGGCTCATCCACATTGTAGAAGGTTTTAGAATTTCACTCCTTATGGCTGAATGATATTCCTTTATAGGTATAGGCCATCATCCATTTATCCATCCATCCATTGATGGACATTTGGGTATTTTCTGCTTTGGAGCTGTTACAGATATTACTGCCATCAACATTTAGGTGCAAGTTTCTGTGTGGCTGTTTCCGTTTCTCTTGCTGGGTCATGTGGTCAGTGTTGAACTCTGTGAGAAACCACCAAACTGTTTCCACAACAGCTGCACCATCTCACTCTCGCCCACTACCACGCCGAGACCATTACTGCTGCAGCTACTATTGACTGGGTGCACGAAGATCCAGATACCCTGTTCCAAGACAACTGAATGAAATTTATATTGAAGGAAAGCAAAATATGTCACCCCCAACAGACCTCTTTGATACAAAAAAGATTATTTTGAGCTAAAGGCAATGAAGAAGAAACAAACTCAGTAAGAGCTCTTCTTTTTCTGCCTCAAGGCAAGATATAAATTCTCCTTTTACTGGAGACAGGCTCTTAACAGCCCAGAGGTGGCACCAGAGGAAGCTGTGAACAAACCTTATCCCATTAGTTCCCCCCCATGGAGCCACCTTCCCACAGGTTGAGCCTGCCCAGGGACTCCTACCACTGCTTGGTCCCGTCATCCCTCTGCAGACCTACTGTTCTTTGTCCAAGAGGATAGAGATGCCAGATTTCTAAGCCACTGCTTTGAGTTACTTTTGGTTCAGATTTCTCCTGTGCGATGTGTGTTGCACTTGTGAATAAACTCCTTTTTTGCTTGTTCATCTTTTAGTTTATGAATCGCAGCTGAAGCCTGAGATGGGTAAAGTTTAAGCTTCCCCACAGTGTCATCATCATCTTCATTTTATAGAAGGGAAATGTAACACAGTGACTTGCCCAAGATCACACAGGCAGGATGTGGGGAAAGGAGGTGCAGCCTCAGAGCAGCAGAGAGAAGCAAGTAAGCACAGGTACTGTGCTTTGTGTGGATGGATGTAAGGTGCAGGTGGTAGATGTGCTTCCCACCATATCTCTAGCACCTGCATGGTGCCTGGCACTAAGCAGGTCCACGATAACATGTACCAAGTAAAGAGGTTAGGAAAATGAGGTAAAAGAGGAAGTTGGAGAGCTAGAGAGCTGGAGAGCTGGACAGTGTCCAGATCACAGGGAGATTTACCTGCTTTAGTGAGGAATATGGACTTTATCTTGTGGGTAATATGAAGACTTTTGAGGTTAGCATCAGAAAGCCCACTCAGTAAGAGTGTGGATGGCTTGGATTAGATCTGTTAGAAGCAGGGACAGCACTTAGGCAGCAGTTGCAATAGGCCCAGGAGAAAGTTATGGAGGAAGGAATGAACCAAGGCAATAATGCATGGGATGGAAAGGACAGAAGACAAGCATGATGAATGGGAAGAAAAAAATAATCTGCTGGCTAGAGTAACAGATTGGATTTCAGGGCAGAGGGGGAAGGTGGGATTGTGACACATTTCCAGGTTTATGTTTGGATGATGGGACCAGTGGAGGGGCTGCTAATGGTGGGCACAGTAGGCGCCAATGAGTGGTGATGCCTTCTCCATGCTGGCTGTGGCGTATTTAGGCTACTGGGGGACATGTGGGTGAACAGTGGATGGCTGAGTCCCAACCTCAGGAGGGAAGGGAAGGGGATAGAGAATTAAAGGCTATAAGCACCCATGTCATCACTGACATCACTGGGTGCATGAGATCCCAGGGATATGGGCAGAAGCAGGAAAAGAGGGGCCTGGAGAAAAGTCCCCCTGCAATTGGGCTTACCACTACCACTGTGCCTTCCCCAGTCCACTTAGAAACTTACTGTTTAGTGCCTTGTTCTCACCAACAATCTAACCTAAGCTAGTCAGAATTCAGTTTTCCAGCCCAGAGACCACCTTCCTTTCTACTCCCCTCCCCACACATGTACTCACATCATCACTTGCTTCTGCTCCTTTACACATACAGATTTCAAGAAATACATGTGTGCCTCAATTTCTTTGCCATTCGTTCACTTGAATTCATTGTTTTCAATCCCTGGAGAATATATGACTACAGACTTTTGTGGAGGAGAGAAAGCTTTGTCCTTTCCTCAAAAGAAAGGATGTGCCCCCTCAAAATGGAGTTTGGTGGTAGCTGAGCAGAGTTCACAGGGATGCAAGCACGGGCAGTGTCCTTGCAAGGAATGGGAGCCTTGGCCTTGGAACTTGGTGGCAGGCCTGACTCAGATTCTTTTCCTGAGAGAACTGTCTCTGCCTCCCCAGTTGGACATTCGATTCCTCTGACTCCACTTGGTTCTCAGCGTCTGCCTGCCTCAAGGAGGGAATGAGCTGGCTATGCCAGTGGGGGATTCTGAACCTTGCCATGGTGATTTCGCGCTGCAAAATTGACTATCCCAGCTTCTGCTTTCATCTCAGTCTTGGGAGCTTGGGGAGTGTGAGTCCCCCTGGACTTGCCCTTGATCTGTAGACAAAATGCAGTGACACAGCCTGTGGCTAAGACACAGCCCTTGGACCTGGTCAAGGGGCCTGACTTCTGCCTGCCTGAGAAGAGGCTGTCAAGCAGATGGCCCTCCCCAGAATGACCTGGGCTCCACTCTTCTTCTTTTTCTTTTCTTTCTTTCTTTTTTTTTTTTTTTTGACTTGGTCTCTCTACTTTGATCACCTGTCACCTCTTTCTACAACCACTCCTCCTTGCTCCTTAGTCTGCCACGAAATTTTAATTTAAATGTTAATAGTGAAAACCCATTCTCAATTTATATTTTCTAGTTTAACTTTTAGGGATGGTGTTTCTAGACTTCAACTTCCAGACTGGAAGAAAGCATACTCATGAAATAACAGTGTCCATGGCTCACTTAACTTCCTTAAAGCACCATTTCTGGATACATTTTGTGAAGTCACAGTTTAGAAAAACAAAGCTCCCAAAAGGCTCTAAGAATGAAGCCATGTTCAGACTGGCAATCCGACTAACTTATAAACATTTTCTCCATTTATTTAACTTTCCCCATCCAAATGCAGAGATGGGAAACATAGTTTGGGCAGAAATGCGTTGATGCTGTTGGGGAGAGGGGAGTTGCTGAGCTCCTGCTGGCCCTTGTATTTCCCCCCATCTCAACCGCCACTTCCCAACTATGAGCAAGCAGGCACACCCACAATGGGCATAGCACGTGGGGTTCAAATGAAACCAGGGGGCAGTCTACAAGACTGCCACCAAAATATAATCCGCATCAGCCTGCAAAACTGCTCCCCTTTTAACCACACCCCCCAGGGCTCATTTTGCCCTTCTGAAAACTCCTTATACTTCTTCTTCCTAAAGATTGGCCCTTTCTGACAGTGTTCTTCTCAACTTTATCGCTCTAGTATACCTTTGCTATTAGGACAAATAGTTTTAATGGAGTGCCTTCTATTTTCTCTGTACCCTAAAGGTATTACCTCATTCAATCCTGAACAAAGGAAGAGGCAACGAATAACTGCTTTTTACAGCCTAACACCCAAAGCTGAGAGAGGTTCCTAGTTAGGGTTGAGTAGCAGAGCCAGGGCGGAAGCCCAGCTGAGGCTGACTCCACAATAGGAGCACACTCTTCCTGTCTCACCCCGGGCCAGTAGGAGGCTCACCTGACAGATGGAGAGGTGGGTTACAGATGTCACAACCACCAACTGAGCAAAGGAGAGAACGAAGCAGAACTTTTCTTTGCTCACAGCTGTGAGTAAATGTATTTCTGGCCAGTGTATTTCTTACCAGAAATAGAGTTGCCCAAATATTTATTTGTAAGAGGTACAGAGTAGTACAGTTGGAAAAACATCCATCCAAGAACCAGAAGTTCAAGGACTCATACGTTTGCACTTTGTAAGTTGGGTTGACCTTGAGTAGGTGTAAATCACCCATACTCTCTGTGCTCGTTTCTTCCTCTATCAAGTGAGGATAAACAATGCCTGCCCTCCCTTCATTGCAAGGCTTCTATGAGGATCAATGAAGTGATTGAAGTGAAAATTACAAAATGTTCTATAAATCATGCATAAATACATTTTTTATATTGATGTATTTCCACCTGATAAAAGAACATGTTGGGGTCTATGAATCCATTCTTTAGATCTGCTCTTGGACATAACATTCAGTTTCTTTTGGCCTCAGTTTCCCCCTCTGTAAAATATGGCCATGGGGTTCATTGAATCCTAAGCTTTTTTCTAGCTCTGACCTTCAGCAGATTAATGACTCTTCCTGATTCCTACCATGCTTTCCAACCAGAGATGAGGTTCCCTCACATAGAGCCATCTGTCTTCTTAACCAAGAAGAGGCTGGATATTAAACAGCAAAGGTGTCCCCACAGATGTTCACTGCAAAAATCAAACAAACAAACAAACAAACAACAAAAATGGCAGAATTAAATTCAGAGAGGAATAATAACATCTCTATCTCCTCCATAAAGTTTATCACAGGATATTATGTGCCACACAGTATGGTGGGAATAAGATGGATGGAAAAACAGTCCAGAACAGGAGACAGACTTTAAACAAATATTTTCCCAGGTAACTATTTAATTAAGAGTTGTGACATATGCTATGACATAGAGTAAGACTGTTGATCAGGAGATTATGTAATGGGTCAGAGGGTCTCAGAAGGATTTCCCAAGGAAGGGGCATTTCCAACTATTTCTTGAAGGAGGATCTGGATTTAGCAGGGCATTAGAAGGGGTTAAGAAGACATTAGGGGATATTCTAGGCAGAATGAATGTACAGTGCCAAGGTCTTTTAAAGAGGAAAGTTCTTGATCTATTTGGGTCACTGAAAATAAGTTGATTTGGCTACAATGCTGCTAGTGACAGGGAGAATGGCATGACATGAGGTTCCAGATATGGACAGGAACAGATCACGCAGGATCTTATAGGTTAAGATGAAAAATCTGGGCTTTATCCCAAGAGCACAATGATGCCACTAGAAGGTTTTAAGCTAGAGGGTATGTTCAGGGAGATTATCCAGAAAGATCACTGAGGAAGCAACAAGTCTACTAGAGGGGTGTAGGAGTGGTGCACCCAAACGAGTCAAGAGGCAAGGGCTGTGGTGAAAGGTAAGAGCAGACAGTGACTGGGACCAGTCTGGTGGCCATGGAGATAGAGAAATGTGGAAGTAGTTGAGAGATACCTAAGAGGTGGGATGCTCAGGATGTGGTCATTGATTGTGGGTGGTGGGGGAGAAAGAAGGAAGTAATTCATATATACTATATATTCGAATCCACTGGGGTTGTTGGGACCATGAGCCCCAATTTCCAGAGAAAGAAGGTCTCTCAGAAGCTGAGAGACTTGCCCAGATTGAAGTGCTGAAAAATTTGATTCTCAGAACTCTCAGTTCTTACACCGTAATTATTTCAGGTAAATAAAGGCTCTTGTCCCAAGTGACTCATCCTAAGTGCTATCAATACTTCACAGAAAACTCAATGAAGGTCTGATTTCATGTGTATTGAATGCCAAGCACACCACAGTAAAGGCCATATGATGAGAAGGGACCGGAGTGAGCAAGTGACATCATGGGCCAAATAGAGTCGCTACAAAAACGTGCACCGCAGACTCCTTACACAATCACCTAATTATAGCTCCTGAGGAAGCGCTGTACAATAACACACTGCACAGAAGTCAGTGGATAACTGTCAGTGGGTCAGACGGTCTTTTTAATCTGAGTTGATATTTGGAAGATAATGTGTAACAGGCTCAATGAGGTTTTTGCGGTGGGGCTTTTGGCTGAACAGGTCATAAATCTTTCATGTCCAAGAGAAAGACCTGTCCAGCTGGTGAGTGAACAGGCTCTTCCACACCCCGGATTCAAAGTCTGTCTGACCTTAAAGCCCTTTCTCCTCGTATCCCAAAGAAAGAGAACAAAGATGTCACAAAGTTCACATAAATATGTGTGTATCCTACACGCAATGCAACGTTCACGTACCACTGCTCCTCCAACTGCAATGACCCAGCATGGTCTGGCCAAGACAAACATTGATTTCTTTCCAAATATTCTGGTTTTAAAGACTATAGTTAAATAGCTCCCTTAAAGTTCCCAAATCATAAGAGGCAGAGTTTGGAAACTGAGTCTCTCCAAGCTCAGGGTCATGCTGTCTCATAACCAATCTGAGCCTCGGGTTCCTTGTGCACAATGAGGACCTTCTCCACCCCACAGCTCAGCTGTGGCAGTTAATACCTGGAAAGTGTCTCCCACAGGGCCTGGCTCACGGCGAACACTTGACAAATGGTCTCTATTAATTCCAATAGAGTGGCAAGAGAGTACATGTAACTTTTAATGTAGAATTAAAATGAATATAAATTATACAAATAGTACACTCTGATTTATTCAGAAAGACTGAGACTGACATTTGAGTGTCACAGATATATCTGAGCTATTATTTAACATAGAGTAACAACACATTTCCCATTTAACGGCTAAAATTTTACTGGTCGTGTTTGCTTCACTCTGCTCTCCCTGTATGACTCATTCGTGATTCCCCAAGCACTTCAAGGTCTTGCTATGCTTTCGATCCTTGAAAGCAGCATAGTTTCAGAAAATGCATGCAATGATGCCGGCACTGTTTCCTGCCTCGCTTGGATTTTTGCCTTCCTTCGGATGACAAACATGAATTACTCTTACTGAACTGATCTGTGCCAGATACGCTGCTAGATGCTGGCTCCACAAGCAAATGGATGGTGTGGTCACTGGCATCATGTAATTAGTTCATGTTCTGGTGGGGCGGCAGGCCTGGAAGCCCCGGTTCAGATGCGGTGTCCTGAATGCTGTAAAAGCAGTAAATTCCATCTCTGGGGAAGAAAGGCAGAGGGAGCTACTTACTGCCTGAGCTCCAGAGGAAGAAGTATTCAAGAGCCTGCCTTTTTTCCTCAATTTCACCAGAGGTGATGGAGGTGCTAGGAAGTTGGCTCGTTTGCTGGAGCCGTGAGAAATGGGTTTATGTAGGTGATGAAGAGGAGGGAGAGTTGCTGACCAGTGGCCCACTGAACCCCACAATGGTTTGGTCCCATGGAGTTCCAGTTCAGATAGACACAGGGGAGAGGCAAAGCTGGCCGCCTTGCAGCTGACACAGACCCGGCCAGGGCGGCCTCTTCTCCTCACCTCACCCCACTCTCCTTAGTGTATCACTTTCTATCACCCTATCCTTAGCTCCTGCCACCCAGAAATTTTTCTCCAGATGGGAGGACTGGCAATCAGCTCCCCTCCCTTGTGTAACCAAATATCTCACCCTGAAGATATGCTCAGACTCTCTGGCCCGGGCTCAGCCCTCCGGTTTACAGCGTGGCACGACACAGCCAGCCAGCCTGCTCAGAGCCCCACCAGTTTCTAATTAAAACAGAACAAGTGTTTCTTTAGACACAGACCAATTTCTTAGAGGAGAAACAGCAGGTTCCTCTAAGGTTGGCCTGCAGGTCTCGCACAGGGGGGTTGTTTATGAAGGAAAGGCAAACAGACTGGTTTTAGAAAGTACAAATGGATGTATTATTATTATCAACTAGTATCTTAACCATATTGCCACCTGACACTGACTACAAAGAACATGTCTCTGGAATGGCATTCCATAGATGGGGGTGGAAATCTCAATATTTTAATGTGTTGGAGCTGCAAAAATAAAAAATAATTTCCTATCTCCCTTAGGTTATAAAAGTTTACCTAATCCTCTCCATATTGATCATATTCAGCATTATGATATGGAAATGTCAACATTCCTGAAAATAAAAGTTTTTATCATTAAGAGTTTAAAAAAATCAACCCAAATTCCAATGAAATTTGTAATTGAACACATTCCCCGTTTTAGTAGGCAAGATTGCATGGTTCAGCCCTGAGACCACAGACTTCATGGCCTAAGGACAGGGGTATTGTTCAAAATACTGAGGGCCACATCTGTGCAGGGCAAGGACTAACCAGCAAATGGATGCAAGATTTAGCACTGGAGCAGGGAGGCAGCTACCAGATGGGACCTCTTTATAGCAGGTAGTTGGGAAGTGAGGTTGGGGTGTGCTGTTGGAGAACATACCCCAAAGCAAGAAGGGTGTTAAGGGAGCTAAGAAAAGCTATTTACTAATAGAACAGGAAGATTTCACAATTTAGCAACTGGTTCAGGTGGACCAGTACACACCCACTAAATACTGGCCCTGCCCAAAGGGAACGGGCAAGAACCTGAGGGAACAAGCTGGCTGAGAGGTTGATGCCCTAAAGGGGCAGATATGACCTGGCTCTTGCTAATTGCTGCTAGACCTTCTGATTTCTCACAAGAAGCTAAAAATCTGTATTTCATTATGGCAAGTAATCCACATTAAAAAAAAAAATGAAGCCATGTGAGCCAAACCAAACAGGTCGGCTAGTAACCATTTTGTGACCTGTGATTGACAGTGATCCAGGGTAACAGGGCCCCTTGCACCCATAGTCTCCACAGAAACACGAACCTACCAAGTTGCTCCAAAAGCCACAACATCTCTCTACTCTTGAAGCCCCGGCCCTGATTCAGGCCACCTCATACCTCATAGGCTTTACCACAACTGACCAAACTTGTCCTCAAACAGTGCCACAGACATTCCCCTCTTTTAAACTACCACCTACAAGGTGGCTTAGTCAGTTAAGTGCTGGGCTCTTGATTTTGGCTCAAGACCTCATCTCAGGGTCCTGATCTCGAGGTCATGAGACTGAACCCTATGTGAGGCTCTGCATCATGCTCCAGGTCAGGCTCAGTGCTGGGCATTGAGCCTGCTTAAGACTCTCTCTGTGTCTACAGGGGCTGCCAGAGGAGTTGGGCACCCAGAGTCCCAGAAAGGGGAAGAATTTCTTCTTAGAACTTAGAACTTCTAAGAAGTTCTTCTAAGAAGAAGAAGAAGAAGCTATTTGCAATCCCTTTACTATATTTTTTAAAGATTTTATTTTATTTTTTTAGAGAGAGAGAGAGAGTTCACACACATGCATGTGAGTTGGGGGATGGGCAGAAGAGAGGGAGAGAAAGATCTCAAGCAGACTCCCCACTGAACGCAGAGCCCGATTTGGGGATCCATCTCATGACCCAAGCCAAAACAGAGTCATTCTCTTAAGTGACTGAGCCACCCAGGTGCCCCCAGTCCTTTTACTATGTCAAGCAGTGACACCTAATGATGATAATGTGGTATCGCAACCCAGCTTTATTTAATTTGGAAGATGCTCACCTAAACGTAGAGGAAATATATATATATATATTTTTTATTGGAGTTCAATTTACCAACATATAGCATAACACCCAGTGCTCATCCCATCAAGTGCCCCCCTCAGTGCCCATCACCCATTCACCCCCACCCCCCGCCCTCCTCCCTTTCCACCACCTCTTGTTCGTTTCCCAGAGTTAGGAGTCTCTCATGTGCTGTCTCCCTCTCTGGTATTTCCCACTCATTTTTTCTCCTTTCCCCTTTATTCCCTTTCACTATTTTTTATATTCCCCAAATGAATGAGACCATATAATGTTTGTCCTTCTCCGATTGACTTATTTCACTCAGCATAATACCCTCCAGTTCCATCCACGTTGAAGCAAATGGTGGGTATTCGTCGTTCCTAATGACTAATATTCCATTGTATACATAGACCACATCTTCTTTATCCATTCATCTGTCGATGGACACCGAGGCTCCTTCCACAGTTTGGCTATTGTGGACATTGCTGCTAGAAACATCGGGGTGCAGATGTCTCAGCGTTTCACTGCATCTGTATCTTTGGGGTAAATCCCCAGCAGTGCAATTACTGGGTCGTAGGGTAGCTCTATTTTTAACTCTTTGAGGAACCTCCACACAGTTTTCCAGAGTGGCTGCACCAGTTCACATTCCCACCAACAGTGCAAGAGGGTTCCCCTTTCTCCACATCTTCTCCAACATTTGTGGTTTCCTGCCTTAATTTTCCCCATTCTCACTGGTGTGAGGTGGTATCTCATTGTGGTTTTGATTTGTATTTCCCTGATGGCAAGTGATGTGGAGCATTTTCTCATGTGCGTGTTGGCCATGTCTATGTCTTCCTCTGTGAGATTTCTCTTCATGTCTTTTGCCCATTTCATGATTGGATTGTTTGCTTCTTTGCTGTTGAGTTTAATACGTTCTGTATAGATCTTGCATGCTAGCCCTTTATCTGATACGTCATTTGCAATTATCTTCTCCCATTCTGTAGGTTGTCTTTTAGTTTTGTTGACTGTTTCTTTTGCTGTGCAAAAGCTTCTTATCTTGATGAAGTCCCAATAATTCATTTTTGCTTTTGTTTCTCTTGCCTTCATGGATGTATCTTGCAAGAAGTTACTGTGGCCGAGTTCAAAAAGGGTGTTGCCTGTGTTCTCCTCTAGGATTTTGATGGAATCTTGTCTCACATTTAGACCTTTCATCCATTTTGAGTTTATCTTTGTGTATGGTGAAAGAGAGTGGTCTAGTTTCATTCTTCTGCATGTGGATGTCCAATTTTCCCAGCACCATTTACTGAAGAGACTGTCTTTCTTCCAGTGGATAGTCTTTCCTCCTTTGTCGAATATTAGTTGACCATAAAGTTGAGGGTCCACTTCTGGGTTCTCTATTCTGTTCCATTGATCCATGTGTCTGTTTTTGTGCCAGTACCACACTGTCTTGATGACCACAGCTTTGTAGTACAACCCGAAAATCTGGCATTGTGATGCCCCCAGCTATGGTTTTCTTTTTTAATATTTCCCTGGCTATTCGGGGTCTTTTCTGATTCCACACAAATCTTAAGATGATTTGTTCCAACTCTCTGAAGAAAGTCCATGGTATTTTGATAGGGATTGCATTATATGTGTAAATTGCCCTGGGTAGCATTGGCATTTTCACAATATTAATTCTTCCAATCCATAAGCATGGAATATTTTTCCATCTCTTTGTGTCTTCCTCAATTTCTTTCAGAAGTGTTCTGTAGTTTTTAAGGTATAGATCCTTTACCTCTTTGGTTAGGTTTATTCCTAGGTATCTTATGCTTAACATAGAGGAAATAAATAAGAATATGACATTTAAATATTTTATATAAGAGAAAGCCCAAAATTGAAAGATGCAGCAAAGGCATCTGAAATAGTCATGGTCACTATTTGAAGCCTTTCTTTTAAATTCAACTATTGAAGGATTTTTTAATGATAAAAATGTGGCACCAATTCTTTAATAGTTTTTTAGAAAATTGAATTTAAAGATTAGAAAGGTAGTCTATACCCATTTCTCCTATATTTCATTCCTGAAATGTATATATTTTTCAGGTCTCGCGAATGCTCTTAAAAAGATAGTCTTCCGGGGATCCCTGGGTGGCGCAGCGGTTTGGCGCCTGCCTTTGGCCCAGGGCGTGATCCTGGAGACCCGGGATTGAATCCCATGTCAGGCTCCCGGTGCATGGAGCCTGCTTCTCCCTCTGCCTGTGTCTCTGCCTCTCTCTCTCTCTCTGTATGACTATCATAAATAAATAATAAAATAAAATAAAAAAATTAAAAAAAAAGATAGTCTTCCTTTCCCAACAATCTGAATATACTTGACTCAACTGAACTGTTAACTTAAAAATGGTTAAAATGCTGAATTTTATGTTACATGTTTTTTACTAAAATAAAATAATATTTATAATAAGTTTATTTTTTAAGGTAGAGATGGGCCTCAACCCACTCTCCTTAAGAGGTCCTTAATATGGAGAAAGCAGGCATCAACACAAGATAAAGAGAAGTACAAAGAGAGTGATTGAGATGAAGCCTAAATCTTGGTCCTTGCATTCCATAGTCTAGTCCTAGAAACAGCTGTACCAAGAAGCAAATTGTTTCCCTCTAGTTGCTATGATCCCATCCTTCAGGGGTGATCATTCATTCAGTAGGCATTTACTGGGGCCTATTACCGAGGCTCTGAGGGTATCATTAAAGCATAGTCTGTGTCCTTCACTTACTCAAAACCCAGATTCTAGTTAATGTGCTGCCAATATACTTGGAGTTGGAGATGAAATAGGTACCTGCTAAGGCCCAGCCTCTCGATGATTCATTAGTCCATAGCAACATTTGCATGCCTGGTCATGAGGTCAGGTGGCCCCCAGGGAGCCCACACCTGCCTGTATCTAAAGATGTTCACCACTTTCTTATTCACTTTCAGGTATGAAAGCATAGATGTCTCCTTACTAGCCTCCTCCTTGCCATCCCGCTCTGACTGCAAGAGGTCCTGAACTTACCCAGGGAGCAAAATAAAAGCTTAAGGTAAAATGAGTGGTGGAGGCAATAGGCATCTGTTTATGTCCAGTCAATGAGAAAAGGTAAATGTAACCCACCTCCATGTTTTCTCTGAGCCTTGAGCCTTCTGCTTTCTGTACCCTTGGAAATTCACCAGGTAGCAGTGATTTCGTCTCCTTAGGCTGGCTCCTCAGTGAGGCACTTGCCCACACAAACTTAGCATCCAGTGGATTGGTAGGAGTTAGACTGAAGGATATTAGACCCAAAAGAGAGCTTAGAATCAAGGATTATCATCTTATAGATAGGAAATTTACCAATTCTTGTGGTAAATTTGTGGTACCACAAGAATTGGTAAATTTCCCAGGCTCACAGCAATTATTTGTCAAGTCTGAACCAGAACTCAAGTCTCCTGACTCCCACTATAATCTATGCTAAGCCCAAGATACCTCTACTAAGAGAATACGATAGACTATTAAGACATAGATGGTCCAGTTTCAGGCTCTGATCACATAAAAGTTTTAGAAGTCTTTCATGTTCATTTTCAATGTCTTTTTGCTAAGCCTCTGGATTAAGGTAATGATGGCAACACCTATACCCAGTCATGAATTTTATACAGAAAGGCTGGAGAGCCTGCCAGGAAGCCCTCCCACCCTGCCAACTGGATCATGTTCTAGTCTCGGGTTGAGTTCCATGGGAGCTTGAGGATCCAGACTTCGGTTCAGGTCTCCGGTCAGTGGAATAATGGATGTCACTGTCGGCTCTAGAACACATCTCTGTGCCTCTATCTTCATGAATGAAATGATTTATTGTGAAACTCTAATGAGGTTATTGTGAACATCAAAAGGCAGTGTAAGCTGTTGTTAAATGTATGCGACTTTAAGATAGAACACTTTTCGATAATGATGTATCAGTGTAGGCTCATCCATTATAACAAATGTACCACTCTGGGGGAAGACGCTGATGATGAAGGAGACTGTGCATGTGTGGAGGCAAGGGATAGATGTGGGAAATCTCTGTACTTTCCTCTCAGTTTTGCTGTTAAACTAAAACTGCTCTAAAAACTACAGTTTTACAGTTCAGTATTTTTACAGTGTATTAAATAATAAATTACTTTAAAAAGACAGAACACCATTAATCCACATTACCTCTATTATCACACAGTACCTTTCCTCTTAACTCAAAATATGGAGTGCTCCATTTTATGGGAAGACAGAGAATTAAGAGGCTGTAGTGGAGCCAAGACAGAAACACTGCTTGGGGCTGCCCCAGATCTGACAGCCAGTCTCTCAACTCAGCCATATCATTATTGGGGTCTTGAGGGCCCCTAAAGCACCAAATTTCCCAGATCTCCTCGAGCTCAGAATCAGAAGGAACATGACTACTCTATGTTGTCATGAGAAGTGCTTCATGGGGCAGTGTTCATGACCTCTTGCTTCAGAGTCATTTGGGACACTTGTCACAAATGCAGAATCATGGGCCCTGCCTCAGGGTCTTACTGAATCCAAATGACTGAGAGGGGGGCCCAGAATTTGATATTTCTAGTAATTGTCCCAAGATGACTCTGATGCAGCCTGATGTATCAGAATCAGTTTCTGCTGATATTGGATCACCCTTTTATGTTGAGACCATACACCAGAAGGCTGAATCCATAGTGTGTCTGAATCCAGAAAGCCTCCCTCCAGGCAACATTCTTTCTGCAACTTGTAAGGCACCACAAGCTGTCAGAAAGGGTGGTGTGGACAAGGACATCACTGAGGGCTTTTTGGACTTCAGAAGGGGGAAGGGTCCAGCTCCCATTTCCCAAAGAATGGCTGCTTCAGCAAAGGGCTGAGTGAGAGGTTAGTAATGCAGCCATGGCCACAATTATGTACTGCCCAGACAGATGCTGCCCAAGTGCATGACTTACACCCCAGTCATGGGTTTGACTTTTGTGGGATCTCTGGTCTGACATTTTCTAAGACCAGATCACTTTCCCTATATCTGAGGGTTGACAGGATATTTATGAACAGTGCCCATAAAATGCCACCTGGGGGCTAGAGAATTTCTCGATCCCAGGGTCACCTCAGTCTGATTTAAGTCCCTATGCTTCAGTTTGTTTAGGAGCATAACAGAAACTCTCCCACTGCCCTGCCTCCAAGGGGCATTGCCAGGAGAAAGAGGCAGGATTTGCAGAAAGGCAAACCTCAGCTCACCTGCAGATGCCCCTGTGTGAATACACGCTCTGGGATTTAGGTGCCATCCTTGTCTGAAAATCAAAATGGATTCCACCTGCTGCGGCTCATATCTGGGTCTTGCCAGGCCGCACACCCAGGGACTAGAACTGAAGGGAAGCCAGCTGCCCCTTCCAATCACACAAGGCCCTCTGGCATTTCAGTTCTTGGCTTCCCACCGCAGCACACTCCATGTCAGCAGCCCTATGTCCCCACTTGGTGTGAGAGTCCGTGGCAGTCCCTGCCAGCACTGTTGGAAGCGCTCTGAGGCTCTGGACGCTGCCACCAAGGCAGCCGGCTGCTATGCCCTTCCTTCCTGCCTTTCACATGTCCCTCCCAGGCAGTCCTGAGGTGCTTCTTCATTTCACCCTTATTCCTTTTGGAGCAGCCTTGGAATTCTTGGTGTTTATTTCAAAAAGAGCAAAGAGAGCAAGAGAGATCAGGGGGGACTAGATTGGAGACGGACTTAAACTCAAAATCCTCCAAAGTCTTTTTGTGAGGCTTCTATTTGGATTCTCCAACAACTATTTTTCAAAGAGCAATTTGAATTTTAAACACAAGTCTCAATCAATGAAAAGACTCCAATATGACTAATGATGGCTCAGAAAGTTAGCAAGAGAAAATGAAAAACTGATTTCAGTTTTTCTGGACTGCATTTGAAAGACATGGGTAAAGAAATCAGATCTACCTTTGAAAACCAAGGGCGGATAGAAGGCAAACCATGCTGAGGAAAGATTAGTCTAGAATTGCTGGCAAATCCATTTCAGTCAGGCCAAATTTGTGCGTGTATTGGCCCCTTGCGTGACCATAATGATTGCCACTTAACAAGCATTTACTGTTGTCTTGGGCATCGGTGAAGTCTTTCTCTTATATTATTATTATTTCATTTAATCTTGACAACAAGCCCACAAGTTAAGTATTGGTTTCTCAGTTCTACAGATATGGACATTGAGGCTCAACAAAGTGAAATAGTTTGCCCAAGGTCACCATACACGGCAGAGCTGGGATCCCAACCTAGGTCTGTCTCATCCTGGTCAGTGACTCCAAGAATAACAGAGCTGAAGAAACACTGGGCTGCTATCAAAGATCTTTATTTATGGTCCCAGCTCTACCATTAACAGATGGTGTGTCCCATCACAAGTGGCTGACCCTCAGGGCTCTAGTTTTCTCAACTATAAAATGTGGGGCTCAGTAGTAGATGGGCTCAAATGCCCTTTCCATGCCTACCAATCTCTAACTACAGCTTCTCTCTTGCACACTATTCCAGCAGCCCTCCAGCTTTCTCTGGATTTTATGATACATAGTTGGTCATAATTATAACTTATGGGATCCTTAATCCTGGATTTTGTTGGCCTCCAAATTGCAACATTGTTTTTATAAGTAAAAAAATACAATCTGCTTGACAAGTGTCTGCTTTGCCATAGCCCACACTGTGACCAGCTCCCAAAGCACACTGCTGTCAAGGTAAGGGAATGCTTGTCAGACAGCTCCAGAGATAAAAGCGGTAATGTTTGCTTGTGTTGCTCTGCCTTCTCATTATTCACAGTCCTGTGATCTTCAGTAAAGGGGAAAAATTGGAAGCTAACTACACATACACTAAAAGAATAATGTTGACTGTTGTTGACTGTTTATAATGAGAAAGATCTTGGAAGATGTGAGTAAATCCAGACGCAGCTCAGTTAGAACCACACATCTGGCCTGGAGCAGCTTCATGAATCTCACCTCCAGGCCACACATAATCAGGCAAAAGAGAGGGTCAACATGCACCATAATTTTGGACTTCAGCCAGCCTTGCACCTGTGAAATAAAGAACATGGTCACTGGGGCAGATCAATAGGAGAAAGGGTAAGGGGATGGATCATAGTCTAGTCTCCAACTTCCAAGAGGGGCTAACTGTTGGTGGGCACTGAACATGTAAGGCCTGGATTTCAAAACTAAGATTGCACATTTTTGGGATAAAGAGATGTATCTGCAAGAATGTTCTTCAGGATTTACTTGTTTCAGGCCAAAATACACATATGCCACAATATAGTATTTCCAAGAAATATCTTGAGTCCAAGATCTCTGAAAAGCCAGCCTGCTCCTGCTAGGGTGCCTCTGAATATAGAAGCAGTAATGAGAACATTTGTGTAACGATTCATTGTTTGCAAAGTGCTTTCACACTCTGATCCTTCTAACATCCCAGAGTCACCAAGGTTCCAAAAAGCTTATGTAACTTGCTTGACCCGGCATTTGAACCCAGGTCTCCTTAATAGAGCTTTTCTCCACACCATGTATTTCTGAATAATAAGATTTTTTTCCACAAAGGAAATAAATCTTATTTTTAAAATAAAATAAGCAAAAGAAAAATGACTACATACCTAGGAGGCAAGATTTCTGCTGGCTGTTTGTCATGGTTGACTTGCTATTTTTCATAAACAAGAGGCAGTAAGGTCAAAGGGAAGACCACATGGTACCCAACGAAGTGTACACAATATTTTTGAATGTTGGGGAGAAGTAACAGCAAGCAAGAAAAAAGCAATATCAAAATAGCCTATGAGAAAGGCAAAAGACAGTTTTCCCATTTTTCTAAATTTAGATAGGTTTCAGATGCTGTCACTGCCAGCACCATGAGAGTCTTTGTGTCAAACATGACCAACAGCAAGGCCAAGAAGTAGATCAGGGTTCCAACTGGCTTCCTGAGAAGCTGAATCAACCAGAGTCCACCTAAGACAACCATAGCCAAATCTTGGGTAACTTTCACATTAGAAGACAACCTCTCAAACACACAGAATCAAATTCTTCCTGTGAATAGAGCATCCTATCTGCCACCACAGCAATTCTTAATTATGGGGCTGATATGGATTGGGCTTGTTTTCTAAAAATTTGCCCTTCATATACATTACTGAGATACTAATAATAAATTGCCACAAGCAACCAATTATATTGGCATTTCATAATTTGCAAAGCTTTTACTCTCTCTCTCTCTCTGTCTTGTCTGAATTGTAAAATACTCCTCTGGACGTAGTCTGAATGATCGATATTGCCATTCTACTGATGAAAAACTGAGGCTCACAGTTTATATGACTTCCCTAAACTCACAAAATTACTAACTAGTGAAGGAGAAACATAAACCCTAACCTCCTGACTTCATATTTCATGCTACTTCCAAGATACCAGCCATACCACTGATTAAGACTCCTGATTAATGTAGTAAATATTCTTCTCTCATATGTTTATCTTTTTCCATGGCTGATCAACTTCAGAGATCTGAGAGCGGCCCCAGACATCTGGTCACATCAGCTCTGTCAAGCAGATCTGAGGAGAGAATCCAGTTGTCAGCCACCCACACTTCAAAGTGACTTATAAACAGCAAAACCATCAGCCATGGATGTCTCAGAATAAGAAAATCTATGAGGAAGACCTACTCATAGGCTTAGAATGTCATGGATACTTTGGATAGGAGGCTATAATGCTGGATGTCTGCCTGTCTGTCCTGAGGATGAGGGAGAGATAAGACCATGTGTGGAAGCTGTAGCAGCTCAGGGAACAACTCCCAGCCAAGTCAAGCTGAAGGGGAAACAGAGAAGGGCCAGCAACTCTGCTGACTCAAAGAAACTGATGGCAAAAATATTACAATTATTTCCTTTAGCTATGGTCTCTGGGTTGTTCCAAGTGGTTCCTGAGTCTTCTCATCCTACAGAATAATATCTGTCCCCTCATCCCCACTCCATCAAGAAAATCCAAGTGACCTCACTGCCTTACAACAAATTCTTAATGAGTCCACCCTCAGAAGATCAAACAGGAGGTCTTTCTAGAAACCAGTGGCTAGATATTCAAAATGTAAGAATTAGTTGCATTAGAAATTGTATTAGTTGTCTATTGCTGTATAACAAATTATTCCAAAATTTAGCAGCTTAAAACAACAAATAGAATAACTCAAGTCCGTACTGATGGTTGAACCTAGGGAGCAGGGAAGAGAAGTGGAGGACATTAGGATTTGAAACTTTGATGTTAGATCTGGAAGGTCTTGTGATTTCCCCCCCCCACCCTTTTCCTGAGTACTTAGTGGATTGTGATATGCAGCCCTCGAGAGTCCACATGGATCCACTGTTGCTTACGTCTTGTTGCAAGGTGTATTCATTCCCTGGGGCTAAAATTTTCACAGACTGGATGACTTAAAACAATAGAAACTTAGTTTCTCACAGTTCTGGAGGCTAAGTCTGAAAACCACTGTCATCAGGACCAAGTCTCTGAGGGCTCTAGAGAAGAACCTTGCCTTGCCTCTTCCTAGCCTCTGGTGGTTGCCTGGCAATCCTTAGAGTTCCTTGACTTGTAGCTACATCACTCCAGTAGCTGCCTCCATTTCACATGTTTTTTTGTGGTTGTTGTTGTTGTTGTTTTTTTCTCTGTATCTTTACATGATCTTCTTATAAGGACACCAGCCATCAGATTTAGGGCTCATGCTAATTCACTATGACCTCAATTTAATTGTATCTACAAAGACTTTCCAAATAAGGCCACATTCTGAGGTTCTCAGAGGGCATGAATTTTGGGGGACACTATTCAACCCAGTATACTAGGAATATTTCCCAGAATCATCTCTGTCCTCTCCAACTGGGCGTTCACTGATAAGGTAACTACCAAGATTACAATAATTCTACCTAGCAAATATGAGTCATTCCTTTTGACCCTCCATAATTCTGTTTTCACAATCAGTTCTAGGAAAAGAATCCTATGTACATAAGGAAACTTTAAGCATAGAAATAAAGCAAAGCAGTTTTGCTTATGATAGCACGTTTGAAAACTATCCATGGGGATCCCTGGGTGGCGCAGCGGTTTGGCGCCTGCCTTTGGCCCAGCGTGTGATCCTGGAGACCCGGGATCGAATCCCACGTCGGGCTCCTGGGGCATGGAGCCTGCTTCTCCCTCTGCCTATGTCTCTGCCTCTCTCTCTCTCTCTCTGTGTGACTATCATAAATAAATAAATAAAATTATAAAAAAAAACTATCCATGTTTCTAACAATGAAAGAATAGTTCTAACTATTCCATTAGAAAGATCCTAATCTTTCTAACAATGAAAGGATACATCTCTATAATAAACTACCAAGTAGCCCCTAAAATTATATGAGGCTTGTAGTAATATAGAAAATTTACATATTTAACAAGTGAAGAATACACCATATTTTAAATAAATATTCTAATTATGTTTTAAGAAGAGCAAATAATACTCAAAATTGTACATAAAGTTTAAAATTGGAATGTGGTTCACTAAAATATTAGCACTATGTTTAATGACTTCTTATCTTTTAGGTTGTTCCAATTCTGTATTTCTGCATTAAAAAACAACCTCATAACTTATTGCTTAAAAATGATAATAATCAAAAAAAATGATAATAATCATGTACTCTCATTAATTTGTGATTCTATTTGGGCAAAGCTCCTAGGGGGTTGACTCATCTCTGTTCCATGTGTGACTGAACTGAGACTGAAGGATCTGCTTGCCAAGGTGGCTCAACATGTTGGTGCTGGCTCTCAGCTGGGAGCTCAGTTAGGGCTGGCCAGGGGCCTCAGTTCTTCTCCAGGTGGGCCTCTCCATGGGGCTGCTGAAGCTTCCTCACAACACAGCAGCCCAGTTTCAAGAACAACTGTTCTGAGAGAAAGGAAGTAGAAAGTGCAAGTATCTTAATGGCTGGGCTGGTAACTCGCACAGTGCCACTCCTGTCATGTTCTGTTGGTCAAGTCATCACAGAGCCTGCTCAGATTTAAGGGAAGGGGCTCTTCCTGATGAGAGGAATGTCTCAAAGAACCTGTGGTCATCTTTAATCTACCATTATGCCAACATTTTCCAGATAATAAATAAATGCTTTTATTTAAGAATTTGAAGACCCCTAATATAAACTCTGATAATTCATAGAACTACTTAAAATAGCAAAGTTCTCTACTCTTAGCTTCTAAAGCCCCTTCTTTACCTACACAAACACACACACACACACACACACACACGCACATGCACACGCATACGCACACGCACACGGAAGATCTCCCATCTTTAGGCACTTCTCCCCCAATCAGTTCTTTGATGAGGGTGTTGAGTAAACTGGAGTCATGGTCATGGTGGCTTGTGGTATACCCCATTCCAGATAGATACTTTTCAAAAAGGATTTGTTAACAACCCTCCCCTATTTCCTAACTTCCTCACATACAAGAAAACCAATGAATGAAGGAAGCATGTCACCTCTAGAGGGCTGCTGGCCCAGGCACACACCTAAGTAGATATCTGGCTACCCTCCTTATTTCCTACCATATCTGACTAATTAGTTATTAAACACTGAAGGGCTCACAGATGCCTGAATTAGTAATATCAACTCCTAAAAGCTTTTCTCAAATTGGCTCAAATCTCGTAATATTCACTCTTAGATCACATAAAGAGGCACTTACCTCTGGATGCTGCTTTCAGGAAATCATAAAGCTGACGATTTTAGCTGTTAAATGGGACAAAAGGCTAATCATCTTTAAAGAACAGAAATTAAGGTGTGACTAAAAATAATATATCAACTGCCTAAGATTAAATGGAAGCCAGCATGTTCGAGGTTTGGGCTTAGTTTGTTCTGTTTGGAATTTTGCATGTGTGTGACGGTTATGTCCTGATTTTCAAGTCTGGATGACCCAATTTTACCAGTCCTCTGTGAGATCAAAGAGCTGCTACCGGGCAGCCCAGGTGGCTCAGCAGTTTAGCACTGCCTTCAGCCCAGGGTGTGATCCTGGAGACCCGGGATTGAGTCCCATGTCGGGCTCCCTGCATGGAGCCTGCTTCTCCCTCTGCCTGTGTCTCTGCTTCTCTCTGTCATGAATAAATAAATAAAATCTTAAAAAAAAAAAAAAAAAAAAGAGCTGCTACCAACACCCAATAACCCAGAATTTTAATTAATGCTGTGGATCCACTCTACAGAAAGATGTACATGAGCATAAGGAAAGTGTGTTGCATACTTTGAAGCATTCACAGACACCCTGCCTAGGTTATGAATCTCCATGTCAGAGATCTCTTAGATCTTTGGTGATTCAGGATAGGAAGTGAGTGCTTCAGAGTGTCATGATGGCTTAGGGCCTGTTAGGCCATGCCAGGCACAACACAGGCAGTTGTTTACAATCCTGTTTTTTCCTTGAGCTATCACAATAGTCACCTGTGAATAAACCCCAAGAGAGAAAGGCCAAACAGCCTAGATACAGCCTGAGCTTCTGTACTAATGATCCTCCTTCCCACTGGTGAGGCAGACACACTTCTCACACCTCATTCTCTTTCCATCCATTCCTTACCCTTCCCTGTTTCTCTCTTTCCCTCTGCCAAATATTTAATGAGCACCTTTTTAATCCCTTTCTTGGGGGTAGGGGCTAGCAAAACAAATGTGAATAAAATATGGCTCCTCTTATTCATTAAAGAAATTCATTGAACATTCACAGAACCCAATGGGCTTTAGTTTTTATAATCTACATCCCAGTGGGGGAAACACGCTCAAGTCCACAAGCCACACACATATACATTTACAATGAACAGAAAAGAAGGCCATAGCATAGAGATATGTAAGCAACGTTGGGGGCAAAGGAGGGATCAACTGTCTGCTAGGAGGGTCATGGAAGGCTGCTCGGGAAAGATGGCATTGATCCCCGTATTCAAAAACAGGCAGACAAGGATGGAAGAAGGGACAATATGGGCAAAGGCACTCAGGTGCAAAACACATGGAACGTCCAGGTCCAGATATGCTGGAACTGAGAAGTGTGTGCGAGCTCAGCAGGAGTTAAAGCAGGAACAGGGAGAGGCTGAATCTGGACATCCCAAGCGCCACACAGATGAACTCAAACTACTGACACAGATACTCTGGAAGGCTCTACACAGAGGGATGAAATGATAGATTTTCGTTTTAGAAAGCAAGTCTGATGGCAGAATAGAAGATGGATTTGATGAGGACCAGATGAAAAATAGGGAGATTAGTTGGGAGGGAGGCTCCTGGGAGGTCCTAGTCAGGGATAAAAGAGGGTCTAAATTCTAGCAGGGGCAGCAGGGAAGATGAAGGTCAAATAGAAGGCAGTCAGCAGATGGCATGGATGGAAACTGGCAAACGATTGCATGAGGTGGGAGGGGGGTGAGGCAGGAGTCATAATTATGCCTTACTCCCTTCTTTGAGCGAATAGAAATGTAGTGGACCGAGACACGGAATACTGGGTTGTATGGAGTAAGATAATGAAGCTGAGGAGCATGGGGAGTGTGAGGGCCTGTGAAATACCCACTGCAGATTCTGCCCTGGTGATGGGAATACAGGTCCAATGACCACCCACTATTTGTCCAGTCCTGGTTCTGAGGTCCTCGCTCACCAAAATTGATAATGGAAATCTTCTCTCTCTTGCCAATCTTGTATGGAAAAACAATTTTGTATAAAACGCTCAAGTGAGAGATCGATCATCTCAAGCATGAAAAGGGCCACTCGTGTTGTGGGTAACAATCAGAAAACCATCTTCGTGCTAAATCTTTCTCTCCCCTTACATCATAGCAGGCTCCGCCAAGACCACTATGATCAAGTTTTTATTCCTCCCTCCAACCCTCCACAACAACTTTTGGCTGTGTAAGACGAATACTTCCATATGGTGCAATGTTTATGTTAAGACAGGAAAAAATATGAAATGCTTTCAGTAAATTTTATCCAAGAAACAGTAAATTTACAAATCCTAAGCACTTGGAACAAAATATTGGTCTGTAATTGATTTTGGATGAAGTGTATTTCAACGGTAATAGGAAACTTGGGACAGTTTGTTAACTACTGATGCTTAGAAATCTTGGGTGTCTTTGTATATAGCCCTCCTTAACTGTAATCTCAGACAGATTACTTGACTTCTTGAATCTCTTTTGTCTTATCTGTAAAATGGGTTTAGCAGTTTTACCTATTCATGGGATTTTGTGAGGATTAAATGAGCTACTGCAGATAAAGAGCTCAGAAGAGTAGTCATCAGATAGTAGGCACAGGAGCAAATGTCAGTTATTACCTATAAGCTAAGTGATGAGGGAAGGGGAAGAGAATGAAAATGGTGGTAGAAGAGAAAAAGGACAGAGAGTAGTTGACAAGGATGAAGGTTTTGAGGATTTATTTATGGAGGAATGCCCACTACTACCCATCTCAGAACTGTGGAGGCAGGAAAGCTGTGTACATGTGATCTTGGTGAAAAAGATTTGGGGGGAGGAGGTAATACATATGTGAGGCCTGTAACTTTCCAACACACATTTTGGATCATCATTCATTTTTATAATTATTTAATTTACTAAGACAAATGAGAGCAGGAGGGGAAAAGGCAAAAGGACTAAAAATTCCTGAATTTTCTAGTGGGGACTATTTGACACGCAAAATTACCCCAGGTCTGTGTGAAATATGTCCACAGAATTTTATTCTATTGACTCATTATTACTTTGGACAAACTGCCAACTTTTGTTTTAGTTTTCTAAGTCACAAAAGCACAAGGATCTTTTAGAATGACTTTTAAAGTCTAATTATAGGTACAAACATTTTCATACTTTTCTAATTTAATAGTGATGAAAATCAGGCAAAGTAGATATCATTAGCTCTATTTTTAAATAGGAAATAGTTTATGTTTGTTACATGTCAGGTACTATACTAAATGCTATACAAGGAATGTCTCATCTAATCCTGTAACAAACCTATGAAGATGGTGCTATCATCATCTGAGGCTAGAAGAGAGAAGTTTAATAGCTTGCAAGAAGACCTAGACAGTAAAGAGTAGAGCCAAAGTTTGAATCCACATGGGTTTACCTGCAAAGCTTGCTTCCTAAATCCTAACCACTGTATTCTGCTGTTTAAGGATAAACAGATACATGTTCTTTCCTAGTACAGCAATGCTTTTAGCCTGAACTCAGCCTAATTATTTATAATCATGTAATAAATATTGTGAAATTATACAGAAATATTAAACCTTTTGATGCCTATTTTCATATTATGCTCCTAGAATTGCTCAAGACACACGTCCATCTCAATGTACATTCTCTCTCCCAAGGTTCTCTCTCCCAAGGTACAGATTCCCAAGAATCTGTACAGGACCAATAATTGTTGACTAAAGTTTCCAAATACCTAAATTACTTGGTAATAGGCTAAGAATCTATCCCTTATTTATTTATAATACAGATTCATAGTTGTAGTTAAGAAAATGTAAGTACAATTTTAGTGAAGATTAGCTACCAATCTTTTGAATGGTTCAACAATGCAAACTACAAAAACTTTTCATAAAAATGTATTTTTTATTTCATTAAAAAAAAAACAACTGTCCAATATCACTTCCCCTCATGCAAACAGCACTCATGTGAGAGTCTTCAAATTTTACGCTTTTTCCATTCTGGCTCATTCTTTGCTTCCTCATCGTCAGATTCAACTTGGGCAAACATGGTTTTGGGCTGAGTCCTAAAAGAAAGTTAATAAAAAGAGGAAAAATTTAGTCACCAAGTGTTTATTCGATTAGACTTTGCTACTTTCATCAAGTGGAAGCATATTTGAGGACTCAATTATCTCTCAATTATGAAATATCAATCATTAAATTCCTGGCCAAAAAAAAAAAAAAAAGATTAAGAGAAATTTAATTTTGTTGATCAAAGAGCCAAAGATGTTCCTAAAGGCTTTCCCTCTGTGGCAGATTATGTATGCTGTCCTTTGCTTAAATAAAATGAAAATGTATCAAATTCAGTATCTCATATATTCATAACCATAACCACCCTCTACTTCAAACTTAGGCCAACTGGGACTGTTTGGGAAGCCAAATTATAGTCACCAAGCAAGAACACACATGACCTTTATTTACGGCTTTTTGCGTTGTTCCTAGATTTAAGTAGTCCAAATACATGTAAATATGGTGCACACGAACAGGAGAATTTGAGAAAATTTGCTTTCTTATTTAATGAGTCTAAAATAATGGATTATAATATATAGAATAACTTGAGTACTGCCAGCAAAAATAAAAAAACAAATGAATAGACATTCTCTCCACTCCAACACCCAGTTCAGTGCACAGAAATGTCAAACATTTAAGGATAAATCACTTAGTATCACTGCTTTAATTCTGGCACACGGTACATCAAGCAATCTTTGCATTAGTTCTGAGCTTTATAAACATACATGGTTCAATGACTTTCCTTTTTATACAATTCATACAAAAATAATTTCAAAAAATAAATATGTGAAATGGTTATAATCTATGCTCCTTTTTGGTCATGTTATTCCTGATTCCCTTTTAAAAACAGCTCTATCACATTACAAGGAAATCTTTTTTTGACATTTTTCTTTTTCTTTTTTCTTTTTTCTTTTTTTTGTTTCAGGAGTAGAATTTAGTGATTCATCACTTACCTATAACAGTCAGTGCTCATCACAACAAGTGCCCTCCTTAATATCCATCCATTTAGCCCACTCCCACACACTTCCCTCTCACAACCCTCAATTTGTTCTCTATCATTAAGGGTCTCTCATAGTTTGCTTTCCTCTTTCTCTCTTTTTCCTTCTCATAGGTTCATCTGTTTCTTTCTTAAATTCCACATATGAGTGAAATCATTTGGTATTTCTTTTTCTCTGACTTAGGTCGCTTAGCATAATATTCTCTAGCTTCATCCACGTCATTGCAAATTATAAGATTTCATTCTTTTTTAAAAAATTTTTATTTATTTATGATAGTCACACAGAGAGGGAGAGAGAGAGGGGGGCAGAGACACAGGCAGAGGGAGAAGCAGGCTCCATGCACTGGGAGCCCGACGTGGGATTCGATCCCGGGTCTCCAGGATCGCGCCCTGGGCCAAAGGGTAGGCACTAAACCACTGCGCCACCCAGGGATCCCAAGATTTCATTCTTTTTGATGGCTGAGTAGCATTCTATTGGATATGTATACCACATCTTTATCCATTCATCAGTCACTGTACAGTTGGGCTCCTTCCATAGTTTGGCAATTGTTGATAATGCTGCTATGAGCACTGGAGTGCATGTGTGCCTTCAAATCTGTATTTTTGTATCCTTTGAGAAAATACCTAGTAGTACAATTTTAGGTTTTGGGTAGTTCTGTTTTTATCTTTTTGAGGAACCTCCTCCACTACTGTTTTCCAAAGTAGGAAATATTAAAGCACTGTATCAGAAGATGATATATTTAAGCTTATATCTTCATCTTGAATTCAATTCATTACATCAAAGCAATTCCAGAATGTTAAAATAATGATAACAACCATTCCTTTTCTTTAGCAAGTGAAAATAGGGTTAAAACCTTGTATTACTTGTTGCTGTCGTTTTACTATCCTGGGAAGAAGTCTATACCATCCACACTCATGTTGATGTTGCTCTGATGCAAGCTATGTACCGAATTCCTCACGCATAAGCTAGTCACAACTTCTGTCCCTCTAGTGACTCACACATCTACCTGGAACCCAAAGTGTCCTCATACACAATCCAGTCAAACTTCTCAAGGCACTGTTATGACATCTACAAACAAGTCACAGCTCTAATGTTTCCAAAAACAGCTACAGATTTTCATGAGTTGCTGAATTACTAGAAAGCAGCACCCCTGTCTCTCTAACATGCTACAAAAGACAACTGGGGCTCATTGCATATTTCATCTACTGGCAAAGATGTGGGCCACAGAGGTATGGACAAACCCATATGGGAACAAATCTGTCTGGATTTAAAAATCTTTTGAATTAGATGTTTAATTTCTAAAGAGAAAAAAATAAGGTGGTCTTATAAAGGTATGTGGCAGTGCTTCATGAGACAACCAGCTCGTCAATGTTAGCCGCAACAAGACTTAAGGACTAGGAAGTTTTAATGGGGATCCCTGAGTGGCGCAGCGGTTTGGCGCCTGCCTTTGGCCCAGGGCGCGATCCTGGAGACCCGGGATCGAATCCCACGTCGGGCTACCGGTGCATGGAGCCTGCTTCTCCCTCTGCCTATGTCTCTGCCTCTCTCTCTCCTCTCTCTGTGTGTGTGACTATCATAAATAAATAAAAATTTAAAAAAAAGAAGTTTTAATGGTGCTTTTTTGGATATAAAAAAAGAATTTAAATGACAGATCACAGGAAGAATAGAAAGGTTTAAAAAGGTTATTTCATGTAAGTACTTACTCTCATATTCTACCTACTTCCCAAAAGTATTTTTTGCAAGTTGGTGGCTAACTTGAAGGGCTAAGACACGGGGCAGAAAGGGAGCAATGATTGTAAAGAGGCATGAATGTTTTGCAGGGATGGAAATGTTGCCTAATCTTGATTGAAGTGGTGATTACATAAGTGTGTATACATTTGTCAAAACTTGAATGAGTGCATTTTCAAATTTATTATACATAGATTATACCTCAATAAAATGGACTTATAAAGAAAATCAAAACAAATGAGAAGGTGAAGAACCAAGGAACAAAAGGATAAGCATAATAAGACAACACTCAACTTTCTAGTAGCCAAGAAAAAGAAAAAAAAAATATTTGTCTTCAAAGGAGATACATTTTCCCTCAGCACTAAACTCAGCAAAACTGACTGACTAAACTTTAACATCAGGATCACTCGGATTGTCACTTTCAATTACCAGACCATAACAGTTTCCTTTGCCCTCTCCAGGTAATTTTAACTTAGGGGATATGAATTTGTGTAGAAGATAGAATGGTGTCTTTAAGGAACTCCATGAAATTTAGTATTTTAAATTCCGTTTTTTGAATTACAATGTTGCCAGCAAAATAACCATATTATGTATATGCAACATCAAATCATGACATTTAGCTTTCAAAAAGCCAGGCTCTCCTTCCCCTAGTTACCAAAATCAAGGCACAAACTAGCATCCAAATTTTCCCAGCATTGCTTATTTACCATTTTGTCTTTAATTTTATTGGCTAGGTAGGGAATACCTGAGTGTAAGAAGTAGGTTCCTTTCAAAAAAGGGTGTTCGCAAAATTGTACCAAATGCAATAAATAAAACTGGACTCTTACTTACACCATATGCAAAAGTTAACTTAAAATGGATCGAAGACCTAAACCTAAGAGCAAAAACTAAAATATTATGGAAAAGCTTTATGACATTGGAATATAGTAATGGTTTCTTTGATAAAACAGCAAAAGCATAATAAAATAAGTCAATTGAACTTTATCAAAATTAAAACCTATGAACCAATGGACACAATCAATAGTCTAAAAAACCAACATATGAAATGGGAGAAAATACTTGCTAATCAAGTAAGATAAGAGGTTAGTATCTAGGATATATAAAGAACTCTTAAAACTCAACAATAACAACAACAACAACAACAACAAAACCCCAAACAACACAGTTTAAAACTGGGCAAAGGGCTTGAATAGATATGCCTCCAAAGAAGATAGCAAAAGACTAACAAGCACATAAGAAGATGCTCAACATAGTCAATCATTAGGGAAATGCAGATCAAAACCATAGTAACACCTCACACCCACCAAGATGGTTACTATCAAACTAACCCCAGAAAATAAAAAGTATCGGCCAGGATGTGAAGAAACTGGAACCCTTTACACAGTGATGGTGGGAATTTAAAATGATGCTGCATCTATGGAAAATGACATGGTAGTTCCTCAAAAAAAATAATAATGATAAAATTATCATGTGATCTGGCAATTCCACTTCAGGAAATATGCCCCCCAAAATGAAAGTGGGGTCTTAAAGAGATATTTGCATACCCATGTTCAATGCAACATTATTCAGATAGTCAGAAGGTAGAAGCAACCTAAATGTCGTGGATAGATCAATGGATAAACAAAATGTGGTGATATCTATAATGAAATATTATTCAGCCTTAAAAAGGAGAGAAATTCTGGCAAATGCTACAGATGAACCTTAATGACATTATGCTAAGTGAAACAGGTCAGTCACAAAAAGACAAATACTATATAATTCCACTTAATATACGGTACTCAGATAGTCATATCCATGAGGCAGAATGGTGGTTGCCAGGGACTGGAAAGATGGGGAAAGAAATAATTCTTGTTTAGGGAGTATAGAGTTTTAGTTTTGCAAGATAAGAAGAGTTCTGAAGATTGGCTGCACAACAATGTAAATGTGCTTAACACTACTGAAATACACACTTAAAAATGGTTAAAGAGGGTTTTATGTTATATATATTTTATCAAACTTAAAAAAATTTTTTTTATTTAAAAAAAAGAAGAATCAGACTCATGGACTTGGGGATAAGGAATAATGAACCTGCTTCTAGAATAAACAAGAGGCACGCTGGAGAAGGCCTTAGCTCCAATGTGGGGCTCTGCCTAGAGCAGTGCTTCTCAAACCATCTGTGGTGTAAGCCCATCTTTGTTTTCTAATTTCCAATCCTTTGCAGACAAATATTATATTTCTAGAAAAATAAAGACTGTTTCAAAGTACAAATCAAACTTTTTATTAGATTCTAAAAATATATCAAATAGCTATACAATTTTCTAAATGGCTACCCTCAATTCCTACACTTATCTCATAGCACCGGTTGGTAGAGAACACTGAGTAGCACCCATGGGAACATTTTCCCTCCCAGCTGGGGAAAGAAGGCAGTACTTTAAAGCAGGGCTCTGAAACCAGGCTGTGGAGTGAGACTCTGTCTTCTTAACATTAACTTTGACATGTGATGAGCTTCCCAAATGTAGGAAAGTACTTCTTACCTTAGGAGAAGCCAGCCCCGGACACATGCCTTCAGACCACTGAAGACTGGGTGAAGGGATGGGGTTCAAGGCCACACTCTCACAGGCCCACCCCTGAAACAGTCTTTAATTCTTGGGAGTTAGGCATGAGCAGGTGAAGGGAGATACAGCCCACGGAGAGAAGTTTCCCCTGTTCCAATCCATCCTGCTCCTAATACCAACATTCTCATAGCACCATTCAGAGCCTTCCATAAGAGCTATATGTTGTTTGTTGAATAGAGACTTTTTTTCTACAAAAGAGTATTTGACTTGAGTACACTGAACAAGTCAAGTCAGAATCTGTCAAGTCCTAGAGAATGCCAGTGTTTTATAGAAGCAAAGTGAGAGAATTACAGCTTTGAATCTTGCAGCTATTCTTTCTTTGCAGCCATTATTATCTTTAAATTAATTTCCAGCAGTTATTCTTTTGAAAAATTTTGGAAACTCATTTTTTGGGGAAAGACTCAAAAAATTCAATTCATGAATGATTATCTAGGGCATTTAAAAATGGATTTCTTCAGTCATTACTCTTTAAGACAATGAGAAACAGAAATGATTAGGCAAAGTTAGGAAGAGAACCAAAAGATCTCTTCCCTGGGGGATGGCCTAATTTGCCCTTGGCATAGAAAACTACTATAAAAATAAATCAACAGGGGAATCCCTGGGTGGCTCAGCGGCTTAGCGCCTGTCTTCGGCCCAGAGCGTGATACTAGAGTCCTGGGATCGAGTCCCGTGTCGGGCTTCTGCATGGAGTCTGCTTCTCCCTCTGCCTATATGTCTCTGCCTCTCATGCGTGTCTCTCATGAATAAATAAATAAAATCTTTAGGGCAGCCAGGGTGGCTCAGCGGTTTAGTGCCACCTCCGGCCCAGGGCCTGATCTGGGAGACCCGGGATCAAGTCCCATATCGGGCTCCCTGCATGGAGCCTGCTTCTCCCTCTGCCTGTGTCTCTGCCTCTCTCTGTCTCTAATAAATAAATAAAATCTTTAATAATAATAATAATAATAATAAAATAAAATCTTTAAAAAATAATAAAAAATAATAAAGCAACAATGCCAAGCAGGAGTAAAATGACACATGCAAAAAAATTTTTTTTAAGGTTTTATTTCTTTATTCATGAAAGACACAGAGAGAGGCAGAGAGAGAAGCAGGCTTTATGCAAGGAGCCCAATGCGGAACTAGATCCCAAGACCCTGGGATCACGTCCTGAGCCAAAGGCTGACGCTCAACTGCTGAGCCACCCAGGCGTCCCACCCCCCTCAAAAATGCTAATGAATTTGAAAACAATTAAAAGTTGGTCCAGAAGTCCCTGATTTTAAAACCAATAGGAAACCAGCAAGTAAACAACAACAAAAAATACTCCAAGTCTCTATTAACATTGTCACTGGCCACAAAAAAGTGGATTCCTTTCTGGGCTGCTTGAAATTTGTACACTGATTTTAACACAGACTTTGTTGGGTGCTTTCATAAGGAAGAGTAAAACAAACCAAACCAAATGGGCACTGAACACATGTCAGGAACTCAGGAAATACATGCATGAATAAAAAATGAGCAAGAAATACATTACACCTTGACAAAGCATTTCCATTTCCAGCCTATTCCCCTGTCTTGTATTTAATTAGTTCTGTACCTGTTTTCTCAAGAGACAGGAAGTTGTCCATTCAAACTTCCAGGCTCATGGAAGATTTATGTCAGTTGCCCAAAACAAAAGCCTATAAAGAGACTGACATGAAGGAAAAGTTGGTAAGGGGAACATTCCATTCAGCCAGAGGTATAATCACCTGGCTCAATAGGTCAGTGGGGACAGGGTAAGCCTGAGTACCAGCAGAGTAACCCACCTTATTGAAATCAGCTTTATCCAGACTATCTAATTTACTAGTTTATGGCGCACACTTAGGCATTTTTCCAGGTGTTAACTGAAAACTTAAACTTACAGAAGGGTGATGTGAAACTTCTTTTCCAGTTTGACTAATTCACTTGGTGAACAGTAAACATTTTTCACCTGACTATGTATGTCAACTTGTTTACTAGAGTTACCAAGAAAAGGAGGACAGACTACATATCAACACAGTTATTGTTATGAGCCATTAAATAAACTAATCAGAGAAGGGCTGAAAGGTTTTTTCGCTTTATTTTGTTTTAGCTTCAGTAAACTCTGCATTTGCTAATATAGTTCATGAAGCAAATGTAAAAGCTTAAGCAAATGTCTTTCTCAAATCTATCAATTCTGATTAGATGATACTTTGTGCTGAATAATTTTCCCTTTGGGACAATTGTCCCAAAAGCAAATGTCTTTCTCAAATCTATCAATTCTGATTAGATGATACTTTGTGCTGAATAATTTTCCCTTTGGGACACTTTTTTTTAAAGATTTTATTTAGTTATTCATGAGAGATAACAGAGAGAGAGAGAAGCAGACTCCATGCAGGGAGCCCGACATGGGACTCAATCCCGAGTCTCCAAGATCACACCCTGGGCTGAAGGCAGCACTAAATCGCTGAGCCACCCAGGCTGCCCTGGGACATTTTTTAAACTGAATTCTCAATCATATTTGTATAAAGTGAGTCCTTCCCAGCAACTGTGTTCTAAGAGAAAAATGTCAGAAGCCCAACAAAACTGAGTCCCACCCTCAATGTTTCCATCCATAAGAATTTTGTGTAGAATAGTCAGTAACGAATAATGAATATTCCCCCCTGCAATAATCTATGAGGGTGTTTCTGAGGTGCATTGTTTGTGTGAGAGATTCAAACCATCAAGCCAGGCTGTCTTCTCTCTTCTGACTAAGCTCTAACCTAGGCCTTCTGTACTCCCTTTCTAGTGCTCAGGCCACAGAAGAATCTCAGAATGTCTTCAGCTGCAATGAAAAGTGCACAGGTCACATTCTTTTTAATTATGGATATTCTTCTGATATGATTCATTCAAAAAGCATAAAGCGAGTTCCAGGGTCACAGAATGAGTATGAGGAGAAATCACTTGCAATATTTAGTCATCAGAATGGGAGTATAAACCACAAGCTTTTTTGGCTCAGGGCCCATTGTTTATTATGAAGGAAAACCTCAAAGCCAAAGTCAATTATAGCCATGACTTGACAATCTGACACACTTGTTAACCCTGTTAGAATGAATACAGTCCAGATGAACTGTGACCCAGTCATCACAATTGCAGAATTATTAAGATTAAATGAAGGGCTTGACCAAAAGATTCCACTTGCAATGGGCCCTTCTTTCTGGCAAAGAGCTAATCAAAGATAATTTTTTTTTTTTAATATTAGGGATAAATAAGAAGATGAGAAGCAACATGATGTTTCTAGATAAAGAATGTTCTATTTTCTTCAAAAAATGAATACATAATATTTTGGAAAACAGATAAACATGTCTCAGACTCATTAAAGAGGGCACACTAACTCATAATGCTGGGTGTGTGAGTTCAAAGCCTGGGTGAGCAGGGCAATTTACACGTTTAATGCGATCCCTATCAAAATACCATGGACTTTCTTCAGAGAGAACAAATTATTTTAAGATTTGTGTGGAATCAGAAAAGACCCCGAATAGCCAGGGGAATTTTAAAAAAGAAAACCATAGCTGGGGGCATCACAATGCCAGATTTCAGGTTGTACTACAAAGCTGTGGTCATCAAGACAGTGTGGTACTGGCACAAAAATAGACACATAGATCAATGGAACAGAATAGAGAACCCAGAAGTGGACCCTGAAATGTATGGTCATCTAATATTCGATAAAGGAGGAAAGACTATCCATTGGAAGAAAGACAGTCTCTTCAATAAATGGTGTTGGGAAAATTGGACATCCACATGCAGAAGAATGAAACTGGACCACTCTCTTTCACCATACACAAAGATAAACTCAAAATGGATGAGAGATCTAACTGTGAGACAAGAGTCCATCAAAATCCTAGAGGAGAACACAGGCAACACCCTTTTTGAACTCGGCCACAGTAACTTCTTGCAAGATACATCCACAAAGGCAAAAGAAACAAAAGCAAAAATGAACTATTGGGACTTCATCAAGATAAGAAGCTTTTGCACAGCAAAGGATACAGTCAACAAAACTAAAAGACAACCTACAGAATGGGAGAAGATATTTGCAAACGACATATCAGATAAAGGGCTAGTTTCCAAAATCTATAAAGAACTTATTAAACTCAGCACCAAAGAAACAAACAATCCAATCATGAAATGGGCAAAAGACATGAAGAGAAATCTCACAGAGGAAGACATGGACATGGCCAACATGCACATGAGAAAATGCTCTGCATCACTTGCCATCAGGGAAATACAAATCAAAACCACAATGAGATACCACCTCGCACCAGTGAGAATGGGGAAAATTAACAAGGCAGGAAACAACAAATGTTGGAGAGGATGCAGAGAAAAGGGAACCCTCTTACACTGTTGGTGGGAATGTGAACTGGTGCAGCCACTCTGGAAAACTGTGTGGAGGTTCCTCAAAGAGTTAAAAATAGACCTGCCCTACGACCCAGCAATTGCACTGTTGGGGATTTACCCCAAAGATTCAGATGCAATGAAACGTCGGGACACCTGCACCCCGATGTTTCTATCAGCAATGGCCACAATAGCCAAACTGTGGAAGGAGCCTCGGTGTCCATCGAAAGATGAATGGATAAAGAAGATGTGGTTTATGTATACAATGGAATATTACTCAGCAATTAGAAACGACAAATACCCACCATTTGCTTCAACGTGGATGGAACTGGAGGGTATTATGCTGAATGAAATAAGTCAATCGGAGAAGGACAAGCAGTGTATGTTCTCATTCATTTGGGGAATATAAATAATAGTGAAAGGGAATATAAAGGAAGGGAGAAGAAATGTTGGGAAATATCAGGAAGGGAGACAGAACATAAAGACTCCTAACTCGGGGAAACGAACTAGGGGTGGTGGAAGGGGGGAGGAGGGGGGGTGTTGGAGGGGAATGGGTGACGGGCACCGAGGTGGACACTTGATGGGATGAGCACTGGGTGTTTTTCTGTATGTTGGTAAATTGAACACCAATAAAAATTAATTAAAAAAAAAAAAAAAAAACAAAGCCTGGGTGAGGGTGGAAAAAAGGGACAAATGCGAAACCTGTGGAAATTGGAAACAAAAAGAGAAAGAGAAAAGAGAGGAAAAGGAAAACAAAAAGAACCCTCCAAAATCACTATTACCTGCCTTATCATCAAATGGTTAAAGTTAGAAGGATAAAATGTTTGAAGAGCACACAGGCCTGAGGCCACCCAGGTGTCATCTGCACCCCCCGTCAGCTCACATGTGTAGCCGGGTGTGTAGCCGGGTGTTACCGCCCTGCTCTCTTATTTCACAGTCGGGGAAACAACCGCAGGCAACGTCAGTGAAATGCACAGTGAGAACGATCCCTGGAACGTCTGATTCTTAGTCTAGTGTTCAGCTATGCCACACTGGCTCACACGGTCGTCTTTTCAGCTTCATTAGTAATCAAGTTTTTAGTAACTGCAATCAGTTGCTTTGTGATGAGAAGCAATATTCTGTAGTCATCAAGAGCAGAAGCTTGACTCTGAAGCCAGACTGCCTGCATTCAAATTCCAATTCTGCCACCTGCTACCTGTGTGGCTTTGGTCAAGTTATAAGCCTCAACTTCCTCATCTGTAAAATGGGACAATAATACCATTTCCTTCATAAGCTGTTGTGAAGATAAATAAACAATATATATATAAAGTTCTTTTTTTTAAGATTTTATTTATTTATTCATGAGAGACACAGAGAGAGGCAGAGACACAGGCAGAGAGAGAAGCAGGTTCCATGCAGGGAGCCTGACGCGGGACTTGATCCTGGGACTCCAGGATCAGCCCTGAGCCAAAGGCAGATGCCCAACCACTGAGCCACCCAGGCACCCTGTATAATTGGAATAATATATTCTGTGCATTTTAATTTTCTAGGGGTAAATCATTTGTGATTTATTTTAAATAATCACTTTTGCATTATTATCAAAGTTTAGTGCACAAAATAATCACCTAAGAAACTTAAGATGCAGATTTCCAGCCCCAAGCTCACAGAATCTGAATTGGTCTGAGGTGCCATCTAGAAACCTGCATTTTTAACTCACTACTCCCACCTCTGACTCTGATGAGAGGCAGTTCACAAAACCACTTTGAGAAATGCTGGCCTCTACACAGGAATATGGTGGACAGGGACAATCAGTCACTTAAATATAACTCAGGAAAAAAGTTACATTTTCCTCTGGGGGTTTTATGTCTCTTCTTGACACAAATAACATATAAACCTTTACTCACTCAAAGAATGATCTCTTTAAATACTGCCTATTAATTCAACATGACTTTAACTGGATCCTTTATAGATGGGAATGATATTTTAATATAAGTTCATATATCCATGTATCCCGTATCTGACAAGACATGCACACCGAAAATTAAATTGACTGAACCAGCAATAATGGCAGCTTATCTGGCAAGAAAAGTGACCATGGCTGACAGAGCTGTCAGGCTGTCAAGCTGCTGGCCAGGGTCCAGGCTCCCACACACGTCCATCTCTGTCTGATGTGTAAGCTAATAGCATTCTGGATCTATATCCTGCCCACTCTCCAGCCAGCTCCTCGCCCCTCCCTCGAGCCACTTCTTTTAACAAGAAACTGTAATTGAATCTGACCATGTGTGGCTGAACAAGAGGCTTCTGTGATCCTGCAGTGTTTTAAAACTTCCATGGCTATTACATTGCTAGTGCCAGGAATGAAACTCGAAGACTCAATCGATAAAGGTAAAGTGTTCAAAAACTCTTTGTTATCATCATTGGAGGACAAAGGTGAGCATATGTCATGTGGAAGCAGGGAGATTTATGTAATGTCTAATTGTGCTTTTCTGTGATAAAGTGAGATACAGTAAATCTTCATTTCATCACTGACAGAAGTCAATTGCAGTGAAGAAAAACAACCAGACACACATTCTCGATTACAGTGACCTTTACGAAAAGATCCTTTTAAATATTAGCTTCCCTTTCGAACACTTTGCCACTTGGCAGTAAATAGTATACTCTAGCAGGTGAACACAGGAGAAATAGCACTGCCATTCTGGCTAACAAATCACATGCCACAGACAGTGCCATGAACTTAGTTAGTATGCAATAAATGGAAGGTGACAAAATTGGGTGGAAGGAAGGAGATGAGAGGAAAATGCAGCAGCAGAAGGGTATGTATTAACAGAGAGCACAGACCTCGGAAAAGCTCATTAGAGTAGGGATCAAGAGAGCTAAAGTACATTTCTAGTTGCAATCACTGTCAATTGCAAGCTTTGGTCTCCTCACATGTAGGGAAAAAGACATGATAGTATCTGTTCTATTTGCAGAGCTAACATTTAAGCTAGCACATTATTCAACTGTAAATAACTAAATTACCTACAATGCAGGAAAATATCATTTGTTAATGCTCACCAAAAAAACAAAAAGAAATTCCACTTTAATTAATTCTATTTACAGAAAGCTGAAAATCTGGATGAATGATTTCCCAAGAAAATATTAGCTACTGAGCAGATTCACAAGAATTGGAAAATCCAAATAGAGTATTTACTGGGGGGGGGGGGGGGGGGATGGAAAAGAAAGAGAGAAACTAAGAAATTACTATTTACCCTCCCCTCCAGAAAAGCAACAGGTTTTGATAGTTTCACAAGTGAATTCTATCAAATCTTTTCAAAGTAGATAAATTTAATGATATTCAAAATAGCCCGAGAGAATGTATACGGAAAAGCATGCAAAATTTTTACAAAGCCAGTCTGACAGAGGACAAAGAATAAACCATAACTATGTGAGCGTCATATTAAAGATACAAGGATAATTCAATAATATATAATTATTGATATAAGGAAATTCAGTAATATACTTCATGATATTCATTTATCAAAGAAGAAAAGTCATATGATCACTTTCACAGAAATACAATAAACAAATCCAGTAAAATTTCAGAATCTATTTCATCTATTTCAGAAGAACATGCCTCTTGATCTTTGTATGGTGTTTTCTTTGCATAGGATGCTCTTCCCTTGGTATCTATACGGCTCACTCTCTCATTTCATCCAAGTCAAAAATCACTTAGCAGAGGTTTTACCCCATCACCATATTTTAAAAATCCTCTTACCTCTATTTTAGTTTTATTCTTTGCACTAGCTACCATCTAAAATTTATGGGTTTCTTTATTTTTTTTTAAAGATTTTATTTATTTATTTATTCATGATAGACAGAGAGAGAGAGAAGCAGGCTCCATGCTGGGAACCCGATGCGGGACTTGATCCTGGGACTCCAGGATTGCACCCTGGGCCAAAGGCAGGCGCCAAACCACTGAGCCACCCAGGGATCCCCTATGGGTTTATTTATTGCCTGTCTCTGCCTACTTGAATATAAGCTCCATAAAAACTACTGTATCCTCATAATCTAGAACAATACCTGACATATGGAAGGTGTTTAATAAATCTTTATTGAATAGACAAATAGAAGAGAAAGATATGGATTCATCCTTAACATCTTGTATGTATGAGTTTTCAAAAATTATGCTTTATGGATAAATATTAAATTGAATATGAAATTGCCAATATTTGCCCTTTTTCACCTACAAAAGGGCAATTACATAATTTAACCTAACAGAGTCACTCCTTTATTTTATTTATTTGTTTATTTATTTTTAAAGATTTCACCTATTTATTCATGACAGACACAGAGAGAGAGAGAGGCAGAGACATAGGCAGAGGGAAAAGCAGGATCCATGCAGGGAGCCTGACGTGGGACTCGATCCCGGTCTCCAGGATCACACCCCGGGCTAAAGGTGGCACTAAACTGCTGGGCCGCCGGGGCTGCCCAGAGTCACTCCTTTAAGGTTCAAATTAAGAAAAAGTTATGTGGGATCATATTATTTAATATTGTTCTGGTAGTATTAACACAATTAGATAACTAGTACAAAAATTGGGTAACATCTGTTCATGATAAAAACTTTCAACAAAGTGGGATTAGAGGGAACACACCTCAACATTATAAAGGCCATCTGTGAAAAACCCACAGCTAACATCACATTCAGTGGCGAAAACTGAGTTTTCTCTCTAAAATCAGGAATAAGACAAAGATATCCACTCTTGCCACTTTTACTCAACATAGTACTAGAAGTCCTAGCCACAAAAAGAAATGAGCCATTCATACTGGTATAGAAGTTAAACCATCATGATTGGCAGATGACATGATACTTACATTAAAAAAAAAAAACCCCTAAAGACTCCACCAAAAAAGTACTAGAATAAATGAATTCAGTAGAGTTGCAGTATACAAAATTAATATCTAGAAATCAGTAGTGTTTCTATACACTAATAATAAAGTGCAGTAAGAGAAATTAAGGAAACAATACTACTTACAATTGTACCAAAAAGAATAAAATACCTAGAAATAAATTTAACCAAAGAGGTGAAAGACTATACTCTGAAACACTGATGAAAGAAACTGAAGCCACAAACAAAGGGAAAGATACTCCATGCTCATGGATTGGAAGAACAAGCATTATTAAAAATGTCCATATTGGGGATCCCTGGGTGGCTCAGTGGTTTAGCGCCTGCCATTGGCTCAGGGCGTGATCCTGGAGTCCCGGGATTGAGTCCCACATCGGGCTCCCTGCATAGAACCTGCTTCTCCCTCTGCCTGTGTTTCTACCAGTCTCTCTTCCTCTCTCTAATGAATGAATAAATAAAATCTTTTTTTTTTTAAATTTTATTTATTTATGATAGTCACACAGAGAGAGAGAGGCAGAGACACAGGCAGAGGGAGAAGCAGGCTCCATACACCGGGAGTCCGATGTGGGATTCGATCCCGGGTCTCCAGGATCGCGCCCTGGGCCAAAGACAGGCGCTAAACCGCTGCGCCACCCAGGGATCCCAATAAATAAAATCTTTAAAAAAATGTTCATATTACTCAAAGCAATCTACAGGTCCAATGCAATCCCTATCAAAATACCAACAACATTTTTCACAAATCTAGAACAAATAATTTTAAAATTTGTATGGAACCACAAAAGATCCTGAATTCCCAAATCAACTCTGAGAAAAAAGAACAAAGCTGGAGGTATCATAATACCAGATTTTAAGATATACTACAAAGCTGTAGTAACCAAAACAGTATATTACTGGCACAAAAATAAACATAGGTCAACAGAACAGAACAGAATAGAGAGCCTTGAAATAAACCTACACTTTAATGCTCAATCAATGACAAAGGAGGCAAGAATATACATTGGGGAAAAGACAGTGTCTTCAATAAATTGTGCTGAGAAAACTGGACAGCTACACGCAAAAAAAAGGGAAACTGGACCCCTTTCTCACACCATACACACACACACAAAACCCCTCAAAATGCATTAAAGACCTAAATGTGAGACCTGAAAGCACAAATATAGGCAGTAATAGAGAATAGAGAATATAGGCAGTAATTTCTCTGACATTGGCATTACAGCACTTTTTGAGATGTGTCTCCTGAGGCAAGGGAAACGAAAACAAAAATAAATGAGTGGGACTACATGAAAATAAAAAGCTTGTGCACAGCAAAGGAAACCATCAACAAAACTAAATGGCAACCTACTGAATAGAAGGTATCTGCAAATGACATATCCAATTAGGGGTTAATATTCAAAAAAACGTAGAGAACTTACACTATTCAACACCAACCACCTCTGCCCCAACTGTCTGATTAAAGAATGGGCAGTGGACCTGAATAGACATTTTATGTAGAAGACATACAGTATACAGACATAATCATTAGGGAAATGCAACTCAAAACCACAATGAGTTATCACCTCATACCTTTCAGAATGACCTAAATCAAACACAGAAGAAACAAGCTGGCATGGATGTAGAGAAGAAGAAGCCTTCCTACACTGTTGGTGGGAATGTAAATTGGTACAGCCTTGTGAAAAATAGTATGGAGATTCCTCAAAAAAATAAAAATAGAAATGTACAATCCAATAATTCCACTATTGGGTAATTTACCCAAAGTAACAAAAACACTAATTTGAAATTATAAATGCACTCCTATATTTATTGCAGCATTAATTACAATAGTCAAGATGTGAAGCAACCTAAGTGCCTATCAATAGACAAATGAGTAAGAAAGTTGTCAGATATATACACACACAGTGAAGTATTACAAAGCCAAAACAAAACAAAACAAAACAAAAAAAGGATAAGCTCATAGCATTTGAGACAACATGGATGGCCCTGGATGGTATTATGCTAAGTGACCTAAGTTAGTAAGAGAAAGAAATACTGTATGATTGCACTCACCAATGGTATCTAAAAAAATCCCCAAAACAAAAAAAATCCTACAATGAACAAACAAAAAACAGAATCAGACCTGTAAATACAGAAAACAAACTATGGTTGCCACAGGGAAGGAGGTGGGGAGTTGGGGAAAATGGGTGATACAGGGAGTGGGAGATACAGGCTTCCAGTTATGGACTGAATACATCGCCAGAATAAAAGGCACAGCATAAGGGATATAGTCAATGATACTGTAACAGGACAGATGGGAACTACACTTGTGGTGAACAGAGCATAATGTATAAACTTGTCAAATCACTAAGTTGCACAGCTGAAAGTAATATAACATTCTGTGTCCTCTAAACTCAAATAAAAAAAATTTAATTAAAAAAATAAATTTAAAAAATTGTTAAGAATGAGGTAATCTTACCATTACCATTATTTGCATATGATATAATTTTATGCCTGGAAACAACAAGCAAACTGAGTGAAAAAGTATTGAAAACAATAGGAAAACAAGATAAATAGCTGTATATAAAACAAATACCAATATATACATTGCAGTACATATATATGTGGCCACAGAGCATTTCCATATACACAAGAGTTATAAACTCAGCAGAAAATTCAATTTACAATGACACAAAAAGATAAAATAACTAGAAACAAAATTAAAAGAGAATGTGAAAGATCTATATAAAGAAAACTTAAAAATACTACTGAGAGATAGACGTGATTGAATAGAAAGACATACCCTGCCCTTGGTTTAAAAGAACCAATACTGTAAAACTCTGTCTAAATTAATATGCACATCAACTCACTTCCAATACAAATATCACCAAGAATTGGGGAGGGGGCAGGTGGTTACTCTGATAGCTTAAAGTCATGGAAACCTACAAAAATATAAAAATTTTAATAAGAAGAATGAGAACAGGCAGTCTTTCAACAATGAAAACAGTCTGATACTTCCACTTGAATAGACCAAATAATAGAGCAGAAGAGAAAGCCCAGAAATGGGCCAAAATTCATATGGAAGTGTAGTGTGTAATGATGTGATTTCGATTCAATAAGGAAAACTAGATTATCCAATTAAAAAGTGTTACAGGAACTGGATAACCAACAGGAAAAAATTAAATTGGAGCTCTACTGTGGTAGGCTGAAATATCCACCTTAAATCCCTGGAAGCTGTAAATATTACCTTTTTGGAAAAAAGTCTTTGTAGATGTGACTAAGGATTTTAAGATGAGGCGATAATCCTGATTATCCTGGTGGGCCCCAAATGACATCATGAGTATGCTTGTAAGAGAGAAGAGGAGACCAACACAAAGCACAGGGCAAAGTGAGCACTGAGAAGAGACTGGGATAATGTGACTCTGAGCCAAGCTAGCAGGCAACCTCCAGAAGCTAGAAGAGGCCTGGAACAGAGCTTCCCCTAGAGCCTCTGTATAGAGTGTGCCTCCAATGACAGACTTCTGGCCTCCAGAACTATGAGAATTTGTTTCTGTTTTACAGGCCACCACGTCTGAGGTAATTGGTTACAGTGGCCACAGGAAATGAATATACCCTTCTCACTCCCTTCACTAAAATAATTTCAGGTGAATAAAAGATTTAACTCAAAAAAAAAAAAAAAGTATTAATAATGGAAAGAAGGGAGAATTTGAAGAATTATCTTGAATGTGAAGGCTTTCTTAACTAAAACAAAACCCAAGAAGAAAAAAATTCCTAAATCTGCTTATGTTAAAATACATTTGATAGCAAACTGCTCCAAATAAATTTGTGTGCGTTTACATGCAAAGTAAATTACTGAGGTATCTCCATAAATACTGAAATGATACTGCTGATTATTGGGTGATATTAACAATGTATAATTTATGGGAAAGTGTCAAAGACCTTATTTACCATTGAAGAAAGTGAGACAATGAGAATATAACTTTTAGAACTTACTGGATAGTAGGTCCTTGCTAGAACCCAGGCCAGGAAGCTGGCCTTAGAATTTCCAGGCTATTGTTTTAACTTCTAACAACTAAAACTTCTTTCATCTTTTGATGAAAGATCTATCTTTAATATCATATGTAATTTTCATGTCTGAGATTTTAAGAAATACATGCACATAGTGAAAAAAATCCAGCAGTGCTATCAGGCAGACTATGGAACTTGGAAAGCCCCTTTCATTTCACCCCCTCCACCCAACCCCAGCACCCTGCCCATCATCTCATTCCTGCTCCTTTGTTCTCCTACTTAAAAGATACCTACCGCCCACATTTCTTGTATTTCCTCCCAGAGGGAGTCATGTATAAATGATCAGATATGTGTGTAGTTACATCCACTGTTTAAAAACATAAGTATGCAGACAGCATGTTTTTATAAGCTGGTTTCTGTTTTTGCTTGTTGGTTGGTTGTTTTACTGGAGATTAGGACATATCCATCCATATGTATCTAGCTGATTCTTTATGCTTTCTTGTTATCTTCAATTGTATAGATATGATATACTTTTCTAAAACAATATCCCATTGAAGGATATTTACATTTGTTCTCAGTCTTTTGCTTTCATAAATAACGCTGAACTTAGTATCTTTGGACATACATATTTGCCACATGTGCAAAACTTCTGGACACAGAATTGCCAAGTCAAAGGGTATTTGCATTTTAAATTTGAGTAGATAGTGCCAAAGTTTTCTCCAAATGATGTTCACTATGTTCAGCAAATTTTAAAACATGGCTCTGTTGATTCTTCTCTCCCCAGCTATTTTTTTTGTATGTTTCTAAATAAGTTTCTTTGAGCATAAAAAAAAAAAAACCCTAATAGTACTAGAAAATAATGACTCCGTCAAAAACAGAAGTGTCAACAGAGGCATAATCTATAAGCTTATCTGACTGCCAATGATGTGTTGACATCCATTAGCTTATACACACACAAATTCTATACAAAAAAAAGGCTAAATGCACACTATTTAGCTGGCCAGCCTTGATATGACCCTCTTAGCTGTTGTAGTATTATCCAACTAATTGTTCAGAGATGTTCCATCTGTACTATCTGGTTATTAGTATACATTGTGAAAAACCACCACTGATATTACATAGTCAAGTCTGTTCTGCTACAGCATGTACAGCAGAGGATGCAATGCTCCTCCCAAGAAGCCCACAAATCTCTTTAGCATTTTTTTTTCTCTTTAGTATTTTTGTGTGGGGTGCTTTCACTCACAACAGCAGGACCTATCCCTTTGTCAGAGGGCAGTTTCCTAAAGTCCTGGGAAACTGGAAGTACCTGGGAATGTCTCCCCCCACCCTATCTCCAGCCATTAGCAAGGATCAATAGATAACTGGAGTATAAGTACTCCAGTTACCATGCCTGTGACCAGGGTCTCCAGGGTTACCTTGCAGAATGAGCCGAAGTGGCCATCTCTGAAACTTTGCTTGATATGCCCTTACTTGGCTTCAATACTTCTCCACTCTCCTATTGGTTTCTCTATGGATGCTTTCTAATAAACACCTTTATATGAATCTTTTTCTCAGGATCTACTTCTAAGAAACCCAAGCTAAAACAATGTGTTTTTCTTTTATGCAAAGGAGCTCATAATGATTAGCAGGCAAGGAACTGATACTGGTATAAGATGTATGTTGAGTTGGTTCGTAATTGATTTTTTTCCAGCATATTAATGTTCTGAAAAGTGATCAAGGTCCAGCTCTTTCATAATTTAAGAGAAAAGTTTAATAATATATGAAGACATCAAGAAAAAACTTGAATACACCTCTTACAAAAACACATATGCATAAGTTTATGTACTATAGCAATGTCAGCAACTGCAAAATACCAGAACAACCTAAATATCCACTCACAAGAGAGTGGCTGAATAAATGATGATACTTCCATAAATGAAGTACTATGCAGCAGTGAAAAAGAATGAGAGGGAGCTCTATGAACCGATGTAGATGATTTCCAGGACATAATCCTAAGTGAAAAAAAAAAAAAAAAAAAAAAGCAAGGCCTAGAAGGGCATTTATATTATACTATCCTTCATGTAAGAAAAGAGAGGGTAGAAGAAAATACAAATCTGTTCTCTTGTGCAAGAACCTACAGGAAAGTGAACCAGAAACTAAAGAGATAGGCTGCCTATGAGGGAGAACATGGAAGGGGCTGAGAGAAGCAGGGTATGCGAATGAGGGAACAGAGAGGAAAAGCAAGTCTTTTTTAAGGCTCTGGCTCCTAACACTAGATTAATACTTTGCACACCCTACACACACCTCCCAAATAAACAGAACATAGGGGGAAACCAAAAAAGGAATGCATACTAATAAATGGTCCTAACTGCATTTCAAATGAATTACATAACCACTCTGACAAGAGTGGAAAAGAAAATCTCTTTTCCAAGTAACTATGAAAAACAACCTCTTGACTGGATACTGTAAGGCTAAAAGGATGGGGGAAAACTACATGAATGCAGTTAGGGAAATCCTGGTTAGAGAAAATGTTTCTCACAGGTGTATGGATCAGCAATTCTGAAACGATACGTATACTAGAATTGAACAAATAAGTAAATATTCTGTTAGTAATGAGAACTAGGTTTTTCATTATTGGAGAAAGAAGTTAAAAACACAGGAAGAAGAAAGGTAAAATGAAACAGGCATAGGATTGAAATCAAAGGCATCGGTATAAAAAAAAAAAAAACAAAAAAAAAAAAACAAAGGCATCGGTATAAACTCAGTTTTTAAAATATAAATGCAGAGGTGTGTGTGTGTATACATGTACGTGTGTATACATGTACGTGTGTATACATGTACGTGTGTGTGTTTCATAGGTTAGCATATATATATATATATGTTCTGATTTTGTTTCTGTTTTTTTGTTCATTTCTGTTCTTAGTTTTATATTTCTGATTCAAAGTTGTTGCTTTTTTTCATATCTCCAAATATTGGTTTGAGGATGTTTTATTTCATTTTGAGTGTTGTTGTGTTCATTTTTTTCTGAGTTATGTTTTTTGGGTGAGGGAGGGGAAGATTTCCACCACTTGAAATGTTCTGATTCACTTCTTTTCCTATAGTAGTTCTGTCTATGTGTAGTCCATTCTTTCCTGTTTGTATTCACTTCATGGTCAAGAGTTCTGGATTCAAGAACACTTCTAAGTTTACTTTCTCTTTCAGAAAAAGAATATATATATTTTTCCAAGTTTTGTCAGCTAAAAAGACCTAGGAGGATCTAGAAGCAATGACACTTCAGTAGCAATAAGCACATCTAGTACCAGCGTCTTGGTTTTTAAACATTGTTCTCAAACAAAAGGAACCTAAAAAAAGAAGTAGTTGATTCCAGGACCGGGGGAAGAAAAGCAAAGATGACTCTAGCATATCTTGTAGTATCAGAATGTAAGGAAGTGCTCAAAAAAATAGAGGGACTCGTCGAAAGAGGACAGGAGTTACTCCAAAGGAGATTTTCTTGGCCAAAGCTGGAACAATTTGAGCAAAAAACTAAATAATGATAATACTGGATTTTTAACCCATAAATAAAGTATTTGAAAGTACATATTGATATAAAAAATACTTAAAAAAAAGGAAAGTTAGGAGAAGGAACGATTCTTTCAGTAGAATTCCAATTAATAAATGTGGAAGAAGGAAACAGAAAATCACCATTAGGCAAACATCACAGTAGTAACTGCAGCAGGCAAACTACCCATGGATAATAAGATTAGAAGTTTGAGGAGGGACAGAATTTATAGTCATAAAAGATACCACCCCAAAATAATTTATTAACTCAAAAGGAATGACAGTGACTCTACAGTGGAGAAACTTGGCAGACATGACCTTAACCAAGGATCAAGGTCAGCATCACCAGTAATAAGACATATTGACATGACATCCTTGATGTGATGCACCAGAAAGGAGACAGCATTAGTTCTGTGTATTTCTTGTCAAAAATGCATAGTTTTGTTCCAGTCATGAGAAATATCAAACAAGCCCAAACTGAGAGAAGTGTACAAAATAACAGAAAAGTGTTCTTCAGTGAACAGTGTCAGGTCATGAAAGACAAGAAAGTGTGAGAAACTGTTAGGACTGGATGAGACTAAGGAGAAGCAACGACTAAATGTAAAGTGTGATCCTGGACAGGAACCTGGAACAGAGAAAGGATAAACTGGGGAAATTCAATTAAGGTCTGTAGCTTCATCAACAATATTGTAGCAGTGTTAAATTCCTGGGCTTGCTAAATAATTGTACTGTGGTTATGTATGGTGTTAACCTTAGGGGAAGTTAGATGAAGAGTGTACATGAACTCTGTACTGTTTTGCAATTTTTCTGTAAGTCTAAAATTGGTTTAAAATGAAAACTTAAGAATCCAACAATTTTACACTACCTTTCTCTAGTGTAAATGTTCTTGGTTTAGAGGCTTTAGGAACCATTATATGTTCATCCACACTGAGCTATTTGAGGGAATCTGAGCAGGCAGGCTCTACTTTGCCTATGTACATGTTACTTCCAAACACAGCTCTGCAAATAAAAAGCATGCCTTAATGACAGACCTACAAACTGCTCCCTTTTATCTGCTTTTAACCCTCTTCAACTAAGATAACACAGGGTTGTGTTTTTCCTTTTTTAATCAGAGAAGAATGGGCTTTACATAATGGGCTTACAATAGGCCATAACTGATGGAATTGACCTACTTTAAAAATTTACCATTGTAGAGTCCTATGACTATGAGTACTTGTCTCAAGAATAAAACAAGAAATGGGGAGTTAGAATCTCAAAGCAGCCATTGTTACATTATTTCTAATTCACTAAACATAATAATTTTTTTCTATTTTTAAAAGGCTGTTTTCTTACTTAGAATATGCTGGAGAAACCCAATATGGGTTGTCTTCAGCTGCTTTAGCATGCCGCAGAATGGCTTCTCGGGGATTACTGTCATCAGTTTTGTCCAAAGCAATGTTCTTCACAATGTATGATGACAGTGTGCCTCCATGGGTTCCAACCCGGCCCCCACGACCTGTTTCAAAGGGGAAAAAAAAATCAGAACTAGAATGAGCACAATAATATATAAGTATTCCTTTTATGTACTATACTTATATGAAAAGGTTGAGAATCCCTCAGTGCTGGCTTCCAAGGTGGCAGGTTAAATGAGTAACAGAGTGAGGCCAGAGCTTCAAGTTTACTGGATTTTTATCATTCCCTATGGAATCAAGGGTTTGAGCACTCTGGAGCTTATTCAGACCTTGGCTTGAAGCACACAAATCTCAGGAGTAACTTCAGTATCATCTCTTCAGGTTTCCTTTACAATCATCACAACTGAAGTAGGAAATCATCAAACCTTAACTTCCCTATAACATTTTTAAATAGAAAGAGATGGGTTTTTTATGTCTTAGCTGTTTATTTATTTATTTTTTATTTATTTTTTTTTTTTTAGCTGTTTAATCTACATAGTGGTACCAATGCAAGGAGGAATTACAAATACTTTGCCACGTATAAGCCTTGAAAAGATTCCTTAGGCATTATAATTTGAAATTCAGTTAATAAAAATAACCAATATTAGGGCACCTGGTGGCTTAGTTGGTTAAACAGCTGAGTCTTGATTTTGGTTCAGGTCATGACCTCAGGGTCCTGGGATGAAGTGCTTGCTCTCTCTCTCTCTCTCTCTCTCAAATAAATCTTAAAAAAAAAAAATTAACCTGTATTTGTTAAATGTCTATCTTAGCTTTAAACATATCTTAGGGATTGCCATCTTCCAAGTACCTTGTAGAAGAAAAAAACAAATGAGTTGAATACCCTGATTCACATTATTTTACAGTACTGGAACCGCTCTAGTAGACAGAAAGCTTTGTAAGGGCAGGGGTTCGCTCCGTGATGGATCCCCGCAGCTAGCCTGGTGCCTAATACTCAAAAATGAATGACTTTTTAGGAAGATTTAAAACACACACATGTGAAGAGCCAAACTGTGCTGTAAGATTAATTCTATAAATCAAGATAAGAGGAAACTAAATAAGGTAGGAAATAATTAATTGTGAAACAATTTGTGTGGCCACTAACTATTATAGTTCTTAGAGGAAGGAGAGAGCTTTTCAGGCTGAGGTGGTTGGGGAGGTCTTTAAGGAGAGATGGATCCAATTTGGGAAAGCTTTGCAGGCAGAGGTCATTTTCAGAATGAGCAGAATGGTTTCAGAACAAAAATACAGAAAGAGGACAATTCAATGGGCATTTATGGGCAGGAGTGAACTGACAGTCACATCAGAAGATCAGAGTAGGAGAGAAGTGAGATGGAATGCTCAAAAGTGGGTTAGAGTCAGACTGCAGAGAACGATTCTCTGGAAATTCAAATGGACAGTGGGGAGCTTATAAGCCAGAGGAGCTGGAGATAAAAGCTGTATAGAAGATGGATGGAAGCAGGCTGGGAAGGAAAGAGAGCAACTTGAGATAAGGTGCCTAGTTAGAAGGGCTTTTCAATAATCTAGGTAAGAATATTATTTAGGAACTTTGATTAGAATGATGGCAGAGAAAATGAAAAAAAAAAAAGTTAAGATAGATATGTGAAATGTTTTCAAGGCTGAAGCAGCAGGCCAAATAGATGTAGGCTCAGGTTCAGGATGAATAAACAAGTCAAAAGCTACAGGCTTAGGAGCCTAGGAAAACGGAAACCACACAAGTAATAACTAGTAAAATGGGATCTAGTAAACCTATGTGTTATATAATAGTCAACACTGCCTCGCTTTCTTCTGGTCCTTCCTTCCTTCGTTTCTTTCTTCCTTCATTTCTTCGTTCGTTCCTTCCTTCCTTCCTGTCTTCTTTTGGGAGGAGGTGGTACCTACTTTCTTAAAAACTCTAAGGACTGTAAATCATCCTCTAGGGGAATGGGCAGCTCCATTTTATCAACACAGAATTAAATGATGGCCACTTTTCCCTTATGTGAAACCTAATCCAGATTGGATTCTGGTTAAAGTACCCAAATGTTGTATATGAAGCTAATATTGAGAGCAGTGGTTTTATTTATTTTTTTTTTTAAATTTTTATTTATTTACGAGAGTCACAGAGAGAGAGAGAGGCAGAGACACAGGCAGAGGGAGAAGCAGGCTCCATGCACCGGGAGCCCGACGTGGGACTCGATCCCGGGTCTCCAGGATCGCGCCCTGAGCCAAAGGCAAGCGCCAAACCGCTGCGCCACCCAGGGATCCCGAGAGCAGTGGTTTTAATATGAGTTCCAGGAGCCCTAGAGTTCCATCAAGGTCACCTAAAAGGGCTCAAGTTAGAGACCGAGCAGAAAGGACTCCAGGCTTTCTCTCTATGCACAGCAGCTCCATTTTTATCAGTTTTATGCACCAGGATTCTGCATCCTTAAGCAAAAAGTTCCAATGCTAAAAAGCAAATGTTTGAAAACCACTATGTGGCAAAATCTCTCAAAGACAAAGCAGCATCCAGGAGCAAAAGATCTTCCCAATTCTCTATCAGTGACCCCACCCTGCCCCTCCACCCCCTTTGCAGGTCACAAGCTAGATCACAGTCACCTGGGCCTGCTACAGGAGGTTCAGGTTTATGAGACTTCAGGGGATCCAGTCTGTCCTTCTCCAGCTGTTTCCTTGTACTCCGCTGGCGGGGCTCACGGAACATAGGCAAGGCATGAGCTACGAGAAGTCACATTTGAAAAATTTTATTATAATAATAACCCTTCCATCCAAAAACATAGCTGAAGCATGACTAACTTGAAGATGAAATGGAAGTCATAATGACAGCCTTCATCTAATAATAAAAGACAGTCTTACTGTAACCAATTAGCCAATTTTGTTTGAGACCAGACTTCATTGTTCACCTCTCCTGGCAACTAATGGCACTCAGGAAATACTGTCAAATAGTGTCACGGAAACATTGGTGAGGTTCCCCATCTCCCAAACCATGGGTAGCAGTTAAACTTAATTTCTGTGGTTTTGAAATGAAACATTTAATGGGACTGCTCCTTATTTTTTCTTACAGGACCGAAATGTGAATGATGCCAACAGCTTGCCTGTCAGCCCTGAAGTCTCCTCGGACGCCTCACAAACACTGGAATCACTTCACACGTTTCTGAAATGTGACCACCTCTCAGGAGGAGTTGACAACACTGAGTAACCGGAAGGGAGGAACACTTATCCCACTGAAACTGGGATAAAGGTTGCCCTGAGTGCACAGGGGTGCCTGAATCTCCTGGCACAGTGACTTGATGGAGACTTTTCCCTACTTCTATACAGGGGACAAAAGAATAAGAATAAAAGTAGTACTTGTCCAATTGCTATTAGTTGTTCACTCAATGTCAGAAATAAATTTTATAATTTAAAAGAATATATGAATGTAAAAGGGAAATAGTGATGTTCCACAGGAAAGCGAGAGGGTTTTTGAGGAAAAAAATTAAATAATAATCTTTTCTTTACCAAAAAAATGTATCAGAATAATTTCTTTGGATCCTTACATGCTGAGTAAAATCTCCTTTAAAAGATAAAACTTTTTTTCCAGGGGAGTGGGGTAAAGAAGGTAATGGATTAATAGGGGTTCAAAAGGAATTTATAATATGAATGACAGAAACATCTAAAATACCTCAGAAACTCTTCCAGTATCCTCCATCCCCGAGCACCAGCTGGGCTAGGACCATCTCACTCACCAGTAAAACCTGCCTGCCTTGAGTCAGGGGAGCTGTGAAACACAGCCACCCGTCATTCTATTGGGCAACACGACACAACAGTATTTTTAGGAGGGGGAAAAATAGCTTTTCACTTCAAACGACTGGAGGAATTTAAGTAGGCCGCATGTAATTACATGAGCTAGACTGGTTGTGACACTGACTTTTAACACTTCTGCTCTTGCAAAAAGTGTCATGGGATCTCCTTACTGATCATAAGCTCCAAGGGACTAGGTCTTACAGGAGACCCACCACCAGGGACAAAATCCCAGCAGTATAGCGCCCCCTGGGGCGCTAAAGTCCACAGGGTATCTGCTCATCACAACTGCTACTGCATCCAAGATGTCCTTCTTAGCTTCTACCTGTGACAGGTCTGAGGCTCTGGCTCTGGGAAACACAAATCTGCCAGGTTAAAACAAGGTTGTGTGACAAACCTGAGAGAAGCTGCTTATTCTGGTAAGATTTCTGGTACCCCAGGTAGTTCATTTTATGTCCAAATGTCTTTGGAACTACTGTCACAGAGTCTTGGAGGGAACTGAAGGAAACCCTTCACCTAGTCTCCTCACTCTCTTGATAAAGTTCAGTTGTTCAACATCACGCTGCAAGTCATTGGTAGAACTGGACAAATCCAGGTCTCCTGATTCCAAGACCAGCACTCTTTCTTGTTTATTCTTAGAACAGATTGTTATTCTTTAAAAGGCTGCTATGGAGTAATGCATTAAGCTCAAATAGGCTTTTCCCTTTTGGGTTGAAAGTTACATGAAATTACCCTGTCTCTGTGATGAGTTACAGAAGCTAAAGCGATTGGCTGTTACATGACTCACAGTCCTGTCTACATGGTATTGTGTAATATACGCCTGTACTCTGAAGACTTTTTCTGTCTCTAAAGCCATGAGATCAACACCACACTATAGTAGAAGGGAGAGAGATGATGGAGAGATCATGCTAACAACTTACGGGTGATGATGTAGTCCTGGGTTAGAGTCTCAGCTTGTTTCGCCTTCCGCTGGGTTTTAACCACACATAATTTTGCTCCCCTGGGGCACATAAAAGCACAGTATTTTCTTTACTTGGTCTTATAAACAGAAAGTCATGTCAAAAACATTAGATACTTTCAGGAACACACTCTGTGCACACCATCTTGCCAAGTCCTTGACTTTCTAAGGGATAGCAACAGATGGGGCCTTGGTGATAAGGGATTAAATTTATGGAAAGTAAGTCTGTCAGTCAGTGGTTACTACTGAGTAAAAGGATTGGAGAGGTAACGGGCAACAGAACATTAGTTTGAGAAATTTATAGAAATAGCTTAAAATTTAAGATCTCAGAAAGATACAAACAAAATTAACCAACCTTTTTACCCTGAAGGTCACAGGGTTCAAATTTTAGTTTATGTCTCAGATGAAAGCAACTTGGGTGGTCTACACCCCAACTGGCATTTGTCCACATCTCAAATATAAGAGTACAAGTGTCTGGAACTAAGTCGGCTTGGCAGTGCTGCCACGGGGCAACTGCCCAAGAATGTGTGGGATTAACCAAAAGTTTGATTATAACATTTCACTTCTCCTTAGCAATAATTAGCTATCCCTCTCAGGAGGAGCAAATACAAATACAAAAATTTCTTAAAGATTCCAAACATAGTAGCTTCCAAATGGGTGCTATCAAATGCGACTCATCGTTTTCTCAAATGAAACACTCTCTCATTCTAATTGCATTTTCAATTTCTTTATTAAAAAACAAACAAAATCCTATTTGTTCTTAAACAGCAAAAATTTTATTTTATAGGGCAAGGATTAAAACATTAGTCCACAAAGTTCCAAGGGAAAACAGCACTGTCTGCTTCTATTCATATCCAAATTATAGCAATGAATATTCATTGAGAGGATGAGTTTCCTTTCCTCAAAAAGGATGTGGGACCTCAAAATAGGTTTTGGCGGGGGGGTGGGGGGGTGGGGGGGGTGGGGGGGGGGGGGGGTGGGTCCTAATGAATTTAGCATGTGAATTTTAATATTAGCTAACCAAGGTTTACTCTAAAGGAAGAGCTAGTCAAGTACTGTATCTAAAAAGAGAAACAAAACTATCCTTTTTTGGGGTGGTGACAAATGTTCACCTTTGTGCCCAGAGAAAATGAAAATAATTGAGGAACTGATTGAGTCTCCAGTGAAATTTTCAGATTTTTTTTTTTTTTTTTTTAATTTTCAGATTTTTGAAACAAATTGGTATGTTAAAGTCTAGCATTTGGGGTGGGCATGGGGTCGGAAAGGAAATAAGTTGTGCTATCCCCTTCTGCTGGCAGAGAAGCACTCCAAAAATCCAAGCCACTACCTGATAAAAGCCCAAACAGAAAGGGAACAAAACAGACCAGCTATTTCCATTTCCTGTTGTTAGTCTTCTACTTTGTTAATCCCTTACATGTATCACTGCTAATGCCATGTCCAGGGTGGTATGCAAAGTGGGCAAGACTTTTTTCCCCTTTGCACTCAACATCTCAGCTAAAGAACTGCAAATCCCCAGGAAACTTTCACTTTGAATTCTGTATGGATCAAGGGCAATATCCAAATCCTCTTAAAAGTACAATACCAGGAGTTTGAGGCTTTACTCTGTGCCAGCTGCGTTTTCTAAAAGAGTGGATCTCCATCAAAGGGGGAAATAAATAAAAGCAGGGTGGGAAGAGAAGCCCTTCCCCCAGTTGTTGTCATCCATCTAAAACAGGCAATACTTATGAAATACCTCTGGCTCTTGTTGGGGTCATAATAGACTTTAGCCAATCCATTTCCAGTTCCTACCATGATTTGGTTCAGCTTTGGATGCCACAGGCAGCGGACTACACTCTGAAAAAGAAAGGCATGGTAATCAATTTAAGAAGCCAGATAAAAATTGGAAAAATCCTGCTGGTACTTTGATGACTATTTACTACACTAAGTATCATCTTGACAGGTACCTGTAATTTGTAGGACATTTTCCTCTAAACCACAAGGTTGTGTCCCTGAGGTTAAGTTCTATTCCATCACTTATTATATGTGTGATACTCTTTAAAATTGAAAAAGATGTTCCTTCCTGACACTGCTCCTCCCTTTTCCTGACAACCTAGCAACCACAAAGTTAGGCTTCCCCAGCTCCATTGCCATGTGAGGCTGGCATCTTGGAATGCTAAACCCGCATAACTCAGTTCTGCTTACCACTGAAGCAGATTTAGATCTCAGTGTTTCATGCTTTTATACACACAATATGTCCCTCTGGACAGCAGATTGAAGCCAGGTGGTTATTGTTTTTAGTTCACAAAGATCCAAATCTCATAAAGCTTTTTCAGGAACAACACATATTTGCAGGCATTGAATAATATCTCCCTATCTATGAGATAAACCAGCAGGACAATAGCAGAAGTAAAACAGAGATACAGCATACAAAGACTTGACATTAACCTGAATGAAAAACTATTTAGGAGAAGGCTCACTGGAAGTTATGATCCTTTGAATTCATTACTGGTAAGGAAAATAAGTGGTGCTCTGGGGTCAAAAAGAATGAGTTCTCAGTGAGAACTACAACCTGTTTTTAATTTTTGTCTGCAGTAAGAGGGCTGAGGTGGGAGGTTCAGCAGGGATGGAATGAAGGGGGAGAGAGATGGAAGCTAAAATTGGTACACAGAGACACCATGTGCTAGGTGCTGCAGATCTCACTCTGATAGAACAAGTAATGAGCGGAAACATCAATTCAAGATTTATTAAGAACCATCATATGCCAAGCAACATACAGGGACTAAGGATAAAAGGGTACAATTAACTACCACTATTTTCAGTTTTTTTAAAAATTTTATTTATTTATTCATGAGAGACACAGAGAGAAGGCAGAGACATAGGCAGAGGGAGAAGCAGGCTCCTTGCAGGGAGCCTGATGCGGGACTCAATCCCAGAACTCCGGGATCATGCCCTAAGCCAAAGGCAGACACGCTCAACCACTGAGCCACCAAGGCATCCCACTATTTTAAGTTCTAATAGTAAAATGAAAATCATGAAACTTCTGCCTCCCAAATTTATCTCAGGCTAAATTTCTCTGGTTTCTTCTCCCTAACCAGCCCATTCTTTTGTTAAGACAAAATATCTGTAGATCTCCTCAATCCCCTTTGATAAAAATTCTGGCTCCCACCTGACTGGCAAAAAGTATGTATATAGTTATATGGCTGCAAATTCTTCTCTGACATTCATGAGGAGCTCAAGAGGAAATGTAAGAGTCTGCAGGACTTCTAATTCTTGTCTGACAATACTCTACAAGAGTCATTCTTAAGTTCTGCACCACTGAAGACAGCTGAGATGTTCTACTGAGAAAATAAAATCAGAGTAGCTATGTTTTCCCAGTCGCTGGGGTTAGGGTGTAAAATTAAGTTAAAAGGGTAGGATTTTTACAATTTTAGGTTTTCTTTCCACAATTTTTCCTAAATCTATGATGCCTGCTACCTAGTGTCCACTAGCTAAAAGATGATAAAACATACAATAGTGAGTGAATATTAACAAAAGTCCTTGAAAATAGTATATCGTATACAGTTTGGCTTTTGGGGGAGGGTTGCCATTTTGTATATATGCTTGCGAAATCTACTTCATAATACATGAAAAAAAAGACACATTTTATTTTATAAAACTGTGCTTGGTTGGTAAGATGGAATTAAGTTTATCAACAGTTGATGATCTACAAAGCACAGCCTGACTTATAGGCGCTTTGTTACTGAGATTCATTTGAAAACCATGCCTTGACCACTGGAAATCTCCAAATGGTCACAGCCAGGTATATGGAAACATGAGAAGAGTCACAAATGTAACTTCATAAACCCTACCTAGAATAAGTTCATCCAAGACAATACTCAGTTCCTTCAAGTCAATGGTTATACGTCATCATGCCAAGAGTGCCCCATTTAAAACTGAACCCCACAAGTTACCTTACTCTGCTTTTTTCATTTTTCCAAAGCATGTATCACCTTTTAACATAAAATATAATTTATTGTTAATTATGCTTATTATCTGCTTCCCCAACATGAACATATTTTCCACGTAGGCAGAGATCTTGGTGTCTTTGGGATGGTACTATATCCCAAATGCCTAGATTAGTATATGGTATTCAATCAATGTTTGTGAATGGAATGAGCTAAAAGTTAGAGTTCACCCTAGCCTAAATGGATTGCTTGGCTAAGTGGAGTCAGAGATAATTTTCAAGTTAAAATCATTACTATCTATGGGGAATAATTTTATTTCTCTAGATCATTATCAAACTCAAGTATCCTACAAACAAAGTAGGGTTCATTCCTTCCTAATGTGGTCTGAGAAAGATGGATGTGCATAAACCAGAGAGCGAAAGACAATAGTAAGATGGGCTTTCAAGGGCCTTCAGAAATCCCAGCCATCCACAAATGGCTCCAGGACAATCTCAAGGACATACTATTAAAGTTATTTCTCTTCCTTGGTTCTCTAGAGGTCTGGCTAAGCAGTCTAAGATTACTGGTTCTCAAATATGTTTTCAAGCAAGCAGGGTGCAGAATTGGAAAGGATCCACAATGTAGGCCTGGTAAATTCCAAGACACCCAGCCAAATAGGCAGTTTCCAGGGGCAGCAGGTTACTGTTACTCTCTCCCTCTACGCTAAGGGTGTAAATGTTAGAGAGGCAACTGCCCAGGCCAACAGACCAAGGTCTGATTACTTTCTAGGGAGTCCAAGCTCCGGGCACTGTACCTCTCTCTATTCCTGTTCACATCCTTTGCCCTCCAGAGCTGTTAGACACACACATGGCTGGTCAGCATAAATGCCCATGGAGAAGCACATCTACCCGCCTTTCCACATGGAAGCAAGGAGAATGCAAATAAGACCCCTTGAACTAAACAGTCATCCCAGAGCTCCATCCACTGTGGCAATGAGTCACCAAAGCAGCCAATGAGGGCTCTGTGAGCAGTCTAACTTAGGCAAAGGATACTTAAGGCTCAATTACCCTAAGACTGGTTATTAATCAAATACTACAGGGATTCCAAGACACGGAATGAAGAAACAGAATTCAAAGTCAAAGGTGGGTGGGCCTTTTTTGTTTATTAATATTTATTGTGTGTGTTTAGCTAACCTTTGTAAACTTTGCAGCTAATGCGGCTCCGCACTTTGTCCTGTCAAGGAAATGCATCTTATAGCAGAGAGCTGGCCAACTGCCAAACCAAACAATCCCTGAGACAGCGGCAGGGCTGGGGAGCAAGCAGAGCTGCCATGCTGCTAACTTGTCAAACATACATACCGGGCTTTACTTAACAACAATGGGACACGTGCCTGCTAGAAACCCAGGGAACTATCAGAAGACATATGAGCTATAACTACTTAGAAAGAGTGCATTTGGGATCCCTGGGTGGCGCAGCGGTTTGGCGCCTGCCTTTGGCCCGGGGCGCGATCCTGGAGACCCGGGATCGAATCCCACGTCAGGCTCCCGGTGCATGGAGCCTGCTTCTCCCTCTGCCTATGTCTCTGCTTCTCTCTCTCACTGTGTGCCTATCATAAATAAATAAAATTAAAAAAAAAAAAAAAAAAAAAAAAGAAAGAGTGCATTTACTCAATCAACCATTCACTCAACCCTTCCTTCATACTCTCTTCTTGAGGAGGTGCTTCTGTGGCTGAGGGTTGACATAGTTGGACCTACAGATTTCCTGGGCAATGCAGCAAATGGAGGGTCCCAAGCATGTCTAAATGGAAAGACCAGAGAAGAAAATGACACAAGAGCTATAAAGATCTAAGAGAAAGCCTTCACACTGTATCATGAGATTCAAATGGCAGAAGACCACTACAATGTGAAGGACTAGATTCTGAAAATAGTTTGCCTATTTTAATATACTGATTTGTTCCATTAAATTGAAAAAGCTTTTTATTCTTACACTCATCTACTTCATCTTACCAAAACAATGTGGGTCCACTAATGGCTTCCCCTAGTTCTACCTAAGCTGAACTCTATTTTATTTTATTTTTAAGATTTTATTTATTTATTTATTCATGAGAGACACAGAAAGAGGCAGAGACATAGGCAGAGGGAGAAGCAGGCTCCCTGTGGGGAGCCGGATGTGGGACTCGATCCTTGGATGGAACCGCGGGATCATGTCCTGAGCCAAAGGCAGACATGCTCAACCGCTGAGCCACCCAGGCATCCCTGAACTCCATTTTACCGTAAAATTAGGTGTAGCCTTGTAAACCAAAGCCTACCTTCATTTTAGCATTATAATTTGGTAACCGCAATCTGCCCCAAAGGTACTTAGTTCTAGCAGCAACCATATAGAGATGGTAATGGGGCTATAGATAATAAGCAAGATGACAAGAAGGAATTACAAGACTTTAATGTAAACAGAGATCTTTATTCTCTGCAGAGACCAAAGGAAAAAACAGGGGTATGGGCTGGGGAAGAAGAGAGCACTGTGTACAAACAGCAGTGTCAATATTCTAAAACAGGAATTTTGGAATTACTCCTTAGCAAAAGTAAAAAGGCCACAAAAAAATCCAAATAATTTATTTCTGTGGTTTTTCTGGTTTACTTTAAGTGAAATCATGGAAGCAAATAGAGGGAGGAGAAGGAAACCAATGAGAGAAATGAATTTATATTCTAGGACATGGCGGGAAGGGTACTACTAGATATCTGGAATTTTATATTATTTAAAGTAATTGAATTCTTGCAACAATACTACAAAATTAGTAATGTTATTCTCATTTCACAAGAACAAGAAACTGGGGTTTGTAGGAGGGTGGGTAACCTTCCCAAGGCCACACAATTTGTACAGAGGAGCTGGGATCAGTGGGGAGGTTTTCCCACCTCCAATCTTATCCTCTGATACTACTTAATTATGCAAAGTCCTATTTTAGAAGATGGGGAGGAAGGGATGTGGGAGATCTGAAATCATTTCCAAACCCACCTAAGCCAGAAGTAGAAATCTTAGCAAGTTTATATTAAAAGGCAGATGGTATAACTAAAATCATAAAGGAAAAGGCCCACTACTACCCAGGTCATAAATGTTACTATAAAAGAAATCAATGCCTGCATAATATCTTAGGCATCTGTAATGTACATATCCAAACACCACCCTTACTCTACTTTACATGCTAAAAGAAGCCTAACATCCTTCATAATTTTATATCTTAAACATGATTATGATGAAACACCATTTCCTGATCCTTCCCAGCTGCTGACCCACACTGTAAACCAAACTCCATCTGGTTTTTTCATGTTTGGTTTTTGTCACAGAGTACCAGAATGGATAAGCTACCTAGTGGTTCCTTGGGAGAACAAGTACTTTTCGGAATTTTCAAATAAGGAGCCCTACACCTGTCTGTGAAGGAGACCGTCACAGTTTTGCAGACCTGTAGAGCAGCAGCCTCATAGTCATAGACATCCTCAGGAATATCCAATGCATCTGAATGGTTTTATGTGTGCTAATTCTCAAGGCTAAGATCATAGATCAAGATATGAGTCCAAAATAAATAAAAGGAAGGCAAATGAAAATGGAAAAATACTGGAGAAAGAACTTTCTTCAAAGTTTCACAAGCCCAAGTTTTATTTCACAGAAAGAAAAACTGCTTTGTACATTAAAATACTGAACCAGAGAGGTAGAAGACTAAGATGAGAATTCTTTTTTACCTTTCTAGGCTTTTGTCCTGTTCTGCCAAAGCCCTGATTTTTCCAAATTTGGGTTATTCTTCAGCATGCATGGGCCATGGGTCTTGGCTTCATCCCTCTAAAGTTCAAGAAGCAAACCTGAGGAATAAGCCTCAGCCTCCAATAAATAAAACTCCTCAACACCCACCTGATCTCCATGGAGACATCCCTCAAATGGAAAAGATTAAAGACAGACATTTTCTCTGCTCTTCTTTCTAATTACACACCTATCTTTTCTTCCTCCTCCACACCTCCTCCAACTCTACAGAAGTCCTACCATAGGCTGGACATGTAGCAACTAGCACTCTTTGCTGGAAATCTTCTCAATCTTCCCCCTTTCCTGCCCCAAATAATTTTCTGATAAACCAAATAGCACCTCAACGGTAAAAAGAAAAAAACATCATACCATTTTTATAAATGTAGAGTTTGCTGCAGAAAACCAAACAAGGAAATAGTGCTGCTCTATCCCTGCCATAAATATTTGATACAGATGTACAGATCATGACTTTTAAAAACTAGCACCTTATTATCAAATTAATTCCCATCAAAGCCATGGAAAATTCATTTATTAAAATCTTCTCATTTACAGCCTATGCTCTATAATTAAGGTAATTGCTAAAGCTGCAAAAATCTGAAACCTGTAGTTGTCCTTGGCACTAAATGAATCACATCTGTATCTGATAATAAAAATGCCTAAAGAATTTCATCACAAGAAAAAGTTCTCAGAGAAAATGGAAGGTCTCTTGGGTAAGAAAATTAAATACAATTTTCTTCATCTAATTCAAAACACTAAATGTTAGTTCACTCCAATCCACTTATTTGAGAAGAATTTACAAAGGCAAAGAAAGCACAAATAATGACTGAAGAAAATCTGGTAATTATTCTTAGTAACAACAGTCTGGGAGCAAGAAACAAAACAGGCGGCTGGAAGCTGGAGTCCACAGGATGAGTGACACCACTGGTGGATCCTACACTATCCCAGAGGCTCCATATCACAGTGGTCCACATAGAAGCAGCACTTACTGCAGGCATACTCCCAAAATTCTAGCAGAGCTTCCCACTGGTAGGCACAGGATAGGTTGCCGATGTGCCAAGACAGGTTGTTCCTCAGGCCTGAGATCCCCTCAAGCTTTCAATGGGTTTAGGGCACTGGAGCCTTAGGCAAATCAGTTATGGCAAAGAATACTTTTATCTGTTTATATCACACATTATCATTATGGGCACCAGGTTGAGAAAAAGCTTGAGAGACACTACCTAAGGCCATGTCTCTCAATCTAATCTACACAGACAGACCTAGTCCTCTTTACCATTCTGGGCACCAGGTTGAGAAAAAGCTTGAGAGACACTACCTAAGGCCATGTCTCTCAATCTAATCTACACAGACAGACCTAGTCCTCTTTACCATTCTTCATTCATCAAATTAAAGATGGCCAAGGCCGTATATGAAAAAACCCACAGCTAACATCATATTCAATGGTGAAAAGGTTAAGAGCTTTTCCCTCGAGATTAAGAACAAGACAAAGATGTCCATTCTCACCACTTTTATTCAACATAGTACTGGAAGTCCTGGCTACAGCAATCAAACAAGAAAAAGAAATAAAAGGCATCCACACTGGTAAGGAAGAAGTAAAACTTTCACTATTTGCAGATCACATTATACTGTATATAGAAGAAAATCTTAAAGACTCAACCAAAAAACTAGTAGAACTAATAAATAAATTCAGTAAGGTCACAGGAAAGAAAATCAATACACAGAAACCCACTGCATTTCTATACACTAATAATAAAGCGGCAGAAAGAGAAATTAAGAAAACAACCCCATTTCTAAGTGTACCAAAAATATTAAGATACCTAGAAATAAACTTAACCAAAAAAGTGAAAGATCTTTACTTTGAAAACTATAAAATATTGATGAAAGAAATTGATGACATAAACAAATGGAAAGATATTTCATACTCATGGATTGGAAGAACAAACATTGTTAAAAGTCCACGTTACCCAATGCAATCTATAGATTTAATGCAATCCCTATCAAAATATCAACAGTATTCTTCACAGAACTAGAACAAGTAATCTTAAAATTTGCATGGAAAAAAAAAACTTGTATGGAACCACAAAAGACCCCAAATAGTCAAAGCAATCCTGAAAAAGAACACAAATGTGGGCATCATAATCCCAGATATCAAGATATACCACCAACCTGCACTAATCAAAACAGTATGATACTGGCCTAAAAGTAGACATAGATTAATAAAACAAGATAGAGAGAGCAGGAGTAAACCCACAATTACATGGTCAAATAATCTTCAACAAAGGAGCCAAGAATATGCAATGGGAAAAAGACAGTTTCTTCAACAAATGGTGTTGGGAAAACTAGCCACATGCCAAAAAAACAAACAAACAAAAAAAAAACCTGGAATTCTCACACCATACACAAAAAAATAAACTCCAAATGGATTAAAGACCTAAATTTAAGACCTGAAACCATAAAAATCCTAGAAGAAAACACAAGCAGTAATTTCTCTGACATTGGCCAAAACAACATTTTTCTAGATAGGTGTCCTGAGGCAAGGGAAACAAAAGCAAAAAGAAACTATAAGAACTGTATCAAAATAAAAAGTTTCTGCACAGCAAAGGAAACTATCAACAAAACTAAAAAACCTACTGAATGAATGAAGGAAGATATTTGGCAATGATGTACTGGATAAAGAGTTAGTATCCAAAATATATAAAGTACTTATATAACTCAACACCCAAAAACCAAACAATCTGATTAAAGAATGGGCAAGAAGACTAGAATAGACATTTTTCAAAAGAAGACGTAGAGATAGCCAATAGACACATGAAAAGATGTTCAACATCACTCATCATCAGGGAAATGAAAATTAAAACCACAATGAGATATCATCTCATAGCTTTCAGAACTAAAATCAAACAAGAAAAAAGTGTTGATAGGATGTGGAGAAAAACATACCCTTGTACGCTGTTGGTGGGAATGCAAATTGTTACAGCCACTGTGGAAAATAATATGGAGGTTCCTTAAAAAATTAAAAATAGAAATGCCATATCATCCAGTAATTACACACACACACACACACACACACACACACACACTGGAATATTACTCAGACATAAAAAATAATAAAATCATGCCATTTGCAACAATATAGATGTATCTAGAGGTGCTAGGTGAAAACATGCTAAGTAAGTCAGTCAGACAAGGCACATATCACGAACTCGCTCATGTGTGAAATTTAAGGAACAAAACAAAGCAAAGAAAAAAAGAAACAACCAAAAAAACAGATTCTTAACTATAGAGAACTGATGGTTACCTGTGGGGAAGTGGGTTGGAGGAGGGGTGAAATAAATAAAGGAGATTAAGAGTAAATTTATGATGATGAATACTGAATCACGTAAAGAATTGTTGAGTCACTATATTGTACACCTGAAACTAATATAACATTGTATGTTAACTACACTGGACTTAAATTTTTTAAAATGATAGAAATGGACATAAAGATAATAACCATAAATCTTCTGTTTTTCTAAATAAAGCATAAGTGGATAAAGCTATTAAGTCTCTAATGATAAGATAAGAAATAGACATAATTAGATCTTAGAAATCATCAACTATATAAAACCACATCAAACCAGACTGGAAAAGGTGAATCTCCAAAAATTAACTATAAAGCACCATTTATCTTAATACAGTATAGGTAAAGATGTTTTACAAATCATACTCTTTTACTTGGCCCTTTGGGGGGGGGGGTCTCACAACCCTCCACCTCATACATGACGAAGCATTATCTATCATTCCAAAAGAGAGAGGAAAAAAACAAAAAAACAAAAACCAATACCCTGGGATATGTGTTAATTATAGACCTCTTTCTTCTCCACACTATATATAATTGTGAAAGTCTGGCCAGAGTTCCTATAGAACAGCTGGAAAACTTGTTACCAAAGATCGTTTATCAAATTCAGCTTGGAAGAGGAAAAACTGTCACAGAATATCCTACAAGACATAAAGTCCTTCACTGGTCTACTATCAGTTAGACAGACGTAACACGGCGCTGGGGTTAGACAACAGAGCACTAGTCATTACTGCATTGTATGTTTTCACTTGTATAAAGAATAGTGTGCCATTGTGAACACCTTCAAGCAACTACAAAGTCAAGTTCTCTTTTTCTGATATTTTATAAAGGAGTCAAGTATGTTTTTTCCTTCTGGGTTGTATTATCTAGTGGCTAATTCTTCATCCAGCTTTGCCATTCATGGCAATCATATCTATACAATGAAATATAAATAAATTTAAATATAAATTTAAAATACACCAAACACAAGAGTGTAGAGAAGGAAAAAAAGGTTTATATTTAATCCGAAGAGTAATAGTGACTCTGCGGGTCCAAAATGGAAGCAAAATGGTAAATGAAGAACATTTCTTTGAAACTGCTAACACCAATAAGTAGCAGATGCCTTTTAATACAGCATGATACAGTGTTAAATGCCACTAGAAAATAAGTAAACTATTAAACTGTACAAGTCCTCCTTTTGGTTCTCATTTTTTGCTTTCAATGATTTATGAATCCTAGAGCAGCATGTGACTGGCCCTTCAAGTCGACGCAACTCTTAAGACGAGATCATTTCAAATAGATTATCAGATAGATAATTACAGGAACAATATCTCATTATAGGCTTTTAATGAATTCCTACAGCAAGCATTTGAAGAGAATAGCTGAAAAGAGAGTATCAAAGAGAACAGAAATGTTGAGAAAATATGATCCACAAGGAAATGTTAAAAAAAAAAAAAAAAAACAACTAAGTTTGGTTCTCTTAGACAAGAGAAGACTGAACAGAAACTTTATAATAGAGGAAACAGAGGATGTTGACCAGCTGTTCTCCAACTCCATGAGGACTCGAGTAAAGGATGTGGGCTCTAAGCTTAAGAATGTGAGGCTAAAGCACGTGAAAAAAAATAAAAAAGATCTGATTGTAAGGGATTTCAACAACAGGAATGAACTCTTTGGGAGGGTTGTAAAATCTTCTGTTAAAATTAAGTCTAAATTTCACATAGAAGGGTTAAAGCGTAGTTCTCAGGTAGACAAGGAGATGGACTCTGGAAGATAATACTGAGAAACTAAACAAAGTATGCTTGATGCCAGATGGCAGCTAATTAAGCAAAAGCCAGTAGCTTTGCCTGTGGCACGGTTACATCAAGGGAACACACCACCAGAGCAGAAGTGACTCACACCAGGATTAATGATATTATTTTATTTCCTACAATATGAATTTCCCTACAAATGTGCAAGGATGTTAGAAGCTTCCTCCTAGGCACATCTGCTGCAATCTGTACTATTTCATTATGTATTTTCCATTACCATCATAATTTTTTTTTTTAAAGAATGAGAGAGAAAGGGAGAGAGGGGTAGGGAAAGAGAGAGGGAGGGGGAGGGTGGAGGGCGAGGGGGAAGAAGAGGAGGGGGTGAGACAGAGGAAACATTCCATTCAGTCTCCCCTTCCAAATATAGTTATATAAGACAGAAGGCATAGAACACCTATTTGAGGACTCTGAAAAGTAAATAGTAGTAAGGAGATTAGGGAATTAGTCCAGAATTCAAATCATCACTGAAGCAGAAGTGAGTTTACCATCTCCCTTACTTGGGCACTTCCTCCTATCCACCCCCCAAAATCTGTGATGTACAAAATATCAAAATTTTGAAAAACACAGGTGAGTCCAAATCAGTTTCCTTTTTGCCTTAAGCTTTAGTACAGCTTGGCACAATCCTGTTATTCATCCCATTTTTATTTAAAATATTGTTTTTTTATTCATTATGGATTTTTTGCATTAATTTTCATTTTTTTATAATGCTGCATTAAAATGTCATTTCTCTTGACTGCAGAGTTTTTTGGTACCTCCCTAAATTTTGTGCTTGAGCCTGACCCTAGTCCTGAACCTAGACCCTACTTCAACCTAAGTCTCCCTCTATTACATAAAATTTAGCCCAAAATGGACCACAAGACCTAAATACAAAAATACAAAACTTTTAGAAAATCTGAGTGACCTAGGGTCAGTCAAGGAATTCTTAGATGTGACACCAAAAGCACACTCTATAAAAGAAAAAACTGATAAATTGGACTTGCCAAAACTAAAATCTTTTGTTTTGGGGTGCCTGGGTGGCTTAAATCAGTTAAGCGTCTGCCTTCAGCTCAGGTCATGATCCTGGAGTCCTGGAATCGAGCCCTGCATCAGGCTCTCTGCTCAGTGGGGAACCTGCTTCACCCTCTTCCTCTGACCCTCCTCCCT